>NC_064642.1:235657579-236857579 GCF_023864345.2 Schistocerca serialis cubense
TGATTTAGTGTGTTTCAGTGCGCGATGCGCCAGCCTCACGGCAGACGGCGGATGAAGGCTGGCAGGCGCGCTATGCAGGTGACACAGTTTTGCAACGAGCGTCGGTATGTGTGTACGTGCGCGGCAGCCAACAGCCAGAACGCAGCATTAGCAGAATTACGCAGGCGCGGGCCGCGTGTGGCGCGGTTGCGTTGGCCAACTCATTGAGAACATTCTAATAAACACAGCGCCGCATAACTGGCGGATTCAGCAGCGATCTGCACTATTTAAGGGCATCAGAGGTGGGTGTCGGCACTGGTTCGATCGATTGGGCGTTCGGTCGCTGTTACGTCATCATCATCAGTGATGCTGTCCCTGAGGACCGGCCGGCAGAGGGCGTTGCCCGCTGCTGCACCGGCGACTCCCAGCGTTGTCACAAGCCACAGCGTCTGCAGGAGGAGAACTAGGCCAGACCTCGTGCTGCTAACCTCCTACCACCTGCGCAGCCGCTGACTGAGCACGGCGTTGCGTTCCCCGGGCTGCACGCATCAGCAAGTCACCACCACGACACGAGCGGTGGGGCTGAGCTACCGGAAAATGTATTGGAAGAACCAACAATAAAGAGGAAGATTGCTAAAAACAGCCACCTTCTTCTACCCAGCCACACCCTACAACCCCGACCACATCACCCGCTCTGGTCATCCTATTACAAGTGCTGCCAGTCGGGCAACCTTAGCATCACTCACTCCTGTTACAATTGGTGACAGCAGTGGTCTTCTCCCTGGATTTGGAGGAAATTGCGGCTGGTAATCGATGAGGATATGTGGCACCTGAGAAGGGTAACAATGGATCAGCAACTCTTGCAACATGACAAGTAAGTGTCAATTTTTCGTTTGGTGGTTTGTCTGAACCTGTAGCATAGTCTTTTTTCCCTTCCTGTTCTTCTTTCTGGGCTTACTGTAGTCTTGATTCGATAACTGGTAGTGATGGAGCAGTCTGTGTCAGTCGAGGTGGCTATTCAGCAGCTACTTGAGTGAGTGTCGGAATTAGAGATAGAGCTTGCTCGGTCTAAAGAAGCGAACAAGGTACGGTTTCCTGTTAATGCAGTAATTCTTGACACTAACGCTGCGTCTTTGGTCACCCCTTTCTCGGGAAAAGCTGGGGAGGATGTTTGGATTTTTTTTTTTGAGAACCTTAGCACGGCCGGTAAATTGGGAAATTGGGGTGTAGAAACACTTTTGCATGTGGCTAAGTTGAAAGTAACTGGGGATGCCAGAGCGTACGTTACATGCCATGAAGAACTAAGGGATGCTCAGACATTTGAAGAATTCAAAAAAGGGTTGCTGAAAAGGCATCGGAGGAAAAATTTGTCTAGATATTATCCGGAGCAATTGAATAGAATGTATCAAAGGAATGGGGAATCAATAGAAGCTTTTGTAGATCGAATTCGAAACATTAATGTTAATACCTATGAGCTAACGGATTCCGATAAGGTTAATGAAGCCATTCTGCAGAAAGCTGAACAGAGGGCACTAGACGCATTTTTGCGGGGAATACAACCCGAAACCTCCTGTAAGATTAGGATGGAATTCCCTGAGACTCTCAATAAGGCAGTCGAAATCGCTGTGGCGTTTGAGGGGGTTGAAGCAGTAACAAAGATGTGGGACAGGAAACCAATTACAAAGATGTGGGACAGGAAAGCAGTAACAAAGATGTGGGACAGGAAAGCATTGTTTAATGCAGAAATAAAATGTTTCAGATGTGGTCGGATGGGACACATTAGACGCGATTGCAAGGAAGTGCAGTGCAGGACATGCAAACGGGGGTCATCGGGAGCATAATTGCAATGGGTCCTGGCAGAAACATGATAGGAAATCGCAAGGTGAGCCTCATCCCCCTCAGTTAAACGGGGCAGGGGGTGGTGTGTCCACTGTGCAACAACCCCGGTAAGGATTAATGCTAGTGCAGAATCAGTGGTAGACTTCTCTCTGACCGGCTTGGTGAAGGGCAGAGCGTGCAAATTTTTAATGGATACCAGGTCTCAGGTATCTGTGGCGAGTAGAAATGTACTCGTTAAAGTAGAATTAAAACCACCACGCTGGGCGTTAAAGTGGCGTGGGTGGGGACAGGTGAAGTTACTCGGATCAGCAGTGTTAAACTTCTGAGTGGAAATGAGGAACTTCCAGGTGAAGGTAGAAGTTCTTCCAGTTGTTGGCAGCAGCTATGATGTCATACTCGGATTGGATTTTCTGGTTGTGCATGACGCAAAAGTTAACCTGAAACGGCGTACAGTAGAACTTGACAGAATACAATTTCGCCCAGGTTCTGCGACCGAAAAACCATTACTGTCACAAGGAACTGCCCAGACGTCAGGTGGGCCACCTAAACTGCGTACAAGGTCTCTTAGGGTTAACTCGCGGGATACTATACCGAAGGGTACAGGGAAAATAAACCTGGCAGATGGTGGAGTTAGCATGCCAATAAATTCGTTGTGTGTCATTGAACCTTTGTCTGAGAATGACCCACTGGATAAAATGAAGTGTTTTACGTGCCGTAGCGTGTCCTACGTGCGGTAGATAGAAGAAAAAAAGGTTGTGCCTATCAGTATTGATAATTTTGGCCTTGAAGAGGTGCAGTTAGCACAGGGTACTGTAATAGCGAATCTGGAGATAATAGGGAAAGATGAACTGGATAAGGATTTTGCAGCAGATTACACAATGCCGGGAGAGTCTGTCAGCTGGTCCACACTGAGGGGTAAAGTAGCACATTTAGAGGGGCAAGACAGAGAAGTCATGGAGAACCTTTCGACAGAATATAAAAAATTATTTAATTCTCATGGTCCACTGCCCACCACACCATTAGTTCAGCATTACATCCCCACTGGGAATGAAGCACCAGTGTATAAACGTCCATATCGTGTTCCAAAAAGTTTACAGCGTGTCATGGAAGAATTTATAAATCAACAGCTAAGGGATGGGATAATAGAAACCAGTAGTAGTCCCTGGTCCGCTCCTGTCGTAATAGTGGGTAAAAAATCACCTGATGGGGGCAAGGCATGCCATTTTTGTTGTGATTATCGTTTCCTAAATCAAAAAACTGTATCAGATGCATACCCAATGCCTAATATCACTGAAACTCTGGATAAGTTGAGTCAGTGTCGGTACTTCACGACCTTGGATCTTCGAAGCGGGTACCACCAGTTGGAGGTCGCCCCGGAAGACCGACCGAAGACAGCTTTTTCAACACCTACAGGTCATTTTCAGTATTGTCGAATGCCTTTCGGACTCAAAAATGCTCCAGCAACCTTCCAACGGTTACTAGATAGCATGTTATGAGGGCTGAAATCCAAACAGTGTATGGTATATTTGGACGACATAATTGTTCTCTCAAAGGATGTGAAAGAACATGTGTGCCGTTTGCGCAAAGTGTTTGATCATCTGAAAGCAGCGCGTTTAACTCTTCATATAGAAAAATGTAATTTTTTGTTGCAAGAAGTCCGTTATTTAGGTCATATTATAGGACAGGAGGGTGTCTGCATGGATGCAAACCTTATAGAGGTGGTAATGAGTTTTCCGACACCTACAAAAGTAAAAGAGTTGCGGTCTTATTTAGGTCTCGCCAATTTTTACAGGAGGTATAATCCAAAATTTGCGAAAATTGCATGGCCCCTAACGCAGTTGTTGAAGAAGGGAGCAAAATTTCACTGGTCAGCAGCATGTGAAGAGGCTTTTCAAAAGTTAAAAAATTTGTTAACATCCAGTCCGGTTTTGGCTTTTCCAGATTTTAGTAAGGAGTTTATATTATCTTGTGATCCTAGCAATTTTGCTTTGGATATTGTATTATCTCAGGAAATAGATGGGCAGGAACACCCGATAGCATATGCTTCCAGACAGCTAAACAATGCAGAAAAAAATTACTCAGCAACCGAGAAGGAGTTATTGGCATTAATTTTCGGAATAACCTATTTCCGGTGTTATTTGTATGGACGACGTTTCAAGGTGATTACTGACCAGCACTTAAGTGGTTGTTAGCGCTTAAAGACCCAACGAGTAGATTAACTAAGTGGGCTTTGCGTCTTAGTGAGTACGATTTTGAAGTGATTCATCTACCGCGTAAATCGCATGGAAACGCGGATGGTCTGAGTAGTAAAGTATGCGCCATGGAATGCATAGGAATAAATGAGAACAAATGGGAGGAGGCACAAATCGACGACACAGATTGTCAACGATTTACCTCGCAGCGACAGTTCATCATAGAAGACGGGATATAGTACCGTAAAACTAGGAACGGTCCACGCATAGTCGTACCAGAAAAATTGCGAAGCGAAATTTTAAGGCAAGCACATGAATCAATGTTTTCTGGTCATTTGGGTCGAAGAACAACAGAAAGGAGGGTAGAACAGAGTTATTGGTGGTCAACGCATAGGCAAGATGTCGATTATTACGTAAAGAATTGCATTCCGTGTGCTCAACAGGCGGAATTGAGTTATCAGAAAATTGTGTTGCAACGACTACCGGAAGCGGATGGACCTTCTCAATTACTTGGCTTAGACGTCTTGGGACCGTTTGTGCAAACACCAGCAGGTAATCGCTATGTTTTAACAATAATAGATCATTTTTCACGCTATGTGTCGATGACAGCTATTCTGGGCCAGCGAGCCGAAACAGTGGCTCATGCCATGGTACATCAGTGGATATTGAAATTCGGAACACCTGAAATTATAATTACAGATCAAGGGACAAACTTTATGTCCGATTTGATGAAACAGTTATGCAAGTTGTTGCATGTAATGGAATTGAGAACGAGCACATTACACTGGCAGGCTAATGGTCGGACTGAGAGAGTTCATCATACAATAGTTAAGATGTTAAGTTATAATGTAAATTCGCTACACAATAATTGGGATACCCTATTGGCGTTTGTAACCGCGGCATATAACTCAAAAGTGTATGAAAGTACAGGATTGTCTCCGTATGAAGTACTGTTCGGTCGGAAGATGCCATCTCCGTTTGAATTGCTCAAGACCCCACCAGGAACCGATATTTCGGCTGTTAATGATTTATCCACAAAGTTGAAAACAAACTGGCAGCAGGTGAAAAAAATGAACACTTAAGCATTAGAGAGACAGGACAAAGTTCTCAATAGAAAGGCGGCTTTACCCAAATATCCTGCAGGACAATGGGTGACGACTAATCTGCATGTGCCAAAAGGCAAAATGAAAAAATTTGTATCCCGCTATCAAGGTCCTTTCTAGGTGATCGAGATGACATCGCCGGTGAATGTCAAATTACAGCTTCCAGCTCGCCCTACTATTGTGCATGTGAGACGAATTAGGCCTTTCAAGGGGAATTTTGAGGAACTTCCTTCATTGTGTGCAGTAACATCTAGTGGAGAGAAAGATGAATCTAAGAAAAAGAATAAGAAAGGAGTAGATAAAAAAGAGAACCAAGTTAATTGTAGAAGCCATCAGACATGCTATTATGCTCTTAGGCCACGTGTAAAAAGGAAGAGCTAATGTGAGTTGTTTTTCTTTTGTTTCTCAGGAGGCATGACGTTCTGGTAAGACCAGCAGTTCCAGCGTCATGGGTTGCGCTGAAGAGGGAAGAGGGAAGGTGTGCACTGTCTCTCGGCATAGTTATTCTGTTTTGCTGTTGCAAATTAGCTGAAGCCTTGAAGGTACATCCTATATCAAGTGGTGTTTTGTTCTCACGACAAGCAGACGTAATTATGTCCGGGCATCAATGAACCTTAAGGGTGGAGTGTAATATTTGGGCGGTTGAAGACGAAATCTGTAAATTAGAGGATACATTTAATGAACTTCATTCCATGGTGGCTAATCAGTCAAGGTTTAATGACACACGAGGGGAATACCAGCTACTACGATCAGCTTTTGCACGCTTACAAGCTCAGTTGCGGCAAACTGCAGGGTTAATCCAGCACATCCGCAGGAAAAGAGGATGGTTAGACGCAGGTGGCCGTATCCTGAAAACTGTTTTTGGGACCGCTGATACAGAAGATATTAAAAGTATTAATGAAACGTTACGGCAGGTACAGGATAATGTGAACAGCAACCAGGGATGCTAGATCTTCACACAACCCAATTAGACAGTTTGGAGAAAGATTTAGTTAATAATACGCGCCAATTGCGAGCTTTGGGCACGACCTTGCTGTCCCATATTAAGGCCACAGCCGACACAACTAATCACGACTTGGGTATAATCAAGTACTGGCTGGATAACATCGATTCACATCTGATAATCGCTAAGCTGCTCCATTTTCTTGTTGATAGTATTACGGAACTACAGGAGGCTTTGCTGCACGCAATGCGCGGGCTCCTAACCCCTGTACTGTTACCTTCGGAACAACATCGGGAAGGATTACGGAGAGTTCAATCGGAATTGCCCGCATCCCTGGAGCTACTGACGACATTAACAGACGAACACATATCTCTGTACTACAAAATGGCCACTGTACCCATACGCTGATGGGTACCCTGCTTAGATTTCATATCATAATACCATTAACATGTAAGGATTGTAAATTTGAATGTTACGCCTTGCATACGTATCCAGTGAAGTGGGAAACTTTGCAGAAATTCGTACAATTAACCGTACGGGAAATACTGTTAGTGGCATGTAACAGACAAGCTCATGCGTTCCTCACTGCACAAGACTTGCTGCATTGTCGAACAGGTCCAGTTACCATCTGCCCCACGAAATTGTTACACACTGTTCCCAAATCTTGTGAGTATTCTCTATTCCGCTCTCAAGAACCAGTTGCGGAGTGCCCTAAGGAAATTATAGCAGGGACAGTGAAGTTCTTTCAGCAAGTGGGTCCACATTGGGTATTTTCAGTAATGTAAAACACAGTCGTTATTTGCGTTTGTTACGACCAGGGTAAGCAAGGGAGTATGCAAAGAATAGAATTGCAGTGGCAGGGACTGTTAATTAATGGCACACAGTGTGACATTTCAGGGCCAACTTTCCATTTACCAGCCGTGATTACTGGAGCTGCAATCATGAACATAACACACACATTGATGTATGTACCTGACCAACCAGTGCAATTCGTCACGAAAGAAAATCTCACTCTTTTGAATAAGACATTAGACCCGACTTTGCTCACCTCTTTGGACCGTATGCTAGCAGCTCAGGATGGACGTATAACTATGGAACATCTTTTTCAATGAGTGCTTGAGTACTGTAATGAGCATAAGCATCGTTTAATAGTTATTGGGTCATCAACCACCGCCACATGTATTTTTATCTTTGTCGTAGGGTTAGTGTACTATCAGCTCAAGAGGAAGGTAGCCCAAATGCTGCCCCTTCCAATCTTTAACCTAAGGGTCCAGACAAAATCACTGAACAGTTGTGAGGCACTGCAGCAGAACGTTCATGAACAAAGATTAGACTGAGGATAGAAGTGAATGAACACAGTGTAAATAGTGAATCAATCGCATTTTGTGGTGTTTGTGAAGGGAACTGTAGTTGTTTTGACTTTTTGGTTGAATTCGGGGACAAATTCTTTTCGTATGAGGGAGGAATTGTAGAGGACAAGTGGTTTGTTTTAAGGAAATATGGTGCGAAATTGTGATTCGGCGGACGAAGGCTGGCAGGCGCGTTATGCAGGTGACACAGTTTTGCAACGAGCGTCGGTACCTGTGTACGTGCACAGCAGCCATCACCAGCCAGAACGCAGCATTATCAGAATTACGCAGGTGCGGGCCGTGTGTGGCGCGGTTGCGTTAGTCAACTCATCGAGAACATTCTAATAAACACGATGCCGCATAACTGGCGGATTCAGCAGCGATCTGCACTATTTAAGAGCATCAGAGGTGGCGTCACCATCGGTTCGACTGATTGGGCGTTCGGTTGCTGTTACGTCGTCATCATCAGTGATGCTGTCCCTGATGACCGGCCGGCAGAGGGCGTTGCCCGCTGCTGCACCGGCGACTCCCAGCGTTGTCACGAGCCGCAGCGTCTGCAGGAGGAGAGATAGGCCGGCCCTTGTGCTGCTAACCTCCTACCACCTGCGCAGCCGCTGACTGAGCACGGCGTCACGTTCCCCGGGCTGCACGCATCAGCACGTCTCCACCACGACACGAGTGGTGGGGCTGAGCTACCGGAAAATGTATTGGAAGAACCAACAATAAAGAGGAAGATTGCTAAAAACAGCCACCTTCTTCTACCCAGCCATGCCCTACAACCTCGACCACGTCACCTGCTCTGGTCATCCTATTACATACTGGACAGATGGATAGGACGAAGAGGCAATACCAAGTTCCTTTCCCACTCACCAGATTCGACCCTTATGGAGTTTTTCTGTAAGGCATGCGAAGCACAATGTTTAAAGCACAAGACCAGCTACAGTCAATGTGCTGAAAGCAGCCATCGAAAACGAATATACCTAAATGGCTGGTATTTTCTGATTCTCGTTACAGAGAAACTACTATCAAGAAACAGCAACTTAGAGAATGTCTATAAGTGAGAGCAGGAAGTGACCAATGAGAAAGCCTACATTCTGCTCCTGATTCTGACTGGCTTGAATGCGTGAGGGTTAAAAAATTTCATGGAGCCCGCGAAACAGAGAAGAGCAGCAGCCATCTTTGGGTATCTCCCCCATCTTCCTCTAAGTTCAACTTCTTCTTCCCCTACTTCCTCTTCCGTCCATATCTTTCTGCCCCATGTCTCCGTCCATCTCCTCCTGTTTCTTTTCTCTGTCCATCTCCTCCTCTCCCCTCTCTCTGTCCCCCACCTCCTCTTCTCTTTCTGTCCTTTTCATCCTCTCCCTCTCTCTGTACATCCCTTTCCTCCCATCTCTGGAACCGCGCGACCGCTACGGTTGCAGGTTCGAATCCTGCCTCGGGCATGGATTTGTGTGCTGTCTTTAGGTTAGTTAGGTTTAAGTAGTTCTAAGTTCTAGGGGACTGATGACCTCAGCAGTTAAGTCCCACAGTGCTCAGAGCCATTTTTGAACCTCCCATCTCTGTGTCGATCTCTTCCTTGTCCCTCTGTGTCTATCCATCTTCCCCCCCCCCCCCTTTTTCTCTTCACGTTATCAACTCCACATCACTAGGACGTTGCTGTCCAGATAGTAAGTAATGCATCAAGTTTGGCTAAAATCAAGCCAGGAGTTTAGGGGAGTTTTTCACCCACGGCCTCCCCGCTGTACACATGCTATATATTCCACATATATTTAACATATTTTACACGCATTTTTACTCTCATTTCACCTGTATTTCTAGCGAATTTCACTCTCCAGTTTCATTTTCAAGCAGCTCAGATGTTTATGGCATCTTATCTCCTGGCCTAAGTATCGAATCATAATATAATTTCGCAAGTACATCCAGTGCTATACATAGATACTATTCTACAAAACGTGTTGCGAATGGAGTTAGTAGTAAAGAAGTTATAAATTAAAACGTCGTCCGTGATGCGGCAGTTTTTCACGCATCTCAGTGGTCATGACGTCAGATCTCTTGAACTGTATGTCGTACAATGATATTTATGCAGGTACATTCAGTGGTATATGTGAACTCTGTCTGCAAAATATTTTGCAAATAGAATTATTAGCAAAGAAGTAATGAATTAAAAGGTCATGCCTTAAGCGACAGTTTTACTGCAGGCACAGCGAAAACATAGTAAGCGATAAACATGTTGCCCTTCATCAGTGTCAGCGATAAGATGTCCCGTAAATGTTTGAAGTTGTGGAAAAGTTGGTTGCAAGTCGATAAGTGCTCTTATTTTCAAATGATTGATGAATATAATCTGGCTCTTAGCGTTTCATGAACTGCGCTTCTTTTTCATTCCCGCCGCACCCTTTTTGGAGGAAGCTACCCCCCGCCCCCCCCCCCCCTCCCCTTGGATCTTCCCAGTGGTATATAAGAGGGCAATCCCAAAAGTAAGGTCTCCTACTTTCGGATAAGTACATAGACCTGTTTATTTCTACAATGGTTTACATCAGTTTACAGCTTCAACATTTAGCTATTTTTCGATATAATCACCATCTCTGCCGATGCATTTTTGTAGACGATGTGGCAGTTTTTGTATGCCCTTGTCATACCAGCTCGCCTCCATACTGTTCAGAAAGTTATGAATCTCTTCTTTCACCTCGTCGTCCGAGCTGAATCGCTTTCAGGCCAAATGTCCTCTTAACTTAGGGAGCAGGTGATAGTCACTGGTTCAACCCTCTTCTCCGGTTCTGAATCGCTCGTTTGAGTTTTTTCAGATTATCACAGTACCTGTCAGCGTTAATTGTGGTCCTAGTGGGCATAAAGTCGACCAACAATACTCCTTTCCGATCCCAAAAAACGGTTGTCATGACTTTACCTGCAGACTGTGTTTGAATTTCCGTGGCTCTGGCGAAGAAGAATGCCGCCACTGGCGTGATTGTTGCTTGGTCTCAGGTGTAAAGTGGTATGCCCAGGTTTCGTCACCCGTGACAATTGAGTCCAGAAAGTTGTCCTGTTCGGCAGCAAGGCGGTGAAGAAATGCGCGGGAAGCATCAACTCGATGCCGCGTGTGGTCCTCAGTCAGCATGCGTGGCACCGATCTTGCGCACACCTTGAGGTAGTTCAATGTTTCTGTTAAAATTGTGTGAGCAGTGCTTCAGAAACCTCAGGAACCAACGTACAGGGATCATCCAGAGTGATCCGCCGATCTTCACCTTCAACACTGTCTCCTCAGAAATTGGGGGTCTCTCGCTCCTTTGTTCGTCGTGAATTTCGGTCCGATCAGCTGCAAACTCTCTACACCACTTACGAACATTTTTGACATCCATGCACGACTCACCATACGCTTCCGTCAATTGGCGATTGATTTCAATCGGCGCAGTGCCTTTTGCATTCAAAAACCGAATAACTGCGCCCGATTCGCACTTGGCGGTAACATTCAACGGGAGCTCCATTCTCAACGGCTGCCAAGCCAAGGCAGCGCATCAATGTTTAATTGAACATCTCATGACTTTATTGCTATTGTAAAGCATTGGTTGCCAATTATTAACATACAAATGATCGCAGGCCTCAGACGGGATTTTATGTCCTGTATATCACGCTTGGGTTGAACAAAGAAGGCTTTAACAAGTTTATTATTGTTGTGTATATCCAACAGAGAAATTCATTCACGGCTTTCTGCACCAAGAATGAAGTGGCATATTAATGGCAGTAAGGAGGAATATTGTTCACCAAATAATGGCAATGCAATAGAGTGCCAAGAATATGGAGTACCTCACTGGGTCCTCGAACACAACTTGTTGCTTTTGCTGGAACTACATTCCACTCTCTCACCAAGTGAAGAGTGGTTGCTGCAGACCTAGTGTGTTGTGCTATAAATATCTTTCTGTAAGTAGTCCTCAACCTATAATTAAAATTATATATTAATTATATAATTATATAAAATTATTATATAATTATAATTCAGATTATATAAAATATTATGACAATTATAATTATAATTTCAAGAATGTATCATTAATAACGGGAATCAGATCCACTATTGCCTGAGTCACAGTAGTAGCGACAACAGTACATAAGTGCGTATTCAAAGCCTTCTACATGAAAAATGACGGTTTATTTGAACTGCCATGCAATTTGGAGGAACAGAGCACGAGAGCGAGTCATCATTACTGTAACTTTGGGTTGCAAAGTGACGATATACACTGCAACGCCACAGGAACTGGAATAGGCATGCTTATTCAAATGCAGAGATACGTAAACAGGCAGAATGCGGCGCTGCGGTCGGCAAAGCCCATATAAGACAGCAAGAGTCTGGTGCGGTTGTTAGATCGGTTACTGCTGCTACAATGGCAGGATATCAAGATTTAAGTCAGTTTGTAGGTGGTGCTATAGCCAGCGCACGAGCGATGGGGCACAGTATCTCTGAGGTAGCAACGAAGTGGGGATTTTCCCGTGCGACCATTTCAACAGTGTACCATGAGTATTAGGAATCCGGTAAAACATAAAATCTCCGACATCGCTGCGGCTGGAAAGAGATTCTGCAAGAGCAGATCCAAAGACGACTGAAGGCAATCGTTTAACGTGACGGAAGTGCAACCTTTCCGCAGATTGCTGCAGATTTCAACGAAGGGCCATCAACAAGTGTCAGCGTACGAACCATTCACCGAAACATGGTCCATATGAGCTTTTGGAGCCGAAAGCTCACTCGTGTACCCTTGATGACTGCACAATACAAAGCTTCACGACTCGTATGGGCAGGTCAACACTGACATTGGACTGTTGGTGACTAGAAACATGTCTCGTTTCAGATTGTATCGAGCGGATGGACGCGTACGGGCATGGAGACAACCTCATGAATCCATGGACCCTGCATGTCAGCAGGGGAGTGTTCAAGCTGTTGAAAGCTCTGTAGTGGTGTGGGGCGTGTGCAGTTTGAATGATATGGGATCCATGATATATCTAGTTGTGACTCTGACAGGAGACAAGTACGTAAACATTCTGTCTGATTACCTGCATTCATTCTCGTCCATTGTGCATTGCGACGGACTTGGACCTTCCAGCAGGACAATGCGACACCCCACATGTCCAGGTTGCTACAGAGTGGCTCCAGGAACACACTTGTGAGCTTAAATACTTCCGCTGGACACCAAACTCTCCAGACATGAACATTATTGAGCATACCTGGTATACCTTGCAGCGTGCTGTTCAAAAGTGGTCTCCACCCTCTAGTACACTTATGTATTTATGGACAGCCCTTCAGACATTAGTCGAGTCCATGCCACGTCGTGCAGTGGCACTTCTGCGTGCTCGCGCGGGCCCTACGCGATGTTAGGCAGGTGTACCAGTTTCTTTGGCTCTTTAGTGAATATATGTAAATAAATATGTCCTCCAAGAAATTGTTTTTATTTTCAACCCTATCAACCAATAACAGCACATACACTTGCAAGTGCCAGCGTGCGAACTATTCAACGAAACACCTTCGATATGGGCTTTCGGAGCCTAAGGCCCATTCGTGTTCCCTTGATTGACTGCACAAAACAAAGCTTTTCGCCTGGTCCCGTCAACACCGCCATTGCGCTGTTGATAACTGGAAACATGTTGCTGGTCAGACGAATCTCGTTTCAAATTGTATCGAGCGGATGGACATGTACAGGTATGGAGACAACCTCATGAATCCATGGACCCCGCATGTCAACAGGGGACTGTTCAAGCCGGTGGAGGCTCTGTAATGTTGTGGGGCGCGTGCAGTTGGAGTGATATAGAACCTGTGATATGTCTAGATACGACTATGACAGGTGACACGTCTGATCACCTGCATCCATTCATGTCCATTAAGCATTCCGACGATCTTGGACAATTCCAGCAGGACAGTGCGACACCCCACACGTCCAGAACTGCTACAAGGTAGCTCCAGGAACACTCTTCTGAGTTTAAATACTTTAACTGTCCACCAAACTCCCCAGACATGAACATTATTGAGCATACCTGGTATACCTTGCAGCGTGCTGTTCAAAAGTGGTCTCCACCCTCTAGTACACTTATGTATTTATGGACAGCCGTGCAGGATTCATGGTGTCAGTTCCCTCCAGCACTACTTCAGACATTAGCTGAGTCCATGCCACGTCGTGTTGAGGCACTTCTGCGTGCTCGCTGGGCCCTACACGATATTAGGCAGGTGTACCAGTTTCTTTGCTTCTTCAGTGTATTTACCAGTTTGTAGTTTACATTTCTTTACCATTATCTGTTGTAGAGTACAGATCCTTTCTTTAAAGTCCGTGCTATCTGTCGTAGTCGGGAGTATATACACTCGTGTTCAGAATAAACAGAACACCTTAAACGACTAGAGATAGGACTTTTTTCCCGCGGGGAGTGGCCGCGTGGTTAAAGGCTCCATGTCACTGATTGCGCGGCCCCTCCTGCCAGAGGTTCGAGTCCTCCCTCGGTCATGGGTATTGGAACGACGTCACTGGGGACAGTAATGGCATCAGATAGTATTTTTTGACGAATTCAGGTTCTGTTTGTTTGAAAATGATGGCCGCATTTTGGTTCGCTGCAGATAGCAGGAACGGCATCACAGTGAATACATTCGCACAAGAGATACAGTGATAACTCGAGGCCCTTTGGTATGGGATGCTATTGGACACAACCACAAGTCACAGTTGATGCGTGTCCAGGGCACTGTAACCAGTGTGACTTCTGTGAATGACATCCTGCGACCCGTAACCACACCCCTTCTGCACAATAACGCGAACGCATTTTTCAGAAAAACAATACACGACCACATGTTGTTACACGAACACGTGCCTTCTTGGTGTCACGGGATGTCAGGCTCTTGCCCTGACCTGCCAGATTACCAGACTTGTCACCAATCGAAAATGTGTGGGATATGGTGAACTATAGGCGCAGTGCTGTGACACAGACAGTCACCATGGATGAAATTTGGGACCAAGTGAATGCAGCATGGATTGCTATACCACAGGACGCCATTCGTGCCTTATACGCGTCGATCCCCTCATGCAAGGAACAAGCTCTCACTGCCCATGGCTGAACCTGTGTCCACCACGCAACAGGACACATGCTGAACCGAGGTGACTGAAGTGATAATCATTTCTGCATAACATACTAATGTACATATCCTGTGAATATGAACGTCCTATCTCTAGACGTTCAAGGTGTTCTGTTTTATCTGAACATGAGTATACAAATACATTCCTGGAATAATCTTCAGTTACAGTAATGAAGTACTTGGTTCTTCAACTGACCTGGTTTGCATTGAACCACACAAGTGTGAATATACATCTCGGTAATTTCTTTGGCTTTAGAGATGGGTCTAGTAAACGGAAGTCTTGTTTGTTTTCCTTCTAAACAAATGGCGCATGGAGTATTAATTGCTTCCTCATATGAAATGCCACTCGCGAGATTTTTGCGTAAGGCATCCACTGCTACAGACTGCAGATAACCTAGTCTTTTTTGTCTCAAGTCTGTATTATTTGATTGTAATACTGATTTTGTTTCTAAATTTCGGTTATATGGTTGGTCTTGTTGGTGCAGCCCATTTATTAATGCCGCACTAACAACAACGTTTTTGTATGTGACGTAAATGTGAACGCCTTCCCTGTCAAATAAAATCGAAACACAGCATTCTAATAATTTACCAAGAAATTGTAGCTTTGCGCTTAGCTAACGTACTTAAGGATTATATTTTAAACCCACCTCTCTTGCTACCTGTGAGCACGTCTACATACGAAAATCCCGTTTCATTTACAGGTGAGTTGTCGTTATTTGCTATTACCAATCGTGGGGCTATCACCACCTTAACATTGTTTCCGTCACTTAGCTATTTGGGCATTGCACTGAAGCAACAAAGCCTACATACTATTCCTACCGTGTGTCCTTACCTGGAGCTGCATTTGAAAAGAATGTCTGCTAGTTTGCTGCCTTGTATAAAGTTTATCCACAGTTTTTGTTCTTACTGCAACAGTTTTTGCCAGATGCCTGAAGCTGTTACAATTAAAGCACATGGGAGTTATTTTTCAACCTACTAGCATCATACTTCTTCCTGTTGACTCGCAGAGTAGCGGCGTTAGTCCATGATTTATTACAGGCGTCATTGTTTGTTTCTTGCAGTTATTTATTTTTTATGGAGTCTCCTGTGAATGGCAAGTCTGAATTTTTTGAGTTCGCAATCTTAGCTTTATATTCTTGATTTAGCCTAAACCCCAAGGGCAGGAAAAACACTTTTTCGCCCAAATCTCTGCTCCTATGGCAGCTAGGAGTTTATAAACTCCACCAAATTTAGCAATTGACTTGCAACAAGGTCTTAGTTAAACCTTAATAACAAGCTTAGGGACAAATGGTTCAAATGGCTCTCAGCACTATGGGACTTAACTTCTGAGGTCATCAGTCCCCTAGAACTTAGAACTACTTAAACCTAACTAACCTAAGGACATCACACACATCCATGCCCGATGCAGGATTCGAGCCTGTGACCGTACCGGTTGCGCGGTTCCAGACTGAAGCGCCTAGAACCGCTCGGCCACTCTGGCCGGCCTTTGGGACAATATGGAAATGAAATAGAGATCCCAAGATAATAAAGGAGCTCATACTGTGTGGCACAAAAAGTAAGCAATCACCAAAGAAATACTCGTAACCCTGGACAGTAATCTTGTTAGTTTGAAGAGACCAGAGTCTTCATGGAATTGGTTTAACTTGCCCCACGCTTCTTGACCTATAGAGGAATCTTGCACATGAACATACTCGTATATCGACGGATGGACGAAGTGTACAATTTTCCATCTTGCTGTGCTCACTTTAGTTACATTCGATATTTTGCCATTGACACAATTTCACAGTCGTTCGTATTCCAGGAAAGTTTTCACGGTGAACTATCACGTACTATAGTTTCTTAATCGGCGGAAATGAACTGGTGTTTAGATAATGCATTGTACCACGAGTTGCACCTAATTTCCGCTAGCCAATAATCTCGCATTTTTTCAGAATATTTTGCCGTAGAAGTAACAGTCATCTTTCAATCTGAAATTTTTAGTGATTTCCACAGACTGTCGTTCCTTTATCCTAAAGCTTATGTTCCATAGTGACAATTCAGATATTAGGTAAGTAGGTGACAGTATTGGTAAAGTCGCGGATGGAGAGCCGATTAGTGATCGAGTCTAAATAATTTCACATTCATTTTGCATATATCATTACAAGATCTTACAAATACTAGTTTTTCAACGAAAAACAACAGAAACAAAAAACTTCTTTTGATTCAGATCTGTAGATGAATATGCTATGGGTTCATGTCGGCAGTGACATGAATAACCCAAGAACTCAGTTCATTATTACAGTTTACAAATACAACAAGAAGTAGCATCTATATTTCAAAATATTGTAAGATTCAAAAGTGATACAAAGTTTGACAACTTGCAATAAATAATCATAAACGTAAAACCGTGCCGTTTGTAAAATCAAAGTGACCATATTTTCTACCCCAAATTCGGGGCACATTACAGATTTTGATACTGGATATAAAAAAGGTAAAAAGATCCTAACTAAGTGTAACAAATGCCAAACATCAGGATAATTTGTTACAAAAAGTATAGTAATTTATGCTTGATTAGTAGCTTCTAAGATGGAGGAGTGCAAGTCGCCGAAGTGGCGTCAACTAAAAAGGACTTGCAATACGGCGGCCGAACTTCCCCGCATGGGGCCTCCCGGCCCACAATGCCATACGATCATTTCATTTCATTTATCAGTGCCGTTAATTTTCTTCAGCTTCCCTGTATTCTTAAACAGCATATGAAAAAATTCAACACAAGTTTCATCATAATTCACTCTAGTGACTAACATTGCTTTAATAGTACATTACTAATGTGGCAGAATACCTTTTCAGTAGCAGCATTATTAGTGTCAGGAAGGCAAAAGAAAAATTCCACTAACTCGAGTAAATTTGGGAATGGCACATGATTCTAGCTCAAATGGTAAACCATTCTAACACTTCCCTGAGCTGGCAGCAAGTGTTGTTAGCAATCCATTCAGTGATATTCTCATTGCTTACAATCTGTTTGACATAGACATACTCATCATACGTCTGCAAACAGAACATATGCCACTGTTTTGATAAACAGAGAAAAAGCTTTTCTTATTGTAACCCCATAGAGATATTTGATTTAGGGTAACCCAACCTGTGCTTCTTTGAACTCATTGTTGTGCACTTCCACTGTATATTACGATATATATGGGTACTCTTTGGTAAGAGTAGTGTCTCTGGGTCAAGGAGTTTTGCCTACATCACTTAAACCACTGAGAAAATATCATGTGAAATAAATATTTTATTTGGGATAAATACTTTAACAATACTAGTCAACAAATTTAAACTTTTCTCTGCATCTGTTTTGTAAATGGGTGGATTTACCTAATTTTAGGATGCTGAATTCACTGGTAAAATCAGCTTTCCTCTATCACATTACATTTTCTAGATATACAGCAGAATCAAAAACAGTACTGGCGAACACTGATAGATTAAAAAAAAATTAATATTCCGAACTTTAGAACTTGTAACACCTACAACGCCTCTTGGTGTTGAAAAAACAAAAATAGCTCCCAAATTATCTCCCATGTCCTCAAAATATCAAGTCCCTCCACAGGTAGTAATTACGAAAAATAAATAAAAAACAAATAGAGCGAAATATCTAGTATAGAAAGCAAAAGAAAAGAAAAGGAAAATTTAATTATAAATTTTAGAAACATGGGAAGGGGGAAAACCAGTAGAAATTATTAAAATATTAGTTATTCCAATACGTAAGAAAATCAATATTATAGTCATAGAACGTAGGTCTGGGACGCCAAAGATAGTGTTTATTAAAGTATAAATAGCCATACGTTGTAATTACGATACTCCAGTCTCTAGTCTGTTCTAGTTCGGAAGTTATTTAGGACGTACAGCTTTAGAGAACAACAATTGGGACTTTATTAAACGGGGATCAAGAATAGATCGTGACGAGATTGTTTTTGAGGATTGTCAATTCAAGATTTTAATTTGGACATTTACCAGATTAGATAAACGGGAAGTTGAATAGTAATTTCTTTGTCTTTAATGTCAATTCGTGTGAATATTTAAACGCTTTATTGAATTGAGAATTGTAACCGGATTCGGACTTTGAATTGTGACCGTGGGAAACTTTAACTTCACGCGACTAATGACAGTTTGCGGCTATTAAATAGAAATAACTTATTTACCGAAAGTGACAGGTTATTATCTAACATCTCTGATACTAGCGGGAATCCTGCTTAGACATCTAATTAAAGAACTTCTTTGAATGAGATCGTATGAGTGTACCTATTTATTAATAATTCTTACCAATTAACTGACGTTGTTAATTTGAAACATAATACAAGTCTTGAACATTCATTTAACTTAGATTAATAAACGTTAAGGTTACGTGATCTATGCCAAGAACAAACTAGTGATTCGTAACTAAAACAACTGAACGAAAGGTTAAAGTATCGTCGTCTGTAAATATTGGTAGTAAAGCTACTAAAGATTTTTTCTCTCAGAGTTGGGAAGACTATACGTGTAGTGACCCACGTTTAACATTGGGTTTCAAAAGTAATCAAACTGATACTTAGCCGGGACAATATTAAATAAAAGTAAAACCTTTCAATGACAGTCAACGTGTAAAAAATAAAATCAAACTTTCACCAATTAGACGAAAAAGCGAAAACAGGAAAAGGGCTGCTACAAATTCAATACTACTTAATATTCGGAGCTGAGGGGTTGTATATGTCAGAACGACTGAGAGGTATGGTTTGGGAAAGAGGGGTGACTCACGCCGAAGCATGCAGAGAAACACCAGCAAGTGTGTCACTGACTTTATTGCATCAAAGGTATATAGCCGGCATTTCACCGACCCTGGTGAAGGCGCCGTGTGGCGTGCGTGCGTGAATCAGTGCTAGTGCCAAAGTTGGAATATGCGTATGGTCGCCCAGCCTTGCAGACGTAGCACCCTACTCGCGCCATGGCTAAGTGGCCGCCATGTGTGTTGGCTGTGCTGGTAGTGCAGGAGGCGGCTGACTGCTCCCTCAAGCGCAACTCGTGGACGCATGTAGAGCGCTGAAGGCAAACAGCCGACCGCCGTCGTTGTAGTGAGCCTTAGCAGCTCCGGACGTCCGCTCAGGGCAGCTCGTTCAGTGGCCACAGACAGCTCTGCATCCGGAAGGCTGCGAGTTTGCACCCCAGCCCGACATCTGTCAGAGAGAGGAGGCCTGCAGCCGTCTCGCTCCTCACGCCGGTGCTGCTCCAAGGTATGGGTCACCCCTCTACAGATCTGGCGCGTCCGTGCAGCAGAGGTTGCTCGCAGTTTGAGTGGGCTGGTTGGCCCCCGATACCCATCACCATAGATCGTCGTGCTTAGACTGCAACTTAAACAGTCATTATTCTCTACGGTTCTAGACGCGGACAGAATGGCGACACGACTGCCTGATTTGAGCCACCGGGCTCGCTTATTTATACATCAGCCCCCACGCCTCTGAGGTAGTTCCTTTGGAGGGGACATTTTTTTTTCTTTATTGTTATTTTGAGCACCTTGTACAAAGGTGGGTTGTCAGCAGCATAATACGCTGCTCTTCAGCGGCGAGTGATATAATATAAAACATAATGGAGGGACAGATGATACAATACAAATGGCGGGTAAAAAAACTGTAGACATGGAAAACAATATACACGAAGCCATTCACGGTGGACAAAAAAACACTAAAACCTGTTGATACGGCGCACAAAACATGGACGACTGCGACGGCACAGGTGAACGGTGGTGGCGTGACGGCGAAAGAGCACTAAACACAAACACGAAGGCACACACACGAGACACTGATGTCGATGATCTCCGGCGCGTGAATGTCCACTGAGCGTGTACGAGTCCGGGGACCTGCCAAGAGAGGAGGAGGGGGGTGGGAGAGGGAGAGGGGAGAGCAGAGATGCCAAGGGCAGGGGAGATAGGGGGAAGGGAGGAAGGGGGAGGGGAAGCCCGGGGGAAGAGGGGTGGAGGAAAAGGGATGGGGGAAAACGAGAGAGAAGGGAGGGAGGGTGGCTAAAGGAAAAGACACATGAAGTGGGGGGGAGGATCAAAGTTGATAGGAGGGGTAGATGGAGGGGAGGAGGGCATCATCAGGGAGGGGGAGCTGGCGGAAGCCACCTTGGGAGAGGGTAAGGAGGGTGGAGAGATGGAGACCGGGTGGGACGTGGAAATACAGGCGTGGCAGCGGGCGGTGGTGGGAGAGGATGGGTGAGACAAGTGGGTGAGGAGGATCGAGTTTATGGGAGGTGTAGAGGATCTGTATCCATTCAAGGAAAAGGAGGAGGTATGGGAACGGAATTAGGTCATACAGGATCTGCGTGGGGGAGGTGAGACGGATGCGATATGCGAGGCGGAGAGCATGGCGTTCAAGGATCTGAAGGGATTTATAAAAGGTAGGGGGGGCGGGGGCGGAGATCCAGGCCGTATGGGCGTAACAGAGATAGGGCGGATGAGGGATTTATAGGTGTAGAGTATGGTGGAGGGGTCCAGACACCACGTACAGCCGGAAAGGAGCTTGAGGAGACGGAGTTGGGAGTGTGCCTTGGCTTGGATTGTCCGGAGATGGGGGGTCCAGGAGAGGCGACGGTCGAGGGTGACGCCAAGATGCTTAAGGGTGGGGGTGAGGGCGATAGGACGGCCATAGATGGTTAGATAGAAATCGAGGAGGCGGAAGGAAGGGGTGGTTTTGCCTGGAGGGGACAAGTGAAGTGCTCTTTAATAATTACAACGTTAGCTTTCCTTAGCGTGCTTCGGCCCCTCCAGATAGGGACTGTTGTAATTGCAATGTATGGGTTCTTCACGGTGCGTCAGTGCCGTGTGCTGGCCTGATTACTTCACACTTGTATACAGGGTAGTCCATTGGTAGTGACCGGGCCAAATATCTCACGAAATAAGCATCAAACGAAAAAACTACAAAGAATGAAACTCGTCTAGCTTGAGGTGGGAAACCAGATGGCTCTATGGTTGGCCCGGTAGATGGCGCTGCCATAGGTCAAACGGATATCAACGGCGCTTTTTTAAAAGAGGAACCCCCATTTTTATTATATATTCGTGTAGTACATAAAGAAATATGAATGTTTTAGTTGGACCACTTTTTTCGCTTTGTGATAGATGGGACTGTAATAGTCACAAAAGTATAAGTATGTGGTATCACGTAACATTCTGCCAGTGTGGACGGTATTTGCTTCGTGATACATTACCCGTGTTAAAATGGACCATTTACCAATTGCGGAAATGTCGATGTCGTGTTGATGTATGGCTGTTGTGATTAAAAAGCCCAACGGGCGTGTGCTATGTATGCTGCTCGGTATCCTGGACGACATCATCGAAGTGTCCGAACCGTTCGCCGGATAGTTACGTTATTTAAGGAAACAGGAAGTGTTCAACCACATGTGAAACGTCATCCACGATCTGCAACAAATGATGATGCCCAAGTAGGTGTTCTAGCTGCTGTCGCGCCTAATCCGCACATCAGTAGCAGACAAATGGCGCGAAATCAGGAATCTCAAAAACGTCGGTGTTTAGAATGCTATAACAACATCGATTGCATCCGTACCATATTTCTATGCACCAGGAATTGCATGGCGACGACTTTGAACGTCGTGCACAGATCTGCCACTGGGCACAACAGAAATTACGGGACGATGACACATTTTCATTGCACGCGTTCTATTTAGCGACGAAGCGTCATTCACCAACAGCGGTAACGTAAACCGGCATAATATGCACTACTGGGCAACGGAAAATCCACGAGCGCTGCGAAAAGTGGAACATCAGCGACCTTGTCGGGTTAATGTATGGTGTGGCATTATGGGTATCGATATTTTATCGATGGCAATCTAAATGGTGCAATGTATGCTGATTTCCTACATAATGTTCTACCGATGTTACTACAAGATGTTTCACTGCATGACAGAATGGCGATGTACTTCCAACATGATGTATGTGCGGCACATAGCTCATGTGCGGTTAAAGTGGTATTGAATAGCATATTTCATGACAAGTGGATTGGTCGTCGATTCACCGGATCTGACGTCCACGGATTTCTTTCTGTGGGGAAAGTTGAAGGATATTTGCCATCGTGATCCACCGACAACGCCTGACAACATGCATCAGCGCATTGTCAATGCGTGTGTGAACATTACGGAAGGCGAACTACTCGCTGCTGAGAGGAATGTCGTTATACGTATTGCCAAATGCATTGAGGCTGGCGGACATCATTTTGAGCATTTATTGCATTAATGTGGTATTTACAGGTAATCACGCTGTAACAGCATGGGTTCTCAGAAATGATATGTTCACAAAGGTACATATATCACATTAGAACAACCGAAATAAAATGTTGAAACGTACCTAAACTCTGTATTTTAATTTAAAAAACCTACCTGTTACCAACTGTTCGTCTAAAATTGTGAGCCATATGTTTGTGACTATTATAGCGCCATCTATCACAAAGCGAAAAAAGTAGTCCAACTAAAACATTCATATTTATTTACATACTACACGAATATGTAATAAAAATGGGGGTTCCTATTAAAAAAAAACCGTAGTTGATATCCGTTTGACCTATGGCAGCGCCATCTAGCAGGCCACCCATAGCGCCATCTGGTTTCCCCCATCAAACTAGACAAGTTTCGTTCTATGTAGTTTTTTTCGTTTGACGCTTATTTCGTGAGGTATTTGGCCCAGTCACGATCAATGGGCCACCCTGTATAGTGCCTGCCGGGTTGTGTCTTCCTGCCTGTGAGTGGTGTCGTACACCTGCCTCGCAGATTCGTTTGCTAAACATCAACATCGCTCGCACCTGCCATCTGATGTGACAGTTGATCTCTTAACTACAACCTTCCAGCCATAGCTGCTCCCCACCCACTTGTCTCACCCATCCTCTCCCACCCTCGCCTGCTGCCGCGCCTGTATTCCCACGTCCCGCCCGGTCTCCATCTCTCCACCCTCCTTACCCTCTCCCACGGTGGCTTCCGCCAGCTCCCCCTCCCTGATGATGCCCTCTTGCCCTCCATCTACCCCTCCTATCAACTTTGATCCTCCCCTCCAATTTCCTGTTTTTTTTCCTTTGGACACCCACCCTCCCTTCTCTCCTCCTTCCCTCCCTCCTCCCTTTCTTCCCACTCCTCCCCCAGGCTTTCTCTACCCTCGTCCCTCTACTCCTCCTCTCATCTCCTCTGCCATTGGCATCCTTGTACTCCCCTCTCTCTCCCCTTCTCCCCCTCTTGGCAGGTTCCCAGACTCGCACACGTTACGTGAACATTCGCACGCCAGAGATCATCGCCATCTGTTTCTCGTGTGTGCCGTCGTGTTTTGTGTTTAGTGTTCACTGTCACACTCCATCGTTCACATATGCCATCGACATCATCAGTGTTAGTGCGTCGTGTCAACAGTTTGTAGTGTGGATTATCGTCGAGTGTGAAGGGCTCCGTGGTTTTGTATTTATGTGTCTCCTGTTTTAATACCTGCCATTATGTTAATTCTGTGTATTCCTTCTGTATTTTTTATCATTGTCTATTCTACGGCTGAAGGGCAGCGTAGAATGCTGCTGCCAGCCTGCCTTTGTACAGGTTTCAAAATAACAATAAAGAAAAAAAAACCATAGCTGCATGAGATTTACAAGAATTCCCAAAATCCACCCCTGGCCTTTTCCCTGTCGCGGCCATATATGTGGACAATAAAAGGTCTACTTGTTTTCAACATTAACCGTCTTTAGTATTTGAAAAATGTGACACGCCGGCCGTGGTGGCCGAGCGGTTCTAGGCGCTTCGCCGGCCGAAGTGGCCGTGCGGTTAAAGGCGCTGCAGTCTGGAACCGCAAGACCGCTACGGTCGCAGGTTCGAATCCTGCCTCGGGCATGGATGTTTGTGATGTCCTTAGGTTAGTTATGTTTAACTAGTTCTAATTTCTAGGGGGCTAATGACCACAGCAGTTGAGTCCCATAGTGCTCAGAGCCATTTGAGCCATTTTTCTAGGGGCTTCAGTCCGGAACCGCGCGACTGCTACGGTCGCAGGTTCGAATCCTGCCTCGGGCATGGATGTGTGTGATGTCCTTATGTTAGTTAGGTTTAAGTAGTTCTAAGTTCTAGGGCACTGATGACCTCAGATGTTAAGTCCCATAGTGCTCAGAGCCATTTTTGAAAAATGTGACAACGATGCTCTTCTTTTGTTTGCCGTTTCATCACATTCCTTAACAACACCACAGCAGCTGTCGCCCATCATCGAAAGGTTTTCCATCTTACGGATGGCTTGGTGAAAGTCTCGCTCAACGCTTATGCCTCCCAAATTTTCCAGAAAGAAAAGGTGAGAACATAAAAATTGAACTGTAGGTGACACTCCACACCCAATGTTTTTGTAGCTATCTAACAGATAATCCGCAATGGAACGCTGGTTATCATCCCTTATGTTGTCTAAAAAGCGTGAGGAGGGGGAAATTGCAAACGCACCATATTTAAATGGCAAAGCAGTCGCTCTATGTACTACTTTGCTATATATATTTCTCATTTCTCAACGGCACTGATCATAAAGAAAACAAATTTTCAGTATTATTGTGTTAGTTGAGGCGCTCATATAATTTTGATCTGGTACAAATTATGAGATACGGATAGATGCGGACAATTCCACAGATTTTCGCACGCAGTTTGCCATGTAATCGTGACTTATTTAGTTTCATAATCTGCCATACACATATGTTGGGCGAAATATTGTAGTAGTCTTGCAACTTCATTTTGGAGACATGTAAACTACCTGAGAAAAGCGATGTAGACGTCTTGCGACATTTTTAATGTTAAAGGGATGTGTGTATAAAACAGGATGTCCGGTGCAGATCAGTCAGTTACATTTGTACACGCACAGGGGCATTTCCAACTTAAATGGCAAGCTGTCTCAAAAACAGCTCGGAGGAAGATGTTACATTGAAAGTGTCCTAAAAACGTTTAGGGAACTGCTCTTGTAATTCTTTCATGGTCACAATGATTCTTCGAACTTCACATATTCTCTGAAAAGGAACTGGCTGATTTCCTCTCACAATCGGAATTTGGACTCCGTCTCTCACGCCCTCATCATCAACAGGTCACTAAGCCTTTTTTCCTTCCTCTTTTAGTATCCCGTCTTCAGGTCGTCGTAATGAGGAAGATTTCCAAGTGAAAAGCGGGTAGGACTGAGCGACGTTGTCAGCTTGTTGGCCATCTACACAGCTCGGAACTTCACACATAGAGCCTGATACAGTGTGTGCCAGTTGTAGTGTAAACCCTACTCATCAAATCATTACGAAAATTTGGATACTTTCGAAAAATTAAATCGGCAGGTGATTTACTTTGTAAGTAGGCTGCACTGGCTGTGCTGTGTGCAGTCTGTGGCTGGTTTCCATTGTTGTTGGCTATTGTAATGTTGGGCAGTTGGAGGTGAGCCGCCAGCAGTGGTGGGTGTGGGGAGAGAGATGGCGGAGTTTTGAGAGCGGATGATCTGGGCAGGGACAGTAAATTTGTAAGACTGGATATCATGAACTGATATATATATATATATATATATATATATATATATATATATATATATATATATATAATGACTTTTGAACACTATTAAGGTAAATACATTGTTTGTTCTCTATCAAAATCTTTCATTTGCTAACTATGCCTATCAGTAGTTAGTGCCTTCAGTAGTTTGAATCTTTTATTTAGCTGGCAGTAGTGGCACTCAGTGTGTTGCAGTAGTTCGAGTAACGAAGATTTTTGGTGAGGTAAGTGATTTGTGAAAGGTATAGGTTAATGTTAGTCAGGGCCATTCTTTTGTAGGGACTTTTGAAAGTCAGATTGCGTTGCGCTAAAAATATTGTGTGTCCGTTTAGTGTTGTTCAGAATAAGTAAAGAGAGTAATGTCTGAGTACATTCAGTTTTGCTCATCTGTTTGAAAAGCAAATAATGTAAGAGGTTTATCAGCTCAGTAATTCAGTAGTTTTTCTAAGGGGACGTTTGATATGGCGACCCTGCCAGGATTCAAACCTGGAATCTTCTCATTTTTTCTTGTAGTTTGTGCAATTAGTGCAGCCTTTGTTTATTGCTAGCACGTAATTGTAGAGAGAATTTCCTTTGTAGTTGTAGTTTTTCATTGTTGTACAGTAAAACAATTGTGGCATGCAGGTAGATTTGCACCAAGTATTTCGCAGCTGCACTAGCAATTAACGAGATATTATTTTCAATGCTATGTTAATGTGTTTTCTTACTTTGCTCTTCAAATTATGCTTTCCTGTGTTGTCGTGTGAAATATTGTGACAATAATGGCGTGTGAAAAACGTAATAGTAGGCTCCATAGTAAACTGAGAAATGACAGTGAAGACGAAAGCAGTGTGTTAGCGCCGCCGAGTAATGAATTAACTAATGTTCAAAGTAGTAATTTGGTAATTGTGCATAGGGAAATGGAGCGGGCTGCAAATAATGGTGTAGACAGTGAAACAATAAGTGAACAGGGAAGCATTATCGATCGATCGGTCGGCAACAGATTGCCTCAAGAATCTGAAATGACAGGACACAATCTTGCAAATACTGTAGATTCAGGTTTTGCGTCCTCGCCGTTTTCTCAAATAAGTCAAGACACATTTTCTGCTTTTCAAAATGCGAATATTGCCGGTTCAAATGCATTGCCGAATAGCACTGAGCAACATGTTTCAGACACCAGTGCATTGTTATTACAGTTCATGCAACAAATGGGACAAAGGCTACAAAAGTTAGACACAATGGAACAAAATCTTCAAAAGTTAGACACGATGGAACAAAATCTTCGAAAGTTAGACACAATGGAACAACACCAGAGACAAACACAGCAACAGTTAGAAGCAATGGAACAAAATCTTCAAAAGTTAGACACCACTCTTGAACAAACACGTGAAGATTTAACTACTGAGTTACATAAAATCGAATCGAAATGTCAAAAAGTCTGTAATGACGTAAAAACACAAATTTGGAGCATTTTCAACCCATTTTTTTGCGACATGAAAATGCATTACAGAATCACGAAGCAGCCATAAAAGAACTGTAAACCATTGTTCATGAAAATCATGAGACCTTGTGGGCTAAAATTGACTCAGTTGCATCTACCGATTCGGCTACGCTTCTTGCAAAAACTCAGGAAAACTTAAAGGACACAGTAGATACGATTTCAACACAAATGGACACTCTGAAACCTGGTCCAGAAGAACACACTGAGGAAATAAGTACACTATCGGAGAAAGTAGGCGAACTTTCGGATCAGTTCACTAAGCTATCTGCAAAGGTAGATGATGATCTGAATGACACAAGACCTGTAGCCATCACTGACACAGAAGAGTATGAACAAATTAAGAAATTCAAACAAAATCAGAATCAAATTAATACGCAACACAAAAGAGAAATCCGGGAAGTACAAGATCAGTTGGCACAAGTAATACAAGAATTACATATTTCAGAGGACACTCGCGCTCCAGCACGGGAAGAGGGACTTAGAAATACGGAAAAGCCACAAAATAATAACACAGAGCATTTGGGAAATCATGAAAGAAATTGGTAAGGTGCACCGAATTTTGAGATGGAACTGCCGACACGATGTAACAATGACCGATATGCGACTCTCTGACACGATGATTTTGACTATAAGCTGTTCATTAGTGCACGTAATTCAAAACATTTAAGAATTCTGGCAACGACATTCATCCACAAGCGTGGCTTCATCAATTCTCTCATTGTTTTCCTCCCAACTGGTCATTAGAGCACAGATTAGAATTTATGTGTGGCTATTTAGAGAATGAACCAGCTGTAAGAATGCGGTCGATCATTCAAGATTGTCACAGTGAAGGAGAATTTTATCATGCCTTCCTCTCAGCATATTGGTCTCAAGCTACACAAGACCGAGTACAACATAGCATCATAATGATGAAACATTTCGAACAATCGAAATTTTCTAGTCTTGTAAAATATTTCGAAGACATGTTACATAAGAATCAGTATCTTTCAAACCCATACAGCCCCTCAGAACTCATCTGCATTTGCTTAATCAAATTGCCTGAACATTTATGACATATTATTTTGGCAGTACGTTGCAAAGACGACATTGAAGCTTTTCAGCGACTGTTACAAGAATTGGAAATTGACACTGACAATCGCGGGACGTGAAAACAGGAACACAACAATTACAGGTCATATCCGTCACAATTCTGCGATGAAAGAAATAATAACTGGACACGGCAAGGCTATTCTTACAACGCAAATCGTGAACAAAACAGACACCACCCATATGACAACCACTGGCAGAGTAATAGTTACAGAGAGAGATCGCATTTCCGTAGTAATGAATATGACAGAGACAATCGTGGAAGCAGACAGTATGGAACCAGTTTATCAGATTAAGTAACTCGTAAGCATTCATTTCACTGCACACATTTCTGTTGGTCATAGTATATGGACAATATGTGAGAAGTAGGGACTGATAGTGTTTGCACGTGTGTTTATAATTCAGCGAGGGACTGGATAACAGCATTGCTGGTTCTAAGGACATTTAAAAAAAAAAATTTTTGTGAGTGCACAAGTGGAGGTTCATGGACTTGATATATTGTCCGCAAGACTCTTCAATGGTGATTGTGCACCTGCACAGTTGCAACAGATGGCTGCTGGCCGTCTCTACAAGGACTACAGTGGGTCTGCATCTTTGATGGCTCACCAATACCATTATTTCTACAAGGACTACAGTGGGTCTGCACGTTTGATGGCCCACCAATACCGTTATCTCTACAAGGACTATAGTGGGTCTGCATCTATGATGGCCCACCAATACCATACTCTCTACCAGGACTACAGTAGGTCTGACTTCCGTGTGCATTCTCTTTTACAGCTCAGACTTTGAGAAAAAAAAAACACTGCAATTTTGCTGTGGTGAACGATCAGGACTGTCTTTATAGACTGTGAGAAAATTTTAGCTTTTGACCAACATTGTATCAATAAGTGTGTGCATTTGATTTCTTTGTTATTGTCATTATGAAAAAATTTTTCAAATCTGCATTGGCCACAGCCCAAAACAATTTGTAAAATTTTTTGTGGGGTGCATGGGGGCTATGTAAGTAGGCTGTTTAGGTTTTTATATTGATAACACCACGTAGCGCTCTGTATAAAAATCACTGGCTGTGCTGTGTGCAGTCTGTGGCTGGTTTGCATTGTTGTTGGCTATTGTAGTGTTGGGCCGTTGGAGGTGAACTGCCAGCAGTGGTGGGTGTGGGGAGAGAGATGGCGGAGTTTTGAGAGCGGATGATCTGGACAGAGATAGTAAATTTGTAAGACTGGATATCATGAACTGATATATATATATATATAATGACTTTTGAACACTATTAAGGTAAATACATTGTTTGTTCTCTATCAAAATCTTTCATTTGCTAACTATGCCTATCAGTAGTTAGTGCCTTCAGTAGTTTGAATCTTTTATTTAGCTGTCGGTAGTGGCGCTCGCTGTATTGCAGTAGTTCGAGTAACGAAGATTTTTGGTGAGGTAAGTGATTTGTGAAAGGTATAGGTTAATGTTAGTCAGGGCCATTCTTTTGTAGGGATTTTTGAAAGTCAGATTGCGTTGCGCTAAAAATATTGTGTGTCAGTTTAGTGTTGTTCAGAATAAGTAAAGAGAGTAATATCTGAGTACGTTCAGTTTTGCTCATCTGTTTGAAAAGCAAATAATGTAAGAGGTTTATCAGCACAGTAATTCAGTAATTTTTCTAAGGGGACGTTTCAGCTTTACCAGATAACACAAAACATGTCACCAGGCGCCAGTAATGAAGAGAAAATTGGTAGAGCATAATAAAATTTTCTTACACTTAACTTGAATGGAGGGTTAACTGTTGCTAGCTTCTTATTTTATAACAACCTGACACATTTTTCTTGCAATTTTTCGGTTATTTTCTCATACGCAAGACATAGTTACAAATATATTCACAGGAACCGCCGATTCACACATCGATTTCCACAAATACAAGTTGTTCCAAAAAGAAAACTAGGATTTTGAACAAGCGTCAGCGCCACTGAAAAACTGTTCAATGGAAGATAAAATACTTAAGTTTTGTTTACCGTGTCGTATGAGGCCAAACGTTAATCTTGATGCGCGTAAAAGAGTTCGGCACTGGCGTCGAGTGAATTTGACTGACGTGCCTGTGCAAGAGTGACTGAACAGTGCCACAGAAGGCAAAGTGCGTTCTTTGGTACACTGTGTTTAAATCAATTGTTAGCGCTTAGCGTCGATTTCGGTAAATTTATCCAGGGCAAAATTCACCAAATGACAAAGCTATTCGTAAATGGTTCAGCCAATCACGCGATATAGGCCGCGTGCTGAATGACATTCGCAGGCCAGCCAAGAACAAATGAATGCAAAGTCGAAGAAATCCAGCAGTCTTACATCAAAAGCACAAAAAATCTCTTAACAAACCTAAGACAGCAATTGCCAATGCATGCCTAAAACGATACGACTGCTTGCTTACAAAATTCAGATTAGACATCCGGTAAACCCGATCGATTGCCCTAAGCGTATAAACTTCACCAGTTTAACGCTAAACAAATTGGTGACAATCCAATGCGTAAAACACTCTCAATGCAGAAGAAAATCAAAATCTGAGGCACCTGCAGGAGTGAATTTCGACAGCCATCACGACTGTAAAAGCAGATATGCTACAAAACACAGAGTGTGAAATCGAGAATGTTTTGATGCCTGCAGAACAACAAATGAAGCTCACATCGATACCTATTAAGGAATGAAACGAACTTTTTTCTCTTCTATTTGACATTTAAATCGTTTAATTATATCGAGCACTTTTTCCGTAACGCTTATTCAGAATCCCGGCATTATTTTTGGAATACCCTGTTCATACCGTGCTGAAGGCAAATCCATACCAACTGCCGTATCTTTTACAGTCTTTTGACAATGAACATTACTTTCGTCTTTGTTACGACTTAAGCTGTAATCAAATTTATGTAAGACAAATAATTTCATAACAGCTTACTTATTAGTGACTGACGTCCATACTTAACTTACGCAATTACAATCATTTTTATTAACATATCTCTTTATTTACTAAATTACAGACAGTTCTATGTCCAGCTTCCATTTTCCTCTAATTTAATAATTTCTTGATTTTCCTTAACGTTTGCCATTCGCCCCCTTAAACTCGAACTCTCACTATTGTGTTTATTTCTACAATGATAGAATGTCTACAAAACTAACGTATTTTAAGGAAAATTATAAGATTGTGTGACATGAACAATACACTGTCCTATACATAAATAAATGTAAATGTAGTGTGACCAGGGCCTCCTGTCTGGTAGACCGTTCGCCGGGTGCAAGTCTTTCGATTTGACTCCAATTCGGTGACTTGCGAGTTGATGGGGATGAAATGATGATGATTAGGACAACACAACACCCACACCCTGAGCAGAGAAAATCTCCGACCCAGCCGGGAATCGAACCTGGACCCTTAGTATTGACATTCTGTCGCGCTGACACCTTTTTTTCTTTTTTTTTTTCATTTGTTCGGTATTGTTGGTTGCGTTTGCTCTGGGCGGACGTCACAAGACATCCGTTCAAGTTAGTCGTTGATTCCTTTAGTCAGTTTTTTATTACAGAGGGCGAGCAACCCTCTGACCGAACACGCTGAGCTACCGTGTCGGCGCCACTCAGCTACCGGGGGCGGACATTCTTGACATTAATAGTTACCGTAATTTCAAGATTGAATTCTTAATGAATGAACGATCGTTGAAAAACCTTGGACAACTAAAAGACAATGCAAGGACTGAAAAGATAAATCGCGAACATGAAATTTAAGTACGTGTCAAGTTGTGTATTAGTGTCGTTTTCCGTGTTATACAATACTATTTGACATTAGCAGTTACTTTACATAGTTAATCTCTACTACTGGTGCCTATCGAATGCCGGGAGAAGGAAAATGAGAAACCGATAATTCGGTCGTCTTTAGCAAAAATATCAGCTCCTTTTGTAAGCGATTTTGGCGTTGTAGATGAGGTGCTGATTCACCCGTTCCGGCCAGAAACCAAACAGGGATCAAAGCTTTGGGTGGGAACCAATGTTCCTGCACCATAGAACGCAAAGTCGATTTCATCTGCAAAATAGCTTATGGCTCGTGTCGCCTGGGAACTGAGAGTGCCGACAGAGTTCTCGTGCAAATGAGGACGATAGTGAAACATTGGGTTTAAACCGGCTGTTATCCGCGGCTATCTGTTTGGAAATCGGCATGGCGTGTTTTGCTCTCGCGCTTCCGCAGACTGTGTGCTGTCTGCAAGCAAAAACGGCCTTGCGGTGGTCCGCATTCACTGTCAGCGAGATCGGCTGCAAACGCCGTAGTGTTAAATGACCAAATGGAATTTCAATTAGGTCATCTACTGAATATACAACTGTAATAGTTATTGGCTAATAATTATCATCGACAACTAAAGCACGAAACGGTCCGCACAGATAGCGGGAGCAAGAAATATAACCGATGTTAGCTGGCATCTACTCCCTCCACTGCTGTGGTGGACATACTCTGACCTGTTGGAACGCGAAACTGATATCTTTATGAAAACTCAGTAGTGAAACTGCTTTATAAAAAAGGAGAAAGGACTAAAGTAGACAATTTTAGACCTATTTATTTGCTATAGATGTTTGCTAAAGTTATTGAAAATGCTGTGTATGTAAGGGTAATTGATTATTTCAGTTCACGTAATCTGCTGCCAAAGGTTCAGTTTGGTTTTCAAGTCGTTTAACAACTGAAAATGCTAGATTCTCTTTTCTCTGTGAGGCGCAGGACGGATCAAAAATAAAAACTGCAAGCACTAAGCGTTTTCTTTCGTGTAACTAGGACGTTTGATTGTGTTGCTCATAAAATGTTACAGCAGAAGTTGAACCATTGAGGAATAAGAGGATTAGCTCACAATTGTTTCCTCTTATGCCTTAAAGACAGACAGCAAGAGGTCATTCATCACAGTATTGAGAACCGCGGTGACATGCAGTCTGATTGGGACACAGTTAAATGGTGGATGCCCTAGGGGCCAGTGCGAGGACCATCACTGTTTCTTATGCATACAGGGTGATCGGAAACAATCTAAAAGCTTGTAAGGATTTTGGAGGCTAGATTTTGCTGGAAAATAACTGTTAAGAAGAAAAGTCGATACGTTGCGCCATTTACGAGTTAATTAGCATTGAAGTTAGCCAATCAGGCCGTTGCGTAAGCATATTCAAGCGGCCCGCCAGAGATAGTGTCGCCAAACGTGTTCTTTGTTTGGTTTCCTAAAACCGAACAAGAGAGCGATACGAAATTTGGGCATGGGATAATCGTAAGGGTGGAATATGAGACAAAAGCCTGAGCAATCCGTGCGCTGTCAACTACGCTATCAGAACAACTGAAACTAATTGTATCTGAAGAGCCGCTTGAATCTGCGCGCAGTGGTCTGATTGGCTCCCTTCAATGCTAATTAACTCGGAAACGGAACAAAATATCGAATTTTTTTCTTAAAAATTGTTGCTGAGCGCAACCTACACTGTAACACCCTTACAAGCTTTTCAGACTGTTACTGACCACTCTGTATGAATTTTATGCCTTCTAATATGACAGGTGATTCTAAAATATTTCTGTTTCCTGATGACACTAACTTGGTAGTGAGAGATATTTAGTGAAACAGAGGGAGTATATTAAATAGTACAGTTCAAGACACACGTTCATGGCTTGTAGAAAATAAATTGAAACTAAATCACACTAAGACTGAGTATTTACAGTATCTAACACACAGTTCAACTAAGACTGACGTTTTGATTACACAGAATAGGCATATAGTTAGTGACTCTGAAAGATCAAAATTTCTAAGTGTTCAGACAGCTGGTAAGCTGTCATGGAAAGCCCATGTTCAGGATCTTGTTCAAAAACTGAACACAGCTATATTTATCATCAGAAAGTTATCTGTAATAAGTGAAGGTCTAACACTCAAATTATGTCTACTTTGTTTGTTTTCGTTCGCTTATGACATACGGTATTGTTTTATGGGGTACCTCTTCCCATTCACGAAGAGTATTTTTAACTGGGGAACAGGCAGTTCGAGCAATATATGGGGTAAGATGGCGAACCTCTTGCTCGATCCCTGTCCAGGAGCCTGAGAATTTTGACACTGACCTCTCAATACAGAGTGTTCCAGAAGGAATGGTCAATATTCAGAGACCTGACAGGTATGACCGTTACAAGCTAAAAGTCTAGTACACATGGGCTCTAAAATGAACACCTTAAGAACTATGAGCACTTCTTCATCTTCGATGTTGTGAAACACATCTGTTACACTGCAATCTCCTTGCCTTTCATATTTTGAGAGGTTGTAGTATGGAGGCCGGCCGAAGTGGCCGTGCGGTTAAAGGCGCTGCAGTCTGGAACCGCAAGACCGCTACGGTCGCAGGTTCGAATCCTGCCTCGGGCATGGATGTTTGTGATGTCCTTAGGTTAGTTAGGTTTAACTAGTTCTAAGTTCTAGGGGACTAATGACCTCAGCAGTTGAGTCCCATAGTGCTCAGAGCCATTTGAACCATTTTTTTGTAGTATGGACCAAAACAAGAAAATAATGTCAAATAAACATGCATAATTTACGAGATATGAGCACTTACTCGTCTTCGATACTGTGAAAAACATCTCTTTTACTGAACAAGTGCTAATAGCTCTTAACGAAAGAGTATTTGTTTCCAAGACAATTCCTCCTCTCGAAATATGGAAAGCAGTAGAAGATATTTGTTTCGTAGTATATAAGACACCACATTGCGAAGAAGACAGCACGATTCACCAGCGAGGCTCGGAGCCAAAGAGCGTAACTTCTAACATTCTGCGTGGTGTCTGTTTGTTCTAAGTCGTGTCTCCCTACCACTTTCGAGCAACGACGCTCTGAGCGTGTTTTTTAGGGAATTGACTAGTTTGAACCTGGGACCTGTTGCTGGTAAGGAGACGCCAGACCACACATGACATGTAGAGTTCAGAGGACTTCAGTGAGACTAGCGATGATATAATCAAATACTTAATGATTTCAGCGTCAGCTCCACTGCACTCCCTGTAAAAGTATCTTAATACTAACTAAATTTAGGGGAAGGGGTTCAAGACATTCCTATTTTTAGTTAGCTGGTAAAATAACGTCGAGAAAGTAGTTAAGTTTACCATTGGAATTTTTATTCTACTCACAAAAAATTGTTTATAAATTGCACTATTGATGAAAGGAAATATTTTAATACAGGATGATAAAAACCAACTGCGTTCAACAAAAATGTGAACGAATATTCCCTGAATGGGTTTCCAAGTTCTACAATGTATCGAAGGATGACCTATGCCGTATCACATCTATACTCTAGGTTTAAGTTAAGTTTCATAAAAGAGAAAACTATCAAAATGGTCTACAGTGACCCTCAATTATCTTTAATTACTTATTTAAATTGTCGTAAATTACAGTGGCTGATGACCTATGCCATATCACATCTATAATCTAGGTTTAAGTTAAGTTTCATAAAAGAGAAAACTATCAAAATGGTCTACAGTGACCCTTAATTATCTTTAATTACTCATTTAACTTGTCGTAAATTAGAGTGGCTGATGTGGCTTCTCAATACTTATATAACAGAAAAATCATCGTGTTTCAGATTTTAACTTCAAGTAGCAAATGTGAACACCATGAGATTTAATTGACGATCGACACTAGTATTACGCAAAAAGGGGATGTAACAGATGAGACTTTTGCAGTTCTGAGTGAAGCCTTATGCGCTGTTATGCGGCATCACGTGCATTCATTAGCTTGTCGGTAGTTAGGCAGCATCAGGGGGCGGCGGGCGGCGCAGCTCCACACACCTCGCCATCTCAGAAGCAACTCTCTAACTTCTCCTTACTACAATTTACCGAAGTTGGTTTAAGAAAAGCTATCTGGCTGTGTTTTCAACTGACCAATTAGGGTCTCAATGTTAACCTTAAGCTCCTCCTACAAAAATTCTGTCTATCCAATGAGAAACGTTATACTTTTCGTGGTGGGGCAATGTTTTTAATGTTTGCTACGTAACAGAGACGCATATATTCTCACGCTAAAACTTGCAGCTGGTGTGGCCCTTTTAGTGTTATCGTAAGATCTATACTGTTCTTCTGAAGGGCTCTATCTTTTAACATGGGCTGGGGGTGCTCTTGGCGGTCGGCTGGCGACGTGGTTGTCCGTCTCTTATCGTAGAGCCTCCTAGCTTACACGACTCTGTTCTTGTCTTCTGTTCTCGTTTCTCCCCTCGGAACTGCGTCTGTTTCACGGTGGGAAGGTATGACATGCATTTAGGCGTTCTTGTGTTAGTCTGTGGTATTCCATTTGTTCACTCATTGATCGTATTACTTTGGTTAATTTAATGTCAGGATTTATTCGGAACTATGTGACATACTGTCGGATTTGCTATCATGTCAGGGTTTTCATGGAAGGTGTTGGATTTGCCTGACACCTTACAAACTTTCATCATTTATAATAAATATTAATATACATCTCCAACCTTTCCTGAAGTTACTTGCACTGATAGCTGGTTAATAATAATTTCAATAACTTTCAGTCCACACATAAAAAATAAATACATTACAGATTTCATTAATGTTGATAGACATTGGTGAAAACTACGGAACAATCGCCCTCAGGGTCTCAGCATTCGTTTGCTGGGTACAGGATTGGCGATCCTGGGATTCCTGGGCTGCGAATTGGTAAGCGCCGCCAGTTCCCTGTCACCGTAATCTCTGTGCATGCTTTAGCTACCACTGTATGGCGCGGCAGTGGAAATGTGTATCTTGGCTTGACCGGCTGGATACGAGAATGGTAAAAACGTCCATAAAAAATCCCTCAACCTCAAGGTGTGCTGCGCGCTGATGAGATTGTTGAAGTGGAGCAATCGTTAACGGGCAGCCTCTGGGGAACCTGCCGCATCTTAGTTGTGCAAGGCTTACCTAGGCACGTGGCGCTCTGTCTAGGAAGACTTTTATTTCCGAGCTGTTCGTGGGACCGAGATGGATCCTTCGAAGTCTTCTCTTCCACCTCCCAGCGGAATGGGTGGCCGCTGGTAGGTACTAACACTAAGTAAAATAACAGGGCTCATGTAGCCAGTCCTTTGGATTCTGGGATATTAAAGAATTCAAGTGGGTTTAGTGACAGCATGCATGCTGCTGGCCAGAGTGTGTTTCTACTGGTTAAGTGGAAAGAGAGAGTTTTGAAACCGTGTCACCTTTTTACATACAAGAGGGCATAGAGGGGATTGCAGACATTATAAAATCAGTTAAGCGGTTACAAAATGGGCCACTGTTGGTGGAAACATCAAGTTCCCGATAAGTAACAAACCTGCAGAAGGCCAAAGCCCTTGGGGAATATGCCACTGAGATTGAGCTCCACACCACGTTAAGTTACAGTAAAGGTATTGTGACCTGCAGAGACTTGGTGGACACCCCCAAAGAAGACCTGGAATCTGAATGGGGCCAAAAAGGCATTGTAGATGTGCAGAATATTATGAAAAGGGCTCTGTCACTATTGATGCCATAGTTGTGGCTCCGAAGCCTACCCAGGGCAAAAAGTCAAAGGCAAAGCGTCTCCCACTAACGGATCTGGGCAGTAAACAGTCCAACGATGTTGACATCATACTACCTATCTTGACTCTTCAGTAGAGCTAATGGAGGTTGATGTCGGACTGGGGAAAACACCTCCCTCAAGACTGAGCCCCCACCCACTATGGGCTCCCTTCCCTGGTGGAAAGACAGGCTGAAAGTGCAACCCCCATGACAGATGACTCCCATATTAAGTGAAACATTAATGAGTTCAGGACACATGCAGAGGAACTGAAACTGGTAGTGCAGAAAACACCCCTATCCCTGTGTTTACAAGAAACGCATTTTAAAGCCGCTGGCAATCCTGTGCTGAGGGGCTATACCCTTCACTGAAAGAATGACCTGACTGGGGACTGAGCCAAGGGAAGGGATGCTGTGTTTGACAATGATGTGTATCACTCCTCTGCTTTCCCCATGGTTACTGACCTACAAGCAGTTGCTGTCGAAATTCATGGTCGTCAGAGGATCACTGTTTGCTCACTGTACCTACTCCGCCAGATGAAATAGACTCTGAGGCTCTCATAGATATTGTGGAACAACTCCTGCGACCATTACTCCTACTGGGAGACTTCAATGCCCATCATGTCTTGTGGGGCTCCACCTATAGTTGCCCTCAGGGTCAGGTTTTGGAGAGTCTCATGACGTCTCACGAGCTGTGTTTCCTCAACACAGGTATTCACACTCATTTATACACAGGTACTGGGTCATTCTCAGCCATCAACCTCTATTTCTGCTCTCCAGCCCTTGCAGACTCTGTTCAGTGGGAGGTCATTGGCGACCTTCATTCCAGTTACCACTTCCCAATCAGTATTCACGTGCTGGATGGAGCACTACCTGAAGAGAAGCTACCAAATTGGTTGATCAGCAGGGCTAACTGGATGCTGTTCAGCCAGTTGACTGTGTCTGAACATCGTGAGAGTGTCCACAAATGGATGGGCCACATGACATGAGTGATCCATCATGCCGCTTACTTATCCTTCCCAAAGTCCTCAGGTCATCTTAGGTGACCAGTGCCTTGGTAGACGATGAATGCCATTCAGCCAACTGGGACAGATGTACGGCTCTTCGACGGTTTAAATGCCGTCCTACAGCAGACAACCTCATAGTCTTTAGAGTCCCGAGACCCAAGGCTTGTCGCGTAATTAAGGAGAGCAAGAAAAGATCATGGGAAGCGTTCCTGGACTCCGAAGCCTACCCAGGGCAAAAAGTCAAAGGCAAAGCGTCTCCCACTAACGGATCTGGGCAGTAAACAGTCCAACGATGTTGACATCATACTACCTATCTTGACTAGCATTACACTTGTTCTCCGAAAGTGTGGGAAGCCATCATGAGGATTTCTTGTAAACGCAGTCGTTTATCAACAGCAGCAATGCTGAAAAGGGGATGCCTCCAAAGAGCGCCCAGAGACATCGCTCTGATGTTGGCAGAGAATTTTGCACAAACTACTGCCACTGCCAGCCAGGATCCGACGTTTCATCGCTACTGTGTGACTGTAGAGAGGGGAAATTGGACTTCAGATCCAACTATTCTGAGATTTACAGCTTCCCTTTCTGTGTGTGTGAGCTGGAATCGACTCTGTCTGAGGCTCGTGATACTGCATCTGGTCACGACCAAAAATCCAGTACTGCGTGCTTTGACATTTGCCAGCAGCTTCAAGGAAATCGTCCTCGAATGTTTTAATCTTATATAGCAGAGCAGGAAAGGACTGCACACGTCCCAGTAGTTATCGGAGTAGCGCCTTAACGAGCTGTGTAGGAAAGAACAGGACTGTCGACTGGTCTGGCTGTTAGAGACCAGGCAACTCCTTAGCCACTCTCCGAAGATTACAGTCCACCGTCGACAACCTGACCCTGGTAGAGGCGGCTGTTCTGTAGGCTTTCCATGTAAACATAACTGTGTCGCCACATTCTTCGGTATCAGTAAGGTGTATGATACTATTTGGAGACACTGTACTCTTGCACAACTTCATCAATGAGGCCTTCTCGGCCACCTCCCCATTTTCATGCAGTCTTTACTGTCTCAGCGGTATTTTAGGACCCGAGTTGGTGACTCGCTGTCAGGTCCTTTTGAGCAGGAGAATGGTGTCCCTCAAGTCAGTGTTTTAAGTGTTATCCTCTTTGGTATAGCCATAAACAATATCAAGTCTATGAGAAAGAGTCCTGTACAGTGCTCCATATTTGTGAATGAGTTTGCTGTTTTCTGTTCCTCCTCCAGTGTTGCAACAGGTAGCTGTCAGTTGCAACTTACGGTGCAGAGGTTAGAGGAGTGGGCTGCAAAGACGAGTTTTCAGTTTTCTGCAGGTAAGTGTGTGTGTATTCATTTTAATCATTCTCATCGTATTTCTCATTTGCCTGTCTTGCATATGGGGGCACCATCTTACATTTTAGAGACTCAGTGAGGTTGCTGGACCTCATTTTTGAGTCCAAATTGTCGTGGTGGCCACACCTGAGAGACCTGAAAGCCGGGTCTCTGAAGGCACTAAACAGCATAAAGTGCCTTAGACTCAGGTCTTGGGGAGCAGACAGGGCTAATCTGGTCGAGTTTTATAGAGCTTTGGTGCGTTCGCAGCTGGAGTAAGTGTGCAAGGTCTATGGATCTTCGAACCCTTCTTATTTGGAGATCATTGACGTTGTCCACCACGAGGAAACTGTGGTGCTTATGCGACCAGTCCAATACCCAGTCTCTGTGCTGAGGCTGGGGAACCACCATTTATCATTCAGCATCAATTCCTCATGATGCATGAGGTATGTAAGTTTCTCGCAGCTCCTACTTCACCTGCATACCATGCTATTGCTCATCCGCCTCTGGAACGCCTTTTCTCCAACCATCCATCCACGGGCCACAATGCATTTTGGGATCCCAATGCACAATATGCTGGAGTCACTCTGGTGGAGCATGTACAACCTCGAATCCAGGGTTTTAAAGTCTCCCACCCTGGTAACAGCAGAGTCCCAGCGTAATGTTAGATTCAGTGCAGAACACGAGAGATAACGCTCCGCTTCCGTTTTTAATGCGATATTTTCTAATATTTTACAAGAGCACTACAATTATGTAGCGTTCCTTACGGATGTGTCTAAGTAGGGGGAGTTGCTCTGTCGCTTTCCCGGATGCTGTCTTCAAGATCCGGCTGCCTCAAGAATTTTACTGTCTTCGACATATAATTATGTGCGATCTTGCTGGCACTGGAGCTGATGAGACGTTCTTCCAGTGATAAGTTTCTTGCCTGTTCCGATTCTCTGAGTGCCCTTCACTCTATACACTTTTTGTACCCAGCACATAAAGTAATCCAAGACAACCAGGATGCCCTCCTTCAACTACGACTGGGGAAGGAAGTGCCTTTCTACTGGGTACCAGGGCAATAAAGGGCGGATCTAGCAGCCAGGGAGGCGTGTCTTGATTCTCAGTTATTTCAATGTGCCGTCCCCCTGCATGCTACCACCTGGCTGTTGAGGTACAAAGTCACGTGTCGATGGGAAGATGAGTGGCTGGAAGTGATCGACAGTACACTCCGTATAGTAAAGCTTACAACTCGGCCGTACGTACCTCCTTCCACCCTCCTCGATCCGGACGAGGTCCTTCTTACTCTTCTTCGCATAGGCCACAGTCCTATGTCGCATGGCTTCTTACTCCGGCGAGATGACCCTCCAATGTGTCATGCTTGTGGCATATAAATACCTGTACGCCATGGTTTATTGAACTCTGTTTCATTATCCGACCAGCGGGCCGTGGCGGATTTGTCGAAGGATCTGACCTTTATTGTAAGTAACGTTCAATCGAATGTGGATTGAGTTTCATAATTTTGTGAATTATCCAATACTTTTCCCAAGGTTTTAGGGAGATGGTTTTAATGTATTAAGAGGGTTGACTGGCTCACCCATGTTTTTTGTAAGTGGTCAGTCAGTTACACTTCACTGTGGCTTTCTTTTAACTCCTTTGTCTTTTTACTTGCGTTTATCTCATATATATAGCTACTTTTGCTTTTTGCATTGTTTTAGCGCACCTGAGATAGAGTGATTGTGTGGTCAGTTCGAGTGCGTGCGATAGTATCCACATTCGTTTATTTTAATGAGTGTCAGGGCGCTGATATCTTCGCCATAGAGCGCCCATAAGCACCAACCATACACACGCTCGCACGCACGCACGCACACACACACACACACACACACACACACACACACACACACACACACACACATACATACACACAAACACAGAGACACGGATCAATCACAGGCGCAACGTGGCCGGACAGGCGCCAGACCATTAATATAGCTCACTTCCAATCAGTGATCTTTTGGGGGGAGGGAATACATGAATAAGTGTGTAAAATGTGATTTCGCGTAAAGACAAAATAGTTTATTAAAATTGCCTCGGATGACATTCTTGTGTGAATTCTAAGGTCATGTGGAACTTTGCTTTGTAACTTTTGTGGTGCTGTAGGAATAATTAGCATCCAGAAACTTTGCAATGAATAATGATGGTAGCCTGGCACTCAGAACCCTTGTTTTTTATTCCACAAATAGAAATAAAAGTCAAAAGGCATCCCAATATTCCATATTTTGATTTTTTAATAGCACTAAATTCTTTCCCATTTTCCTCTTCATTATCCTCTGTTTACTGAAAGTGCGTTAGGACCTGCAGCCAGTGGAGAAGAAAACAATCGGCACGATAACTACGAGAGGTCTTTACAAGACAAGAGGTAAGCAAATTGCGTCCAGTTATGCTATGGAAAGTGGATACGGACAATACTTGCTGAAATCCACGTGTTTGTTGATCCTGGCACATCTTTTTGGTGGGAAGTCTAATGTTCAGGAACATATTGTATAGTGTCTGAAGGTTTGTTTAATTTCAGTAGGGCACATCAACCTGCTTTGAACATTACAAATCCCCCACGCAGATTTGAGTAATCACTGCAATGTGTATTTTAGACAATCGCATTTTAACACGCTTTTATTATGTCGCATTCTTGTCTGTCTGTCTATTTGGTACAAATATAGCAATTGATTTTAAACTGACTTCCTGTTGAGCTAAAGACTTGAAACTTCAACACATCTCAGAACTGGCCTACAATACAGTACTGACTTGCTTTGTTGTTCGGTGTGTGGCGGAGGGTACTTTGTCTTCCGCTGTCGTCTAATTCGATTTCTTGTCTGGTGTGTGGCAGTGGATACTTTGTGTAGCACTGGTATTTTCCTCTTTTCCTGTTCCTGTAATGAACGGTTTGTGGGAAAACTCAACTGAAGAGAAACTGAAATAAACCCGAAATTTACTATGTGTCTCTGTTGAAATCTCATCAAAATACCTGAAATCAACTGAAAAATTTCGTACACACAAGACTAAAAAGCAGAAAATAATTATTTAATTAAAAAATTTCTAATATAACACGTTTTGAACCCGAATGGAACGTATACGACAATGTCTCCTAGACCCATACAGATTCCTAACTCCTTACAGAGTGTCCCGAAAATTTGTGATTGTAACATTTTAATAACTATGAAAATACCTGTAACATTTAAAACGAAAAGCAAGGTTTACATTCAATACATAATTGATGAGTGAATACTTCACCTCCTAACTATTGTCTATTGCATGCGCCACACGTTTTTCTGTTTAATCGTTACAAGTATTTTCGTACCTATGAAAAAAACACCAATCACAAATTTTCAGGACTATCTGTATGTCGTTAGGAATCAGTTTGGGGCTAGGAGAAATTATTTTTATACTTTTTTAGTCCTATTTAAAAACGTGATTCATTAAAAACTCGGTTTTACTTAAATAATTGTTCTAAATGGAACGATGCCTATTGATAAGGGGTGTCATGGTCGCCTTGGAGCTAACAGTGATCCAGTATTTTAGAATACGAGGAAATGAAAACAGTCTTTATATTGACTTTAACGAAATGAAACTAGAGCAAATTAGAATGTTAGTGGTGTTTTTCAGGATACTAGGAGAAATAGACGCTGTAAGGTGACTTTTGGAGTGTAAAAGTGGATGTAGAGGTCCACGAGCGATTGAAAATCGATAATTGTAAATACTGGCAGTGTCTGCTCCATGTGTCAGTAAGAAAATACTGAATAAACAAACGTTACGGATTCTGAAGAAGAAAGAGAATTAACCCTCGGAGGTGTTGTTCAAAATGCTCAGCGCCAGGTTCAATACAAACTTTCGTTTTGCAACGTAGATATTGATTTCATCAGAAATTTCAGCACAGGTAGTAAGCTGGGGAGAACCATTTGGAAAGCAGAGTGCTTTAACGCACCGCTTTGCAGACGTGGGGAAGTGAGGCAGCTGCAGATATAACCCGTCTCACGGATTAACGACAATGGCAGATACACAGTCCAGACTGGATGTGGTTCTTAGGCGGTTTCCCAAATCCATCTAGGTAAAAACGGGGCTGATCACCATGATCTACCTCAGATACATGCAAAGCAAACGTTCAGAAAAACGTTCTCGCACTTGAACATGAGATATAGTAGACTCTGGAAGCCTTTCTTGGAGAATGTTGCCGTCAGGACTAGATTCCGGCCACAAAATGTCGCCAAAAGCCATACAATAATACCGACTATGTAGAGAAACGGGAAAAGCAAGGAAGGAGAAGGAGAAGAAGAAGAAGAAGAAGAAAGTAGGAAAAAAATTGGATAACAGACTACGACTTCAAAGCCCAGAATTTAGTACTTGGTCATTCTTATAAAACACTTGTCTCTTTTCGCTTCTTTTACCACTGGAAGTGAATTGTACATGAAAAAATGCCGAATTTGGCTACGGTTCGGAGTCCACGCTAAACGAAGTTTCGATTCACATTGGACGTTAACGAGATGGAGCAGTGGAGAGGGAACCGTGCAACGGTGGTATGTTGACACTAGATGGAACATCAACACATCACTTCATTTAGTCCAGTACCGTAGAGTGAAAGTGAGTTAATGAGGTACTATTCGCGATACAAAAAGTCCGAATGAGAGAACTAGCAACAATAAGGTTTCTTAATGCCCAAAACAAAACTAATAATGCGTGTTCTTGACAAAGTTTTTGTTGTCAACTGCTGAAAAGTAACGAATGGGAAGAAAACATGGCCTCTAAAATGCACACCTCAACAGTTATGATCACTTGCTCATCTTCGATACTGTGAGACACCCCTCTTCCAATCACGAGCTCTTTGCTTTCAGTATTTTAGGAGGAGGTAGTATGGACCAAGACAGGATAAAAATGATCACTAAACATAGGCTCCGAAATGCATACTTTAAGAGCGATGAGCACTGGTTCATCTTCGTTACTCTCAAACACATCTACTGAAAAAGTGCTCATACTTCTTAAAGTATGCGTTTTGAGGCTCGCATTTATTGGACATTTTTTTCTTGTTTTGGTACACTATATCCTCCCAAACGTGCATATCAAAAAATTTGCAGCAGAAAATATGTGTTTACAATATCGAAGATGAACAAGCGCTGAGAGCTCGTAAGCCTTAGATCCCATGTTTACTAGACTTTTGCCCCTTGTCTTGGAACCTGTCCTCAAAGTCTGTAAAGGGATAAGTTTATAGTGTTGCGTTTTCCGAAAACGTAATAGCTACAAAAATACGGATTGTTTTTGATTGAGAATGCTCGACAAATATTAAGTCTACAGTTTTTAGCCACCGACCTGCTCAATACGCCACACGGAATATGTCTTTTCTCGTCACAAAATTCACTTAAAAATTACGAAATTTCTACACACCCATCGGAATAATTATGCCGTCACTTTACAACACTTTTGATGTATGAAACACTGCTAGATCCGGTAACTTATCATATCCATCGGAACTACTACTACACATGTCCGAACTGTTTCATGACTAGGCTCCGACTCCACTCTTGAATACTCTCAACAAGGAAACCTCCCCATCGCACCCCCCTCAGATTTAGTTATAAGTTGGCACAGTGGATAGGCCTTGAAAAACTGAACACATATCAATTGAGAAAACAGGAAGAAGTTGTGTGGAACTATGAAAAAAATAAGTAAAATATACAAACTGCGTGGTCCATGCCAACATAGGCAACATCAAGGGCAGTGGGAGCTAAGGAGCGCCGTGGTCTCGTGGTTAGCGATAGGCGCTATGGAACGAGAGGTCCTGAGATCAAGTCTTCCCTAGAGTGAAAAGTTTAATTTTTTATTTTCAGTTTATGTGATAAACTCTTATGTTTTCATCACTTTTTTGGGAGTGATTATCACATCCACAAGAAAACCTAAATCGGGATAGGTAGAAGAATCTTTTTACCCATTCGCCAAGTGTACAAGTTAGGTGGGTCGACAACATATTCCTGGCATGTGAGCCACATGCCGTCACCAGTGTCGTATAGAATATATCAGACGTGTTTTCCTGTGGAGGAATCGGTTGACCTATGACCTTGCGATCAAATGTTTTCGGTTCCGATTGGAGAGGCACGTCCTTTCGTCTACCAATCGCACGGTTTTGCGGTGCGGTCGCAAAACAGAGACACTAAACTTATTACAGTGAACAGAGACGTCAATGAACGAACGGACAGATCATAACTTTGCGAAAATAAAGAAAGTAAAATTTTCAGTCGAGTGAAGACTTGAACCAAAGACCTCTCATTCCGCAGCTACTCACGCTAACCACGGGACCACGTCACTCCTGAACTCACATTCTCCTTGATGTTGCGTATGATGGGCATGGACTACTCAGTTTGTATATTTTGCTTATTTTTTTCATAGTTACACGCAACTTCTTCCTGTTTTCTCGATTGATCTGTGTTCAGTTTTTCAAGCCCTATCCACTGTGCCAACTTATAAATAAATCTGAGGGGGGTGCGATGGGGAGGTTCCCTTGTAAGTCTTCTTTGGTGTGACGTCATAAGCGAGTGACTGCGTGTGACATCGCTCTCTAAGTTTTTATATATTTTTAGGTTTCAGATACATATTTTAACGGTTTTTGTGATATTATTTACTATATACGTGACTTATTAGTGGTTTCTTCATTCACCTCTGCCTTTTTTGTGTTGTGACCTGATATTTGTGAGTGTTTCGTATCGAGCAAATTAACCTCTTACCTTTGTTTACATTCCACGCTAACCAGTTACAGCTGTAGCGGCGCATCGAAAGCTAAGTACTAATTAATTGTGTGTATATAGTGGTTTTATTTAGGAACTTTAGTAGTCTTCAACTGGTGTTCTTGGTGTTTTATGGTGAAATAATTTCAGAAGAACCTTTTGGGAACTGTTTTCAGTTTTGTTACTGTGTCATTAGACGTTTGATTCTCTTTCTGTATTAGGCTTTTGTTATATTCTCATTTGTTCTTGATTAATACTGTTAATAATAGTAGTTACTTCCCTTGTATAGTAAGTCAGTGATTATTGTAGTCAGGTTTTTAACATCTTCTTATTGTAGTAGCGGAATTTAGATAAAGTTATTTTCTTGTTTCAATAATTGTAAAATTTTACATGAGTGAGAGGTGTGGGCTTTGCCGTAGGTACGTGAGTAGTGGATTGCGGTGTGAGACTTGTTCGAAGTATTTTCACTGGGGGGGAATGCAGTGGGGAAGCCAGTGGGCATTCTGGTGAGATCCTCTCCTGGAACTGCAGGTTATGTAGCAAGAGTAAGTTGATAGAGGAGCAGGAGCGTAAGATCTGTGCCCTTCAGGTGCAGTTCAAAAACGCACAGGAGGAGCTAGATAGGATGAGGAGGGAGAAGGGGGTTGGGGAATGGGAGCTGGCTATTGGCAAGAGATCTGCTAGGAGAATAAGATTTTCAGATAGTTTTACTATTGGTGTTTGCAATAGATATGAACAACTGTCAGAGTCTAGTGGAGAGGAATCTCTAGTAGCTGTAGATGTAGGAAGTATGCAGCAGACCTCAGCAGTTACGGTGGCTAGGACAGTTGCAAAGTCTAAGAGAAAGAGAAAGGTTCTGCTGTTAGGTAGTTCTCATGGTAGAGGTGTAGGCCAGCAGTTGCAGGAAGTATTCGGGAGTGAGTACCAGGTCACCAGCATTGTGAAGCCTAATGCAGGATTGGCTCAGTTGACTGTTAACATAGGGGGGTTATGTAGGGATTTTACTAAAGAGGATCAGGTAGTGTGACTTCTGAAATTTTCCCGGCGTATTTCTTCTTCTAATAATTTCCGGGTATGCAGCCGGAAATTATTAGAAGGATCAGGTAGTGATTGTGGGTGGGGCTGGTAATAGTATTGATAGGGATGGGGAGTATGACATGGATGGTGACCTGGAAGAGATAGCCACTCAGACTGGCAACACGAATGTGCGTTTCGTGGAACTGTTTCAGCGTCACGATCGGCCTCATCTTAATACAGCCGTCAGGCGTAATAACATGAGACTTGGGGGTGCGCTGATGACAGAAAGCATGACTCACATTTCAGTGGTGTCGGTGGAGTCTATCAGCAGGACGGGTTTCACTAGACATGGCCTGCACCTCAACAGGTATGGGAAGGGGAGGTTGGCAAAGCTTATAGGTGACAGCATAGTTGGGGGTGGTGGGATCACTCATGGGAAAATTCCTGCAGTAGTGGGTGTTAGAGCTGCACCTTTTTAAGACTGAAGTCAGCTGATAGGTATTCCTGCTTAAGGGAAGTCTCTCTAACAAAGGAACCACTTTTGACAAAGCTTAGGTATCCGAGTAATGAGGGAATTAGTATATTTCATCAAAATATACAAGGTATTAGAGATAAAGTTAGTGAACTGTTTACAGATGTTGACTCTGAAATTATTGGTATATCTGAACACTTCTTAAATAAGGAGATAATTCAGAGGCTTCCTTTACCAGGATACAGGTTGGCTGGCAGCTTTTCTAGGAGCTCTTTGCGGTGTGGGGGAGTAGCCATGTATATGAAAAACGGCATCCCATTTGAATCAATTGATGTTTCAAAGTACTGCACTGAAAAGGTGTTTGAATGTTGTGTAGGTGTGGTTAAATTTAGTGGAGTTAAACTTCTAACTAATGTTATTTATAGATCCCCAGACTCCGACTTCACAACATTTTTGCTAAAGCTAGAGGGGGTTCTTGGTTCACTTTATCGGAAATACAAAAAGTTAGTTATATGTGGTGACTTCAACGTTAATTGTATAAGTGATTGTGCAAGGAAAAGGATGTTGATAGACCTCCTTAATTCATATAATCTCATGCAAACTGTATTCTTTCCAACGAGAGTGCAAGGAAGCAGTAGAACAACCATAGACAACATTTTTGTTCATTCCTCATTACTAGAAGGGCGTTCTGTTAGCAAAAAGGTGAATGGCCTTTCAGATCACGATGCACAAATTTTAACTAAAAAGATTTTTGTGCTGCAACACATGTTAAATATAGTTATCAACTGTTTAGGAAAGCTGATCCAGTTGCTTTAGAGACCTGTGTAAACCTTATCAAGGAATAAGAGTGGCAAGATGTTTATAGCGCTGATACAGTAGATGATAAATATAATGCTTTTCTCAAGACTTTTCTCGTGCTCTTTGAAAGTTGCTTTCCGTTAGAACGTTCAAAACAGGGTACTAGCACAAACAGACAGCCTGGGTGGCTGACTAGAGGGATAAGAATATCTTGTAGAACAAAGTGGCAATTATATCGAAACGTTAGAAACAGGCAAAATCTAAATGCAGCAGCCCATTACAAACAGTATTGTAAGGTGCTTAAAAATGTTATCAGGAAGGCAAAAAGTATGTGGTATGCAGACAGAATAGCTGTCTCAGGATAAAATTAAAACCATATGGTCAGTCGTAAAGGAAGTGGCTGGTCTGCAGAGACAGGTCGAGGATATAGAATCAGTGCGTAGTGGGAATGTCCGTGTTACTGATAAGTCGCGTATATGTACAATATTTAATAATTACTTTCTGAATATAGCAGGTGAACTAAATAGAAACCTAGTCCCAACAGGGAATCATATAGCGCTCGTAGAAAAAAGTGTTCCGAGACTGTTACCTGAAATGCTCCTCCATGATACTGACAAGAGGGAGGTTGAGTTAATAATTAAATCACTAAAGACCAAGAACTCTCATGGACATGACGGGGTATCTAGCAGAATACTGAAGTATTGTTCTATGTATGTTAGCCCAGTTCTCAGCCATATCTGTAACTTTTCCTTTAGGAGTGGTCGGTTTCCTGACCGATTAAAGTACTCGGTAGTGAAGCCACTTTATAAAAAGGGAGACATTGATAATGTTGACAATTTTAGACCTATTTCTATGCCATCGGTGTTTGCTAAAGTTATCGAGAAGGTTGTATATACAAGGTTACTGGAGCATTTAAATTCACATGATTTGCTGTCAAATGTTCAGTTTGGTTTTAGAAATGGCTTAACAACTGAAAATGCTATATTCCCTTTTCTCTGTGAGGTTTTGGACGGATTAAATAAAAGGTTGCGAACGCTAGGTGTTTTCTTTGATTTAACGAAGGCTTTTGACTGTGTTGACCACAAAATATTACTGCAGTAGTTGGACCATTATGGAGTAAGGGGCGTAGCTTACAATTGGTTCGCCTCTTACTTTAAGAACAGAAAACAGAAGGTAATTCTCCGCAATATTGAGAGTGGTAGTGATGTTCAGTCCCAATGGGGCACTGTTAAGTGGGGCTTTCCCCAACGGTCGGTGCTGGGGCCGCTACTGTTTCTTATTTATATAAATTATATGCCTTTTAGTATTACAGGTTATTCAAAAATATTTCTGTTTGCTGATGACACCAGCTTGGTAGTGAAGGATCTTGTGTGTAATATTGAAACAGTATCAAATAATGTAGTTCATGAAATAAGTTGCTTGCTTGTGGAAAATAATTTGATACTAAATCACAGTAAGACTCAGTTTTTACAGTTTCTAACTCATAATTCAACAAGTACCGATATTTTGATCAGACGGAATGGGCATATTATAAGCGAGACGGAACAGTTCAAGTTCCTAGGCGTTCGGATAGGTAGTAAGCTGTTGTGGAAAGCCCACGTCCAGGATCTTGTTCAGAAACTAAATGCTGCTTTAGTTACCATTAGAACAGTATCTGAAATAAGTGACAGTTCAACACGAAAAGTAGTCTACTTCGCATATTTTCATACACTTATGTCGTATGGTATTATTTTTTGGGGTAATTCTACTGATTCAAAAAGGGTATTTTTGGCTCAAAAACCGGCTGTTCGAGCTATATGTGGTGTAAGTTCGAGAACCTCTTGTCGACCCCTATTCAATAGTCTGGGAATTCTGACATTGCCCTCACAGTATATATTTTCTTTAATGTCGTTTGCTGTTAGCAATATTAGCCTATTCCCAAGAGTTGGCAGCTTTCACTCAGTTAATACTAGGCAGAAATCAAATCTGCATGTGGAATGCACTTCCTTGACTCTTGTGCAGAAAGGAGTGCAGTATTCTGCTGCATCCATTTTCAATAAGCTACCACAAGAACTCAAAAATCTTAGCATTAGCCCAAACTCTTTTAAGTCTAAACTGAAGAGTTTCCTCATGGCTCACTCCTTCTATTCTGCCGAGGAGCTCCTGGAAGAGCTAAAAAATTAAGCAAATTCCAGTGTTACATTATTGAATTTCTTTATTTAAACTTAAGACTTATCGCCAGAATATGTTTTTTATATTTCATTTTATCTGTTTCTACTATCGTGTTATAATTTCATGTATTGACTCGTTCCATGACCTTGGAGATTTCTCCTTAATTTGGTCCCACGGAACAATAAATAAATAAATAAAGGTGCGCGAAGAATATAGGTTTACCATTGGTCAGTTTACTCAACAGCCAATAGCAAAACAACATTTTCCCGCGTCAGTCCGCGCTTTTTATCAATAACCAATCGCAAAATAGTAAATCTAACGATTGCACTTTCTGCCGACGTAATTATCTAATAGGCTGAAGTTTTGTTTATGCATAAAGTTATTTACTATTGTTATTTATACCTGAATTAACTTTCCCTTTACCATCAACTTACTCTACAAATCTATTCTACAAAAATCCCCTTTGTCCACATCCATACTTCTTCGGAAAGTTCCCACACTAAATCCCACTACATAACTCGTTAAACAATTATCTTCATATTAACCTTAAACCACACTCACGCATCATTCATACTGCTAAAACACATTTATAACATTTTGCATACACAAAAAGACATAATAACACTTTATGAAAATACTAGAACAGTTTATGATAAACATTCTATTACTTTAATGCACTCTAGTGGGCACAATCGAAACTAAATCACAGTCCCCTATCTAATACTGTCCTCTAGCGGCTGATGCATAAACTATGTGCGCGACCAGTCTCGCGTCACCATCTGTCACTATCCAGCTGTGAGACACATCTCCCACTTAACCGCCTCCAAGGCAGGATCGGTATACGGCGCTACGCCTCACGGGTTTCCTGAAAAAAAAAAAAAAAAAAAAATCAGTACTGCTGCGGTCAATAAAATACCTCTGGGCTGTTGACCGCATTGTCAACACATAAAATTGTCCGACGTTTCGGCCATTATTGTAAGTGGCCTTCTTCAAGAATGGGTTGACATTGACAATGCGATGAACAGCCCAGAAAAACGGCCGCGGAAGCCTACGCTTGTAGTTCTGCTGCAGTACGAACAACAGAGAAATACCAGAATATGCAACTGTTACTTTTATTTGTACCTCCAATTTACCATCCATTTTATACAAATCTTAAGTATACATAAAAAAGACCAGTTTCCAAAATCGCGTTGGAGATCACTAGCAACAGGAGGGCCAGAAAGCGATTCTCGAAGGGCTCCGTGACCCAGGACCGGATTTCTGTCGTCGAGGCATTCAACGCTTGGTAGAACGTTCCAGCTGTTATTTACACAGACTTGGTGACTCTGTTGAAAAATGCCTTATGATATGGTTATTTTGTTTTGTTTTTTTCCTTGCTAAGTAGCAAATGACGTCAATAATAACAATATTTTTCTCCTTCCTTGCAAAAAGGGTTCTTTAATTAAGATAGTTTCATCCATTTCAGTTCTTATCTATGCATAGTGTCAGCGTTTTCTTTACCCAGGTATTATAAAACTTGAATCATTTTTCGCATTCACATATTTGTCCTCTTTTGTGGAAAAACCCTCAGAGGAAAAATATCCAAGTCTTCATGGACCATTAGCAACGTGTCAAGAAAGAAAGCAAACATAATTAAAATTAAAAGAAACAAAAAGATTAACTCCATAATTGTAACATGTGTGAAGTGCAGCGAATGTTGGGAATGCAGGAGGACGGGTAGGTTATTTCGAATTAGAAAGGTTCCCAACAATTACTAATAGAATGATATTTATTAAATATGAAGAAATACTCAAATTAAATGATGCTTTTTCTTCTGAAATGTCCAGCACAATTAGACGTTTGAAATTATCACAAGTCCTCTAAAATATTAAAGTCCTGTCGCTGTGCCTCTGAGTGACGCCCACGTAGAGTCCAGAGCTGGCCTACGATGCCTACGGAGCTTAAGTCTCGGAGACGACGGACGATGATGTTTGGTTCGTGGGGCGCTCAACTGCACGGTCATCAGCGCCCGTACAAAGTCCCAATTTTTACACAGTCCAATGTTTACACAATCCAGTCAAGCCACTGTCACGAATGATGATGATGAAATGATGAGGACAACTGAAACAGCCAGACCTCGGACAGAAAAAAATCCGCAGCCCGGCACGACGGACGACCGCTGCAGCTTGTAGACTCGGCGGTAACTGGAGACTGCACACGTGACGGAGCTCCGAAGAGAACTGTGCGCCGTAGCTCAGTGCTCCGGTATCTAACGAGGCATCGACCAATCGGTATCCACACACGTGACACCCATGGGTTGGCTGTTGCGGCCCCTGACGGACCTCGATGTAGTTTGTACTGTGAACCCATGCAGCAGCTGCACTACGAGTGTTTCGAGCGCGGCTTATCGATTGTGGTGCGAGACTCTCTGGATTCTCACCACAGCGAGAATACGACAAATTCCGGTGTTGCAGATGAGGTCAGTGCCCTCCCACCAACATCAATTTCAAAATTGTCTTCCCGAAAAACTTTGTCGTTCATGATCCATTCCGTTCCGTTGACTGTCTGCGAATGCTGGGATTTGAAATGCAGTATAGAATATTTCGACGTTTCGTTCTGTCAAGTGTGAAACGTCGATAACTTCCTCAGTCGTTATGTAGCGTACATTCTACATCCAACATTTATTTATTCTTGATCAGGGAAAGAACTAAAATGACTGTGTCTGATTGTAGCGAATACTTTACACCATGTACTTTCTGTCATCATCTGACTGAAGAAAGTTGTTCAACGCAATGTCAGCATGTCTTCGAGAAAATTTTGGACTAGACCTTTAGGATATGGCGTAACATACCCTACACTGTCGAGTTTACTTCATCACTTCAATACAGGATTTTTGTTTCGATGTAGCACTGGGTCTTCATTCGGCAATGACCGGTACTTCTACATTCCAGTGACATTGTTTTCACAATTTTTGGGTGTTTAAGGAGGGACCCACAAAAATTAATGGAAAATGTCAATTTTCAATTTATTTTTTATTTATTAGTATAAGTTAAGGACAATAAGTTCCCAAAGATTCAATTACCAAACCGCATCCCAAATGCTTGAAAAACAATTGAACGTGTGACGCGGCCTTCATGCTATGCCCAAGTTTGGAATGAACACTTCAATATTTGCAGGCTCAGAGTGATAATAACCACTATCCTCACAAGAAGAGTCTTCGAAATTGTAGCCTGGATGTTGTCAAGCCCACTTATAAGTTTCTGGCATATCCTGAACTCCTAAAAAGTGTGTTCATGGCAAAAACAGATGAAAATGAATCTCTAAATTCACTCATATCGGAACGATGACCTAAAACAACATTTTCATCTTCTACAGTTGTCAGAATTGCAACGTATGATGCATTTCTTGTATTTAGTGATGGGAACGTAGAAAGGCTGAGGTATTACAGAAAATGGGACTTAAGATAGGAAATTTCGCTTAAGGTATCTTGGCAAACTTCACGCAAGTCATCTGAAGAAAACTAGACTTACAGCGCCTCTATGCAGCTGAAAAGTCGGTTGAAGACCTGTTACAGGAAATATGGCAGAAAGGAAGCAACCAGAAGAGAAGCCTTGAAGAGAAAGATGACCCTGAGTACAGTTCGGAAGAGGTAACGTAAGGAAAAATCTTGGGTTTAACTTTAAATTGCAAATTCAGATTTTTTTAAGTTTATGTACCATTTTCCCAGAATCTATTAAGGCTAGAATTATGAAATTTTATACGCCTATTTCTATATATACAATAAATGTTTTCGTAAGAGTATATGCAGAAATTCCGTATGTAAGCTGAGATATGGGCAAGTGATTGGAATTTTCAATGAATTTTATGTTATACTTAAAGAATTATAATTTTAAAAAAATATTAAAATTCTCCTTTTCGATATATTAAAAAACGCTTATGACAGGAGCTTATTCGTGTAAAGACAAACAGAAAATTCATTAAAACTCTCTTGGATAGTTTCTAGAAAACGGTACATATATTGTTTTTTGAAAATACAATTTTTAAATTCCATAAAAAAGTTAAATGTATACAACTCGAGGAACTTAACAGTAAATGTGTTCATTTCATGTTAAGCATGGTACAAAATTTTATTGCCGTATCTTCAAAATTGTAGATTTGGTGCATCTTTTAAACTGTGTGTGTTTTTCATGAACGTTCCCCCTTAATAAAGAGTTTTCTGGGTGGTGTAGATATTTCAGCTGTTTTCTAAGATAAATGTTATTCAATTTGAACATGGTGCAAAATTTTGGTGAATCAAACCAATTCTTTAAGTTTACTATATCTGTTTTCTTTTGTCCCTAAACGATGCACTGACGACCAATACAGACTTCTAATTTCTAAAATCTGAGCTCAGGACCGGAGGGAATAGCTGGCTGCAAAAGTCAGTTCCAAGGTTGAAGGAAAGCAAAGCCATATCACCTCGTAAAGGAACATGCCCAGTAAAGTACTGTGGTATTCAAACCAACGTTCGGCCTGAGGACAGCTTTAACCTTGTTACGAGAGTGACGCAGCCACTGGTGCAGGAGACGTGGACAGTGAGCAGTGGCAGCGGCTGCTTTTGCTGTTGATTTGTGGCCGGGAGGTCCGTCCAGACTCCAGGGGGGCGCATTGTTCCAGCGGACGCTCCAGCGCTGTCCAGCGGCCGATCAATGCGGCCCGCGCACAGCACGGCCCGGTCTGGCGTACAATGCCGCCGCCACAACCACAACCATAGCCGGCGGTTGTTCCTCTGCGAAGAGCCGACTGTCCGGTAGCTGCGAGGCGGGGCCCGAAACCAGAGCGGCAGGGGAGGGAGGAATAAAGCATTTCCCCGGCATTGTCACTCCGAGTCAAGGATTACTCGCAAAGGTACGGAGAGTATGCTGAGCTCATGGTTCAAATGGTTCAAATGGCTCTGAGCACTATGGGACTTAACATCTTAGGTCATCAGTCCCCTAGAACTTAGAACTACTTAAACCTAACTAACCTAAGGACATCACACACATCCATGCCCGAGGCAGGATTCGAACCTGCGACCGTAGCAGTCCCGCGGTTCCGGACTGCAGCGCCTAGAACCGCACGGCCACCGCGGCCGGCCGCTGAGCTCATGTTTGATTACACATCCAGAGACTGAACGCTATGGGTATCAGTATGGTTTCCTAAAACAGCGGTCGGGTAAAACCCGTCTTGCTATGTTCATTCATGCGATCCAGAAGGCAGTTAAAACTGGAGCTCACGTTGATGCCTTGTTTGTTGACTTCCAGAACGTCTTCCATATACTTCTGGACCGTCGCGAAGTAAACATAATATCTGCGTTCGGAATTTCAGACTCCAAAGCAAATAAAACTCAGAACCTCGTTCATAACAGGAAATCATCGCCGAAAGGCAGGACTGTGTCCGGTATACGTCGAGGTAGTGTGGCAGGGCCGATGCTGTTCGCGTTATGTATAAGGGGTCTGGCAAATTACCTTTGCAGCCATGTTCCCAGGCGACACACTTGTATGCAGGAAGATGACGACGTTAGAAACTTGTTACGAAAAACAGAAAGACTTGCAGATGCTCCTTGTCTCGCCCAAGGATTGCTAGCGCCCAATAGAAAATCAACGGGGTGGAATAAGTATAGGAAAGGTTGCGACATTTTTGTCTATCAAATCAGCGATCGGGCACTGGAATCAATCCCAGCCCTTAAGTATTTAGGAGTTTCTGTCCAGAGTAATTTAATGCAGAAAGACACCTAAATTTAGCCGTGGGGAAGGGAAATGCAAGATCCAGATTTACTGGAAGCATCATAAGAAAGTGAAATTAATGGAAGAATGAATTCGATTACAAATCCCTCGTTCGACTAATTATTGACTGTTTCCCGTCGACCTAGAAACCTTATTAAGCTATATTAGCGGAAGAGACAGAGAGAGAGAGAGAGAAAGAGAGAGAGAGAGAGAGAGAGGAAGAGAGAGAGAGAAATATTCAAAGAAAAGCTGCCCGATTCGTCACTGATTTGCTTAGTCAACGTGAGAGCGCCACAGAGATGTTCAATAAACTGCAACAAAGGCGTCACGAGAAGGATAATTCGCATTGTGGAGAGCCACTCGACAATTATGCCTTCTCAGCCTGTCTTATTTGTCACTGATTTGTCAGTGATTCACATAGCAGATGGCCTCTATTTTATGAAATTAAATTATTTTTCTCTATTTAATAGATAATGTTCTCCTCCAAAAAAAAGTAAATAAATTAAAAACTATGTTCTTCTTTTTGTCTACTTAGTCCCCAATTTTGAGTAATTTTGAAGTATAATCGCGCGTTTTTTTTTTAAACTAAAATGCTTCAGCCTTTGGAAGACTACTGGAGCATTTTGAGTTGTTTAACCTCAATAGTCGAAGTAACTGTTTAACATGAGGGGTAATCATAGATTCAGAAAGTACAAAATGTCAAAGCAGGAAAAGCTAGCCGAGAAATGCACGGTTTCAGAAGCATACATGGCTGTGGGGAAGAAGGATGCTGGTTATGACAAAAATTAGAGAGGCCTTCGGAAGAAAGACAAGCAACTGTATTAATATCAAGGGGTCAACTGGCTAGCCAGTACTAAGCACACAAGGGGAGATTTAGAGGTGGAAGGAATATGTGAAAGGGCTGTTCAGGGGAAATGAACTTGAAGCAAATTTTATAGAAACGCATGAGGGAGATGAAGACGAGATGAGAGATATGATACTGCGAGAAGAACTGGACAGAACACTGAAAGACCTACGTGGAAACAAGGCGCCTGGAGCAGCCGACATTCCTTCAGAGTTACTTAGGTTCTTTGGAGAACCAGCCATGACAAAGCTGATGCGGTCCGCCACGAATTCCTCTTCTGTGCCAACCTTTTCTTGCCAGTGGGGCAGTTGCAACGTACGTCCTCAATTATTTACTTGATGTATTCAAATGGTTCAAATGGCTCTGAGCACTATGGGACTCAACTGCTGAGGTCATTAGTCCCCTAGAACTCAGAACTAGTTAAACCTAACTAACTTAAGGACATCACACACATCCATGCCCGAGGCAGGATTCGAACCTGCGACCGTAGCGGTCTCGCGGTTCTAGACTGCAGCGCCAGAACCGCGCGGCCACTTCGGCCGGCTACTTGATGTATTCCAATCTCTGTTTTCCTCTACAGTTTTTACAATCTACAACTCCCTCTAGTACCATGAAAGTTACTCGATGGTGTCTTATTAGGTGTCTTCCCATCCTGTCCCTTCTTCTTGTCAGCTTTCCATATATTCCTTTCCTAGGTGATTCTGCGGAGAATCCTTCCTTACCTTATCAGTCCACTTAATTTTTCACATCTCAGATACTTCGATTCTCTTCTTTTCCTGTTTTCCTACAGTCCGTATTTCACTGCCATACAGTGCTATGCTTCCAAAGCACATTCTCAAAAATTTCTTTCACGAATTAAGGCCTATGTTTGATACTAGTAGATTTCTCTTGGCTAGGATTGCCCTTTTTGCCAGTGCTAGTTTGCATTTTTTGTCCTCATCGCTCCCACCGTCATGGGTTATTTTGCTGCCTAGGCAGCAGAATCCGTAACTTCTTCTACTTTGTGATCACCAATTCTGATGTTAAGTTTCTCACTGTTCTCATTTCTGCTACTTCTCATTAATTTCGTCTTCCTTCGATTTGCTTTCAGTCCATATTCTGTACTCAATAGGCTGTTCAATCTATTCAACACATCCTGTAATTCTTCACCACTTTCATTTAGAATACCAATCTCATCAGCGAATCTTATCATTGGCATATTTTCATCTCGAATTTAAATTCCATTCTTGAAGCTTTATTTCATTAACCGGCAACGCTTTCTCCATGTATAAATTGAGCAGCAATAGCGAAAGACCAGAGCCCTTTCTTCTACATCTACGTGATTATTCTGCTATCCACAATAAATTGCCTGGCAGAGGGTTCAATTAACCACCTACAAGATGTCTCTACCGTTCCACTCTCGAACGGCCCGCGGGAAAACGAGCACTGTGCAAGTCCTGATTTATTTTATCGTGATGATCATTTATCCCTATGTAGGTGGGTGCCAACAGAATGTTTTCGCAATCGGAGGGGAAAACTGGTGATTGAAATTTCATGAGAAGGTCCCGTCGCAACCAAAAAGGCCGTTATTTTAATGATTGCCAATCCAATTCATGTATCATGTCTGTGACACTATCTCCCCTACTTCGCGATATTACAAAACGAGCCGCTCTTCTTTGAACTTTTTCGATGTCATCCGTCAGTCCCACCTGATGCGGATCCCACACCGCACAGTAATACTCCAGAATAGGGCGGACAAGCCTGGTGTAAGCAGTCTCTTTAATAGACATGTTGCACCTTCTCAGTGTTCTGCCAATGAATCGCAGTCGTTGGTTGGTTCTACCCACAATATTATCTGTGTGATCGTTCCAATTTAGGGCATTTGTAATTGTAATCCCTAAGTATTTAGTTGAATTTATAGCCTTCAGATTTGTGTGACTTATCGTGTAAGCGAAATTTAGTGGATTTCTTTTAGTACTCATATGAATAACTTGACACTCTTTTTAATTCGAGCACTTCGTTCTTGGTCTTCCAGTCTTATTGTACCCTCTTGGTTCTTCTGCATATTGTATATTACCCGTCTTTCCCTATAGCTTACCCTTATTTTTTTCAGGGTTTTGAACATCTTGCACAATTCTACATTGTCGAACGCTTTTTACAGGTCGACAAATCCTATAAATATATCCTGATTGTTCTTCAGTCTTGCTTCCATTATCAACCGCAACGTCAGAACCGTCTCTCTGGTACTGTTACCTTTCCTGAACGTAAACTGATCGCCATCCAACAGATCTTCGATTCACTTTTCCATTCTTTGTATGCTATTATTGTCAGCACCTTGGATGCATGAGCTGTTAAACTGATTCTGCGATAATTCTTGAACTTGTCGGCTGCTACTATCTCCGAAATTGTGTGGACAATATTTTTCGGTAAGTCTGATGGTATATCGCCGGTCTGACACATTCTACACACCAACGTGAATATTTTTTTCGTTGCCACTTCGCCCAATGATTTTAGGAATTCAGATGGAATGTTATTTATCCCTTCCGCCTTATTCGATCTTAAGAATTCGAAAACTCTTTTAAATTCTGATACAAGGCGTATTCGGAAAGTAAGGCTCGATATGGCGAGAAATGGAAATCCCTGTGAAAATCAGATGGAACTTTGAACAGATGTGTCGGACAGTGTCTTTAGTGCGCCTGTCCATCGTTTCATGTCACTCTTCTCAGTTCAGAGGGCAAAGTGATCCCGCAAAAATTCCTAAAACAACAGTGTCTCTCCCCCAAGTATGTGGATCTGGTGAGAGATTTCTCCTGAAGCTGTGCAGCCCACAAAATATAATTGTCATGAGTTTCTTTCTTCAAGACAATTGTCAGCCGCATTCTGCACGGTCCATGAAGACGCTCCTGTAGCTTTTTCGATGGAAAATGTTTGATCACCCACAATACAGCCTTTAATTGGCTTCCTCAGATGTTCATCTCCGTTCACATGTCTACACATGTCTACGAAGACATTCTGGCACAACAACGTAAGATAGACCAGCGAAGAGAACTGGCGGAAAGCACAGGTGGCTGCTTTCTGCGTACAACGCTACGACAAAAGTCTAAGTCGGAGCGGCGACTAGTTAGAGTGGTAACTGGAAGGTGTGGTTAACTGTTGCGAATAAAGAATTTTTGATTTTCCCTGTGGTTTCCATTTTGCGACCGATCGGAGCTTACTCTGCTAACAGCCTTCGTACTAATATTGAATCCCCTCTCTCTTCCCTATTGCTGCCTGCTTCTTCTATCACGTTATTAGACAATTCCTCCCCTTACAGAGTCCTTCAGAGTGCTCTTTCTACCTATCCGCTCTCTCTTCTGCATTTAACATTGGAATTCTTATTGCTCTCTTAATGTTACCGCCCTTGGTTTTAATTTCAACGAAGGCTGTTCTGACTTTTCTACAAACTGAGTCAGTCCTTCCGACAATGATTTCTTTTTAGATTTGTTCATATTTTACATGCAGCCTTTTCACCTTGCTCCTCTGCATCTCCTGTTTGTTTTACTCCTCAGTGATTTGTATTTCTGTATTCCTGAATTTCCCTGAAAATTTCTGTATTTACTTTTTTCGTCGATCAATTGGGGTGTTTCTTCTGTTACCCAAGGTATAGTTACCTTCGTTGTAGCTGTGTTTTTCTTTCCAACTTCTGCGACTGCCCTTTTTAGAGATGTCCAGTCCTCTTCAACTGAACTGCCTACTGAGCAATTCATCATCGCAGTATCTATAAGCTCAGAGAGCTTCAAGCGCGTCCCTTCATTCCTTAGTGGTTTCTTATCTCTCTTCTTTGCGCATTGATTTTCCGGACTAGTCTTTTAAACTTCAGCCCTACTCTTCATCATTACTAAATTGCGATCTGAGTCTGTGTCTGAAACACTTGTTCCACACCCGCGAAAATCATCTGATTTTCGGGTCGATGGAACGAAAACTGAATCTAATCTAATCTAATCCAGGGAACGTCTTGTTGTGGATTGGCAAGATAGCCAACCCACTATGAGAGGAAGTCGAAAGGCACGCGTTTTAGCTCACGCAGGCTGGCGTGAGGTCTGGAACAGGTCAAGGAAATGAGACTAACAAAAAACGTACGTAGCTGCTGGAATACTTAACTTTAATCCGTAATTGGTGAACATCGCTCTTGACGGTACATGTTTTACAGCATCAATAGTAACTGGTAATGACGCCTTGCTAGGTCGTAGCAAATGACGTAGCTGAAGGCTATGCTAACTATCGTCTCGGCAAATGAGAGCGTAATTTGTCAGTGAACCATCGCTAGCAAAGTCGGCTGTACAACTGGGGCGAATGCTAGGAAGTCTCTCTAGACCTGCCGTGTGGCGGTGCTCCGTCTGCAATCACTGATAGTGGCGACACGCGGGTCCGACGTGTACTAACGGACCGCGGCCGATTTAAAGGCTACCACCTAGCAAGTGTGGTGTCTGGCGGTGACACCACACGTCTCACAATCCAGTATCTGATTTCGGAATCTCTGACTGATAATGATGTTATCTAACTGTAATCCTCCCGTATCTCTCAGCTTTTTCAAAGTATATCTCCTTTTCTTGTGATTATTGAACAGAGTATTCACTGATACTAGCTGAAATTTATTGCAGAACTCAATTAGTCTTTCTCCTCTCTCATTCCTAATACCAAGTCCATATTTTCCCGTATTCCTTTCCTTTACATCTTCCCCTACAACCGCATTCCAATCCCCCATGACTATCAGATTTTCATCTTATATCCTCATACGCTTTCTCTATCTCTTCGTTTTCTGCTTGTACGTTGGCGCGTATACCTGAAGTATTATTGTCGGTGTTGGTTTGCTGTCTATTCTAATGAGAACAATCCTATCACTGAACTGTTCACCGTAGCTCACTCTGTGTCCTACCTTCCTATTCGTAACGAATCCTACTTCCGTTATATAATTTTCTGCTGTTATTGATATTACGCTATATCGTTTGACCAGCAAACCTTGTTTCCCTTCCATTTCACTTCACTGCCCCCGCTATATCTAGACTGAACCTTACCATTTCCCTTTTCAGATTTTCTAGCTTCCGTACCACGTTCAAACTTCTGACATTCTACGCCCCGACTCGTGGGATGTTAACCTTTCGTTGTTTATTCGGTCTTTTTGTCATTGTCACCTTTCCATTGGTCGTTCCCTCTCAGCGATCTGATTGGAGGATTAATCCTAAATCTTTTGACAATGGAGAGATCATCAAGACTCTTTCAATTACAGGCGACATGTCACTTGGACACACATAGTGAGTCTTTAATGCAGTGGTTTCCATTTCCTCCTTCATTTTCATGTCGTTGATCAGTGTTAATTCTTCGGCGTTTTAGGGGCAGTTTCCCAACCAAATGGCAAGAAAGTGCCCAGAATCTCTGCCTGCTCCTCCGCCCTCTCTGACGAGGCCGTTGGCAGAACGAAGGTGACCTCTTATGCTGGAAGTCATCAGAAATTACTGATGCTTTTTATTCAAAATTTAATCGGTGGCTAGGCTCGAACCCACGATCCACAACGGTTTTGATTACTAGTCAAAGACGCTACGACTACTCCATGCTTTAAAAAAAAAATTGCGTTTCTCGACAGATGTAAATATTACCGAATCATCAGTTTAAGTCATGATTCCAAACTTCTGACAGAGAAAAATAGAAAACCTGTAGTAGTTGACCCTGGAGAAAATCAATTTGGGTAAAAGAGAAAGCCATATTGACCCTACACATCTTAGAAGGTAACTAAAGAAAGGTAAGCCTACATGTAAAAAATTTGTGGATTTAGAGAAGCTTTTGACAATACTGACTTCAAGATACTGTTTGAAATTCTGAAGGTAACAAATACGAAATACAGAGAGGAAAAGTTACCTGCAATTTTTACATAAACAAGAATGCAATTATAATAACCAAAGGACCTCACAGAATCTGCAGCTCAGATAGGAGTGAGACAGGTTTCTAGCCTCTCCCCCACCTTATTGAATCTGTGTCTTGAGCGAGCTGTAAAGAAAACCAAGGAGAAATTTGGAAAGTGAATTTAAGATCACAGAGAAAAAATAAAATCTTTGAGGTTTGCCAATGTCAGAGACGGTAAAGGATTTCGAAGATCAATTGACTAGGATTGGGAACATTTTGAAAAGAGGGTGTAAAGTGAATGTCAAAAAAATGTAAAACAAGGGTAGTGAAATGTAGTTGAATCACAGCAGGTGGTGCTGATAGAGTTGCATTAGAAAATAGACAATAATGGCAATCGATGAGTTTTACTGTTTGGACGGCAACGTAACTGACGATGATCGAAGAAGAGAAGATATAAGATGCAGATTGGCACGTGTATTTGAAATAGAAAAGTCTGTTGTCATCGAAATAAATTTAAATTTAGGAAGTCTTTTCTGAATTCATTTGTCGGAAGTGTAGCATAATACGGAAGTGAAACGTGGACAATAAATAGTAAAAGAAAGAAGAGAGCGAAAGGTTTTGAAATGTACTGCTACAGAAGGACACTTAAAGTTAGATGGGTACATCGAAAAACTAATGAAGACCAAAAATGATATTATGTCACAATGTAATTAGTAAAAGGGATCCGTTGATAGGACCTTTCTTGGTCTCTACTGACTGGGCCACCACCATTGTCTGCTATTTTGTTAGCATTATTAGTTTAAACGTGATCGTGAGGGTAATGAAAGGAAAACAACTTTTGTAAACGTTACGCTAAAACTAATTATGTTGACAATTCGATTTAAACTTAAGCCTTACAAGCACATTAGTTTGGTAGTCAGAAGGCCTGACGAATACAACGATGTAGTTGTTTATTTTATGCCGTTAAAATTCACAAAGTTGTTAGGTAAAATTTACCCAAATGTCAGTTTTACAATACGTAAGTGCTCGACTAAGTGGGTGACATAATGAGGCCAGTCAATAAAAACCAAAAAAGGTCGAATGTGGGAAATAATTGGTGCAGTAAGAGGGAGTGCCACGACCAACATACTAGAAATCCTCACCGGCCGTCGCTGAGTGTCTGAGTCTAGGTGCGTTTGAAGGTCACTTCTGTACGTTTTTTTTGAATGACCCGAAAAATAAGGCCTCCAGTGAAAACGCATCACAGTAAAATATTTAACTACATTAACTTTTGCTACAAAAAGATCCTGTTCGTTTTTTCTGTATGACTAACAGTTTGCGCGAAGCGTGAAGGAGAACATGAAAATCTTAGGCGTAGTTTATGAAGGCCAGATGTAACATTTCGGGTTGCATAAAATGAAATCGGTATGTCAGCTAACTGACTCTGCATATATTCATCCTACAATGCGACACATTTTTCCCAACGATTAATGACTTTGCAGAGATCTTGTTCATAGAAATACGCTACATCTTGGGTGTTCACAAAACAGTACACATCGAAAACCACGTGGTCATCATTATGGAAACGCCTGCGAGACAGTCGTTTCTTCACACGAGGAAAGAGGAAAAAGTCACTGGATGCCATGTCCGACGAATGTAAGGGAGGGAGGGATGGAGGGGGGGGAGGGGGAGAGTAAAATTTCAGAGAGCAAAGAAACAGCATGTGTGACTTCGTCCTGAGCAGAGTGAGCTAGGGCGTTGTCATTGTGTAGCAACACACCCTATATTCAGCTACCCTCTACGTCTTGAAAGCCTTTCGCAACCTTTTCAGGAGACGTAGGCAGTACGTCCCTGTAACGGTTTGCTCGTTACTTGCATAATTTGTTAGCACTATACTATGGTAGTCCCGAAAAACACTCAGCATCATTCACAAGTTGTGGCACGGGGGTGGATTAAAGCAGTGATCCAGGAAGTGTAGAATGAATTTCTTTTATTTCCGCCAATGATAACAAAACTTTTGGTCATAGACTACCGGTTTCGGCCAGCAATGACTATCATCAGATCTGCAGCAAAACATGGGAAACGAAGTACAACTGGTGAACGGATTACGTCTTAGAACAATAAAATACACGTTAACGAAAAACTATTACATGCATGGACATGAAAACATGGGCTTTAAGTATATTATCAACACCCTACAACTTCATGTAAGTTGTGGAGTGCACATGACAAACTGGACGGCTGTGGTGTATAATGGGTTGAGTGTAATAATTGTGATGACAAGTAGTATTTCGGCGAAACTGGCCGCTCTTTTAATATTAAGTTTAAGGAGCACTTACAGCCAAGTAACAAAATTGCCTTTGGGTTGCACTTGGCAGAAACAGCCATACTATAGAGAGTGTTGAGAAAGTATGCATGTTCTCTATAGAGCGCAAAACGACCGTGCTCTCGAATTATGCGAATAGCTTGAAATTTATGGAGCCAAAAGGCAGGAGCCAGCAGAGGTGCTTAATGGGCAACGCAGTTTTCTACCCATTACCTAATTTGCTTTACTTGACAATGTTTTACATTAATGATTGAAAGCTTGATTGTGATATGCTGCTTTTATTATGATTTTTAGGATATTGTCACATGTTATCCAATATACACTCCTGGAAATGGAAAAAAGAACACATTGACACCGGTGTGTCAGACCCACCATACTTGCTCCGGACACTGCGAGAGGGCTGTACAAGCAATGATCACACGCACGGCACAGCGGACACACCAGCAACCGCGGTGTTGGCCGTCGAATGGCGCTAGCTGCGCAGCATTTGTGCACCGCCGCCGTCAGTGTCAGCCAGTTTGCCGTAGCATACGGAGCTCCATCGCAGTCTTTAACACTGGTAGCATGCCGCGACAGCGTGGACGTGAACCGTATGTGCAGTTGACGGACTTTGAGCGAGGGCGTATAGTGGGCATGCGGGAGGCCGGGTGGACGTACCGCCGAATTGCTCAACACGTGGGGCGTGAGGTCTCCACAGTACATCGATGTTGTCGCCAGTGGTCGGCGGAAGGTGCACGTGCCCGTCGACCTGGGACCGGACCGCAGCGACGCACGGATGCACGCCAAGACCGTAGGATCCTACGCAGTGCCGTAGGGGACCGCACCGCCACTTCCCAGCAAATTAGGGACACTGTTGCTCCTGGGGTATCGGCGAGGACCATTCGCAACCGTCTCCATGAAGCTGGGCTACGGTCCCGCACACCGTTAGGCCATCTTCCGCTCACGCCCCAACATCGTGCAGCCCGCCTCCAGTGGTGTCGCGACAGGCGTGAATGGAGGGACGAATGGAGACGTGTCGTCTTCAGCGATGAGAGTCGCTTCTGCCTTGGTGCCAATGATGGTCGTATGCGTGTTTGGCGCCGTGCAGGTGAGCGCCACAATCAGGACTGCATACGACCGAGGCACACAGGGCCAACACCCGGCATCATGGTGTGGGGAGCGATCTCCTACACTGGCCGTACACCACTGGTGATCGTCGAGGGGACAGAATAGTGCACGGTACATCCAAACCGTCATCGAACCCATCGTTCTACCATTCCTAGACCGGCAAGGGAACTTGCTGTTCCAACAGGACAATGCACGTCCGCATGTATCCCGTGCCACCCAACGTGCTCTAGAAGGTGTAAGTCAACTACCCTGGCCAGCAAGATCTCCGGATCTGTCCCCCATTGAGCATGTTTGGGACTGGATGAAGCGTCGTCTCACGCGGTCTGCACGTCCAGCACGAACGCTGGTCCAACTGAGGCGCCAGGTGGAAATGGCATGGCAAGCCGTTCCACAGGACTGCATCCAGCATCTCTACGATCGTCTCCATGGGAGAATAGCAGCCTGCATTGCTGCGAAAGGTGGATATACACTGTACTAGTGCCGACATTGTGCATGCTCTGTTGCTTGTGTCTATGTGCCTGTGGTTCTGTCAGTGTGATCATGTGATGTATCTGACCCCAGGAATGTGTCAATAAAGTTTCCCCTTCCTGGGACAATGAATTCACGGTGTTCTTATTTCAATTTCCAGGAGTGTATTTTAGGTAGTTTTCCTTCAAATATTCATCCCTTTCCACATATACCAGGTGTGTCTCCTAAGAATGGTCAGGCGTATTTTCCCTGGTGTTTCGGCAGATATTTGCAATTTGGTTTTTGCAGCGTGTAGCTGGAGTCAACCGAAGCAAATACTGCTCAGCACGTCTACGGAAAGAGACGGACTGTTTCCCGTTGAAATAATAATAATAATAATAATAATAATAAAGCAAAAATTTACGTGTCCAATCTACTAATTTAAGTGTATCTTTTCTTGATCTGATTCCCTTAGCATCGCCTGATAATTTTATTCGACTACATTACAGTATCCTTGTTTTGCTTTTGTTGATGTTCGTCTTATATGCTCCTTTCAAGACACTGTCCATTCCGTTCAACTGCTGTTCCAAGTCCTTTGTTGTCTCTGACAGAATTACAGTGCCAATGGCAAACGTAGAAATCTTTATTTCTTCTTTCTGGCCATTAATTCATACTCCAAATATTTCTTTCGTTTCCTTTACTGCTTACTATATACACACATTGAATAACATCTTGTATAGGCTATAACCCTGTCTCACTCCCTTTTCTACCACTGCCTACCTTTCATGCCTCTCAACAGTTAATAACTGCTACCAGGTTTCTGAACAATTTGTAAATAGCCTTCGCTCTCTTTATGTTACCCCTGCTACCATCAGAATGTCAAAGAGAGTATTCCAGTCAACATTTTCAAAAGTTTTTTCTAAGTCTACAAACGGAGGTTTGCCTTTTCTTAACCTATCTTCTAATTGTAAGTCGTAAGGTCAGTATTGCCTCGTGTGTTCCTACATTTCTCCTGAATTCAAACTGATCTTTCCCCAGGTGAGCTTCTACCAGTTTGTCCATTCTTCTGTAAATAATTCGTGTTAGTATTTTGCTGCCATGTCTTATTAAAGCTATAGTTCGGTAATTTTCACCCCTGTCAGCACCTGCTTTGTTTGAAATGGGAATTACTACATTCTTCTCTAAGTATGAGGGTGTTCCGCCTGTCTCATACATCTTGCACACCAGATGGAAAAGTTTTGTCATGGCTGGCTCTCCTAAGGCTATCAGTACTTCTGACGGAATATCGTCTACCCGAGGGCCTTGTTTCGATTTAGATCTTTCCGAACTTTGTCAAATTCTTCTCGCAGTATCGTATTTCCCATCTTACTTTCATCTACGTCCACTTCCCTTCCTATAATATTGCTTTACAGTTTGTCTTCGCCTTTACTTACGGCTGTTCACCATCTGAGCTCTTGATATTCATACAGCTGCTTTTCTTTTCCCCATAGACATATTTAATTTTCCTGGAGGCGGTATCCATTTCACCCCTAGTGAAATATGCTTCCAAATCCTTAAATTTGTCTTCTAGACATTCCTGCTTAGCAATTTTGCACTTCCTGTCAATCTCATTCTTTAAATGTTTGTTTCGCCTGCTTCATTTGCTGCATATTGAACTTTCCTCCTTTCCTCAGTTAAATTCAATATCTCTAGTGTTATCCAAGGATTTCTGCCAGCACTTGTCTTTTTACCTATTTGATACTCTGCTGCATCCACTATTTCATGTCTTAGAGCTATCCATTCGTCTTCTGTTGTATTCCTTTCCCCTGTTCTCGTCAATTGTTGCTTAATGCTCCTTCTGAAACTCTTAGCAAGCTGTGATTCTTTCAATTTATCCAGGTCCCATTTCTTAATTTCTTACCTTTTTGAAATTTCTTTAGTTTTAATCTACAGTTCATAACCAATAAATTGTGGTCTGAGTCCGCATCTGCCCCTTGAAATGTCTGACAATTTAAAATCTGGTTCCCAAATCTCTGTCTGATCAGTATATAATCAATCTGAAACCTTCATGTGTCTCCAGATGTCTGCCATGCTTACAGTCTTCTCTCATGATTCTTAAACCAGCTATGATTAAATTATGCTCTGTGCAAAATTCTAACAGGCAGCTTCCTCTTTCATTCCTTTCACCCAGTCCGTATTCATGTATTACTTTTCCTTCTCTTCATTTTCCTACTACCGAATTACAGTCTTCCATGACTATTAAATTTTCAGCTCCCTTAACTATCTGAATAATTTCTCTTATTTCATCATGCATTTCCTCAATCTCCTCCTCATCTGCTGAGCTAGTTGGCATATAAACTTGCACTACTGTGGTGAGTGTGGATTTCGTGTCTACCTTGGCTACAATAATGCGTTCACTATGCTGTTCATAGTAGCTTATCCGCATTCCAATTATTTTACTCATTGTTAAACCTACTCCTGCGTTACCCGTATTTGATTTTGTACTTATAACTCTGTATTCACCTGACCAGACGTCCTGTTCCTCCTGCTACCGAGCTTCACTAATTCCCACTATGTCCAGCTTTAAGATATCCATTTCCCTTTGCCGGTCGGGGTGGCCGAGCAGTTCTAGGCGCCTCAGTCTGGAACCGCGCCACCACTACGGTCGCAGGTTCGAATCCTGCCTCGGGCATGGATGTTGTGATGTCTATAGGTTAGTTACGTTTAAGTAGTTCTAAGTTCTAGGGGACTGATGACCTTAGAAGTTAAGTCGCATAGTGCTCAGAGCCATTTGAACCATTTCCCTTTCTTAAATTTCTAACTTATCTTCCCGATTAAGGGATCTAAAATACCACTCTCCGATTCGTAGAATGTCAGTTTTGTTTCTCCTGATGACGACCTCCTCCTGAGTAGATCAGAATGAGGGACTATTCTGCCTCCGGAATATTTTACCCAAGAGGACGCCATCATCATTTAACCATACAGTAGAGTTGCTTGCCGTCGGGAAAAAGTACGGCTGCAGTTTCTTCTTGCTTTCAGTTGTTCGCAGTACCAGCACGGCAAGGCTATTTTGGTTGATGTTACAAGGCCAGATCAGTCTATCAATCTTGGCTGTATATGTTCAGTGTCCCATGTTAGTCCTATTTGATACGGGTCCCGCTCACTTTTCACCACTTTGAAATCTTGTAGTCAAAGAGCGTCAATGTCTGAGAAGGTTACGCGCAGAATCGCAATTTGGGGGATTCTGATGCTCGGTTCCTATTTTAACTAGGAACATGGGGGAAAAGTTTTTGGTTTAGCCCGGACCAGTGGCCAGCTGCATAGCCATTCGAACGTACGTCTTACTATAGCTATATTACAGCATATTAAGCAAGGTTTGAACGAGAAACTGGAGATGGTGCCCAAGTAAATGGTGCGAATCGATTAATTACTTTTGTAAAAGATTTGAACTGGGCCGAAATTAACGCTCAACTAATGGTACCATTTGTCTGCGCACCGTTCAGATTTTACAGTCACTCCCGTTCGCATTATATGTGCAAAAACAGTCACCCTTATATAGCTCCGGCACACAGTTTTAATCTGCCAGGAAGTTTCATATCAGCGCACACTCCGCTGTAGAGCGAAAATTTCATTCTAGAAACATCCCCAGGCTGTGGCTAAGCCTCGTCTCCGCAATATCCTTTCTTTCAGGAGTGCTAGTTCTGCAAGATTCGCAGGAGAGCTTCTGTTAAGTTTGGAAGGTAGGAGACGGGGTACTGGCAGAAGTGAAGCTGTGAGGACGGGGCGTGAGTCGTGCTTGGGTAGCTCAGGTTAGCTTCCATCTGTAACAAAAAAACTGAGTGAACGGATCAACAAAGAACCTGAACGGGTGTCATCGGACGTCCGCCACGAACGCATCCAACGAACAATATAGAAAAAAATGAGATTTAAAAAAAAGTAAATGAAAAAAAGTTGGTAGAGCACTTGTCCGCGAAAGGCAAAGGTCCCGAGTTTGAGTCTCGGTCCGGCACACAGTTTTAATCTGCCAGGAAGTTTCATATCAGTGCACACTCCGCTGTAGAGTGAAAATTTCATTCTAGCTCCGGACTTGCATCAGACTAATGGTTCAAATTTGTTCCACTGACGTATCGGACCTTGATCTGAGATACGTTTTAGCTGTTGGAAAAAAAATCTTACTGAGTTTGGAATTTACATTCAAAGACACATTTTTCTGGGAGGTTTTTGAAACGCCCCACCTCTATAAATTTGTACGAAAAGGTTCAAACTTTGCAAGATGTTGTATAAAAGGATAAAGTCCCAATTATTTCTATCCAGTAATCTTCATTCGTTGTCGAGATATGATGGTTTAAAGTCGAGCTAAATGCAGCACGTAAAAATCGTTCTTACGTGAATTGAATGCGCGGAAACGATTTCAAGTGAATCAAATAAATAAAAAAAATGCATTCTTACGGTGAAATTGAAAACTCGCTTTCAAAGTTTCACTCGTATTTTACATGCAAAAATGCGTTCTTACGGTGAAATTGAAAACTCGCTTTCAAAATTTCACTCGTATTTTACATGCAAAAAAGAAACACGTTTATTGTAAGGGTGCTATTTACATGCACCACTTCTATGTTCCAAACTTGTGCGAATCGTTTCAATTTTTTTTTAAGAACGAGAGTCAAAAAACCTATACCGGTTCAGTCGTCATCCGAGTGAACAAAATTCTACATCGGTTATCAAGCTATTGCGGTGTATCGTCAGTATTACGGTAGAGTAAAAGTTGGAAACCAGAATGAAAACTGCTCCTACCAAAGCACAGAAAAGACATGTTAGGGATGTAAAAGAAGGGGACCAGCTTTTCGACTCATCTGGCAGCTTCAAAGACATTTAAACCAAAACATGTCGACATGTTTGCGGTTTTTTACGTGTTTCATCAGCGCAGTGAGCTCTCTTAGCTGCGAGGTGTTCGCACACCTCCACCTGTCCGCAGCTCGTGGTCTAGTGGTCAGTCGGCTCTCAGCCGTGTTGTGCAGCGGACGCGCGCGGGGCTCTGTGCGGCGCTCCGCAAGCGGGCCGTTGTTGACTCGCGCGGGTAGTGGTACTGCAGTGTAAACAGATCACCTAGAACGACGATGGCGCTTTCTCATAGAAAGGCCACGATTAAAGTAACGTTCGATGCCCAGTACGTACGACCTAAGGCATACGAAGTAGAGCGTTTCCTGTGTGAAGTAATGCACGTCGATCCGCAGGAACTTATTGGTATACATCTTTCGATCATCTTCAGTACAGTTTACCTGAAACTTGTCGATGAAGCAGCGTGCGAACGACTTCTTCGACGTTCCACCGATGGATATCGTTTCCACCATTCGGACGGCAACGCGGGTGTAGTGACTGTCGACCATGCAGCACTCGGCGTTCGTAACATACGAATCTTCGAGCTGCCGTTTGAAGTTCCGGCCACGCTTGTCGTGAGCACGTTGCAGCATTACGGGGAAGCACTAAGTCACGTGGAAGAAAAGTGACATACGTTCGAGACGTATCCTGTGCTGAATGGAATGCGTCAGGTGCGAATCGAACTGCGTAAACACATCGCATCGTACGTGACCGTTGGTAGCTGTCGAGCGATCGTCATTTATGACGGTCAACCGCGGACTTGTTCAGGGTACGGGCAGGAAGGGCATGTAGGCTCTGAATTCTTGAAACGACGCCTCGTCCAGATACCACGTGCAGACACGACGCCTACATCGCAACCGACAACGCTGCCTATTACATACGTTGAGGTAGCGAGTTGCCGACCCCCGCGGGCCCGGTTTCCGCGCACACGACGACGAAGCCTCCATCGGAACCGTCGCCGTGCTCGACAGCAGCGACCACGTCTGCTCCCCAGCCGTGTGAGGAAGGAGAGCACCAGCAGATCGATTCGAGCTCGGACACGGAGATGCGGGAGGTGCCTACTGTTTGTCGTGATCCACAGGACGCTGACACTGTTTCCCGCAAGCAGAAGTCGCCCAAGCGACGAAAGAAGAGGAGGCTGTCTGCAGTAAATGTTTCTCGGTGCAGGAGGACGAGGAAAATCCATCTGTGGCCAGGGCTGTAGACCTCACACCAACGGTTCCTGGTTCGCTGCTGACAACATCCGCCCAAGGACAAAGCTAAGTTGACGACACTCAGCTCACCGACGAGCCCCCTGGCGATTCTGCGGCTGAGACATCGGAAGAACGGCATGCGTCGCCTAACGTACCACATCTCTGGCTTGGTGACTGGGCGTCCGAGATGGAGATGGAAAGAATGATATCAGACTCGAGCCACAACCAGATGCCCGCGGCCGGCGGATCGTCGGACGGACATCTTGTCTCACCCGATCAATAATATATATGGTGCGGGTGACAGGGAAGGTCGGACGGACGATGTGGCGCATACTGGCTTAAACGACTGCAGGATACGTGATCGTACTATCAAATGACCCAGGTGTATTGGATAGGTACAGTCAATGTCAGCGGCATTAGGTCTACGATCAAAACTCAGTCGTTAAAGGACATGATTCGAGCGGCGGACATTGATATCGTGTTTCTTCAAGATGTACGACCTGGTCTGCGCCTGGATGTTTATGGATACACGTCTTACGTCAACCCAACTTCCGACGGTGGTGGTGGTACGGCCATACTACTATGCGATGGCATCGAACCAGCTGATATTCAGTTTTTGACAACAGCGAGAGGCATTGTGCTCACCATCGGCGCAGTCCGTCTTATGAATCTGTATGCCACGTCCGGTACTGCGAAGAGTCGAGAGCGAACACTCTATTACTCCACTGAGGTAGCTCCATTGTTTCAAGGCGCTACAGAGCACCTGGTGGTGGGCGGGGACTTTAACAGTGTCTTACACCCTGAGGATCAGATCCCTCACCATGTCCCATGTCCAGCCCTACATGCTAAGGTCAGAGATCTCGCTTTGCATGATTCATGGACGCTAATCCTCGGTGACCGACGAGGATATACACACTTCACCAGCCACTCGGCCAGCACATTGGACAGGATTTATGTCTTCCGTGGTCTTCGGCCAGCAATTGTCGGAGCTGAGCTGTGTCCCACTGCATTCACAGACCATCAGGCCTTCATCTGCGCCGTGACTCTGCCACGACAACAAACGAGCCGTAGTAGAGGACCTCGGACTCTTAACGTTAACATTCTCCGGGAAGAGGCTTGCCATGTAGCTGTCACTGTTTCCTGGCACTAATGTGAGCGACGGCGTCATGCCTATGATTCCTCCACGACATGATGGTGGACATATTGCGCCAAACTAGCTCTTCGCTGCACGCCCGTGGTATATGGACGAGACAGGGCGCTTTGGCTCCGATCCACCTCTGAGTTTTACTGCACGGTCTTGCGGGAACTAGCGTCACAACCACCTTCGCCAGAGCGCCAAATGGCCGTCCACTGAATACAGGCACAGCTTCTGCGGATCACGGCTAATAGACTGGACGGCACGCGAGTTCGATCGAGACTGCAAGATTCCATCCCAGAGGAACGTGCCTCTCTTTATCACATCGTCAGAGAACGGAGACACCGTAAGAGATGACTCATCACGGCAATTATTTCTGGGAACGGGCAACGCGCAGAGACACACAACACCATATCCCGTGCCCTCACAGATCATTAACGCACTCACTATCTAGCAGATCAACGCCGTGACAATGACATTGAGGACGTCCTGCACCCTTCGTGTAGGGCACAAGGCAACGCAACGTTCTTGGAGCCCGTCACGTGGGAAGAAATGAGCATGGCCCCCTGGCGGGGCGCGAGAAACAAATCACCTGGACCTGATGGTCTTCCACTAGAATTTTATTGCACCTTTTGTGACCTGATGGGGGAACTTTGGCGGCAGATATGCTGCGAACTCCTGGATCTTGACTTCCGCGTCCCCCCAGAATTTTTGGAGGGCATGATCATCTCTATGCCAAAACCAAACGGGGGTGGGGGGGTGGGGTGAGGGGGGGGGGTGCAGACCGGAAGACTTCCGGCCGTTGACGTTATTGAATTCGGATTACGAGCTGTTCGGCCGCATTCTTCGTGCTCGCCTCTTCGCTGTTGTCAAAGATGCCGTTCAAGCCGACCAAACATGTCTGGGAGGTGGCAGTAATATACACACGGCCTTAAGCTCTTATAGAGATATGGTGGCGCTCATGTCGGCATGCTGCTTGGAAGGCGCCCTCGTGGCGGTTGACCTAGACCACGCACTTGACCGAGTTGAACACCATTTCTTGCACGCTGTCTTAGAGAAGATGGGACTGTCCGCAATATCAGCAGGCGTGGTTCTCCGGCTCATCCACGGAGCCCCTTCCACAGTTCTGTCAATGGCTACCGCTCGCCATCGTTCACTACTGAGCGGTTTCGTTTGTGGTACGGCTACAGACTACTGGCTGCTCACACGGCGCATGTTGGCATTTTTGCTGCGACGGACGCCTCAAAAAAATGGCTCTGAGCACTATGGGACTCAACAGTTATGGTCATCAGTCCCCTAGAACTTAGAACTACTTAAACCTAACTAACCTAAGGACATCACACAACACCCAGTCATCACGAGGCAGAGAAAATCCCTGACCCCGCCGGGAATCGAACCCGGACGCCTCAGTCTGTAGAGCCTACCGAGGTGATCCATCCCAACGTCACTTAGTTCCCTGCTACTCGTCATTAACGCCACGGTGAGGGTTAACGTTATGGCATTGTCTTACTTTTTTAAAGAGAGCGTTGCAAGGTTGTTAGATTTCTGGCATTATTTAACGAGTAACTACACGATTTTACGACGCAATGCGTCGTATGGTACACTCTTTGCGAATTACTTGGGGTCGTTGTGTACGCGCCATCCATGCCATTGGGGTGTACCAGGTGCGAGAAGAGACTGAGAGATTGCACATGATGGACTGATGAGAGACATCAACGGTAATTATAGGGTGTTTCACCCTCGCTGAACGAGAAGACGACCAGGACATCACGCCGTCTGGCTGCTGTGCACACACCCCGAGAAAAAAAAGAAAAAAATAGAAAAAAATTACAAATAAATACATAAGAACAAAATTAACAACAAATAAAATATAATAAAGTATTGTACCCTTTGATTTATACTTTTCTTTTGTTAATAAAATGTTCAGAGGCATATTTAATTTTTGTTCGTTGGCGGAACCTGAATTGGTGGCGCACGACCGTCCTAGTTAGCTTTAGGGTGAAAGTGGCGGTGGCACTAGCTTTGTTTTTGTTTTGGGGTTAGATAGATTTTTGGGGGTAGTATGGGTGATAGGGAAGAGAGAGAGAGAGAGAGAGAGAGAGAGAGAGAGCGCAAAAAACTTAAAAAACAAAAAAAGGAAAAATGAAAAAAAAAATTTCTCCGTCCGGGGACTGCGTAATTCTGTAGTCCTCATCACCATTCGGGTAGTGGCGAGACTGGAAATGGGAAGAGTGGAACTTATACGGGCGCTGATGACCACGTTGTTAAGAGAGCCCCACAAACTAACATCATCATCAATATCTCTATCTTCTAATTATTAGGCTTAAGCCCCTGATCCTGTGCTTACAATCCAGAAAACTCGTCAACCATAGCAAACAATATATAATAGGCTATCATATGGCCGAAGGTCATACACGGCCGGCCGCGGTGGTCTCGCGGTTCTAGGCGCTCAGTCCGGAACCGCGCGACTGCTACGGTCGCAGGTTCGAAACCTGCCTCGGGTATGGATGTGTGTGATGTCCTTAGGTTAGTTAGGTTTAAGTAGTTCTAGGTTCTAGGGGACTGATGACCACAGATGTTTAGTCCCATAGTTCTCAGCGCCATTTTTTTTGAACATACATGTAAGAGCTAAAAAAAAAATGCTGGGGAGTATTAAGTTTCTGGAGGTGATTCCGCTTCTGGTGGCGTTAAAATAATTTTTTTATTTTAGGATTTGGAGGGGGGTGGGTTATTTATTCCCTGGCGGGATCATTTCTCCCTCAAACCGACCCCCTCGTACATGTATGTCGAGGGCTGTAAGAACAAATAGACACAAATTTACGTGCTTCTAGAGAGTGGATGTTCTTGTTCTACCTGATACCCATATCACCCTAGTCAGCCACCCAGACTGTCTTTTACTGCTAGTACAAAGCAACTCTCAAAGAGTATGATAAATGTGTTAAGGAAAGCATTATATTTGTCATCTATGTTATCGGCACTATAAACATCCTGCCACTCTTTTTCCTTGAAGAGGGTTAAAAGGCTCACTATTGCTATTAGATTAAATTTCCTACATAGTTTGTAATTATGTGTGATATTTCTTTGAGTACAAAAGCTTTTTAGTGCTAAAATTTGTGCATCATAGTCTGAAAGGCCATTCACCCTTTTACTAAGAGAATGCCGATCTAGTAATGAAGAATGAATAAAAATATTGTCTATTGCTGTACTAGTGTTCCTCTGCTCTCTAGTTTATAAAAAACACATTCTCCATCAGATCACATGAATTTAAGAGATCTACCAACATCCTTTTTCTCGCACCAAACGTATACAAAATTAATATTGAAGTCACCACATATAACTTATTTCTGGTACTTCCTATAAATTGAATCAAGAATCCTCTCTAGCTTGAGCAGAAATTCTCTGAAGTCAGAGTTCGGAGACCTATAAACAATAGCAATTTGAGGTTCAGTTTCACTAAATACAGCTACCCCTGCACAACATTCAAATATCTGTTCAGTACAGTGCCGTGATACGTCTATGGACTCAAATGGAATACTGTTTTTTACGTACATGGCCACTGCCCCACCCTGCAATGAACTCCTTGAAAAACAGCCAGGTAACTGTAAGCTGGTAAAGGAAGCCTCTGAATTGTCATTATTTAAGTGGTGCTCCTACATACCACTAATTTCATAGTGAACATCTATAAACTAACTTTATCTCTAATACCTCTCATATTTTGATATTTGTTTTGTCTGTGTGTATTAACAGCGACAGGAAAACAGAAGAATAACCTGTACTCCAGCAGCGACTGAGTAGCGATTATACATGTCGGAAGCAGTCAGAGTGGACCAGGGCGGTGCTGGCGCTGCTGGAGAATTGGTTATTCTTCGCGTTTTACTGTCCCCGTTCAATGTCAATAAAACGAACAACGCACTAGACTAATGTCGGACCGCTGTATAGAATTAGCACGTAAAATTTCGCTTTAAAAATTATTATCTTTTTAACGGGAAACAAACCGAGGCTTTTCGTCAACAGCGGGCGTCGCATGGAAGACGTGATGACCAATATAATCTTGGATTGACCCAGTGTACAGTTTGCAAAAACTCACTTGCAGAAGTCTACCGAACGGGAATCGAACTCAGGCTCGCTGATTTGTAGTGAAACATGTTACTACTTTTTTTTTAAACTCATTCTGTTTGTTATTGTCAAATTCATCGTTGATCAATTCACTCAGTTTTTTTTTTGTTTTTTTTTTTTTTGTTACAGAGGGCAGCTAACCCTCTGACCGAACACGCTGAGCTACTGTGCCGGCACTCAGCTCAGCAGGCCAGATACACTGTTGAGCACTAAATTTACAAAGCCATGAAGGCAGAATGACGAAGTATACTACATCCCTATATACCTGAATGCAAATGATTAGCTTTTCAGCGCAGCTGTACAAAATAGATGGCAGTAATGCCGACTACAATCTATTCAGTAGTGGAAACCAGTATAAAGGCAGGGTGCCTGAGAAAGTAGTAAGACAGTGCCTGAAACATATGTGTATCGAATTTATTATGAAAGTAGTAAATACGTATAAGACATAAACAATCATTACGGAATTGTATAGTTTTTTCATAACACGAGTAACAAAATAAGGCGTTTGCATTTCCTGGATGGTTCAAATGGCTCTGAGCACTATGGGACTTAACATCTGAGGTCATCAGTCCCCTAGAACGTAGAACTACTTAAACCTAAGGACATCACATACATCCAAGCCCAATGCAGGATTCGAACCTGCGACCGTAGCGGTAGCGCGGTTCCAGACTGAAGAGCCTAGAACAGCTCGGCCACAACGGCCGGCTCCTGGATGTTAATTGGTATAAAGGCGCTCACTGTCCTGTTGTATTATGTCACTGATATTATTTTTGTCCAACCTATTTTCTTCCTAATTAACTCTAAATTTTGTCTGGGTTTTTAGTTCTTGCTACTCGGGGTAGTCGCGTTGTCTAGGCGTCTTGCACGGTCTGTGCGGCTCCCCCGTCGGAGGTTCGAGTCCTCTCTCAGGCATGGGTGTGTGTGTTGTCAGGAGCGTAAGTTAGTTTAATTTAGATTAAGTAATCTGTAGGCTTAGGGACCGATGACCTCAGCACTTTGGTCCAGTAAGAGCTTAGCACAAATTTCAATTTTTAGTTCTTGCAGTGAAATTGTTTCCCAATCTCCTTGTATAGCACTATTCATCTCACATACTGCCTCAAACGGCCTTCCGTTGCGACAAACACGCGTTGCAAGTATTCACCGGAGGCTTTGCACGGGTTCAAACCTGTGTTACGTGGAGAGCAGGGCAAGACATAGATATATTTATGTTCAGACCCCTTTAAGGTTATAGCAGGAACGTGCACAGATGCATTATCTTGTTGAAATATCAGGCTTTCGTCCTCTAGGTCCTGATATATTCTAATTAGTTCTGTCTCTAGCATCTGAATACAATACATGTTAAGAGCTAATTCTAGTGTTCGCCAAAGCAATCAATGCATGATTTATTTTTAGCGTAGTAGGTTGCCCAAATTATAACACTTCCACCACTAAAATTTCTGCTCTTTCTTACTTGCTGCTCTGTTCTCGGATCATGCCAATAATATCGAAATAAAAGAAAAATGGTTCAAATGGCTCTAAGCACTATGGGACTTAAAATCTGAGGTCATCAGTTCCCTACACTTAGAACTACTTAAACCTAACTAACGTAAGGACATCACACACATCCATGCCCCAGTCAGGATTCGAACCTGAAAACCATCCGGCCCATCTGAATTAAACTTCTTTTCCTCACTGAAGATCACTTTATCCCATTCTGAAGTTCGTGACATACGTTTTTCAGCAAACTCCATTCTAGCCTATGTATGTCTGTGTGTTAGAGCAGATTTCTGCAGTCATTTCTTGAATGCAAGTAGTTTATCTTTTGGCAAAATTTGTCGTGCACGTCTGGCAGTTAGTGGCAACTGTGAATCAGGGACAAGCTGAGAAGAATAACAATTTGTGGCACTTGCTTTGCGCAAAAGGGCCGGCCGTAGTGGCCGTGCGGTTCTAGGCGCTACATTCTGGAACCGAGCGACCACTACGGTCGCAGGTTCGAATCCTGCCTCTGGCATGGATGTGTGTGGTGTCCTTAGGTTAGTTAGGTTTAATTAGTTCTAAGTTCTAGGCGACTGATGACCTCAGAAGTTAAGTCGCATAGTGCTCAGAGCCATTTGAACCATTTTTTTTTTTTTTTTTTTTTGCGCAAAAGGAATCATTTCAGTGGCTTAAATATGGCGTCTGTTTCCTATTTGCAGTAAAGGCACGTACGCACGCACTATGGCCGCAGACAGCCGACTGCGGACTGCGCTCTACTATCACCTGAATGACTGATGTCTTTTTGTATATTGTACTATTGACTTCTAACGCAAAACTTTTTGACTGCCTTTGTCGGTATACTGGATCTCATACTACAGCATGTACACTGACAACTATTCCAACCGACAACGTTAATTTTACTACAAATATACCTGCATCTATACTGATTTCCATTACTGTGTGCTGCATGAGGAAAAAATTACACAGCTGGTTTCTCATTCTGAAATCACAAGTTGCTTGTTTGTGGAGATATCGTGTTACACCTCGCGCAAGGAGGAGAAATATCTACCAGCAGGTGTCGGGATTCAGAGACTCGTGACGTATGACGACTGCGGTTTATCGTTGCAGAACGCGTTGTTCGTGATACGGCGACTCTCGTGTTTTTTTTCTTTTTCCCCCCTGAGTCATCAGGTTAATGACTGGTCTTATGCGGCCCGCCACGAGTTCCTCTCCTGTGACAACCTCTTCGTCTCGCAGTAGCACTTGCAAGCTTTTTTGACCTCTACAGCTCCCTCTAGTACCATGGAAGTCATTCCCAGATGTCTTAACAGATGTCCCATCATCCTGTCCTTTCTCCTTGTGAGTGTTTCCCACACATTCCTTTCCTCTCCCAGTCTGCGCAGAACCTGCTCATTCCTTACCTTACAGTCCACCTAACGTTTAACATTCTCTGCGGTTCCGGTTTTCAGACAGTCCATGTTTCACTTCCATACAATACTGTGCTGCAAACGTACATTCTCAGAAATTTCTCCCTCAAATTTAGGCCTACGTTTGATACTAATAGACTTTTCTTGCCCAGGATTGTCCTTTTTGCCAGTGCTAGTCTGCTTTTGATGTCCTACTTGCTCCATCCGTCGTTGGTTTTTTTGCTGCCTACGTGGTGGAATTCCATAACTTCATCCACTTCGTGACCAGCAATCCTAACGTTAAGTTTCTCGCTATTGTCACTTCTGTTACTTCTCATTACATTCGCCTTTCTTCGATTTATTCTCAATCCATGTTCTGTACTCATTAGACTACTCATTCCATTCAGCAGTTCATGTAATTCTTCTTCACTTTTACTCTCGTTGGGGCATGAAACTGATGGATTCATGAGGATCGTTCTCAACGCAATGCATTCCATATGGGTAGTACCAGAGACGACTCGGCCGTGCAGTGTCTTACAGCCACGTCACGTCTGTTGAGCCAAAGAACGGGGGTGATTACCAGCAAGATATACATCTACACGGACGGTAGTGCACCCAACGGCAATACCAGACCGACGACTGATACATGGTCACCTTTTCATATATTTATGTGTGAAGCATCAAGATGGGTGTATCCACGTGTGGGGACTCTGAGGAAATGAGCGCTGCCAAACTGGATTCATCATCGTCATATGGTCCCAGCAATTGGCGCGATGATGTACGTTGCACTGGCAACATATCTCGATTGTATAGCCAGTAGCTTGGACAGCAGCCTCTACATTTCTGGTAGCTGTGCTCTGTCTTCAAGGTCTGCGTGACAGTATCTTCGAATAAGATAACTCAATCCCGTTTGCAGCCTGTGCTGTTCGGACATGTCTCAATACAGAGACTGTTAGACTGTTACCCCTGACCAGTGTGCTCCTCAGACTTCTCACCCAATGAGAACATCTTGTCGTAGGTTGCCGAGCAACTGCCACAGCGTCGGTCACCAGCCACTACGAGTAATGAACTATGGTGTAGAGTCAAATCCGCATGGAACAATGTACTTGTACCTGTCATCCAAGATCTGCTCCGTTCGGTGCTTGGCCAGATTAAAGCTGTTGTTGCCATCAGAGGTAACAGCTCTGTGTACTATAAATTCGTTTTTGGAGCCGATCGATCTTGAGAATTTTTTTTTTTTCTTTTCTTCTGTTACCCAGACATGTTTCGCTGAAATTTCAGCTTCATCAGTACGTTTTTATTTTGTTTCTATTAAACAAGAAAATTACTCTTTACTACTTATGCATATACACGGTGTTTCCGTGCGAAAGTGCGAAGATTTAACAGGACATAGAGGAAGCTGCACTGAACAATTTGAGGTAGGGAACCTGGAGTCGGAGAAGCCAGCTTAAGGAGAGAATTAGAATACATTAATGTGCACTTTTTTATTTGTATTAGTTACAGTTAACTGCAAATATCATCACTGATGGCCGGCCGCAGTGGCCGAGCGGTTCTAGACGCTACAATCCGGAATTGCGCGACCGCTACGGTGGCAAGTTCGAATCCTGCCTCGGGCATGGATGTGTGTGATGTCCTTAGGTTAGTTAGGTCTAAGTTCTAGGATACTGATGACCTCAGAATTTAAGTCCCATAGTGCTCAGAGCCATTTGAACCATCACTGACACAATGAATGTACCATTTCTAGTGTATCTTACAAAATGCGCTGAAACTGACGGCGATAACCTCTATGCAAGCATGACATCGGTAAACAGCATTCTGAAGCACCCTGATAAATATCCCTGGCTTCTTTCACAGGCAGCTACAATTCTGGCAACTATTCCATCTCCATATCCACTGGGGTCTCATACACAAGTGACTTCAGATACCCCCCTAGGATATAATCAAGGGCATTCAGGTCGGGTGAAGTCCCCTTCCAATCCAGCGACCAGGAAATACAGCACTGAAATGGTTGTGAACATCCACACTGAGGATAGGCGATGCACCATCAAGTTGTATCCACATCCTCTCACGAACAGGCGAGGGTACGTTCTCCAACAACTCAGGTAGAACTCTTTGCATGAACCTCAAGTACAGGTGGCCATTCAGACGGTCAGGTAGAACGTATGGCCCAATACGATTGTCGCCTCCAATGCTGGCCCAGATATTCACAGCAAAACGTACTCGATGGTGTGACTCTACTACAGTGTGAGGGTTTTCCTCATCCCACACTTGTCTGTTCCTGCTATTCGAAATACCATCACTTTCAAACGAGTCCTCGTCAGTAAACAGCACGATCTGGAGGAAATCTGGTCGATCAATCCATGCTGCAGTAACCATTGGCACAATGCGACCCTTGGCGCAAAGTCAGTCACAAGCATTGCATGGACTCATTGTGGGTGATATAGGTGTAATTGTTGCTTGTGGAGTACTCGCTACACGCTAGTATGTGGAGCGCCCATTTCATGTGCAATACGACGAGTACTTGTAGTGGGTTCCGCTGCAACAAGTTAAAAAAATGGTTCAAATGGCTCTGAGCACTATGGGACTTAACATCTATGGTCATCGGTCCTCTAGAACTTAGAACTACTTAAACCTAACTAACCTAAGGACAGCACACAACACCCAGTCATCACGAGGCAACAAGTTCCAGCATTCCTCTTCAAAATCGGGTGTGCGAGAGGTCTTCATGTTGATAGGTCCCTCGTTTCTTCTTTCCAATGAACTATTGTCCCGCATTCGTCCATCGACTGAAATAAATATCCGTCGTGATGAATGATGCCTGTCAGGGAATCGTTCCCTGTGCAGCCTTTCAGCTTCGAAGGTATTGCGACGTACTTCCCCATACACAAGGTGCATGTCAGTTAGTTCTGCGAAACTGTAGCGGTACTACTCCATCATATTGTACTGTACGTTTCTGAACAGTGGCACCGTCGAGAAACAGTGACGTGGAAGTCAAGAATAGCCACTGGCGTACACTACAGTCATCTTACAAATCGGTGAGTGCCACACGCCGCTTGTCTGTCACCATGTTTCCATGTGGCACAATTTGCGGGAAACGAAAATCTAATTTCGATATCTGCATAGGATCTGTGGTATCGTGTTTACATGTTAAGCGCGTATCTATTTTGCTAACCCGATCAATATCGGTCTTCAGTGTGTCATTTGTCCAACACGAATGAAGTATGTAAATGTCTTGTTCCGATTTAGTCAGCGTCTTCGTAGTATTTTTATTTAAAAGGCGGGTGGGACGGGGGAGAGGAGAGGTATTTCAAAAAGAGCTGTTTAAAAACCTTATCCGTGCTCGACTGTTGTGTTACTCCCGCCAGATCACGTGTCTTATGGAAAATAAATGCAAAGTGATCACTGGTTGAATATCTTTGTAATCAAACATTTGACACACAATGACTGTAAATATACCGAATGCATAAAGACATTGCGAGTAATCAAGAGCAAAAAGAATTTGCGCGATGTTCTAGATCAGTGGTAGGGCCACATGTGTACCGATCTTATTATTAAATGTTGATGTTTCAGATTGCTGGCACCATCAGGGACCCTAAATTTGTGACGCTGTAATTGCCTGACGAAGTGGTGTTGTATTGTCTGTGTGAGCTGATGATTAATTTTTGTTTGTTACTGAACTGGTAAACTACATTCTTAAGAAGCTTTAATGTTAATCAAGGTTTATGGATTAGGCAGTTAGTTGCTAGATACGTATTATTACAGGGTGGTCAGAAACAGTCTGAAAGGCTTGTAAGGGTCTTTCAGGGTAGGTTGTGCGAGTTAATTAGCTTTGAAGTTAGCCAATCAAGCCGTTGCGAGCCCGCAGATTCAAGCAGTCCGCCAGATACAATTAGTGTCAGTTGTTCTCATAGCATGGATGGTAGCGTACGAGATTGCTCAGCCTTTGGCTCCGGTTCGATCCTTGCTACCTTCTCATCTCCACTTATTGCATCGCTCTCTTGTTCGGCCTTAACGAAACCAAACGAAGGACACGTTTGGCGACACCGTCTATGGCGGGCCGTTTGAACACAACGGCCTGATTCACTAGCCGTCAATGCTAATTAACTAGGAAAAGGCATAGCATATCGAATTTTTTCGTTGTTTCTCAGCACAACCCCTGTAACAGCCTTACAAGCGTTTCAGAATGTTTCTGACCACCCTGTACAAAATATGGCTGAAAATCGTGGGCCGCAGGAATGCGTGATAACGGTCAGCATGCGGCCTATGGGCTGCTGCCATTTGACGACCAGTGCTGTAGAGCAATATAACCGTGTTCCAGTGATTACTGGCATAGTGTGGGTCAACAGAACATATATCTGACACGCGACTGGTTGTAAGTTCGAATGTTTTTAGGTGCTTTGTAATTTTTATTTTTAAATCTTTATCAGTATCACTGTATTCATTATTTTTATTCAGTTAATAATATTTATGTTTATTCTAATCCCTTGCCAGGTATTTTAAATATCGATTAAATTTTTTTATTTGGCCACCACCTTGCAACTGGTTTCAAAAAGTCCGTCCACTTCTTCTTGTAAGTTACCGAATGTTTTGTCACCAGTAAATGATTGTGTACAAGAACGTTTGCCAGTGAGAGAAAGTGAGTATAATAATTTACAGATTAGCCTGCTACGAAAATTAACACCAAAAGAACCGGGGGTTTCGATCTACCTAGAAGGACCAACCCGTCATTTTGACGGGGAAAGTTTCACCTGCCGTTTTTAAAAAAGTAAACACGTTTTAACATACATCATTTTATTTCAGACAAGTTATACAGTTAACCAGGATACCGTTTTACGTTTTTCTGTAGAATTACAACGTACAATGAACATTTTGCCCCCAAAATTTAATCAAAACATTATGTAACAAAATGTGGAATGCATAACTTTCCGTAGATGAGAAAACCATGTGTTTTAAAACAAATATCTGAAAAGCATAATATATTCTAGAGAAAACATTTATAATCCTGCTGTTATTCATTCAAAACCACCTGCTGCGTCGTGACACCTCACACAGGTGTTTCCAGCATTGGCTAAACATGGACCCCAAACATACTTGGCACACTTTATACATAAATGTTTGCTTCTATTCTTGCCTCTGCACCCTCCAATTTGACAAGTCTACCGAATCTTGCAATGTTGCGATACTGTATTAGGAAGAGTATTTTGTATCCTTGTCGCCTTATATACTGGAGCCAACTCTTCTGCCGATTTGTATATAAACTGACGCCTGCTTAAGTTTTCTCCTGTTACTCCCTTATAGCGTACCCAGGCATTTATAGCTGCTAAGTCCAAGACATTGAAAGAAACGTGCATAGGCCATCTTCGACATCCATACTTCATAGTGTAAAGTAGAGCTCCGGCCGGTGTGGCCTAGCGGTTCTAGGCGCTTCAGTCTGGAACCGCGTGACCGCTACGGTCGCAGGTTCGAATCTTGCCTCGGTCATGGATGTGTGTGATGTTCTTAGGTTAGTTAGGTTTAAGTAGCTCTAAGTTCTAGGGGACTGATGACCTCAGATGGTAAATCCCATAGTGCTCAGAGCCATTTTGAACCAAAGTCGTGCCATGTGATCTATTACGTCAACGCCAAGCTTGGTGTTATTATAGTAGGCCACTGACTGTGGTAGCCTTTTGGGATATCGTTCATCGATAGTTACAGAGTCATGCATTGAACTCAAAATAAGCACATTTTTGTTCTTTTTCCTCTGATAGCATGTTAGTCATGTCACCTGACTTACAAAGAATATTTGTGTGCAGAGATGCTACAGCAGATTTTGCTGATGGAAGTATTTCCCTTCTAGAATTCTTCACTGTGCCTAGAATGCTTGTACTCTTACGTTTCAGATTTTCTGCAAGGCATTTCGTTGTGAAAAAATTGTTTCAGATTATGTTTCTTCCTGCGGAAACAAAGGGCTGCATTAGACACGTTACAACATGATCAGCAAGGGGAACACATGTGGGATGCTGCTCATCTTTGCCTAGGTAACGTAACTGATTCACTACATACTTAGAATACGTATCAACTGCAAGTCAAAACTTTTCTAAATTTGTCTGGTTTATTGCTCATGAGCATCTAGTCTTGCATGGAAGCAGTTGCTCATTCTCAGTGATAGTTTCACTTGGAATATAATACAGCAGGGAATTGGCAATGAAAGGATTCTACATAGGGGTAGCAGGTGCAAAACGATCTGTCTTTAGTCTATGTGAACGTGTGTTCTTTTCGAAAATCGCATAAACCGCAAAATTTCGGTGAACTTATTTCTCCACACTGTGTCCGAAAAAATGCTGGTCCCCATGTATTCGACCATAACAGCTTCAAACGAAAGTTTTTTTCTCCGTATACGCCTCGTAAATACATAAGTGATATTGCGGCTTCTGTAGCATCGACGCTTGCGGGCTTTCAAATAAAATGCTGAAAGGATGTGAGTGTGGCTCTCAACTACGTACCCTCTGACTCAACGTTGAAGTGTTAAGAGTTTTGGCTGGTTACGTTTTCTAGGGGCTGGGATACGTAGTTCCTGCATTACAGACCAAATACTGATGAGTCTACAGTATACCATAAGAATACACACATGAATCAAATGGTCGAAGGTTTCTATCACTCGGCAATTGCGAATTATGAAAGTAAAATAAAAATTTATAAATGAAAGATTGCAATTAAATAAAATCGGCAGGTACTACCTTAACGACTTTAAATGATGAGTACGATAGCAGAAGTACTTTTAAGAATGCGCTATATTTCTGCAAAACACTTATTGGTGTGGATGCTCCAGCAATTAAATAAAATATAAGTTGAATAACACGGAAACAATAGATTCCTACTTCATGTAATTAGTTATGAACAACAACATAGCTCGCGAGATATTCACTTCCAAATGCTTACTACGTAGTCACTGCAAAAGCTACGGAAACCTCACAAGTACACAAGTCGGCACTATGAAATGTTTCTATCTCCCACGACCACGCGCAAACTGCTCCACTCCAAGTCTTTCCCGCGATTCCACGTCCTTTCGCGCCGTCGCGTCCATCCTCCCGTGTGCTGTGCGACTTTCCCGTGTCCTGTGCAACTGTCCCTCGCGCCGCACTGCTCAGAACTACCCCCTGTCCTCTCTGGAAAGCATGCTCCTCCCCAACCTCCATACGTCACTCTTAGTAACGACCGTGGCTAGAGCGCTCCCTCCATGTCTCCAAGGCAACGTATCTATACAAACATAATGAAACACATTCGAAATACTGGATTTACATTTAAATAAGTTGAAATTAAATAAATATTCCTACAGCTGGACCGTAAACACGCTCTAACACACATTATTAGATACATAAACAAATGAAATTTACATATATCAAAGGAATAGAACAAAAGGTAGGTAGGCCAGTAGCCTAGTGTCTCTGTGCTTTCTAAAACACAGCAAATATTTAACCAAATTCCTCATGAATAGTATATATCGGATATAAACAAAGACATAGATGAATAAATATATTTATAATCACGCTGCTTCCGTTTTTTTCGTGTAACTGTGGAGTACTTATAGCCTGAGTAGTAATCGGCCACTTTAACCTCTGTAGTGAGCTATTTCTGACAATCGATCCCTACAAGTGTTAAGTGCTTCATAAACATTCCGTAAAGTGTTAATTTACGTGCAGTGATTTAGTTATTCTTTGACTTAGCTTTAGTTAGTTATTCCGTGCTGTTCATGTCTACACAATTCATTCATGTGTGTAGTGTTCAGTTATTGCTAAATGTATGTGGGAATAAATGAATTGTTGTCTCCAACACCCACACCTCCAATAAGTCATGTATTATTCAAGTTAAATGCCTGTAATTCATACCAATTTAGGTGTACACTAATAGATTTCTAAAGACAGGTATATCGACGAAATCAGATGACCCATTTAGATTTTGTAAATTCGTTGCTGGGTGTTACCTGTATAATTTACAGTCAGATACTAAACTTTAAACTAATAAAGACGTTGAAAATCTGATTACACCATCAGAATGTCGTGCAAACAATGGTAATGTACATGTTTCTTCTCGAGGTATCATGATCCATCTGGCCCCTATTAATATTTATACGAATTGTGAAATGTCTGCCATGATGGTTTCACAAAGTCTGCCATCTTTGGCAGTCCCAGCGTGTCTCCTTCATCGATACAGCGTCACAATGGGATTCCCAGCCGCGTTGTGCGGCATCACGCGGTTGCTAAGCTAACGTGGCGGCTGCCAGGACCCGGCTTTGACGAGCGTCCTGTGCGGCCGCCCCAACTCCGAACGTGTAATATTTCCAGGGCGCCACAACTCGCCCGTTACGTCACAAACAACAGCTTCAAAGGAATGTTTTTTCTCCGTGTACGCCTCGTAAATACATTAGTGATATTGCGGCTTTTATTGCACCGACGCTAATGGTCCAATCATCATCATGTAGCTCTTGGCGTGCTCTACTTTCTGTACACTTCTTTATATTTTGAAGCATGCTGTCATCAATTAGCAATCTCCCCGCACTAGAATATTTACCTTTCCTGACAAACTTCTTCGCATAGCCTCTAGGTCCTGGTGCTACCTTAAAGATGTTCTGGTGTGGACATCTTCAAATGGTTCAAATGGCTCTGAGCACTATGGGACTTAACATCTGAGGTCATCAGTCCCCTAGAACTTAGAACTACTTAAACCTAACTAACCCAAGGACATCACACACATCCATACTGGAGGCAGGATTCGAACCTGCGACCGTAGCGGTCGCGCGGTTCCAGACTGAAGCGCCTAGAACTGCTCGGCCACTATGGCCGGCGTGGATGTCTTGCTGGGACAGCTTTCGTAGGTGTAACAGTCCATGTTGTTCCGTCATTAGCTGTCACACTACTCGCAATGGAAGGATTTCCTTCCACCTGAATTTTTCCTATCACTCTGCCACGAACGCCTCTAGTGCTGTTAGCTGGAGGTAAGTACACACTGTTATTTGACGTACCTGAATGCACAGTATATAATAGAATAATTCAGCTACAACAAAAACAATGAATTTCAAATTATAATGCAGAAAAATAGAAAACATTTATAATGCTTGCTGAAATATCAGTTGCGATAAAATATAAAATAATAATGCAATGGTTATACAAACGTATCTGTTGTAGGAAAGCAACATTGGTTTGCAGCTTCTCGGCTTGCTCTTGTCCAGTAGTTGCAACATCGCTGTCTGAAGAGTCACTGATTTCATTGATGGGAGGGATATATTCCTCATCATCAATAGCGCTTGCAGCGTCATCTTCCCGTAATTGATCAGCTTCACAAACATCACGAGGATCTTCGCCTTCGGATTCACCATCTGTCATTGACTTCAACTATTTTATAATTTCTTCATCAGACAAACCGCGTCTTTGAACCGCCATTACGAAACAAGTGAAATATGGACAACACAAACTGCGTCACTTGAGCAACAAAGTTTCGTTCCTCTTGGAAAATGGGTCTGCAGTAGAAATGGCTCTGAGCAGTATGGGACTTAACATCTATAGTCATCAGTCCCCTAGAACTTAGAACTACTTAAACCTAACTAACCTAAGGACATCACACACATCCATGCCCGAAGCAGGATTCGAAACTGCGACCGTAGCGGTCGGGCGGTTCCAGACTGTAGCGTCTAGAACCGCTCGGCCATCCTGGCCGGTGGTCTGCAATAGACAATACTCAAATTACGGTGGTAAACAAGCATAGCTTTGGACATGTCCGAAAGCTATTATTCACACTTCGGTACCCGCCAAAATGACGGATTTCGGTCCTTGTAGTACGAGTTGTTTGGGACTTTTTCAGAATGTTCCTACTGGGTGAATTCTTTGCAGACGTCTATCCAACAAATGCTTATGAAAAGTCGTAGAAAATGGGCCAGTAGAAGAATCCATTTAGGAGAAATAAGTCTACAGAAGTAGAATACCCGTCAAAATGCCGGTTGGGGTCCTTCTAATGTTGATACGATACGGTTATCGGGAAATTGTTTTGTTTTGTTAACTTAGAAAATATTCTGGCATTTGTATATCTTGTACCGTCAAAGAAAGATAAAATGTGATTATCCAAAATAAATAAAGAAAATACTTCATGGTCCACTTCTTAGTTATAGTGAGACCTTTTTGTTTTTGAGTCATATATTGCAGTCGGCAAGAACAGTGACAACTAAAAACTGGAATACTCGACTTAAAGAATTAACTCTATAAAACTTACCTTAAAATGTATAAGTTTCCTTTAAATTTCGCGTGAATATTGTTGGCAGTAAATTCCATTACAAAGGGTGTCCGGGAAGAAGAGACCTATTTGAATTTTGGGCCATTTTGTCTCATGCTGGTAGCAGCGGTGCTTTTTTCATGTTTGTTATCTGCGATCCTTCCCACAAGTAGTGTGATAGCTTTTGTGTGGAGAGTATTGTTGTTTGATGTTTATTTTCGCCATGAAGCAGATGACAATTGAGCACCGTATCCAAGTATAAAAAGTTTTTACAAAAACAGGGAAAGTCTCACGGCAACCGTTCTTGAATTGTGTGCGACACTCGTATGAGGGGTATCTGTTGAGAGGCCAGACAAACTTGTGGTTCCTGAAGAGGGGCAGCAGTCTTTTCAATAGTTGCAGGGATAATTGACTGAACTGGCTTGTAACATCAACCAAAACAGCATTTACTGTGCTGGTACTGCGAACGACTGAAAGCAAGAGGATACCACAGCTGTAATTTTTTCCGAGGGCAGGCAGCTTTACTGTATGGTTAAATGATGAAATCGTCTTCTTGGGTAAAATATTCTGGAGGTAGAATAGTCCTCCATTCGGGTCTCTGGGTGGGGATTACTCACGAGGACGTCATTATCAGGAGAAACAAAACTGGCGTTCTGCAGATCGGAGTGTGGAATGTCAGATAGGTTAATCGAGGAGGTAGGCTAGAAAATTTAAAAAAGAAATGGATAGGTTAATGTTAGATTAGTGGGAATTAGTGAAGTTCGGTACTAGGAGGAACAGGACTTGTGATCAGGTGAATACAGTGTTACAACTACAAAATCAAATAGGGGTAATGCAGGAGTAGGTTTAATAATGAATTAAAAAAACAGGAAGATGGATAAGCTACTATGAACAGCACAGTGAATGCATATTTGTAGCCAAGATTGATATAAAGCCCATGCTTACCACAGTAGTACAAGTTTATATGCCAACTTGCTCTCCAGATGAGGAAGAGATTGAAGAAATGTATGGTGAGATAAAAGAAATTATTCAAATAGTGAAGGTAGACATAAAATTTAATAGTCATGGGGGACTGGAATTCGATAGTAGGAAAAGAAAGAGAAGGAAAAGCAGTAGATGTATATGAACTGGGAGTACGGAATGAAAGAGAAAGCCACCTGGTAGAATTCTGCACAGAGCAAAACTTAATCATCGCTCTCACATAGTTTATGAATTATGAAAGAAAGTTGTTTACATGGAAGCGACTTGAAGACACCGGAAGGTTTCAGATTGATTATGTAATGGTAAGACAGACATTTAGGAGCCAAATTTTAAACTGTAAAGCATTTCCAGGAGCAGATACGGATTCTGACCACAATTTATTGGTTATGAACTGTAGATTAAAACTGAAGAAACTGGAGGAAAGAAGGAATTTAAGAAGATAAGACCTGGATAAACTGAAAGAACTAGAGGTTGTAGAGAGTTTTAGAGGGAGCATTAGGGAAAGATTGACAAGAACATGGGAAAGGAATACAGCAAAAGAAGAATGAGTAACTTTGAGAGATGAAATAGTGAATGCAGTAGAGGATCAAGTAGGCAAAAAGACGACAGCTATTAGAAATCCTTGGGTAACAGAAAAGGCATTGAATTTAATTGATGAAAGGAGAAAATATAAAAATAAAAATGCACGCAAAAAGGAATATAAACGTCTCGAAAATAAGATCGACAGGAAGAGCAAAAAGCTAAGTGGGAATGGGTAGAGGAAAAATTGAAGGATGTATCACCTGCGGTAAGATATAGGCCGCCAACACAAAAAATGAAAGATATCTTTGGAGATAAGAGAGCCACCTGTATGAATGTCAAGAGCTCAGATGGTAAACCAGTCCTAAGTCAAGAAGGGAAAGCCAATAGGTGGAAGGAGTAAATAGAGGATCTGTACAAGGGCGACGTACTTGAGGGCAATATTATGGAAATTGGAAGAGGACGTAGATGAAGATGAGATGGGAGATATGATACTGCGTGAAGAATTTGACAGAGCACTGGAAGACCTAAGTAGAAACAAGGTTCTGGGAGTAGACAACATTCCATTAGAACTACTGATAGCGTTGGGAGAGCCAGCCATGACCAAACTCTTCCATCTGGTGCGCAAGCAATATGAGACAGGCGAAATACCCTCAGACTTCAAGAAGAATATAATAATAATTCCAATTCCAAGGAAAGCAGGTGCTGGCAGGTGTGAAAATTACCGAACTATCGCTATAATAAGTCATGGTTGCAAAATACTGACACGAATTCCTTACAGACGAATGGTAAATGCCAACCTCGGGGTAGATCAGTTTGGATTTTGTAGAACTGTAGGAACATGTGAGGCAATACTTACCCTACAACTTATTTTAGAAGCTAGGTTAATACCATTTGTAAACTTAGAGAAAGCTTTTGACAATGTGACTGGAATGCTCTCTTTCAAGTTCTGAAGGTAGCAGGGATAAAAACAGGAAGCGAAAGGTTATTTACAATTTGTACAGAAACCAGAAGGCAGTTATAAGAGTAGAGGGTCACGAAAGGGAAGCAGTGGTTGAGAAGGGAGTGAGATAGGGTTGTAGCCAATCCCCAATATTATCCAATCTGTACATTGAACAAGCAGTAAAGAAAACCAAAGAAAAATTTGGAGTAGGAATTAAGATCCACGGAAAAGAAATAAAAACCTTGAGGTCCGCCGACTACTAGTAATTCTGTCAGAGACAGCAAAGGACCTGGAAGAACAGTTGAACGGAAAGGACAGTGTCTTGAAAGCAGGATATAAGATGTACATGAACAAAAGCATAAGTAGGATAATGGAATACAGTTGAATTAAGTGGGGTGATGCTGATTAGATTAGGAAATGAGACACTTAAAGCAGTAAAGGAGTTTTGCTATTTGGGGAGCAAAATGACTGATGATGGTCGAAGTAGAGAGAATATAAAATGTAGACTGGCGATGACAAGGAAAGCGTTTCTTAAGAAGGGAAATTTGTTAGCATCGAGTATAGATTTAAGTGTCAGGAAGTCTTTACTGAAAGTGTTTGTATGGACTGTAGCCATGTATGGATGTGCAACATGTACGATGAAGACAAGAAGAGGATAGAAGCTTTTGAAATGTGGTGCTACAGAACAATGCTGAAGATTAGATGGTTAGATCACGTAAATAATGAGGAGGGAGAACAAGAGATGAATATACTAAGGAAATTCAGAAGGATGCATGTTGCGGTAGTTACTCGGAGGTGAAGGGGATTGGACAGAATAGAGTAGCATGGAGTGCTGCTTTAATCCAGTCTTTGGACTGAAGATCATAACAACAACTTACTGGAATTCATCAAATGGAATTGTGTATGTCTTATGCTTGTTGTTTACTCGAAAAGAAGTGAGAACGAATCATTATTAATGGCTATGTAAAATTGTTCAATACTATTTTTCTAAAATATGTGTGTTTATTTACATAATGATGTAAGTCAAGAAAATTTTCAAAACTTATAAATTTTTTTGTAAGTACACAGCACTCCTCACGTACAAGACTTTTCCATTAAACAATCCAACACACACGGAAAAGTAAATTAACCAATCTAAAGTTTGACTCACTAAGAGCTGGAAAGATTTATTCTTTATTTTTATCATTTCCCAGAACTTTACCTTTCTGAATTATGCCCTTTCACAAATGAGTGATTTATTGTACCAGTTTAATAGAAAGAAAATAAAAGCCCACTGATGATGGTGAAACTTCAGCGAGACACATCTGTGTAATAGAAGAAAAGGAAAAAGTGTATCTTGCTCAAGGTGGACCGCTTCCAAAAACAAATTTATTAGTAAGCAAACACGGACAGAAGCGCTTCAATCTCTGTGCACTACATTTCGTACCATGTGTACCCTCAAATCAGCTACGAATTCAAGCAGTACCAAGCTGCACATGCATAAAAATTTGAAGTTTGTTATTTTTATGTTCCTCCTGGTATTGGAGTTTTCTTGGCCAGCGTTGTATTTTTACAGTAAATATGACACACTGTTGAGGACTGAACATCGTACCTTGGCATTTATAGTTTAACACTTATCTACTTAACCACTGTATGCAGTGATAATGTGTAAACTAGCGAGCTGCGCTGGTGCCAGTGCATACTGACGCTGTTGCACGCAGAGCAGAAGGACTTAACGTGTGGATGAGTGGAGCCGGCGCTGTTGTGTGGGAGGTGCTTTGCTTGCCCAACACGCAGGCAGAACACGGCAGGCCATTCAAATCGCCGTTGCGGTTCCAGCCAGCAGACGTGACGCGCCTGCGCAAACCGCCCGGCCCCCACAACAGTTGCTAAAACAGGCGCCACCGCTTCCGGTCTGTCTACAGCAGACCAGGGAGACGGCACCTGCGCTAAACTACAGGCTGGTCCATACGTGTGGAACTCCGCTTGCAAAACAAAAACAGATGGATAAAAATAAATTTAAAATCAAGTAACGTGAGATCTTGGAGGGGAGAAAACCTGCGAGACTATTTTACCAACATGGTAGCCTCTCTTTTCGCATGCAAACAACCCATAATATCACCCTCGCAAACGTCCCTGCAGCTCAACATTATCAGTAAATCAAGCCAGCAACATGCTAAGCCCTGATGTCTAGTTCATCATGAATAAGTATTGAACAAGAATAAACCTGTTAAACGTAATTTCAGTACCATGAAATACAGAATAAAGGTCATCCTGGACTCTAGATTTATAGACTTTGTAAACAGCATGTGTTCATTGTGCTGTAATGAATACATGTTACTTTTGTAACAATTAATGTAATTTAAATCGATGTATGGTATAGTACTGAAAACTAATATATCCAAATTTTTTAAAGTGTAAAGTCTAAAGGTTTTAAATGAAACAAACGCTTTTAGAATCCTGCATCTTTATTCTTCATTTCTACATATTTCTTTCCCAACATAGTCACTTTGGCAACGAACATATTTCTCTCAATGAGAGACCAGTTTGTTGGTACTTGTGTAGGTACATCGTGAAAGACCCCCAGGATACCGTAAAGTTAAAATTTATGAAAAGCAAAAAAAATGAAACAGCGATCTACCATAAGCGTCGGCTAAGACACTAATTATGAATGTGCGGTAAGGCACGGACAAATGAAAAAAAAAACCATCATTTTTCTTTGTATATGATTTTGTTTTCTGTCTCTCTTGTATGTAGAAGTTCTGTTAAGATGTGCTGCTCGGGCTACGAGTGTTTTGTATCATATATGTTTCGAAATAAGAAAAGACTTGATATCAGTATTAAATATTTTTTATTGAAGTGAAGTGGAAACAAGTAAGGTCGATTTTCTTATTTTTGACACATACTGGTGTCCCTGAAGTCGGCTGCCAGCATCTACAACTGAAATGTAAGAGAGGAAGTCTGATTAGCCCAAATTCGCACAAGCAGAACATTTCTAGTAATGCAGTTATATTAAACTTCCTGGCAGATTAAAACTGTGTGCTGGACCGAGGCTCGAACTCGGGACCTTTGTCTTTCGCGGGGTAGGGCACTTGACCGCGAAAGGCAAAGGTCCCGAGTTCGAGTCTCGGTCCGGCACACAGTTTTAATCTACCAGGGAGTCTCATATCAGCGCACACTCCGCTGCAGAGTGAAAATCTCATTCTGGAAACATCCCCCAGACTGTGGCTAAGCCAAGTCTCCGCATATCCTTTCTTTCAGGAGTGCTAGTTCTGCAAGGTTCGCAGGAGAGCTTCTGTAAAGTTTGGAAGGTAGGAGACGAGGTACTGGCAGAAGTAAGGCTGTGAGGAGGGGGCGTGAGTCGTGCTTGGTTAGCTCAGTTGGTAGGGCACTTGCCCATGAAAGGCAAAGGTCCCGAGTTTGAATCTCGGTCCGGCACACAGTTTTAATCTGCCAGGAAGTTTCATATCAGCGCACACTCGCTGCAGGGTGAAAATCTCATTCTGGAATGCAATCATATTAGCCTTTAAATTTCTTTCCATTCGTATGTATGTCTACAAAATACTAACACGAATTCCTTACATGCGAATGGAAAAACTGGTAGAAGCCGATCTCGGGGAAGATCAGTTTGGATTCCGTAGAAATATTGGGTCACGTGAGGCAATACTGACCTTACGACTTATCTCAGAAGAAAGATTAAGGAAAGGCAAACCTACGTTTCTAGCATTTGTAGACTTAGATTAATCTTTTGACAATGTTGACTTGAATAGTCTCTTTCAAATTCTAAAGGTGACGGGGGTAAAATACAGGGAGCGAAAGGCTATTTACTATTTGTACAGAAACTAGATGGCAATTTTAAGAGTGGAGGGTGTGTCGTCCGTTGGGATTCGTTACGTCACATACAAAGGGAATTACACACACATATATATATATATATATATATATATATATATATATATATATATATATATATATATTTATATTTTTAATTTATCAGCATGCTTCTTTCTCTCAGGGATATTGTCTTTTCTTATCACTTTCATTTACGTGCAGAAGTAAATATGGAACGGGTTCTTGAAGGGCCTCAGTTACTCATGTACCAACTTTAGATTTTGAACGTGATGACTGAAGTGTAGTTGCCGTTAACTCAATTGAATGTAATTTTGTTAATTTCTATTTATTGATTGCAAAGCAAGGCTTGAGAGAATTTCGATCGTTGCCGTGGAGCGGCCAATATGAAACTTACTGAACTCATGTAATCTGAATAGTTTAAAAACATGAACTTTAACGTAAATTAATTATCTGTTGCAATTTAAAAGGGTTCTTATAACGAAATATCTCGCATTTACAGTTACTGTTAACACTGAAAAATAAATTAATACTTTGGCGCGTAATGGCCGACCACAGGCTGCATCAGAAGATGAGCTTCTCGCAGCGCCAATTATTGAAAAAATGCTTATTAAAAATAATTAGCCACTGCGAGCATTTTAGGTGACAACTATTACAAAGAAATTCATTTTCTAATAATAACAAGTTTATTTAAGCAGAAATACGAATAACTTACATAAAACATGTGTAGCCGCTCAATGGATAACTAACTAAATTTAGTGGAAGGGGTTCAAGGCTTTCCTATTTTTAGTTAGCTGGTAAAATAACGTCGAAAAAGCAGTTAGGTTTACCATTGGAAATTTTATTCTACTCACAAAACATTGTTTATAAATTGCACTATTGATAAAAGGAAATATTTTAATACAGGATGATAAAAACCAACTGTGTTCAACAAAAATGTGAACGAATATTCCCTGAATGGGTTTCCAAGTTCTACAATGGATCGAAGGATAACCTATGCCATATCACATCTATAATCTAGATTTAAGTTAAGTTTCATAAAAGAGAAAACTACCAAAATGGTCTACAGTGACCCTCAATTATCTTTAATTACTTATTTAACTTGTGGTAAAGTACAGTGGCTGATGTGGCTTCTCAATAATTATATAACAGAAAAATCATCGTGTTTCAGATTTTTTACTTCACGTAGCAAATGTGACTACCATGAGCTTCAATTGACGATCGACATTAGTATTACTTAAAAAGGGGATGTAACAGATGAGACTTCTGCAGTTCTGAGTGAAGCTTTATGTGCGCTTATGCGGCATCGTGTGCGTTCATTATCTTGTCGGTGGTTAGTCAGCGTCAGGGAGCGGCAGTCGGCACAGCTCCACGCATCTCGCCGTCTCCGAAGCAACTCCTTTCTAACTTCTCCTTGCTACAATTTACCGAAGTTGGTTTAAAAAAAAACTATCTGCCTGTGTATTCATCTGACCAATCAGGGTCTCAATGTTAACCTTAAGCTCCGCCTACAAAAATTCTGTCTATCCTATGAGAAACGTTATACTTTTCGTGGTGGGGCAATGTTTGTAACGTTTGCAACGTAACAGAGACGCGAAAAAGTCTCACACTAAAACTTGCGGCTGGTGTGGCCCTTTTTGTGTTATCGTAAGATCTATACTGTTCTTCTGGAGTGCTCTAGCTTTTAACATGTACTTGGGGGGGGGGGGGGGGGTCCTAGAGGTTTGCTGGCGACGTGGGTGTCCATCCCTTATCGTAGGGCCTTCTAGCTTAACACGGTTCTGCTCTCGGCTTCTGTTCTCGTTTCTCCCCTCGGAACTGCGTCTGTCTCACGGTGGGAAGGTATGACATGCATTTAGGCATTCTTGTGTTAGTCTGTGGTATTCCATTTGCTCACTCGTTACTCGTATTACTTTGGTTAATTTAATGTCACGATTTATTCGGAGCTACGTGACATACTACTGGATTTGCTTATCATGTCAGGGTTTTCATGGAAGATGGTGGATTTGCCTGACACCTTACAAAGTAATAAAAACGTTGAGGTTTGCCGATGACAATGTAATTCTGTCAGAGACAGCAAAGGACTTGGAAGACAGGTTGAACGGAATGGACAGTGTCTTGAAAGGAGGATATAAGATGAACATCAACAAAAGCAAAACGAGGATAATGGAATGTAGTCGAATTAAGTCGGGTGATGCTGAGGAAATTAGATTAGGAAATGAGACACTGAAAGAAGTAAAGGAGTTTTGCTATTTGGGGAGCAAAATAACTGATGATGGCCGAAGTAGAGAAGATATAAAATGTAGACTGGCAATGGCAAGGAAAGGGTTTCTGAAGAAGATAAATTTGTTAACATCGAGTATAGATTTAAGGGTCAGGAAGTCTTTTCTGAAAGTAATTGTATGGAGTGTTGCCATGTACGGAAGTGAAACATCGACGATAAATAGTTTGGACAAGAAGAGAATAGAAGCTTTCGAAATGTGGTGCTACAGAAGAATGCTGAAGATTAGATGGGTAGATCACATAACTAACGAAGAGGTATTGAATAGGGTTGGGGAGAAGAGAAGTTTGTGGCACAACTTGACAAGAAGGGACCGGTTGGTAGGACATGTTCTGAGGCATCAAGGGATTACAAATTTAGCACTGGAATCGTAGAGGGAGACCAAGAGATGAATACACTAAGCAGATTCAGAAGGATGTAGGTTGTAGTAAGTACTGGGGGATGAAGAAGCTTGCACAGGATAGGGTAGCATGGAGAGCTGCAACAAACCAGTCTCAGGACTGAAGACCACAACAACAACATATGTATGTCCTATAATTTTTATTATTATAACACATCTGGTGACCTGAGTGCCAGGACTTCAGAGCACCGAATGTAAGTAGGATTTGTTAACTATTGTTAGAATAAAAAAATTTCAATGTCATTGTTATTAGTCATAAAACTAATTGTCTGTATTTTCTGTTTGCATGAATCACAATGGGGAGCATGTAAAGAAAAAAAACAAATAATTGAGGAGGGAATTTTGGAAAGGAGTAAGAATTGGACACTGGTTACGTAAAATTTTCCATAGTAAGCTGTTTTGTTCGGCGCAGCAAAGGTAGGACGGCTACTCAAGTTGCTTGTATGGTTACGTTTGGTACCGTCTCTTTTGATGTAGATAGTGTTGTGGACTGGCAAGACAGCTAATCCACAGTGACGGGTAGCCGAAAGGCACGCGTTAAAGCTCACGCAGGCTGGCGTGAGGTCTGGAACAGGACACGGAAATGAACTAGCAAAAACAGGACGTAGCTGTGGAATACTTAACTTTAATCCATAATTGGTGAACATCGGTCTGACGGTACATGCATCACAAGATAAATAGCAAATGATAATGGCGCCTTGCTAGGTCGTAGCAAATGATGTAGCTGAAGGCTATGTTAACTATCGTCTCGGCAAATGAGAGCGTAATTTGTCAGTGAACCATCGCTAGCAAAGTCTGCTGTACAACTGGGGCGAGTGCTAGGAAGTCTCTCTAGACCTGCCGTGTGGCGGCGCTCGGTCTGCAATCACTGATAGTGGCGATACGCGGGTCCGACGTATACTACCGGACCGCGGCCGATTTAAAAGCTACCACCTAGCAAGTGTGGTGTCTGGCGGTGACACCACATTCCTCCCCCGCAAATCAGCGTACGGTTGTGTTATAAGGCTTCCGCCCGCCGTGGGGAGGACCCCATGTTGACGTATGCGACGAGGTGGGGAGCCTAACAACAGGCGAGGCTGTGCCACCCGCACCCTGCCATTCGGCCCGAGGGGAGCTAGGAAACTCCTGAAAACCTACTCCAGGGTGCACGCCAACATGCGGTGTATGCGCCCGTAAAGAGACAGGAGGGGCCGAAGGGTCGACCTCCATCAGGTCGGGGCACCCCACGGGCGAAGACGCCATGTGGTCCGGAGCGGGCAAGAAGTCCATGGCGGAGGACAACGGGTCACGGGAAGCGATCGGCGGCGCGTGACCCAGGGAGGCGCCCGGCGGCTGCAGCGAAGCGTCCACTGCGGGCGTCGCCGGCGGGAGAACAGGCGGCGGCGGCGGCGCGTCGCCATGGGGCAAAATGGAAGGCAGCGTCGGTAACACCTGGGGCTGAGGCGAGCCAGTAGATGGGTCCCTAGGGCGCTGACCGGACGGCACCGTCGCTGAAAGCAGACTGGGAGTGGCAGATCCCGTGCGACGACAGAGGAGCAGCTGAATGAGATGCCGACGCACCTCACCAGAGGCCCCCAAAACCAGATACATAGCGCGGCCGAGGCAGCGAAGAATGCGCCCTTCGAGCCAACGCCGTGAACCTCGATAGTTACGATAGTAGACAACGTCGCCTGGGGCAAAAGCAGGTGTCTGCCGCTGCACAGGAACCTGATGCGGCGGATGGAGCAAAGACATCAAGGTTCGATGAGGACGACCGTGGAGCAACTCAGCCGGCGAGCGACCATCTCGGGGCTGAGAGCGATACGAAGACAAAAAGAGCAACAACGCGTCCTCCCGGGAATGCGACTCTTTCAGCTTCAACATCTGTGACTTGAAAGTCCTGACCAATCGTTCAGCGGCACCGTTTGACTGTGGCGAAAACGGCGCGGATGTCAGATGTTGAATACCATTGGCCTTGCAGAATGACTGAAATTCTGCGGACATAAATTGTGGGCCATTGTCGGAAACAATAGTCTGTGGAAGACCTTCAATGCAAAAGATAGCAGATAACGCTTGGATGGTGGCAGATGACATCGTGGAAGACATCCGGACAACAAAAGGGAAATTACTGAATGAATCTACAACAACCAACCATCGAGCATTCCAGAATGGACCAGCAAAATCGATGTGTAAGCGTTGCCAGGGGGAAGTGGCTTTTGGCCATGCAAAGAATTTCCGCGGTGGTGCGGATTGCTGTTCGGCACACGCCATGCAAGAAGAGCGCATATTCGTAATCGCAGCATCGATTCCGAACCAAGTACAGTGCTGACGAGCAAGTTGTTTCGTTCGCACTATACCCCAATGTCCTTGGTGGAGTAGCCGTAAGACAGAGGACTGTAACGAACGTGGAACCACGACTCTGGACTGATCATTATCAGAACGCAACAGCAAAACACCACGTCGTACAAAAAGTCTCTCCTTGTGAGCAAAAAATCGGCGAACCAACGGATCCTCGATCCGTGACGTTGACAAGGGCCATTGCGTAGCAACAAAACGCAGAACGGTAGCAAGGACAGGGTCAGCAGCTGTGGCTGTAGCTACACGACGAAAATCAATGGGAAACGATTCGACCACGTCATCGGTTTCCGAATCAATGAACATGCAAGCAAGTTCGGAGGAATCGAACGCTCTATCCTCAGCAACAGGCAAACGGGACAACGCATCGGCGTTTCCGTGCTTAGCAGTGGACCGATACAAGATATCGTAGCGGTACTGCGAGAGGAAAAGAGACCAGCGAATGAATTTCTGCGCTGTACGTGGAGGTACAGGCTTGGTAGGATGAAAAAGCGATGTCAAAGGTTTGTGGTCTGTGATGATGGTAAAGTGACGAGCATACAAGAAATCATGAAACTTAGTAACACCAAAGACGAGAGCCAATGCTTCTTTCTCGATCTGTGAATAATGTCTTTGCGCAGACGAGAGCAATTTGGACGCAAAGGCAATAGGGCGATCGTGGGATCCATCTTTATGCGCAAGCACAGCACCGATCCCGAAATCCGATGCATCCACCATCAACAAAAGGGGTTTCTGGGGATCGAATGGCGTAAGGCAAGTATTGGAAAGCAACGCCGATTTCAACTGGCGAAAGGCGCGTTCGCATTCCGTCGTCCAGACGAACGGAACACCTTTCCGGCGTAAGCGATGAAGCGGAGCTGAAATGGAAGAGGCGTGGCGCACATAGCGATGATAATAATTGATTTTTCCCAGCACACTCTGCAGCTGCTTCAAATTCTGCAAGTCTTGTATGGCACGGAGGTGCTCTGGACTGGGATGTATGCCTTGGGCATTGAGGACATGTCCCAGATAGGGTAAGTCACGAGCAAGAAACACAGATTTGTCCTTCCGCAAGCGAAGACCATTTTGTCGCAAGACCTGAAATAATGTTCTGAGATTGGCTAAATGTTCTTCTTCTGTCTTTCCGGAGATCACAATATCGTCCAGATAGTTTGCTGCAGTAGGGACCGACGCACAAACAGTGTGCAGATATTGCTGAAACAATGCAGGGGCGGATGCACACCCGAATGGCAGTCGTTTGAATCGGTACAAACCAAGATGCGTGTTAACCACCAAAACGCGCTGGGATTCTTCGTCCACCGGTAGTTGCAAGTACGCATCTGCTAGGTCCAACTTCAAAAAATATTTACCCGGGCACAGCTTGTCAAAAAGATCTTCCGGGCGGGGTAAAGGAAAAGTTGCAATCAGTAGTTGTGGATTCACTGTTGCCTTGAAGTCCACGCAAAGTCTCAATTTTCCGGAAGGTTTTTGCAAAATTACTAAGGGTGATGCCCAGAGAGAAGCCTGCACACGTTCAATGACACCTTGTGATTCCAAGTCGTGTAATGTTTTTGCGACCTCATCACGCAATGCGTGGGGAACATTGCGCGCTCTGAAAAATTTCGGTTGTGCGTTTACTTTCAGTTCCAAATGTACTTTATAGTTCTTAGCGCAACCAAGGCCCGGTGCAAAAATGTCTGCAAACTCTTCACATAGACGAGAAACACTGTCTGAAGGCACAGTCTGGTTCACTGATAGGACCTGATTGACTACAGACAAGTTAAATAACTGAATAAATCTAAACCAAACAAGTTCACTGCAGAAGAAGAACGAAGGACGTACAATGACACAAGTTTTGTTTGTCCCTTGTATGTTGCAAGAAGGCTGCACTGTCCTAACACAGGGATAGCTTGTCCTGAATAACTACTTAACATTTGCGGCACGCAACGGAGGTGTGCCCAGCTGTTTGTACGTGTCTTGATTGATCAAGGAAACAGGCTGGCGTGAGGTCTGGAACAGGACACGGAAATGAACTAGCAAAAACAGGACGTAGCTGTGGAATACTTAACTTTAATCCATAATTGGTGAACACCGGTCTGACGGTACATGCATCACAAGATAAATAGCAAATGATAATGGCGCCTTGCTAGGTCGTAGCAAATGATGTAGCTGAGGGCTATGTTAACTATCGTCTCGGCAAATGAGAGCGTAATTTGTCAGTGAACCATCGCTAGCAAAGTCTGCTGTACAACTGGGGCGAGTGCTAGGAAGTCTCTCTAGACCTGCCGTGTGGCGGCGCTCGGTCTGCAATCACTGATAGTGGCGACACGCGGGTCCGACGTATACTACCGGACCGCGACCGATTTAAAGGCTACCACCTAGCAAGTGTGGTGTCTGGCGGTGACACCACAGATAGAAACCTTTTCCTCATTATTCCCTTCCTTGAATTTTTTGGTGAAAAATTTTCAGGAATTTTTCAGTGTGATACGCATTGGCAATAAAACATAAAGAATTACATTACAATAGTATGCGCATCATGATAGACGTAAAACAGGCATTGACACCGCGTAAATTACAATTATCAAGTGTAATAATTAGGATATGAAATTTTAACATTTTTGTGAAATTTTTATTTTTGCATATTCATAAAACATGGCAGAAAATTGTATGGCAATTGTTGATAGTAACAGACGAAAACGCAATCATCCAAGATGGCGTAGAATTGCACGATCGAACAGGCGCCATGCATGCCTACTGTAGAAGGCTTAAGTAGGTCAGAGATGAGTGTCCCAGCTGTGACAAATTATATAGCGACGCTCCACAGTAGAATAACCTTGACGACACAATGTTTACAATTGACGAGACAATGTCACGCACCTCCCAGCGTGATATACCGCTCATGAATGAAACATCGGAGAGCAATAGGCCTACAAATATGACTCTTGACAGCACGTTACAAACACCACCTGCTCACAACACAAACATTAACTTGGAAAAAACAGCTGACAGCAACCACAGTAGTGCAACTGAAGCAGTGCTAAGTCAGTTATTACCTAACAGAAACACGAATTTTGATGATATGAACACTACTTTCAGTGATATGAAACACGATATGAACACCAATTTCAGTGATACGAAACAAGCTATGAATACCAAAATTGATAAATTGACACACAGTCTGAACACTGTCACACAAGATCTAAATATAATTAAACAAGAACAAAAACAAGTATTCAAGGATTTGCAAGACACGGTCTCACAGAAATTCAGTGACTTAGCCAAAAATCGCACTGAAATCGACGAAAAATTGAATGGTATGAGAAAACAAGTAAAGCATGAAGTACTTTCTGAAGTTAACTGTAACATTACGGAGTTAAAATAGAGGGTAGATTCTTTTAACAACCATCATGATTTAGTAGAGCAACAGATAAAGAAAATCACAGAGCAAACACAAATATTGAAGCCTCACAAAACCAGTTTTGTTCGTCAGTGGAAATGTAACCGCTGTTGTTAACAAACTAAATAAATACTATGAAGGTGTACCTCTATCTGCAGAAGAGCGTACTTTAAGGGTAGCAACATTAGAAGTTGACTCAGTATATGCTAAGAAGGAGAGAGAGAAGATCAATGAAAATCTGAGTGATATCATTAGTCAAGCTGAAGCAGGTACGCTAGATAAGGGTAACACAATTACAAAGAAGTTAGTAACAATTGTAACTTATACACAGATGTAGTAGAAAAGGCTATTCAGAAAAAAAAATGAAATAGTGAACAAGGTAAACATCAGTTTACAAGCCTAGGAGGATAGGATCCGCAATCTTTCAGAATAAAATATTACCATATCTCGAAATATGTACGTAAATAATACACAGGCTACAGTGAACAAACCACAACCTGTTGGTATTTATCCACAAATTTTCACAAGTCCCACAGCAGGTACCAGTGACAGTTGTAGAGTGCAAAATGTAAACATACCCATAACTCCGATACCTGGGCAATTACCAACCGGAATTACAGGTAACTACAATAACGATATAAATACGACCCAAAATGCGACGTGTCTATCAACTATTTTTGCAGGCGAAGGTTTCCTGAGACATCGACAGTTTCCTACATTCACTACCGAAGGTAAAAGAATGAATCCGGTAGTATTTATCAGTGCTTTTCGTCATGTATTTCCACGCCAAGGGACGGAAGCACAGAAAATCAGATTTGTCGTGGCATATACGCAAGGTGATGTTCTTTTATGGGCAACTGAAGTGGCCGAACGTTGCAACACTTAGATCCAATTTGAACGAGCTTTCCTCGACAAATAGTGATCTGAGGCAGTGCAAGAAAGACTCACATGCGATGTTTTCAACCCCGCGCCATACAATGGCAAATACGGTAGCCTATGTGGATACTTTGAAAAATATCTGAACAAGACAAGCTACTGGATGAACCCAATATCACTGGTAGACGTGTTGAATATTTTGGAAAGTCGTTTACCATCGCACGTTAGAGAGGATTAGCCACAACGGCACAGTACGACACTGAATACTTTCTGTCAGTTCTTGATTCTATCGACTTAATCTGTTAGAGAAGACCTGTATCCAATAGAGCAACAGAAAATCAGGCACAACAACAACATAGGTATGTAAATCAGTCAGTAAAAAGTGATTTAAACACACAGCAACGGTGGTACACACAACGGCAAAGTTACATAACCAGAGGTAACGAGTACGGTAACGTGAACGGAAAAAACAAACGATTTAGAAGAAATTTTCAAAACAACAGGAGTAATTTCAACACACGAGCGAGTTACAGTCCACCATCACAATGCCCGATGCCGAACATGAACAGAAACAGTCAGCCTTACGTTGTACTGCAGCCGACCTTTGGGCAGCAAAATAACGGCACAGCAGCCAACGACACAAATTGGCGAAGAACCCACCCAGTGCAACTAACTGAAATTACTCCAGATAATGAATTAAGTCACACTACGTCGTCGGAAAACACCAACTGGTCATAGTTAAACTCCAGGCTATTGACCTCTCAGGGGATGGGGGCGTGCTTGCTGCATATACGAGAAGAAGAAGATAAAGAAGTACCCAAGGTCAACAGTTTTTCTAGTCGCACATTATCAGAAGCAGAAAGGTCTTACTCTGCTTCAGCATTGGAAAGTTCAGCTGCAATATGGGCATTTAAAAAGTTTGAATATTTTTTGTGGGGCAAGAATACCAAAGTTTACCGTGACCATCTGTCTCTGTCATTTCTTTTAACATGTAAACTATTGCACCGTAGATTAGCTAGGCGGTGTCTATATTTACAAGAATTCTGTTTCGACATCATTTATGTTACAGGAAGTCAGAATGTTATTGCAGAAGTCTTTTCTAGGTTACCACAAGGTTTAGAGCAATATAGTGAATTAAACAGAGCAAGATGCAGAATTCAAAACGTTATTAATGCAAGATGCAACACAACAGCCTGATTACCATATAGTTCTGTAAGCAAATGAAAATTATACAACAGCAAGGTCGCAGATGGAGTAAAGTCATGCAAAACCTTAAGCAAGATGAAGGTGGAAAGGTAAGTAAATGGTATCAGGAGTACAAGGGCGTTTAGATTATATCGACGAATTTGTAAGACACACAGATGAAGTATGGGGACATTATGGAATAAGCAAATGTACTGAAAAAATTGCAACACTTTGTTATTTTCCAAATTTGAGAAGGTGAGTCCCACTGATAGTAAGAAAATGTGCAATATGTGAAAAAATCAAAACAGTCAAATATGTCAAAATATACTGAGCTACACCCAATACTCACAAAAAACCCTCTAGATATAGTATTCCTCGACATAGCTGATCCATATCCAAGAAGTAAAGGAGGAGTAAGATACGTAGTAGCACTATACGATATTTTCTCGAAACATATCAAAATGTATGCCATAAAAAATGCAACAGCCACAAATATCGGAAACAGATTTGAGAATGACTATTGAGAAGAGTAGGTAGACCAAAGGTACTACTAACTGATAATACTTCATATTTCGTTGGGCAAATCTGGAAAGAATTTATGACCTCACAGCGCATAAAGCACATATTAGCAAGCTTTTTTCACCCAGAAGCAAGCCCAATAGAGCGAGTTTTTAAAGAATTTAACCAGTTTATTGGGACATACACCCCTCACAAACACACCCGATGCGTAGAATACGTAACTCCTTTCTACATCTACATCTACATTGATACTCCGCAAGCCACCCAACGGTGTGTGGCGGAGGGCACTTTACGTGCCACTGTCGTTACCTCCCTTTCCTGTTCCAGTCGCGTATGGTTCGCGGGAAGAACGACTGTCTGAAAGCCTCCGTGCGCGCTCTAATCTCTCTAATTTTACATTCGTGATCTCCTCGGGAGGTATAAGTAGGGGGAAGCAATATATTCGATACCTCATCCAGAAACGCACCCTCTCGAAACCTGGCGAGCAAGCTACACCGCGATGCAGAGCGCCTCTCTTGCAGAGTCTGCCACTTGAGTTTATTAAACATCTCCGTAATGCTATCACGGTTACCAAATAACCCTGTGACGAAACGCGCCGCTCTTCTTTGGATCTTCTCTATCTCCTCCGTCAGACCGATCTGGTACGGATCCCACACTGATGAGCAATACTCAAGTATAGGTCGAACGAGTGTTTTGTAAGCCACCTCCTTTGTTCATGCAAGTTGTCAATAACCTTCCACATTCTTTAACAGGTTTCACACCTAACGAATTGGTGTTCCGGACAAAACAAACGCGTGAGCGGGAGTCGCCCATAGCAAAGGTACCGACTACAGAAATGTCACTACAAGACAAAATCAAACAAGCCATGGTTACACTAGAAAACAGGGCCGAGCATAGAAAGAAAATTTATGATAGGAAACTGAAACATGTTCAAATGTGTGTGAAATCTTATGGGACTTAACTGCTAATGTCATCAGTCCCTAAGATTACACACTCCTTAACCTAAATTATCCTAAGGACAAATACACACACCCATGCCCGAGGGAGGACTCGAACCTCCGCCGCGCAGTCCATGACTGCAGCGCCTTAGACCGCTCGGCTACTGAAACGTGTTACAAATTTTTTTTGAAGGGCAACGAGTCCTCTTACGGATGCACCCTAAATCGACAAAATTTGGCAAACTGAATAAGAAGTGGCAGAAGTACAGCTGTGAGTACGGGGCGTGAGTCGTGCTTCGGTAGCTCAGTTGGTAGAGCACTTGCCCGCGAAAGGCAAAGGTCCCGAGTTCGAGTCTCGGTCGGGCACACAGTTTTAATCTGCCAGGAAGTTTCATATCAGCGCACACTCCGCTGCAGAGTGAAAATCTCATTCTGGAAACATCCCCCAGGCTGTGGCTAAGCCATGTCTCCGCAATATCCTTTCTTTCAGGAGTGCTAGTTCTGCAAGGTTCGCAGGAGAGCTTCTGTAAAGTTTGGAAGGTAGGAGACGAGATACTGGCAGAAGTAAAGCTGTGAGTACCGGGCGTGAGTCGTGCTTCGGTAGCTCAGTTGGTAGAGCACTTGCCCGCGAAAGGCAAAGGTCCCGAGTTCGAGTCTCGGTCGGGCACACAGTTTTAATCTGCCAGGAAGTTTCATATCAGCGCACACTCCGCTGCAGAGTGAAAATCTCATTCTGGAAACATCCCCCAGGCTGTGGCTAAGCCATGTCTCCGCAATATCCTTTCTTTCAGGAGTGCTAGTTCTGCAAGGTTCGCAGGAGAGCTTCTGTAAAGTTTGGAAGGTAGGAGACGAGATACTGGCAGAAGTAAAGCTGTGAGTACCGGGCGTGAGTCGTGCTTCGGTAGCTCAGTTGGTAGAGCACTTGCCCGCGAAAGGCAAAGGTCCCGAGTTCGAGTCTCGGTCGGGCACACAGTTTTAATCTGCCAGGAAGTTTCAAGAAGTGGCAGTAATTTCCAAAATACCATACACTGGGACGTACAGATTAGTCTATGAGAAAACAGGGAGAGACAAGGGTCTCCACCCTCACGAGGATAATAAAGCTTTTATAGAACGATGAAGCAAGGTAGCATTTTTTTATTTCTATCACAAGATAATTGTACATAGTGTACGTAACTCTAAGTGTAATTTTTCTTCTGGAGTGTATTTTAAGATAAAGTAATGTGTACAGGCATAAGAAATTCTTTTGATTTGTACACGTAAGCATAAAATCAACAGCAATTAGAAGTAATACACCACTTTATGCGAAGCGACAGTATAAACAAAATTAGCTTATGGCTCAGCTGTCCCCGCTCACCAATACGCGCTGACTTTAGCAGTAGGAGAGGAGACTTTGATCTGCGCGCATGCGCGTCAGACTGGCAGAAGGCGCAAGCAAATAGGACTGCGATATGTACAACTACTTAACTGAAATACAAAGTAAACGGAAATACTATGCAATTACATTTACTGCCTAAGAACTAAGGAACCTATTGATATATGTATACAGAGATTTAATTAAATACTAAGCTATATACGACACATTTACAAGCAAAAGGAAGCATTATGAAAAATTATACAACACGTGTAAGCTAAGGAGAAACGACAAAATACCGTAAGAAATGTCGAATAATTTTCTTTGAAGGGTAAATGATCATAAAGGGTAACAGAATAAACGAACATCTATGAATTTAAACAAAGTACGGAAATACCTGCGGACGGATGTAATGACCAAATGCCACCAAGCTACGTAACGCAATTAGTTTTAAGTTTTTTTCTTCCAGCGACCAGTGCATCATCACTGCGCAGAAGAAGGGAATTACGTCGGAGTAGTGGGTACCAAATGAAGAAACGGGCCGCACCTCGAGTAAACATTTTAGCTATAAGGATATTTATGCAAAGGTCATAAGGCAAATGAAAATTGAAAATATGCATCGTCGCAGTATATCTCCGTGACATTTATCAATACCTATTCACTGCAGAGTACACATAAACATTTAAGCATGAGATTTTACAAAAACCAATTAATTTTATCGTGTCACATGAAAGCTTGAATAACGACATTTCCAGATATCACCATGATGGTTACAACTTCTTTATATTTCACACTAAGCTACACGTTAATTGAAGTAAACAGCAGTAGCGCATGAAGAAACAGCATAATACTACGTGAATGATTAGTCAGTACACATTAATTCCATGAAATAAAAGTTCCTTAGCAACTAGTCCATGATTGTACGAGCAACATTTCCTCATAAATCCTTGAAACAGTAGGTGAGTAATTTCTTTCTTTCCTCCTAAACAAAGAGGCGGCGCCAAGCGTAGTTAGGCCAGCAATGCGTAATGTTTTAGTCCGATTTAGAATGTTGCTCTCGCTCTTCTACCTAAGGAAGAAATGAGCTCCCATAAGTGATAAAAGGCTATCTGTAAAACGAAGCATAAATATATCCTATGCTTGTATTGTACCATGACAATGTATTATGTAATAATTTGTATGTGATGTGAACGTAGATAACTTAAAACTAGCAAACGAACTGTATTAACAGAACCCAGTTAATGAAAAATTTATGACGTTTTAAAACTTAAGAAATTTATGTTCGTAGTATAAGCGATGGATAGAACGTCAGCCATTGTTGTAACTCAATACTTGTATGAATTTTCATTGAAAACCAAACTGCATGTGAAGGAATGAACTTTAAGGACAAGCAATTTACACAATGTTTTGAACAGCTATATGTGTCTTTCAACAAGTGGATGGCCAAGTGTGGTGACATTAACATGCGTATGCAACGAAATAATTTCTGAGTATCGTGGCTCACAACGCTTGATACATTAAATAATTGAACTATAGCTGTTCGAGCCAGCAGCTACCTCGTCGGCGGATGCTGTTGGCCAGGGTTCTCTCCGCTGAAAATGCTAGTACGGCGGGTGATAATGAAGCCCGGGCCGTAAAAATAGAGCTCTTTTGCCACAGCGTCGAACTTTGAACAGTAAACACACACTCGCTACACCCAGGATGAAGACAAACGCCACGGAAATTCTTCAATATGTGATACTCAGGTGAAAGTGTGATACTCAGTGTGAAATCAACACTAAGAAAACAAGTGCACGCACGTGTGACGGTAGCAGCTAACATGTTCAGCATTAGCGACTAATTCTTAGCCGTCAAATCTGCCAGTGCGCAAGCGCGAAACCTGGCAGTGAGGCCGAAGCAAACAGAACATTATTGTCAGCGCGCTAAATTCAAATATGTAATGGACTATCATTTTATGTACGTAATGTATTAATTTTTTGTAGTACTCTAACACACATAGGATAAGCTGACATATTCATTCCATTAAATAAAAGAGAAGCCGACAAACAAAGAGCCGGCCGGGGTGGCCAAGCGGTTCTAGGCGCTTCAGTCTGGAACCGCGCGACCGCTACGGTCGCAGGTTCGAATGCTGCCTCGGGCATGGATGTGTGTGATGTCCTTAGGTTATTTAGGTTTAAGTAGTTCTAAGTTCTAGGGGACTGATGAACTCAGCTGTTCATAGTGCTCAGAGCCATTTTTGACAAATAAAGGGCGTCGACCCCTATCGGCAAATGTGAAAAACACCGTACCTCTCCATACCATGTCAACGTAGAGTGTGGAGGCAATTGTGTTGGTACATGGTGAAAGACCCCCAGGATATCGTAAAACTACAATTTATTAAAAACAAAAAATGAAACAACGATCGATCACAAGCGTCGGCAAAGACATTAAGTATGAATCGCGGCAAGGCGTGGACAAATGAAAAAAAAATTATCATTCATTTTTTTTTGTACACGATTTTGCTTTCTCACTCTCTCATATGTAGAAGTTCTGTTAAGATGTGGTGCTCGGTGTATGACGGGCTACCAGTTTTTTGTATCATATATGTTTCGAAATAAGAAAAGACTTGATATCAGCATTAAAAATTTTTATTGAAGTGAAGTGGAACCAAGTAAGGAGGATTTTCTTATTTTTGAGACGCACTGGTGTCCTTGAAGTCGGCTGCCTGCATCTACAATTGAAATGTAAGAGAGGGCGTCCGATTAGCCCAAATTCGTACACACAGAACTTTTCTAATAATGAAATTGTAATATACTTTAATTTAATTTTTCCATTCACGTATGTATATTTCTTATATTTTATTTTTTTATTATAACACATACCGTCACTCCAGAATGTTTGAATTTGTCGATGGAGTCACAACGTCACCTCTGCTTGCACCGACTCATCACTGTCAAAGTGAAATCCTCGAAGGTGTTCTGTAAGTTTTGGAAACAAGTGGAAATCGGAAGGGGCTGTACGGAGGATGACTGATGACAGTAAACCAATGCGTCAGATTGTTTCAGATGTCGCAGCGTACGTGTGTGGACCGGCACTCCCATGCTGAAGGTGAGTGTGCTCCACCTGTGGACGAACTCCTCGTATTCGAAACTCGATTACAGCACGCTCTAACATAGTTACGTCACACACTGATATGTTGTACGCTACAATTCGCAGCCCTCTGGTGGCAGAGGGGTGCAAATATGTAGACATGAAGAATAAAGGCGTAGAATGTTATTAACGTTTGTTTTATTTAAGGAGCTTTAAGAGTTTTCGTATGAATTCGGAGGCAGTTCTTTTCAGCCATCTCTTGTTTATATATATCTGTCATCAGTGCGCAGGTTTCGAAAATGCGAGTTTCGACCAAAGGCAATCGCTACTTTAATGCAAAATCTTCGTACATTCACTTTAGTCACTATCTTTGGTTTGTCTGCATCCTCTAAAACACGAGATACTTATTGCTTTTGGCTACGTTTGTGTAGTGCTGTGGAACCATCATAACTGAAAAATGTAGATTATGTTTTCCGAAATGATTTCTGCACAAGGATTAAACCCATGGAGACTAATAATTGTAAGTAATGCCTTGAAGCTGACCATGTAATGTAAATAATTCCTGATACCTCGCCAAATTCAGTCAATATTTGTTTCGTTTGTTTGTCTTGCCTCAGCTACACAACGACTCACACAGTGCAACAAACAATCATTGAAAGTGTGTACTATCTGATGATGAGTCGGTAAGTGACTTGAAACCGGTAATGGTGTAATACAAATTGAACCATCACGAAAGGCAACTGGACGCAGTTATTTCTGGAAACCTTTATGGTACCTTTCGTTTGAGCATAACTTCAATCATCCTCAAGTTATGTCACAAAAGGGACCAAGGAAAATGTTGGTGATAACGCATAAGGGCTACACAATGCGCTCAACATGTTGTCCAGCGTGCTATAAGGATGTTGTGAGATTGCATACAAAATTACTTGGTGCCTGGCAGCGCAGATGGCGCGTTAGGGGAGCCGAGAACAGTAGTGGTGGGGGCTTCATTGGGGACGGCACAACGCAGCAGGGCAGGTGTAATTCTACAGATGAAGTCTTTACACAAAAACCTTCTCACAGATCTTCTAAGCTAGAATTAATGAGTCTGCAAATGATCATATTAACAGGTTATATCTGTGCGACTAATGATTTGACAAGTAAAAAAATTAAAATCAATAATATCTACCCAGCATACTGCAAATTCAAACTCATCAGATAAACGTAGAATCAGTCAAAGGAAAATAAAAGCCTGAACGCACATGGGAAGAAGGACATGTCCTAAAGTTAAAAAAATAGAGAAAAATATAGTGGACAGCGTCACATAAGCGACATTGAAATGTAAGTTACATAACTAATAGATTATTAATTGCTGGCCTTCCGTTTACTTGCTGTAGTCAGAATGTAACGCTTGAAACTCATAATCATCATTTGTGTCATCAGAAGCACCAGCATGAAGATTAATATGAACTTCTTGCATTTTGTCCGTTCATTGTTACAGTTCAGTATACCTCTTTTCGACACCTTCCACATGTTTGCAAACTGCTTCCCATTCCAGTTCAGTGAGAAAGGCAGATTCTTCCTCAGCTAGTTTCCACACATTCCCAAACTTAAAAGCAACATTCTTTATAACAGGACAATTCTTTACTTATGCTCACATCATTTCTGTTGCCTTTAGTTCTGGATAATGGGGTGGCAACTGGAGAACAGAATGTCCATAATGTGCCAGAAACTTGTCTACAGTAAAGACATTTCTGGACTGTTGCTTTTTATTGAGGTGTATTGTTTTTCCAAACCGAATATTTCGAGAAGTTAACTAATTTGCCATCTCAGCTTTCTTGCTGTTATTTGCCAGTGTTTTTCCTTCTAGCACGTTCTGATAAGTCGCTTTGTTAATCGCAATAACGGAGTTTCTCGGCGGGTTGGGTTTTAATTTCTGTCCCAGTCTCCTGATACAAAGACGCTAATTCAGTCGAGCTGCAATGTATAATAATGGCTCAAACAACTTTGAAAAATTTATAGTATTTACCTCTTTATGATAATGTTCCGTTTTACTCCCTGAATTGAATATCAAAAGCGGATTTGGAACAGAACCACATTTATCATGTCAGATTCTATGTGGAAGCATATTTCTCCAGAGACTGGACCTGTTTCAAGTAGTAAAGGGTACAGCAATATGTCGCAAAAAATGTTTATTGGAAATACAGATTTCGGTCACTGTGTAGCCATATTCAGTGCTAAAAGACATATAAAGAGGCAGTTACACTAACGTAACAGGCATGCCGTATTATGTGTACAGTTGTATAAGCTTTACCTGTGAGTCAGTGATAAAATGTATACCAGTAAATGAAGTTAAAACATTAAAACCAATTTTACACACATAGTCCCAGGTGGAGTATTCATGTCAAAGGTTGAATTCACACTGGTCACTGTTTACAGTCACAACACAGATGGCTTCAGCGTATGTCCTATCAGTCTCCTATGCTCTCTTACATATATTAACTTTATTATACAATTCGTATGTTTTGTCCTTTTATTTATTGTTTTATACTTTTAAAAATTATCTGCCTAAAACAAATAATGTGGTTGTAACTACGAACAGTGACCGAATTTTCACAGTTGTACATATGTGGTTGTGTGAATTAACCATTGGCATCGATTACTGCCGCACACTTTACAGCTGAATGTAATTTAATAAATATAAAAATCTTAATCAGAAGAGTAAATTAATAAACACAAAAGAATAACTGACATTGGGTGCGAGTGGATATTTATTTAAATCAATAGGGAAGGTTGAAAATTTGTGGCGGACCGGGATTTTAACCCGGGTCTACTACTCACTAGGCAGATGCGCTGACCACTGCGCCATCCGCACAAGATGGTCATTGGAACTGCACGGTCTATCATAGCACACCTTTCATCAGACCAAAGATTCTCATCCTTTTTACACACTACGAATATAGTGGCCTTTGCCCATTATCCCCATTAATCGGCGATTCCCGTAAGAGTTCTAGCGGACATGTCCGACAGAACAGACGCCATTTTAATCCAGCGGCCACTATTAATGGAAACACAAAAGTGTTACAGGCTTTGATTGCGAGTGGGCATTGATTTAAATCACCGGGAAATGTTGAAAATTTGTACCAGTCCGGAATTTGAACTCAGGTCTCTTGCTTACTATATGTCATATATAAAGAAAGAGCCACTATGTACCAGCCATGAGGAAGACTGGACATACAAACAGGAAAACCCAGACGAAGGTAGCAACGAAAAGGGAAGATGGAATAGACACTTACTCCTAATCCAAGTCCAGAAGATGAGAAATGGCTCTGAGCACTATGGGACTTAACATCTGGGGTCATCAGTCACCTAGAACATAGAACTATTTAAACCTAACTAACCTAAGGACATCACACACATCCATGCCCGAGGCAGGATTCGAACCTGCGACCGTAGCGGTCGCGCGGCTCCAGACTAAAGGTCCTAGAACCGCTCGGCCACACCGGCCGGCGAAGATGAGAGAGAATATGAGTTTTAAAGGTGGATCAAACATGGTCATTGGGTGCTTTTATAGCGCCCCTGTCTTGGCAGCACTAGTGGCGGAACATCTGTGGCGAGACCTAAAGAATATTGTGCTTAAATTCCCTGGTGATATTGTAGTTACAGGTGGAGATGTAACGTAGCAGCTATAGACTGGGAGACTCAAGTGATTATGACGGCTGTTGTGGACGGAGAAGCGAGTGAAATATTTCTAAATGTTTTATCAGAAAATTACATTGAGCAGTTAATCAGAGAACTGCCTCGTGAAAATAACATCTTAGTACTGCTGGTGACAAACAAACCCGAACTTTCCGACTCAGTGTAAAACAGGTAATCAGTGAGCATAAGGCAATTACAGGATCACTGACTATGGCTGTAAATAGGAATATAGAAAGCTAGGAAGATCTATTTGTTTAACAAGAGCGACAAGAGACAGATTTCAGCTTACCTGAGAGCTCACATTGTTGAGCAGCAATGGACAAAGTTCAAGACAATCGAACAATATGCTTCAGACGGGTAGGCGCTGAGCAAAATTGGATTCGACGGAAAAGACCCACCGTGGTTCGACAGCCGTGTTAGAAAGCTGCTACGAAAGCAAAGAGAGCTTCGCTGCAAATTTAAACGTAGCCAAAATCTCACAATCAGAAACAAAAAGAACCCAAAATCAGGGTAAGAAGGGCTATGTATGAAGCGTTAAATAATTCTAGAGTAAAATTCTTTCTCACGACTTGACAAAAAATCGTAAGAAGTTTTGATCTTAGGTTAAATCAGTAAACGAAGAGAAGTCATCTGCCATGACACTCCGTGATCATAACGGAGAGAGGATGACACAGAAAAGGCCGAAATAGTAAACGTCTTTTTCCAAAACTGTATCATAGAGGAAGATCGCACTGTAATTCCTCCTCTAAATCGGCGAGAGGACGACAAAATGATGCATATAGAAATAAGTGACCAACGGATAGAAAAGCAACCGAATTGGCTCAACAGAGTGAAGGCCATTGGACCTGATGGGATACTAGTTGGTTTCTACACAGAATATGCGAAAGAACTGGCCCCTCTTCTAACAGCAGTGCACCGTAGGTCTCTGGACGAATGAAGCATTCCCCATAGGCAAAAAGCATTGGTCATTCCCGTTTTGACGCACATAACCGTAGGCATATATCTCTGACGCTGGTCTGTTGTAGAATTTTGGAACATATTTTGTGCTCTCTAATTATGACATTTCTGGGGACCGAAAATCTCCTCTGTGGGAATCAAAATAAGTTCTGAAAAACAACAGTTGTGTGAAACCCAGCTTACTCTGTTCCTTCAGGAAATCCAGCAGGCAGTAGATACCAGCAGTAGTAGAGTAAGGCCCACATCAGACCATTCTGTTAGTGAGGGTTGCCTACATCAGAGGCAAGCGTACATTCAGAGACAAACCTATTGTTCTCCTTTGATTGACATGTCCTTAACCTATTGTTCTACACCACTTATTATGTCAAATTGATATCAAATTAATTAATTAATCAACCTCGCACCCCTCCCCCTAACCCTCTGGAAGCCTCCAACCCTCCCCCCTCCCCCTCAGCAATAAAAGGACACTTTCAGGTGTGAATTATTCGAATGGCCTCCTCCCATTCTATCAATTTGATCGACTAATTAATTAAATAGATGAATTAATTAACCCCTCCCCCTGTGGTAAATCCCCCAGCCCTCACCTGCTGCCCCACACCTGGAAATAGGTGGGTCTGTGCTGGAGAGGAAGGATAACATGACAGAAAGTTCAGTTACACAGCAAAGGGTACATTGTTTATTTATAAAATTCAATTTGCAGGGGTTAGATCTCTCTTGGTTATCATTCTCCAGGACTTGTAAAATACATTGAAAAGAATTAATTAAATCGATCGCTTTTTATTAATCTGTTCATGCATGGAATACCATCGACATAACTCATCACACATCATTAGACTGTTCAAAATCTTTCGATCACAAAGCACACACCGTACACAATCCACTGGGCTGGCCATTTTGTGTATTCCCATGCCTGCTGTCAACTGCCACACAGCCAGCTGCCTCACACACCGCACAGAGCCTAAGTCACGCTAATCCCTGAACAAAACCTTAGGTGGCGGCAACCCTTTGATATTTGGTACCTGGGAAATCCCCAAGTGTTCCCCTGCAGGACACCACTGCACATGGGAACTCCTTCCAAGGCAAGTGCCTGACTGGCAGTCGATCCAGAAATACTGTTGAAGTCAATAAATTGATTGACTAACTGATTTCTGGTCAAATGTTGGTGATGTAGGGGATACAAGGCAGGTGTGGCAGCTCACAGGTCTCAGTTGCATTCAGTTTCTGGAAGAAGAAGAGCCTTGAATCGTCGCCAGCAGCAGTTGAGATCCTCATTTGCCTCTCCATCACAGAAGAAGGGTAAATGTAAGAATTCGCTACATGTCGTCGCTACTATTATCACATGTAGCGGTTACTCCTCCTCTTCTTTGTCAAGTTCCCTTTCTTTTTTCAACTCTGCATCATTGTCTGTGGTTGCTCATTGTATCTTCTTCTTTGTTCGGCGATGACCAACATGTCTGCATCAGCAGCAGCTACTATGGGCTCATCCAGACTTGCAGTGAACTCTGGTCTGTCAGGAGCAGTAGAGGTAGCAGCACATTGTGATCCTGTAGCGCACCTGAGCAAGACGTTGCAGCAGGACAACGAGCTGCTATTACCAATCCCACTCACTGATTTAGACACCCAGCAAGTCAACAACTCTCAGACGAACTGTGCTGGGAGCCATACATCATGCGGTACGAGTCAGTTATGGTTTCTGACATATGCAGCATCCCAGGACATTCTGGTGTTACTGCAAGGAAAGAGTGTTGAATGGTGGATAAGTCATGCAAAACAACACTACATCAACTGGCAGATGGCCCTGAGTATTCTCCATCTCCAAACATTTACTGTGCTGGTCTGATGCTATCTACAACATCACAGTACGATGGCGTGACACTCATGGTGAGATCTGGAGATCGATCCATCTATCTGCAACACTCCAGCATTAAAAACTTGTTCAGCCTCAAGATGGTGCTATCCCTTGTGCTGAAAGACTGAATCTTGGGCTCCTGTGTGTTCAAACTGCATATAAAGACATCATGAACTACTTCTGTATCTATAGTGTGCATGCAGATGATTTAGAACAGTGCATCAGTATGGTATCAAAAGAAGAAGCTAAAGGAACACTCGTCAGTCTGAGGGAAATACATGCTGAATTTACTGTATACAAGAAACAGAAACAATTATTCAGAAATACTGTAAAAATGAATTGTTTTTGTTGTTGATGTAATACAGTGTATGTATTATTGCTGAAATGTAAATAAAATACACTCCTGGAAATTGAAATAAGAATACCGTGAATTCATTGTCCCAGGAAGGGGAAACTTTATTGACACATTCCTGGGGTCAGATACATCACATGATCACACTGACAGAACCACAAGCACATAGACACAGGCAACAGAGCATGCACAATGTCGGCACTAGTACAGTGTATATCCACCTTTCGCAGCAATGCAGGCTGCTATACTCCCATGGAGACGATCGTAGAGATGCTGGATGTAGTCCTGTGGAACGGCTTGCCATGCCATTTCCACCTGGCGCCTCAGTTGGACCAGCGTTCGTGCTGGACGTGCAGACCGCGTGGGACGACGCTTCATCCAGTCCCAAACATGCTCAATGGGGGACAGATCCGGAGATCTTGCTGGCCAGGGTAGTTGACTTACACCTTCTAGAGCACGTTGGGTGGCACGGGATACATGCGGACGTGCATTGTCCTGTTGGAACAGCAAGTTCCCTTGCCGGTCTAGGAATGGTAGAACGATGGGTTCGATGACGGTTTGGATGTACCGTGCACTATTCAGTGTCCCCTCGACGATCACCAGTGGTGTACGGCCAGTGTAGGAGATCGCTCCCCACACCATGATGCCGGGTGTTGGCCCTGTGTGCCTCGGTCGTATGCAGTCCTGATTGTGGCGCTCACCTGCACGGCGCCAAACACGCATACGACCATCATTGGCACCAAGGCAGAAGCGACTCTCATCGCGGAAGACGACACGTCTCCATTCGTCCCTCCATTCACGACTGTCGCGACACCACTGGAGGCGGGCTGCACGATGTTGGGGCGTGAGCGGAAGACGGCCTAACGGTGTGCGGGACCGTAGCCCAGCTTCATGGAGACGGTTGCGAATGGTCCTCGCCGATACCCCAGGAGCAACAGTGTCCCTAATTTGCTGGGAAGTGGCGGTGCGGTCCCCTACGGCACTGCGTAGGATCCTACGGTCTTGGAGTGCATCCGTGCGTCGCTGCGGTCCGGTCCCAGGTCGACGGGCACGTGCACCTTCCGCCGACCACTGGCGACAACATCGATATACTGTGGAGACCTCACGCCCCACGTGTTGAGCAATTCGGCGGTACGTCCACCCGGCCTCCCGCATGCCCACTATACGCCCTCGCTCAAAGTCCGTCAACTGCACATACGGTTCACGTCCACGCTGTCGCGGCATGCTACCAGTGTTAAAGACTGCGATGGAGCTCCGTATGCCACGGCAAACTGGCTGACACTGACGGCGGCGGTGCACAAATGCTGCGCAGCTAGCGCCATTCGACGGCCAACACTGCGGTTCCTGGTGTGTCCGCTGTGCCGTGCGTGTGATCATTGCTTGTACAGCCCTCTCGCAGTGTCCGGAGCAAATATGGTGGGTCTGACACACCGGTGTCAATGTGTTCTTTTTTCCATTTCCAGGAGTGTATATATAATGGCGAATCTTTGTTGTTTTTCCTTATTTAACTACCCTGTCATTATATAATGTAAGGTGCAGCCAATTTAGGTCAGTCAGGAAGATGATTGAGCTATAGTGGCTTCATATATTATTATTATTATTATTATTATTACAAGTGTTCATTTTTCTACAAAAGCCCATTGCACACCAAAACCTGACATTGTCGGTATTATGACCTAGTGGGTGAAGCATCAGGACTTCATTGTAAGTGACTGGTCCTGTAATGGAAGAAGACTGGAAGAAGAAGAATAAGAATGGGGTACTCCTACACAATAACATAAGAGTGATAACATGACATTCAGTCAAAGTAGTCGAATTTCCCCACCAGAAAAAGCAAAGCCAAATACAGTGTCCGTATTTGACGATGCTGGGAAAACCAAGATCAAATTCTATGATATATCTGTTTTGGTCATCATATGGGTTGTTGTTGTTATGGTCTTCAGTCCAGAGACTTGTTGGCTGCCGCTCTCCATGCTACTCTATCCTGTGCAAGCTTCTTCATCTCCCAGTACCCACTACAACCTACATCCTTCTGAATCTGCTTAGTGTATTGATCTCTTGGTCTCCATCTACGATTTTTACCCTCCACACTGCCCTCCAATACTTAATTGGTGATCACTTGATGCCTCAGAACATGTCCTACCACCCGATCCCGCCTTCTAGTCAAGTTGTGCCACAAATTTCTCTTCTCCCCAATTCTATTCAGTACCTCCTCATTAATTATGTGATCTACTCATTTAATCTTCAGCATTCTTCTGTAGCACCACACTTCGAAAGCTTCCATTCTCTTCTTGTCCAAACTATTTATCGTCAATATTTCACTTCCATACATGGTGTAAGTAGGCTGTTTAGGTTTTTTTAATGGTAACGCCACGTAGCGCTCTGTATGAAAATCACTGGCTGTGCTGTGTGCAGTCTGTGGTTGGGTTGCATTGTTGGAATTTGCCATTGTAGTGTTGGGCAGTTGGCTGTTAACAGCACGTAGCGTTGCGCAGTTGGAGGTGAGCCGCCAGCAGTGGTGGATGTGGGGAGAGAGATGGCGGAGTTTTGAAATTTGGATGTCGTGAACTGCTATATGTATCATGACTATTAAGGTAAATACATTGTTTGTTCTCTATTAAAATCTTTCATTTGCTAACTATGCCTATCTGTAGTTAGTGCCTTCAGTAGTTAGAATCTTTTATTTAGCTGGCAGTAGTGGTGCTCGCTGTATTGCAGTAGTTCGTGTAACGAAGATTTTTGTGAGGTAAGTGATTCATGAAAGGTATAGGTTAACGTTAGTCAGGGCCATTCTTTTGTAGGGATTATTGAAAGTCAGATTGCGTTGCGCTAAAAAAAAAAAAAAAAAAAAAAAATAAAAAAAAAAAAAAAAAAATTGTGTGTCAGTTTAAGCACAGTCTTGTATAATTTTTTCTAAGGGGACGTTTCAATGGCTACACTCCATACAAATACTTCAGGAATGGCTTCCTGACACTTAAATCTATACTCGATGTTAACAAATTTCTCTTCTTCAGAAACGCTTTCCTTTCCATTGTCAGTCTACATTTTATATCCTCTCTACTTCGATCATCATCAGTTATTTTACTCCATAAATAGCAAAACTCGTCTACTACTTTAAGTATCTCATTTCCTAATCCAGTTCCCTCAGCATCACCCGACTTAGTTCGACTACATTCCATTATCCTCGTTTTGCTCTTGCTGATGTTCATCTGATATCCTCCTTTCAAGACACTGTCCATTCCGTTCAACCTGTCTTCCAGGTCCTTTTCCGTCTCTGACAGAAGTACAATGTCGTCGGCGAACCTCCAAGTTTTTATTTCTCCTCTATGGATTTTAATACTTACTCCGAATTTTTCTTTTGTTTCCTTTACTGCTTGCTCAATATACAGATTGAATAATATCGGGGAGAGGCTACAACCCTGTCTCACTCCCTTCCCAACCACTGCTTCCCTTTCATGTCCCTCGACTCTTATAACTGCCATCTGGTTTCTGTACAAATTGTAAATAGCCTTTCGCTCCCTGTATTTTATCTCCCCTGCCACCTTCAGAATTTGAAAGAGAGTATTCTACTCAACATTGTCAAAAGCTTTCTCTAAGTGTACAAATACTAGAAATGTAGGTTTACCTTTCCTTAATCTATCTTCTAAGATTCGTCGTAGGGTCAGTATTGCCTCACGTGTTCCAACATTTCTACGGAATTCAAACTGATCTTCCCCGAGGTGGGCTTCGACCAGTTTTTCCATTCGTCTGTAAAGAATTCGCGTTAGTATTTTGCAGCCGTGACTTATTGAACTGATAGTTCGGTAATTTTCACACCTGTCAACACCTGCTTTTTTGGGATTGGAATTATTATATTCTTCTTGAAGTCTGAGGGTATTTCGCCTGTCTCATACATCTTGCTCTCCAGATGGTAGGGTTTTGTCAGGACTGACTCTCCCAAGGCTGTCAGTAGTTCTAATGGAATGCTGTCTACTCTCGGAACCTTGTTTCGACTTAGGTCTTTCAGTGCTCTGTCAAACTCTTCACGCGGTATCATATCTCCCATTTCATATTCATCTACATCCTCTTCTGTTTCCATAATATTGTTCTCAAGCACATCGCCCTTGTATAGACCCTCTATGTACTCCTTTCACCTTTCTGCTTTCCCTTCTTTGCTCAGATGGGGTTCCATCTGAGCTCTTGATATCCATAAAAGTGTTTCCCCATTCTCCAAAGGTCTCTTTAGTTTTCCTGTTGGCAGTATCTATCGTACCCCTAGTGAGATATGCCTCTACATCCTTGCCTCTAGCCATCCCTGCTTAGACATTGCGCACTTCCTGTGGATCTCATTTTTGAGACGTTTGTAATTCTTTTTGCCTGCTTCATTTACTGCATTTTTATATTTTCTCCTATAATCAATTAAATTCAGTGTATCTTACGTTACACAATGATTTCTGCTAGCCCTCGTCTTTTTACCTACTTGATTGTCTGCTGCCTTCACTATTTCATGTCTCAAAGCTACCCATTCTTCTTCTACCGTATTTCTTTCCCTTGTTCCTGTCAATCGTTCCCTAATGCTCTCTCTGAAACTCACTATAACTTCTAGTTCCTTCAGCTTATTTAGGCCCCATCTCCTTAAATTCCCACCTTTTTGCAGTTTTTTTCAGTTTTAATCCACATTTCACAACCAATAGATTCTGGTCAGAGTCCACATCTGCCCCTGGAAATGTCTTACAATTTAAAACCTGGTTCCTAAATCTCTGTCTTACCATTATATAATCTATCTGAAACCTTCCAGTATCGCAACGCCTCTGCCATGTATAGAACCTTCTTTCATGATTCTTGAACGAAGTATTAGCTATGATTAAGTTATGTTCTGTGCAACATTCTACCAGGCGGCATCCTCTTTCATTTCTTACCCCCATTCCATATTCACGTACTACGTTTCCTTCTCTTCCTTGTTCTACTATCGAATTCCAGTCACCCATGACTATTAAATTATCATCTCCCTTCACTATCTGAATAATTTCTTTTATCTCATCATACATTTCATCAATCTCTGCGTCATGTGCGGAGCTAGTTGGCATATAAACGTGTATTGCTGTGGTGGGTGTGGGCTTCGTGTCTATCTTGGTCACACTAATGCGTTCACTATGCTGTTTGTAATAGCTTACCCGCTATTCTATTTTTTATTCATTATTAAACCTACTCCTGCATTACCCCTATTTGATTTTGTATTTATAACCCTGTATTCACCTGATCAGAAGTCTTGTTCCTCCTGCCACCGAACTTCACTAATTCCCATTATATCTAACTTTAACCTATCCATTTCCCTTTTAAATTTAGTAACCTACCTGCCTGATTAAGGGATCTGACATTCCACGCTCCGATCCATAGAACGCCAGTTGTCTCTCTCCCGATAACGACATTCTCCTGAGTAGTCCCAGCCTGGAGATTCGAATGGGGGAGTATTTTACCTCCGGAATATTTTACCCAAGAGGACGCCATCATCATTTAACCATACAGCAAATCTGCATGCCGTTGGGCAAAATTACGTCTGTAGTTTCCCCTTGCTTTCAGCCATTCAGAACACCAGTACAGCAAATCCTTTTTGGTTAATGTTACAAGGCCAGATCAGTCAATCATCCAGACTGTTGCCCCTGCAACTACTGAAAAGGCTGCTGCCCCTCTTCAGGAACCACACGTTTGTCTGGCCTCTCAACAGATACCCCTCTGCTGTGGTTGCACCTACGGTACGGCTCCGCGTATCGCTGAGGCATGCAAGACTCCCCACCAACGGCAAGGTCCGTGGTTCATGAGGGGGGGGGGGGGGAGTAATCATATGGGTACTGATGGATTTTATTTGAGTCAGACATATTCCAGAATCCTGAAACTGTTGGTAAGGGGTAATGCAAACCACATTACAGCTTTCAGACAAGCAAATTTTAATCTAAAACACATTTACCAGGCACATGTAGGAACTGATATGTCATTCAATGATCCTGTTATGTGCAGATTGCTGGGATCATATATGGTGCAGGTTTCTTGTTTTCTTGTTATTGATAAATCAAAAAAACTGAATGACTGTAGGTTTAGAAGGAACTTCTAGGAGTTATATATATATGAACTCTCAGTGAAATTACACAACGACGAAGATGATGCTGTTGCCGGATTCATTAACCATCACAGTAACACTACAACAGACAAATCATTCAGTGTCAGAGGTCAAAAACGATACATGTTGGAGACAATGGTTCGAGAACTGCACAAACCACTATGGAGAACATACCTTCGTAGGCATGCTATGATTAAAGGTTTAGGTGACTTATGGCAGGCTCATATTGTAGATATGAGAGAATATTTACGTGACAATAATGGATTCAAATTTATTTTAATCGTTATTGGTACATACGCCAAATGTGCCAGGTCATTACCTATTAGAATAAAAACGGGGAGAAGAGTCGTGGATGTGTTTGAGCGTTGGTTGCACACAGGGACAAATCAATGCCTCGGCAACCTCCAAACTGATCACGGTGGAGAGTTCTACAATAGTTATTTCAGGTCTGTGATGCAGCGATATGGAATACATCAATATTCAAAATTCACTCACCTAAAGGCGAGTATCGTACAACGTCTGAACAGAGCAATAAAAGGTCAAATGTGAATGCGTTTTAATCCTCACGGCTCATACAAATGGACAGTTATCCTCCCAGAAATAATTGTATATTATAATCGAACCAAACATAGCACAATAAAGCTGAGACCTATCGATGTTCATGATAATGGTCTTATGGATACGGTCTATTATCGTACTAAAATGTTGGATCCTGTAAACAGAAATTTAATGTAGATGATTTGGTACGTCTATCGAAACATGAGACAGCATTTGAGAAGTCATACCTGCCAAACTGGTCGAATGAGATATTCGCAGTTTCCAAAATACAGAGAACAAATCCCAGAACAGCAATGACACTGAAATTTCTGGATGCCTTTACACCGAAGAAATGCAGAAGAGCTCAGAACCACAAGTGTTTCTAATAGAGTGTGTCATAAGATGTCGAGGGAATAGAGCATTAAACAAATGACTTGGGCTTTCTCGCGACAGAAAATAGCTGGATTGACGCCGATGATTTGCTATACAGGGTGAGTCACTAATTATTGGCACCTAGAATAACTCCGAAAGTATGATAGTAGCTGAAAAGTTTGTGGGACAAATGATGCATGGGACAAGGGGGGGACATAATATGACGTGTTTTTTTTTTTTAATTTTTTTAAAGGGGATGAAGTAGTTTTGTACTTATTTTCTGCTAGTGGCTATCGAGACGAATCCAATGATGTGTAACAGTAAGGTCTTTGAAGCTCAATGAAGGTCAAAAAGGTGACATGAACGTCCATTTACAGAAGGTGTTCGAAGTGATGACCATTGGTATCAATGCAGTGATGCAATCATCTTACCGTGGATTGAGTGGTACTCCTTATCACATCGGCACTTATCGAAGCACATGCTCTGACAATTCTCTCTCGTATATAGAGGCGTATCCATTTAACGTGCCATTGACATGTAAACAACATTTGACAGTTTCGCAATACAACACTAATAGGAACGGTAAGACTATTACTGGCGAATCAAGCGAATGTGAAAGATGTATTACTTCGAAGAAAAAGTCGATATGCTTCTCATTTACGGAGAATGCCAACGAAATTCAGTGACAACTAGAGATTTACACGCTGAAACATATCCTCAAGGTACTCACCCTACATGTCATAAATTTAAATATGTGTTTGATAAATTAAGCACAACTGGATCTTTAACGCATCGGAAACATATCCGACAAAGGAAAGTTACTAACGAGGAAACGGAAATTGGTACTCTTCCCACTGTGGTTCCAGATCCTTGTGTTAGTTCGCGTCAAATCTGAAGGGAACCTGGCATGAGCCAGAGTAGTGTTTTTCGTGTTCTGCATCGTCATAAATATCATTCTTACCTTTTCAGTCTCCACCAAGAATTAACTGGTACGGATTGTATGCGTCACATTGAATTCTGCCGGGCTCAACTTCAGATTCAGAGGGATGACACATTTGTTAATTTGATTTTATTTACAGACGAGGCTACATTCATTAACCATGGAAATGTTAATTTGCATAACATGCATTATTGGGCAACTGCAAATCCATGTTGGCTGCGGCAAGTTGCACACCAAAAACCGTGGTTGGTGAATGTATGGTGTGGAATTCTGGAGGACAGAATCATAGGCCCTTATTTCATCGAAGGAGATCTTAATGGTAGTAAGTACACCACATTCCTGCAAGAAACATTAGGTCTGTTACTCGAAAAAATACGTTTAGTAACAATGAACAAAATGTGGTATCAACACGATGGGTGTCCGGCACATTTTTCACTGATGGCTAGAAATGAGTTGCAGAAACAATCCCCAAATCGTTGGATTGGACGCGGAGGAGATGTTTCGTGGCCGGCTCGTTCACCAGACTTGACGCCTCTGGATTTTTTCTTGTGGGGATTCGTAAAAGATATCGTTTATAAAAACGTTCCAACTACACATGAAAATATGCGAGAGAGAACTGTCAGAGCATGTGCTTCGATAAGTGCCGCGGTGATAAGAAATACCACTCAATCTATGATAAGATGATTGCAGTACTGAATTGATACCAATGGTCATCACTTCGAACACCTTCTGTAAGTGGACGTTCATATCACCTTTGTGACCTTCGTTGACCTTCAAAGACCTTACTGTTGCACATCACTGGATTCGTGTTGATAGCCGCTATCAGAAAATAAGTACCAAACTATAGCATCCAATTTAAAAAAACGAAGTTGACCGTCTTATTTCTGAAGCGACCCCACCTAGAAACAAAAAACCAATGTCATATTATGGCCCCCATTGTCCCATGCAACTTTTATGTCACAAACGTTTCAGCTCCTATCATACTTTCGGAGTTATTCTTGATGGCAATAGTTAGCGACTCACCTTGTATAATGGGGACCACAGAGCACAACCAGCACAGCAGCATAACATGCATGACATTAGACACATTATAGGAGGCGGTGGTATTCTAGACAAACTGCCATTGAAACTGCATTTTCTAGTGTATAATTACTGCAGACCTGGTACAAAGCTTCAAAAGCCTTTAGCTGTCGGTGATAAGGGATTAACCTACTTGACAAGGCGTGTTTGGAACACGACATTGCACATGCGAAACATAAAGATCTCCCAGACGTCACGCTCCAGATCCAATTTTAGCTGATAAGGCTGAGGCGATATGTAGAAGAAAGGATATTGGTATAGGACAGCGCATGGCGGCATTTCAGTTGATAAAACCATGTGTGGTAAAATGAAGATGGGGCTAGGGGTTATGAATTTCAAACTACACTCCTGGAAATGGAAAAAAGAACACATTGACACCGGTGTGTCAGACCCACCATACTTGCTCCGGACACTGCGAGAGGGCTGTACAAGCAATGATCACACGCACGGCACAGCGGACACACCAGGAACCGCGGTGTTGGCCGTCGAATGGCGCTAGCTGCGCAGCATTTGTGCACCGCCGCCGTCAGTGTCAGCCAGTTTGCCGTGGCATACGGAGCTTCATCGCAGTCTTTAGCACTGGTAGCATGCCGCGACAGCGTGGACGTGAACCGTATGTGCAGTTGACGGACTTTGAGCGAGGGCGTATAGTGGGCATGCGGGAGGCCGGGTGGACGTACCGCCGAATTGCTCAACACGTGGGGCGTGAGGTCTCCACAGTACATCGATGTTGTCGCCAGTGGTCGGCGGAAGGTGCACGTGCCCGTCGACCTGGGACCGGACCGCAGCGACGCACGGATGCACGCCAAGACCGTAGGATCCTACGCAGTGCCGTAGGGGACCGCACCGCCACTTCCCAGCAAATTAGGGACACTGTTGCTCCTGGGGTATCGGCGAGGACCATTCGCAACCGTCTCCACGAAGCTGGGCTACGGTCCCGCACACCGTTAGGCCGTCTTCCGCTCACGCCCCAACATCGTGCAGCCCGCCTCCAGTGGTGTCGCGACAGGCGTGAATGGAGGGACGAATGGAGACGTGTCGTCTTCAGCGATGAGAGTCGCTTCTGCCTTGGTGCCAATGATGGTCGTATGCGTGTTTGGCGCCGTGCAGGTGAGCGCCACAATCAGGACTGCATACGACCGAGGCACACAGGGCCAACACCCGGCATCATGGTGTGGGGAGCGATCTCCTACACTGGCCGTACACCACTGGTGATCGTCGAGGGGACACTGAATAGTGCACGGTACATCCAAACCGTCATCGAACCCATCGTTCTACCATTCCTAGACCGGCAAGGGAACTTGCTGTTCCAACAGGACAATGCATGTCAGCATGTATCCCGTGCCACCCAACGTGCTCTAGAAGGTGTAAGTCAACTACCCTGGCCAGCAAGATCTCCGGATCTGTCCCCCATTGAGCATGTTTGGGACTGGATGAAGCGTCGTCTCACGCGGTCTGCACGTCCAGCACGAACGCTGGTCCAACTGAGGCGCCAGGTGGAAATGGCATGGCAAGCCGTTCCACAGGACTACATCCAGCATCTCTACGATCGTCTCCATGGGAGAATAGCAGCCTGCATTGCTGCGAAAGGTGGATATACACTGTACTAGTGCCGACATTGTGCATGCTCTGTTGCCTGTGTCTATGTGCCTGTGGTTCTGTCAGTGTGATCATGTGATGTATCTGACCCCAGGAATGTGTCAATAAAGTTTCCCCTTCCTGGGACAATGAATTCACAGTGTTCTTATTTCAATTTCCAGGAGTGTAGTTATAAATGCTGCACGTCGTGAACTGAAGGAGAAGAAGAAGACAACAATGAAGAAGAATAAAGGGTATTTAAAAAACTGTCCTGACAGTGATGTGCGCATCTAAAAGTGCCATGAAGCGTGAAGGACCAGTTAAAGTACCAAAGGTTTGTCGCGTCCCGGCACAGGTCCCGGATACCAATATAGAGTTGGTAGAGCCTGCGTGGCGCAATCGGGACGTTGACGACAATTATGGATTTGTGGTTCCCTTTAACTAGCCTTTATTATGGAGGTGAGAGGGAGTAGAATCTCCTGGACTGTCTAAGGGCGTGTAGGAGGTGTAGATACATTAGACAATACTTTCAATAGTAGCGGGTACAAGGGGGGAATTGGCAGCACTGAACTGTCAAAACAGTAAGGTGAGATTTCTCCTTTAACGCAATTTATTGAACTAATATCACAAAGGACATGTGAGGTGTCAGACTCTTCCCCTTACTCTGTACACTTCTATAGATTCAGCCAGAATCTCCACTTCTCACTCTATGTCGAAACGACTACTCACGAGAACTACCATCTTCGAATTCACTCTTCGTTTAAATAATGGACCCTTGTCCTATCTCACAGGAGACAAGCACCAGCCAGTGACTTGTTCCTTCTATTGCTGAAACTAACTGTAGAGGCTACTTGAGACAGAGACGAACTGTCCCTGTTCAAAACTATTCCAATGCAAAACTTCTACGTAACTGACAATTGTAGCTGCATCCACCAGAGCATCGCCGTCTTCTCGTAGTTGCGGTTCCTATAGACTCATCAGTAGCGGCTGCTACCTTCTCGATGCTGCCGGGCCTCGTCTGCTTGTGCCCTCTTCAACTTCTGCGACGACTCTCCTTCTTGCTGCTCGTGGATGACTTAAAATACCCATTTTGAAGGTCTGCCCTGCTCGGATGTAGCCCTCGCATCCGCTTTCTCTAACTTATTTTTCGGTCTTCCCGGACATTTCGTCGCTGTGGACCTATATTGGTTTCGATATGTCCGGTAGAGTCCCGAGGCGGAAAGTTCCTTCTCACACTCCAAGGTCCGAGAGACGCGCTGTTCGTATCCTCGACGTGTTTACTAGCTCAGGCTATTTGTACTGTGTGACACTTTCCCTTCCGTGTCTGAGGAACTTCGGGTTTCACTGCGCGGCGTCCGCGTAAGAAATACTGGCTGAACCTTTACATTATGCGTTGCTAAGAATAGCTATGTCATTTTGTTGATGAAATCCGGGGACCTGACAGGTTCTAGCAATACCAAAGGCATCAGGTGGAATTCCCCCCCTCCCCCCCTTCCTCATTCCTACTCTCGCAGGTCTCTCGGCGATGGGTTCACTGACTGCTGGTGCTGCAGCTATTGTCAGAACAGTGAAGAACTCTCAGAACTCCCAGGAGCATCTACAGGAAGCAAGAACACATAACCACATGATCGAAGCAGCAGCCAGCGGAAAAGCAGTATACCTCAAACTGCACAAGAAAGGACTAGGTCTCTTCATAAATAATGAAAAGCCCATTAGCTGTCCTACTGGACAGACCGCTTACAAATACAGATCTGCTCAAGTTTATCAGGAAAATGGGATCCATTGCCGAAGACTGTGTGAAAATCTGGAGACTGTGGAATTGTGAATTTAGATGTTGCTGGGGGACTGGGAACGCATTGGGTGCCATATGTTAAGAAAAACACAAATAACGCCTACTGTTTCGACTCTTTTGGAGACAGGCAGCCACCACTGACAGAAGACATGTGTTCTACGATTTTCATCGCTACCAAGAATTTAATACCTACTTATGCAGCCATCTATGCATCTTGTTTCTCCTAACGTTTATGTACACGCATATATAAGAAGATGGAGTGATGAGTATCCATCAGTCAGCTGAGGTTCAGATGCAATGTCGCATATTCTGCAAAAAAAAAAAAAAAAAAAAAAAAAAAAAAAAAAAAAAAAAAAAAAAAAAAAGTTCGTGAGAATTTCGTGCGAATTACTTCCCATCTCTTTATTTAAGCAACAGGGAGTGAGTATTGTGCTGACTGGACAGGAAACTTACAATAGCATTCTCAGTATCACAGGGACTAATACTAATAATAAATTATATCTGGGAATTAATGGTGGATAAAAAATTGTGGAAATAGAACCTGGCGCATAAAATATTAAAGATTTAAACGAAGTTTTAAAATGGTCTGGAAAAGGGGTTGCACTACGTGCAAACATCAATACACTTAAATCTGAAATAAAGACAACGAGTGCAACGACTGACATTAACCAGAAAGGATCAATAGGATGGTTACTAGGTTTCACAAAAGGACAGGTTTGGAAGAAGAATCCTAATAAATACTACAGAACCGACTAGTCAGTGGATATACTCCTGTAAATACAGTCCGTCTCAAGTATTGTGGAATTTGCACAACGTGATACGGCGGCAAACCAGTGAAGACTATTTACAACACATCGGCTGGGAAAGTTTGAAGAGTCACAACAAATTGATTCACATAATTTACGGATTCGTCCCATTAGTGAGAACAGGGTATAAAATCGTTGACACTCCTACCAGTATCAGCGCAGACTTTGGATTATCTGGAGCTGAGTATTGTGGAGCAGCGTAATCAGTTTCTCGATTTACGTGGCGAGGACCAGCAGTGATCTTGAACGTACAGAGACCTGGAAGTGGTGGCGGCCTTCAACCAGCTGGAACTTGTTGGAGGCGGAATCGGCGGCCTTTAACTTGCCAAACTGGAAGCGTCGGTGGCGAACTTCAATCATTCAGGGATTACAGCAGCCCCATATTGTCAACAAAGACAGGATGGGGGCAGGATATAAATCCAAAGTACACAACTTGCAGTGCAGCATTTCACAACAGAACAGCAAGCTGATAATACATGCAAACTATGAATTTCTTAATTCAATGGGACTGAAGCTACACAATGACATCATTCAGTATAACTAGCCAGGTGGAATATGATGAGAGTATTATATGCCAGCAATACTTCTTGCATAAACCTTACGCATCAATTAAATTTAACAAGATTGATGAATTTAGGGTTGTCATCCAACAACAGGATGCTTAAGCCCTCCCATGCGAGAGTTTCACATATCTTCATGGATCATTTACGAAAAGTGGTGGTACTGCTACAGTGGCATCAAACCTTACACGTAATGCTTCAGTATTGCTGTTTCATGAGATATGATATGAACGTAATGGGGTCGAGGTTGACCGTAAATACAACGTAGGCATAACATGAACTCTTAAAATATATGTCTCTGCTGATCCCACGGACTTCAACGATTTAGAAACTGTTGGATGGTTCACTGATCAGCCAGCGAATAGAACAGTGGAAGAGTACATGAGATTTGCTGCATTTATACCTTTAAATTACTTATGGGGACTTTGAGGACAGAAGCGAATTGTTCTGAATGCTAAACAGGAACTTATTCTGATATGGAGTCCAACGGGTATCAACTCACACGTTCAAGTAGCTCAAGAGGAGTATGAGATCACCGTCAATAAAATAATATGGAATACACCACACATCACAGTATCGGATGAGCATTATTTGAAGCTTTTAAAAGATCTGAATGCCAGTACATTTCTACCGTTACCTTTCCATTCATGGGAAGTTTTCGAGTATACAGTGCTACTGACTGCAAGCAGACAAATGTCTATTAAAACCTCCTCTCGGCTGGAGAGGCCCAGGTTCATATACTTGCATTTTAGGTCAATAGAAAAGGGTATATAGCAAATGATTCCACCAAATTTCATAAGTGTAAGTTAACTAATGCCCGAGTCTACCTGTACTCTACCAATTTCGATCCACTAAATGATGTGCAACAGCAAAGTCTCCCTGACTGACCACTAAATAATAGCAATATATATATATATATATATATATATATATATATATATATATATGTGTGTGTGTGTGTGTGTGTGTGTGTACTACTTATGACAATATTGCTCCTGTTGCTGCCACTGTTGGACCTTTGCCTCCAACTGTTCATTGTCGCTGCTGCTTGATGTCGCTGATAGCTTCATTTATTTCCAAATAAACCAGTAGCATACACTCATGAGCAAGAACAACATAATCGAACTGACCCCACTGTGGACGACAGCAGGATGATGCTGGGGGTGGAGGGGATAAGGTTATATACCTTTACTCATTCAGCATAAGGCAATAGGAACGCAATATTCTGAGGAGGGATGAAACCCCTGTCTGCGTGTTTGGACAAGTTGGTTCACACATAAACAGGAACTTGAAAGAGAGTGGAGGTGGTTTCCCAGGCATAAAACATCAAAGGGTTGTCGCCACCTGACACTTCTGTTCAGGGATTAGAGTGACTTCCTCTCTATGCGGCACACGAGGCAGCTGGCTGTGCAGCAGCCGACAGCAGCTGTGGGAATACATGAAACAGCAATCCCAGCAGATGGCAGATGGCGCATGCTTCATGAACGAAAGAGTTTTAACAGTGTGTGATGAGTTATGTTGACAATATTCCTTAGATGACTGGAATAAAAATAAGCGATCGATTTAATTACTTCTTTCAGATGTATTTCACAAGACCAGCATCTTCCCCTGCAAAATTGAATTTTTTAAGTAAACGATATATCCTTTGTTGTGTAACTGAATTTTATGTCATGTGATCCCTCCAATTTACTGGATGGGGGTGGGAAGGGCAGGCTGAGGGATTTACCAGTCACATTGATAGACTAGTGGACATTCGAATAACTCACACCTAAAATTGTACTTGTATCAGCCGGGGGGGGGGGGGGGGATGGTTGGAGGTTTCTGGAGAGTTAAGGGTAGGGGGAAGGTGCTGATTAATTAATTAATTTGATATAAATTTGATATTAAAAATGGCATAGAAGGATAAGTTACGAACCTGTCAGTCAAAAGAGAACAATAGGTTTGACCCTGAATATATACTTGCCCCACTAACTTGCCTGCACTAATAAAATGGCGTGATGCTGGCCTTACCCTACTACTACCAGCACCCAGGTAGATGTTGTACTGTTTGACTTCCAGAAGGTATTCAACACACTTCCACAATGTGGACTAATGAACAAATATGAACACATGGAATATCACACCAACTGTTTGACTGGAATGAAGAGTTTCTAGCAAACAGAGTATAGTGTGTCATTATGAGCACACAGAATTGTTCAGACGTAAAAGTAACTTTAGGTGTGTCCCAGGGGGGTGTCATGGTACCATTACAATCCACAATATATGTAAATGACCTACCACATAATATCGGATGTTCCATGAGGTTTTTCACAGATGATGTTGTATACAGAGATGTCACAGCACTAGAAAATTGTGGGGAAATGGAGAAAGACATGCAGAGGATCGACACTTTGTGCAGGGAGTGGCAGTTGACCCTCAGCATAAACAAATGTAACGTGTTGCAGATAGACAAACAGACAAACCATCTGTTGTATGGTTACAAAATTGTAGAACAATCACTGGAAGCAGTTACTTTCATAAAATATATAGGAGTAAACGTACAGAACGATTTAAAGTGGAACGACCACATAAAACTAATCGCTGGGAAGGTAGATGGCACACTGAGATTTATTAGAAGAATCATTAGGAAATGTAGTCCATCAACAAAAGAGTTAGCTTACAAAACCCTTGTTCGACAAATACTGGAATATTGTTCATCAGTATGGGGTCCATACCAGAGAGAACTGATAGAAGTAATAAAGAAGATCTAATGAAGAGCAGTAAGTTTCGTCATAGGTTCTTTTGGTAAGCACAGAAGCATCGCAGAGATGATCAACCAACTCCAGTGGCAGATGTTGCAAGAGAGTCATACCGAATCATGTTGTGGTTTACAGTTAAAACTGAGAGCATCAACAAACATATCACTTCCGACTTTGTATATCTCGCGAAAAAGACTACAAATGTAAAATTAGCGACGTTTGAGTCCACATGAAGGCTTATCTACAATCGTTTTTCCCGCAAACCTTACGCGACTGGGATAGGAAAAGGGCGAAGTGACAGTGACACAAAAAGTACCATCCGCCACACACCGTAAGGTGGCTTGCAGAGCATAAGTGTAGATGAAGAAGCTGTAAAAGAACATCCTGGTCTCATCCGATTAAATTATACTTGCACCCTCGTCAGCAAACGTCTTTGGCACATGCTATACTGGGTGGTCCATTGTTAGTGACCGGGCCAAATATCTCACGAAATGAGCATCAAACGAAAAAACTACAAAGAACGAAACTCTTCTAACTTGAAGGGGGAAACCAGATGGTGCTATGGTTGGCCTGCTAGATGGCGCTGCCCTAGGTCAAACGGATATCAATTGCGTTTTTTAAAAATAGGAACCCCCATATATTATTAAATATTCGTGTACTACGTAAAGAAATATGAATGTGTTAGTTGGACTACTTTTTCGCTTTGTGATAGATGGCACTGTAATAGTCACAAACGTATAAGTACGTGGTATCACGTAACATTCCGCCAGTGCCGGCGGTATTTGCTTCGTGATACATTGCCCGTGTTAAAATGGACCGTTTACCAGTTGCGGAAAAGGTCGACATCGTGTTGATGTATGGCTATTGTGATTAAAATGCCCAACGGGCGTGTACTATGTATGCTGCCCGGTATCCTGGACAACATCATGCAAGTGTCCGGACCGTTCGTCGGATAGTTACGTTATTTAAGGAAACAGGAAGTGTTCAGCCACATGTGAAACGTCAAGCACGACCTGCAACAAGTGATGATGCCCAAGTAAGTTTTTTAGCTGCTGTCGCGGCTAATCCGCACATCAGTAGCAGACAAATTGCGCGAGAATCGGGAATCTCAAAAACGTCGGTGTTGAGAATGCAACATCAACATCGATTGCACCCGTTCCATATTTATATGCACCAGGAATTGCATGGCGACGACTTTCAACGTCGTGTACAGTTCTGCCACTGGACACAAGAGAAATTACGGGACGATGACAGATTTTTTGCACGCGTTCTATTTAGCGACGAAGCGTTATTCATCAACAGTGGTAACGTAAACCGGCATAATATGCACTATTGGGCAACCGGAAAATCCACGTAGCCTGCGACAAGTGGAACATCAACGACCTTGGTGGGTTCATGTATGGTGCGGCATTATGGGAGGAAGGATAATTGGCCCCCATTTTATCGATGGCATTCTAAATGGTGCAATGTATGCTGATTTCCTACGTAATGTTCTACCTATGTTACTACAAGATGTTTCACTGCATTATAGAATGGCGATGTACTTCTAACATTATGGATATCCAGCACATAGCTCATGTGCGGTTGAAGTGGTATTGAATAGCATATTTATTGACAGGTGGATTGGTCGTCGAAGCACGTTCACCGGATCAGACGTCCCCAGATTTCTTTCTGTGGGGAAAGTTGAAGGATGTTTGCTATCGTGATCCATCGACAACGCCTGACGACATGCGTCAGCGCTTTGTTAATGCATGTGCAAACATTACGGAAGGCGAACTACTCGCTGTTGAGAGAAATTTCGTTACTTGTATTGCCAAATGCATTGAGGTTGACGGACATCATTTTGAGCATTTATTGCATTAATGTGGTATTTACAGATAATCACGCTGTAACAGCATACGTTCTCAGAAATGATAAGTTCACAAAGGTACATGTATCACACTGGAACAACCGAAATAATGTTCAAACGTACCTACGTTCTGTATTTTAATTTAAAAATCCTACCTGTTAGCAACTGTTCATCTAAAATTGTGAGGCATATGTTTGTGACTATTACAGCGCCATCTATCACAAAGCGAAAAAAGTGGTCCAACTAAAACATTCATATTTCTTTACATATTACACGAATATGTAATAAAAATGGGGGTTCCTATTTTAAAAAATGCAGTTGATATCCGTTTGACCTATAGCAGCGCCATTTAGCGGGCCAACCATCGCGCCATCTGGTTTCCCCCTTCAAGCTAGACAAGTTTCGTTCTTTGTAGTTTTTTCGTTTGACGCTTATTTCGTGAGATATTTGGCCCGATCACGATCAATGGACCACCCTGTATGTACAGATCTAGTAGGCAAACTAGAGTCCTTGTATCTTATAGATATTTCTCCTATCCCCATATGACCATGTTGTAGTATCGCAGTCCAACTGTGAGATGACACAAGGATGCTACGATGCTGTAAATAAGATTTCATTCAAATGGAACTGTTGGTGAACACAATTACGTTAACTTTTGTCAAACATGCACCACTGCATTGCGGCCTATGCATGGAAATGCAGAACGTTCAAAGAATGACACCACCTTACGAAAGAAATATTCCTTTTGATAGCAGGTATCACCTTTGTGTAAGTGAACAAGAAACTGGCTACAAATTACACCAGAGAACATTCTTCGCCCATCACTAGACATGCTAGGACTGAAGTTCACCATCAAGTGGCTATACAGCGAGCTCCAGAACATAGGAAAAGAGGAGACATAGTGGAAAGAGAGTGAATGGGATGATAAAAACTAAAATTTGACTGACGAGCAAACTGCATATTTGTTGAGGTGTAAGATGTTTCGTTTCTCTGTAGTCTGTCGGGTCTCCTCTTTGGTAGCGCCCACAAACAATTTTAATAGAATTCATGCTGTTCATTAGTGACAATGATTAACATGTAGCTTTCTGTTACTGGTTAATGCTATCTGAAATTCCAGAGGGGGGGGGGGGGGGGACCCATTGACTGGTTACATTCTAACAAGGTATGGTTCCATCTTAGTGGATATGTAATTGCACAGAATTTATGCATCTGAGCTATGAAAATTTCGCGCCTTCTGCATGCACAAACTTCTGTTTGATGTGCAACATCATGTACACCAAGTTTCGTCATGTTCTATAATTGTTCAGTGAACAGTGAGCATTTGACACAGATGCTGCATCAGCATGTAAGCACTCCATAGTAGATCACAGATGGTTTCGGGGCAATGCTATGCCTCATAGCACCAGCTACGCTATATCCTGCTTAAATCACAAGAATTAGTGACTTCGAAGGGGTTTTGGCCCTCTCAGGCCTCTGCTTACAAAATTTACCTTTTCATATTTCCGAAACTGCTGAAAGAAATTGGATGATATGTTGCTGAAATTCCTAAACAAATGTTGGAACATGTGTTTAACAAGATGCTGTCTCATAGTCATCAAACTAGGGCCTTTACCAGATTGGATTAATCGAAAATGTAGACAGGATCCAAAAAGGAGAAGTGATATACACTTCTCTTCTTTGGATCCTGTCACTGAAATAATTACTGTACACAAGTGCTATATGGTGATGATCAATAAACTCTAGTGGTAGCCACTGCAAAGAGGCATTGTGCATCACAGAGCGATTTTGTGTACAAATCCAAGAGCATAAGTTCTCAGAAGAGTCAGGTAACATGTTAATTCCTCCCCAACTCAGCTTGTGAAATGACCACTCCGAAAGATACAGAGAGATTATCGATAATCGTCCTTCCTGAGTACCAATTGTGAATGGAATAGGGAAGGAAAAAAATGATGATAGTACCACAAGTACCCTATGCCACACACTGTGAGTATAGACGTCGCTGCAGCCTTGTGCTGAGGCCCTACTGCAGTACAGCCAGGTCTGGCATGCTGCTTAACATGACAGACATCAACTACACATAAATAAAAATGTGCCAGGTTGAAGAAGAATGGCTCAAATGGCTCTGAGCACTATGGGACTTAACATCTGAGGTCATCAGTCCCCTAGAACTTGAACTACTTAAACCTAACTAACCTAAGGGCATCACACACATCCATGCCCGAGGCAGGATTCGAACCTGCGACCGTAGCTGTCTCGCGGTTCCAGACTGAAGCGCCTAGAACCGTTCGGCCACACCGGCAGACTTGAAGAAGACTTCACAGAGAAAGAGGGGGGAAAATCGCCGCACTATTTTTCCAAAACCGATCATGTGTCAGCAAGTGAGCTGGACCTGTACTCCTCTGCCCTGCCAATATTTAAGACGCAACATGTCTCCAAGCAAGCAGAGTCGATTGTGAAACAAGTTCTGGTTACACCCTGCTTCAGCAAGTAACACTGAATCAAGAGAGTAGCCAAACCATGGTCACCGGGAAATCTCGATCGAGCATCTAGCACATCATCTACAAGTGTCTGATTTTGGATCTTGCGACCAAGTGATCATTTAACCCTCTTACTAAGGTTGGACTTTGTGTGTAGGTGATGGCTCAACTATATTTTAAATTCGGGCGCAATGCCTAGGTGATTCATTACTCTGTTATTTTGGACCAGAAACGGAAATGATCAATTTGTTTTGGACTTAGTGTAATTCCTATTCTGAGTCTTTACTAGTTCAACTGTATGCAATGTGTCTGTAATAAAGATTTTGATTTTTGTGAAGCTGACGTTGGTATTTATGTAGCCACCTGTGGAGAAACTGAAAATTCAGAACATGCATTACAGCATTCGGCGACTGGTGTCACAACAGATGTAGATGTATTCACTTGAATCTCATCATGGTGGCCACTGTTAAGAACACTTGTACCTCGTCCTTCCACCGCAACGTGGCCTTACTGTTTGAATACTGGATCGAACAGCAACCAGCTCAGTGGCCGCTGTGTTGGCGGACCAGAGAACAGAGCTGAGTGGCGGTGGGGGCTGGCTCTGCCTCTGCCATTGTAGTGGGACCGCATTGTGGCGGGGCGGCGTGCAGATAGCAGACCAGCGTCCAACGGCCAGACCCAATAAAACTGTCGCCGCCGCTCGCGCTGGAATCCGCTCGGCTGTGCGACTTTCTCCCTCCTGGACAGGTAGCTGGGCTGCGTCTGTCTTCCTCTCCAGCATCTAGGCTCCAGGTAGCGTCTTCTGGAATGCTGTCCTGGAGACGCTGTCTGTTCCCCTGGTCTTCCCTCGTCCGCTCTTCTGTTTCTTTTCTTCCTGTCCGTCTTCACGAAGCAGTCTTATACCATCACGTAGCCTGCTGGCAAAACTACTCAATATAATGGTCTAAGGGGGTATGTTGCAAGAAATTTCTTTGTATTCATCGAGTTACGTGCTTAAAACTGCTGCAGGATATATTGACGCACACGTGCCCAAATAAACGACATTTTCTGTTGAAGTATAGTTAACATCTACACTTACAGGTTCATTCTAAGTGATTAACAGTGTTTAAAAAGAGCATAATTCACTGTGCAGTGCAAGAAAACAGATGCTATTGTACTGGGTGGGGGAGAGAGTGGCTTCTACCCAGCTCTGTAATAGAGAATTACACTGATGGGAAAAAAATCGCAACACCGAAAAATAATTAATGTAGAGTAATGAAATTTCTGGAATACATCTGTCTAGATAACACCCTTGGGTCATTAACACTGCAAGACCACAGTTTAATATAAGTGCGAGATAAGCTTTTGCAGATGTGAAATGCTAGGACATTAATGCCAGGTGTAACTGGCAGAACGTTGAATACAAGCATACAAACGTGCTTGCATTGTGTTGTATAGGTACCGGATGTCAGTTACGAGGGCGGAGTTCAATGCCTGTTACACTTGGTCTGTCAATAAAAGGCGATTAACGCTCTTTGTAGATGGCGTTGCAGTTCTCGTCCGATCGTGTCCAGCATCTGCTCGGTTGGAGACAGATCTGATGATCGAGCAGGCCAAGCCAACATGTCGACACCTGTGGAGTATGTTCTGATTACAAGAGCGGTACGTTGGTGAGTGTTATTCTGTTGGAAAACACTTCTTGGAATGCTGTTCATGAATGGCAGCACAGCAGGCCTCGTTCTAATTTGCAGTCAGGGTGCGTTGGATAACCACAAGAGTGGTCCTGCAGTCATACGAAGTCGCACCCCAGACCATAACTCCAAGTATAGGTCCAGTGTGCCTAGACTGCCGACTGGTTGGTTGGGAACCCTCAACTGGCCTCGTTCTAACCAATGCACGGTCAACACTGGCCCTCAGGCAGAACCAGCTTTAATTAGGAAACGTAAGAGACCTCCACACTGACCCCCTCCCCAAATGAGCTGTCGCTTGACACCACTGGAGTCGCAAATGGCGTTGGTTTGGGATCAGTGGACTGCACTCTACAGGGCGTTTGACTCGGAGCCGTCCTTGAAATAACCGATTGTCTTCCCTCTCGAAAGTGCCACGTGGCCGTCCGGAGCCCGATCTTCTTGTGACCGTACATTCTCGTGAACACCACTGCCAGCAATCATATACAGTGGCTGCAGTCCTGCAAAGTCTTTCTGCAGTATCGTCGCTCTATTGCATGACATCATTCAAGCTCAGTGGGGTGCAGATAGCGGTTTCTTTGTCGCCTTAAAGCCATTCTTGACTGACATCAACTCAACACGTCCAGTCCCAAAGGTAACTAACGCTCACGACCGTTACACTGTGTATTTAAAGCAAACCGATTTGCGTCCCCACAGTGGCACTATTAACACCACTCTTATGCTACTGGCGCAAAATTCTGAGAGACGTTATCCTTCAGATGCAGAAACACGCCTGAAAGTTTTCGTTTATGTTGCACAACTCCTACTTGGTGTTGCGAATCTTTCTCATCGGTGTATTTTCTTATTACATTTTGAAATGATTGAATTCACTTTTAACTTGCTGCAGTCTTTTCCTGAAACTACAAAAATTTCTCCAGAAAAATAAGGTTTTTCAGATGTGAAAAAGTGTTGTACTACTGGGAACAAATGTTCCAATGAAATTTCAGACTTTGCCAATCAAGAAAATCTAGTTTATGTTTTACGTTGTTACTCTACCTTGTCACAATGATCAAAAAGTGACATCAAATTACGTTCAACCATTATCAAAAATCTGTTACAAGTTAAACATATTTTGAAATACAAGCTATTGAAAACTAAGACAAATTTTCTTATTCACGTGAGGCAAAATCGGTAGGACATTAAAAAAATCATTTGCAGGTATCATACGTTCAATGGTAGAAAACTTTCGGTTTCAAGTTACAAGGGGTTGCCCTACCGACGAAGTTGTCGAAGTATGGCTTAACAGTCAACACATTGTGTTAAACAAACTTCTTCCGAACAGACCTCGGAAAGTCCAACGGTACCGACCGACCGCCGCGTCATCCGCGGCCTATAGGCGTCACTGAATGTGCATATGGCGCGGCATGGCGTCAGAACACCACCCTCCCGGTCGTTATCAATTTCCGAGACCGGAGCCGCTACTACGCAGTCGAGTACCCCCTCAATTTGCCTCACAAGGGATGAGTGCATCCCGCTTGCCAACAGCGCTCGGCAGACCCGACTGTTACCTATCCAAATGCTAGCCAAGCCCGACAGCAATCAATTTTCACAATCCGACGGGAACCAGTGTTACAAGTGCGGCAAGGCTGTTGGCTACGAGTTATATAACTGGTTTGAAAGACACAGGCTGATTCTAGGAGGACTTTACAACTTTACTTACATACTGTACGATATTGAGAAGGCTTATACAGATAAGGGGCGTCATCTTGTAGTAACTTACTGCAAGTTTCATCCCATAAATTCGCTTTCACTCTGACTTCCACGTTAACTAGTCCATCAAAGCAACTCCCATCGGTCGTACAGGAAACGCCCGCCTGACGTGAATTTCTTGCCCCACTTCATTCAGCATATCTGGCGTCACTTTTACAAATTTAGTCTGCATGGCTTCAGGCGGAATTTTTTACGTACAGTTTTGCAGGCAGTTGACTGAGAAACTCCAAGCTCTCGCGTCGCGCGATACATCAATCTCCTGGGCCTGCGAGCAAAACTCTCTCATTCGCTTGATTACTCCTGTCCATCTTTCCCTATGTGGGTGGGAGTCACAGAGCATGCTCGGGTTCATAGGATAAAGACGGAGACTGAAAGACCTCTCCAGACCAACCGTAACTGCAACTGAGCAGAAGTAGGATGGTACCATACCTGCTACATCCTATGTCTCGTGAAGGAACACAGCGAGCTGAGCCCAACACTGTTCTGCACCAGTCTTACTCATGACACCCATCCAAGTGCACAAGATCTTTCTAGAGGCATCCATGTCGAGGACGTTAGCACCCCTTATCAGCTTGTAGTAGACATGAGGTGATATAACAGACAGTTAAGAAGAAATGTGTGGTTTATACATGATGGGGTTCCAGACGGTTGGAGCTTGAAACATTTTACGCAAATCAACTGTGTTATCAATTCTGGATTGTTATTTCAGTGTCTCGAGTCAGTACCAAGAAAGTACCGGCATGAGAGAAATGATCGTAGAGCTTTAACGCACACACTCCTAAGGCTACACGGTTCTGTACCTATAAACGCTATATTGTTAAAGCCATATGATTTCTGAAGTATTAGTTATGCAGGACGGCTGACGTACAACCACTCTGCAAGTTTTCTACCCGTGTCACTATGGCGACAAACTTTAAGATGATAAATCTACTTCCTTCTACACTATTCCGGTGTCCTAGGACGTGACCGAGCAGTTCCTCACTATGAAGATATCGTCGGTATATATACACCACTCGAAATTCTTAGAAACAAACTAAAATGAAGTTGCGAGATTGCTAGTCTGTCTCTTAGGTGACTGACGAATATTATATGTCTTTTTACGTCATAAACATACATAACCTAAATCACATTTCTCACATCATTCGTGCTTATTAGTAGTAGTAGCGGCTTTGACGGATGCAGTTATGTCACACTAGAAAATATAACGATTAGAAACGACATGAATATTTTCGATAATTGATACACTGAGTTATCGCCCACGTCCTGCTACATCAAAATGTACACGAAGAAACAGCGACTTCTTACGATGGAGTAAACATCACGGTCAGTAGTCAAAGTAAATGTAAGAGTCTAATTGCTGATTACAGTAGCATCGGCACTGCCCTGGGAGCTTGTTTCGCTCATGTGTAAGATTATACAGCAATTTAGTTCTAAGACCACATCTCTAGAACACCCCCTCCTCACGCTATTATTGCAGATATACGTGGCATCACTCCACTCTCCTACAGAACACACGAGGGAATGGTTTAAGTCTATTAAACACATTGGTTCTTCTCCTTAATAGTTACGGAGTAACATTGCTTGTGAGAACCAACTGTAATTCGGTTATAAGTGATACTGTCCTAGACTGGGATACATACATTTTGCCTGCTTTAATATAGTATCTCTGTCTAATACTTACATCGCATTTGTTGTAGTATGTCTTACAAAAAGCTACGTAGTTGCAGGAGGAGGGGAAGGGATAAAACTGAATGCACGCAGAGCATAATTTTTAAGCTTTTCTCGGTGTTGAGTGTCTGTGTACCCACAACTCTGCCCAATTTCCCGCATTTCAGAGTATTTTTGCTCTAATTTTATGTATGCTCTGTCAATTTACGTAATTTTGCGATGTTTTCGCGATTTTGCAGGTTTCGTCGTATTTTTACGTATTTGCCATCAATTCGTCGTAATTAGTGTGTTTTTTTTCCCGACATGTGAGCAAATGGCGTGAAAGGCTGTGTTCTGTACGTTATTTCACATGTCTATAATGCTTGTGATACATTCATGACAATTTATTTACGGATACTGATTTGTATGCCAGGGATGCTCTAAAACCATGTAATTTTGTCCATCAAACTGAAAGAAATGGCTTAACATAGATTTTTTCACTCAGAATTTAAAGTTTTGCTTTTTATTTACTCCGATGAATGTTTAGAAATAACAAGGACATTCTGCAGTGGACTTTTTTTTCGATTTTACACAGTATGGGCTTGTATAGAAGATGAGAGATAAGTTAATATATCTGTCAGATGAATCACTATAGAGCACCAACCTCTGCGGTTTGGTCATCTGTAGTTGGCGGCAGTGCTGTAGCTTCTTTTTCACACTGTTCTATGTCACAAAACCGAGCGAGGTGGCGCAGTGGTTAGCACACTGGACTCGCACTCAGGAGGACGACGGTTCAATTCCGTCGCCGGCCATCCTGATTTAGGTTTTCCGTGATTTCCCTAAAATCGCTTAAGGCAAATGCCGGGATGGTTCCTTTGAAAGGGCACGGCCGATTTCCTTCCCCATCCTTCCCTCGCCCGAGCTCACGCTCCGTCTCTAATGACTTCGTTGTCGACGGGACGTTAAACACTAATCTCCTCCTCTCCTCTATGTCACAAAATAACGGGAGGTGGGGGGGGGGGGGGGGGGGGTAGAGACAGATGCAAACTGTATCCTACAATAGAAAGTAAAAGAACTATACAGATTTCGCTCATAAAACTAATAGAAAATCGACCGCTCCAATTTTCGTGGAAACAGGACATTTATTATCATCGCAATTGTGATTTCTTTTTCAACAGATGCTCCCTTATAAGAGACACACTGTCATTAAATACAACTGTTACAGTGAAGTGTTTTCTCTCTCCGAACGCCGGCTGGTTTGGCCGAGCGGTTCTAGGCGCTTCGATGGCACCAAGCGACCGCTACGGTCTCAGGTTCGAATCCTGCCTCTGGCATGGATGTGTGTGATGTCCTTAGGTTAGTTAGGTTTAAGTAGTTCTAAGTCCTAGCGGACTGATGACCTCAGGTGTTAAGTCCTATAGTGCTCAGAGCCATTTGAACCATCTCTCTCAGAGCAGCGAGTGTTTATGGGGGTATGCTGGTGGCATAGGGGTGGCATGCTTGTGGTATGGGGATCCAGAGCAGCACTTTTAGACAAAAAACTCTCGGTAATGATAGCTGTCATTTACCTCGCGTATTTATATGGTCCACCAGCATTGCGGTCTCCTGTGTAAGTCAGTGTCGATATTGCAGAGTACTCCTAGCCACGTATTCCACAGGGTAGGCTGGTCAAAGGTACTGTCTACTTGCTGGGAGGGTTGGGGAGGGGGGGGGGGCAGTCCTTCCAATAAATACATTTAACAGATTGCAGGAAGCGCCCATCTGCGACTGATTCCTGCAAACCAGACACCAAATGGATCTTTTTGTGTACCATCAGTGACAAGATAGAACAGTTCTATATCCCTACCTATGGTGAGGAGATGGAGGGATGAGACGTGGTAGAGGGGAGGTAAGAATGGCTCTAAAATGGTTACTTCGTGACCACACATTGAGGAGAACACACAGGCAATTGCTGCCCCTCTCTCCTGGTGCCACCTGGGAGAAACACATGACGTTATCTGGGGGTGGGGGTTGGAGTAATTGATTGATCAATTTGACATCAAAAGTTTGTTGGTGCTGCCATTGCCCTGTTACTTTCGTGCGTGCCAAATCCTACCATGGCCAGGAAGGGCGTCGCACCTCTCCACATTTTAGAATGATTTTAGCCTTATTGGCAGGGCTCTTCATCAGCTCGGGATTTTGACGACCTAACGCGCCAATTGGACAGAGTTTGGCATGATAACCCACAAAACATTCGACAACTCTATTAATCAATGCCCAGCTGAATAAATTCTTTGTAAGGGCGAGACGTGGATCATCGCGTTATTGACTGTTCAATTTGTGTAGCTCCTTCTCTCGAATAAGTCATCGAGTTTTTCTGAAACCGTAATGATTTGTTCGTCTGTACATGTACATCACATATACCGGTTTCAGTTCCATTTGGATAATTCCTCCGTGGAGCGTCTTTAATTTTCGTATTAGAGTTGGGTTCCCAGGTGGACATCCATCCACCAAACGAGGATGTTAGCGGACACACGACATGTCTCAGTCAGTATCACTGCACAGTATAAAGATAGTACCAACACAGTATCAACAGTAACTCAAAACTGCATCATCGCCATGTCTTTAGTAAAAAGAAAAAAAGCCAAAGTGAACTTTGAACTGCTCCCACAATAAATCTTCATACTAAAGTTATGCAGTGTAATATTTCTTTTCATAAATTATTGTTAACTGTTGCTCATTTATGTTGCCAAATATTTTTGTTCTATTTGGCCCTGTGACGAAGCTGTACAGTTATTGCGTAAAATCCAGCCTCCTAATAACAGCAACTGCTTTTGGCTGTAAGCGGTTCTCTTCCTACCACATATTGATTTATGTCTGGCACCAAGAATATTTCGTGAATACAGCAGTAGTAGTTTTTAGTTTTAAAGTGCTCCGAGCCATATGCAGAAACGAAGTAGGACACCATCCTGTTGTGGCATCAGATAATACTGGACGATGGTAACGGACAACTGACATTGATGATGGTCAAGGGTACAAACGCTAACTCCTTACAGCTGGCCAGCATTTTGTAGACACAGCAATAACTACCATCTGACGGTAACTGAGGCAGTTGAAATCGACGACGAACAGAAATTCGAAACGTATTATTTGCTGGGTTTCGTCTGAGGATCTTTTTTTGATGTTTCACCATCACGATGGGCTGCAACATCAAAGATTGATTCTCCACACCCACCATCAATGGAAGATGAATCTCTGACAATGTTAACCTCTCGTACTGGCAAAACATCAGAAAAATCACTAAAAAAATGTCGGACGAAGATTCCGAAACGGAATTCAACGGGCAGTGCGTGAACAAGTGGCCATGAAACCCTCACCAGTTTTGTAAAACTTCAAGTGTTTGTCAGTCCATCGCCACAACGATAACAATTGTATGTTTTCCAGTGTCTCTAAAAAGGTCACGAAACCACGACGATCGTTTAAAATAACCCTCCCGATATACATCGATTCTCCACAAGGCACTGTACGGTGTGTGGTGCAGGATACATAGCCAATTAGTACCAGACTCATCTCCCCCGCCTCCTTTCATATTCATATCTGTTCTACACTGATGTGCAAAACTTCAGAACGAAAGAAACTTTCGCATAGTGTGTCACTGCCAAGAAACTTAGCTCTGTGAGTCTTGGACCATACACAGAAATAGTGGACACCGAAACATCTTGAAGAAGATCCCAGCAGAGGGGTCGAAATGTCGATTATTTTAGAAGGAAATATGACGCGATGTAACAATCCAGAAGATTTTAACTCCATATACAGAAAACTTGTTACAGTATAGTACAGGAGGCACCTGAAGATGACGATTGAGTATTTCGTCAAAATATTGAGTCTAAAACATAATCAAAAACTCGGCTGAATGTCCAAAGGCATACAGTTAATGTTTGTGTGTTACCATGTTATAGCGAAAATCTTTGAGTTAATTATAAACGATGCGAATATTAAGTAGGCTCTCCTGTCTTCACAAGAAGTGTTATTTTGTGATTAAGCAGAAGACTGTTTCAGAAGGTTTATTGACTATCATAGCTGAATAGGAGTTGGCAAAGTGCTACCATTGCCATTGTGGAGACGAAATTAGTCTCTATTTAAGTAGCAATCTCTGGCATTCTCCATGAAAGTATTGTAGGGCCTTGGCTGTTCCTAATCTAGATACAAGATTTACGAGACAATCTGAGCAGCCCTCTTAGATTGTTTTCGGATGATGCTGTCATTTAACGTGTAGTAAAGTCAGCAGAATATCAAAACCAATTGCAAAAAAATTAGGTAAGGTATCTGTATGATGCGAAAAGCGGCAGTCGACCTTAAACAATAAAAAGTGTGAGGTCCTCTGCATAAGTATAAAAAATATTGGTTACACAATAAATCACACAAATCTAAAGGCTGTCAGTTCAACTAAATACAGAGGCATAACATTTAGGAACTACTTAAAATGAAGTCATCACATAGATAAAGTTGTGAGGAAGGTATACCAAAGGCTACGTTTTATTGGCAGAACATTTAGAAGATGAAACAAATCGTGTAAAGAGACTGCATGCAATACTATCGTCCGTCCTTTGCTAGAGTACTGCTGGATCACATGGGATCCTTACCAGATAGGGTTGCCAGAGGACACCGGAAAAGTTCAGAGAAGGTCAGCTCATTTTACATTGTAGGAAACAGGGGAAAGAGTGCCATGCATACGTAATTGGAGTGGCTGTTATTAAAACAAAAGCTTTTCTCGTTGCGGTAAGATCTTGACACGAAATTTCTAATACTAACTTTCTCTTCCAAATGCGAAAACCTAGACAGGAAAAACTTATCATCGCAAAAAAAATAGAAATGAGAGCTCGCATGAAATAGTGTGAAAGTGGACCTATGAATCCTCTGCTAGGCACTTACGTGTGAATTGCAGAGCAGTCGTGTAAATATAGAGGTAGATGTAGAGATTATAACTTGTGAAACTTGCTAAACCATCATAAGAAACGTACATGAGAAACTGTGACTGGCCGTAAGGGACAAAAGATTTGGTTACAAAGGGCGGTAAACACAGCAGCTCTTAATGCACCCGCATCAGTGAGCGACGTGTATGAAGCTCACAAAGAAGCTGCAAACGCTTGTGATTGCAGGGGTCGAGGTCAGCGTGTACATGTTGTAACTGGCCCCCTCCTTCCTATTCCGTCTATTGTCCACATTTGTCTTTTATCAAGATTAGAGAGGAGCGAAGATTACAATAAACTTTCTAGTTTACTTAGCTCTTCATGTAGAGTTGGCTCCCGTTCTTCTTGACCAGGGGTGTGAGTCTTGAAGCTAAAAATGTCACATTTTACGTCTTCACGGTTGGATTGATCTAAATACATGTGAATATTATTGTTACAGAATTTTTGTTTTTACGTATATCTATTTTCTCGTATTTTAGTATACCATACAGTCCTTTGATTTTGCACATTAACAAAGCCGAAATTACATTGTCCGCACAAAACACAGAAATACGTCTGATGACATCAGAGGCATGCTTACGACTCTCACAGTCTGCGGAAGAAACCATATTCCAAAGGGTTTACAGCTTTTCTTAACAAATGAATTTCTACTAGTTTCTGTTACATTATTATTTTCGATTATTATTTCATAAATGAATCAAGAAATAAACATAGTAACCAGTACAGTATTGCGTTATTAATAATATAAATTTTGAGTGTTTCTTAAAAAAGTAATTTTAACTGTACATTCAGAACTAGTACTTACCGATTATAACATCGAGACTAAAACATTTTATAAAGTAGTTCATTCTCACAAATTTTAGCTTGAAATATAACATACTGTGTATAAAATTATACAAAAGTTTTCAGGAAAGCAACTGAGATAATACTGACCTGTCCAAATTTCCAAAAATAGTACTGGTATAGATAACTACTGTTGAGGAAAAGTAATGATAGAGGAGGATGTCCCGTTACAATGCAGTGCGAGCAGAACCCTATCGATGTGATTCTACGCGCAACTGATTTCAAAGTAATCGAGACCAATTCATGTTAACTAATCATGGCGTCGACTTCTGCACTAACAAATTAACAACACTGTCATGTATCTGCAATCGAATGTGCTTCCTCTGAAGTCGGCACGAGTGGGTTCGGAGAGCAGGTCTCTGTGGTTTTATTGTTTCGGAGCCAACACAATGCAGTGCCTACTCTGCATCGTCCATGTAGCCATCCTTTTAGGGAAGCCGCGCTGACGTTCCAGCGGCGTTTGAACCTGGGGAGCAGGGGAAGATTCCGTAGCGTTTAAGTTGACTATACCGCCGTGCCGCAATGAGGGCGACATCCACGAAAGAACCGTCTTCTTGCGCAGTGGTGTGTCTGCGTCGTGAATCTGAACTCAACAGCTCTCTGTTTTAGCGACTTATGCCAGCGTGCGGTCTTTTAAATTAGTTATTCGGCTGATATTAAAACTGATTCGCCCCCCAAGATCCGATTGTCCAGCACCTAGGGCACACATCGATGGGTCTAGAAGATCGAAGAAAGTTTATATTATTACTGATCGTTGCCTATTAAGTTTTTCAACTTGTTTGTTATTCACTTAAGCGGCCCATGATTACTGTCACTGGATCAGTAATTCTGTATTCTATATGGATCTGTGATTGAAAATACACTGCCCTGCAGAACTTAAGCACAAGTTAGATGAAGTATAAGACATGAACTACGAGGAGTGTTTGAAAAGTCCGTGCAAAGTCCGAGAGATGGTACCGGCGTGTATCGAGGTCATGTTTAGTTATTAGCATCTTTGGAAAGAACGCACACCAAGTTTCAGCCATATTGGTCTATATCCTTGCGTTTGGCATTCGTGTGAATCAAGGAAGTCGAGTGATGTCAAAAAATGGACGAAGAAGAATTTTGTGTGGTGATTAAACATTACTTTATGAAAGGCAAAATGCCTCAGGAGACTAAAGAGAAGCTTGATAAACATTACGGTGACTCTGCACCTTCGATTAGAACAGTTTATAAGTGATTTCAAAATTTTTGGAGCGGCCATATGGGCACAAGTGATGCTGAACGTTCTGGACGCCCTGTGGAGGTTACGACTCCAGAAATCATAGATAAACTCCATGATATGGCGATGGATGACAAAAGAGTTAAGGTGTGTGAGATTGCTAGTGCTCTGGGCATCTCGAATGAATGGGTACATAATATTTTACAGAAACATTTGGACATGAGAAAGCTGTCCGCAAGATGGATTCCGCGATTGCTGACGCTTGATCAAAAACGGAATCGTGTGAAGTGTTGCAAGGATGGTTTGCAGCTGCTCAGGAAGAATCCGCAGGACTTTAAGCGTCGATTCGTCACTGTGGATTAAACATGGATACATTACTATACTCCTGAGACCAAACAACAACCTAAACAGTGGGTTACCAAGGGAGAATCTCCACCAAAAAAGGCGAAGACCGTTCCTTCGGCCGGAAAGGTTATGGCGACTGTCTTTTGGGATTCGCAAGGGATAATCCTCTCGCCTATCTGGAAAAGGAGTAAAACTATTACAGGTGAATATTATTATTGGACCGTTTGAAAACTGAGCTGCAAGAAAAACGCCGGCGACTGGACGGCAAAAAAGTCCATTTCCATCACGACAATGCACCAGTACACACCTCAGCAGTTGTGATCGCAAAATTAATGGAAATAGGATTCCAACTCGTTTCACATCCCCCCTATTCTCCAGACTTGGCTCCTTTGGACTACTATTTGTTGCCCAATTTGAAGAAATGGCTGGCGAGACAAAGATTTTATTCAAACAAGGAAGTGATTGTAGCAACTAATAGCTGTTTTGCAGACTTGGACAATTCCAGTTATTCGGAAGGGATCAACGAATTAGAACAGCGTTGGACGAGGTGTATAAGTCTAAAGGGAAACTATGTTGAAAAACAAAAAAGATTTACACCAAACACGTAAAACTTTTTATTTTTGCACGGACTTTTGAAACGCCCCTCGTACTTTGTGGAAATGAATGAAAGTGCGAGAACATGTTGCCAGAGATCTCACAGTCGTGCGCAGAAAGTTGGATGTGACGTGACGTGACCTCAGTGTAACTATAGTGTCAAATGGTACTGGCCCCGTAACACAAGGCACGTGAAGGAATGGGAAAAGACAGTTGAGCTCATCACCAAGCAGTAACGGTGCACTGTGGTGGTGTTCTTCATTACAACATGGCAGCGAGACAACATTTTAGTGACTTCACACGGGGAAGGAATATCGGAAAAAGGGAAGAAGGACAAAGTGTGACAAATGTAGATCAGGAAGCATTTCGAAGCAAAGACAAGCTGCCAGAAGGAGAGGAGGTGGTCGACCACGGTCAACTAGAGCAGTAGATGACCGCTGCATTACGCAAGAGCAAAACGACCCACGTCAAACAGTGGGTGCAGTTGCAACGTTGTTTAACAGGACTACAAGGCACACAATCTCGTGCTAAACAGCGGCACGTAGGCTGCATCTGGTTGGTCTCTTTGCCACCAGTACGTTGTGTTCCGTTGACACAAGCACATCGGCGGTACTATTTGCGATGGTGCCAACAGTATTGAAATCACACAACGAGGAGTGAGGCCTTGTCCTCATCTATAATGAGAGCAGATTCAGTCTGAGTAGTGATTCTGGACGTACTTTCATATGGCGAACGGTGGGAACGCGTAATGCAGCAAGAAACATTGTTAAACACGATCGTTTTGGTGGTCCTGATGTTATGATCTGGGAAGGCTTAATGTTGCCTGGTTGTACTTACCTCCAGATCTTTGAACACGGTACACTCACCGGTCACGTTATTGTGATACTGTACTGAATCCTTATGTGCGTCTTTCCAAGGATGCATTCTGTCATGTCTCCATTTTTATGGAAGACAATGCGCGATCGTATCGAACTGCGCATGTATGGGAGCTCTTGGAACGTGAGGTTATTCGGCGGAAGGACTGGCACGCCCGTTCCCCAACTTAAATACCATCGAGCACTAGTGGTAGGCGTTCGGGAGACGTATCGCAGCACGTCCAAACACTAGTGACCACCCAGCAGTTGTCTACCGTGCTGGTGGACCAACGGAAACCGCTACCACAAGAATTTCTCACAAGTTCGTGGCTAGCATGGGAGGCCATTGGAAAGCATCCATTGCTGTCCGTGGTGATCACACCGCCTATTACCGACTTGTCCCACCTTTTATAATGTCCTCAGGAAGATCATTTTCTGCGGTGGCTTCGATGTAATTATTGTATTTGAATAAAGCGTCATGCCCTTTTTTGCATGTCGCCTCTCATTTTCATCAATTTTATTAATGTTCTATGTCATTACGCGGTGGTAACAGACCGAATAAGGTTATTTTAATGAGAGTATTTGTACTGAGAGCTCAAAAATACTTTTCACTTGATTCCTATACATGTTGGGTTAGTTCCCTGTGGGGCCTGTGCATGGCGAGCATTGGAGTATGCGGCACACTGCATTTCCATTAGGGGGCTGCACTTCCCTGAATTCTGAGGGGTTCGTACAACAGGCTTAAGCGCCTGGCAGAACGACTGACGTCGGTCGAGTTTCGCCTATTGTATGCAGAGCGAAACGACCTGCGAGACGGCTGCGTGTCGCATAAGTGTTTAACGTTCCGGCGCGTCTGGAACGAAGATTCCTGGCACCAGCTGACTGCATTGTTCTCTAGATTCTGAGAATACTTGTGGACCGTGCCCTGCTGGGTGCGACTGTCTGGCGCCGGATGGTCGGTGGTCTAGGCAGGTTGTTTTCGTAGCCGGTCAAATGGCAAGTTCAGTGCCCTCAGCTAAATAGCAGAGGCATGATTGGTCAACTTAAACTGAGGCTAGTTGACGTCATAAAGCCCTGCTCGAAATTGGAGGGAACGGTCGCTATTGGCACGAATGATGTTCTGAGACAGTGTGGGGGAATTTTGGAATCAGCACTGAATGCTGATTCGTGGTTTTCTAGGAGAGTAGGGAGTTGAGCAATGTTGGCTTCGCCCTTGCGTTGCGCGGGCGCAGGGGATTCGGGAGCTGATCTTCGTCAGAATCGGACTGTCTTGCGACTTGGTCGCTCTTTTTCGGAAGAACTTCGAATTCTCGGACAGCCTTCGCAGCCAGGGGTTGACACAGAGTTGCTGCACGGCAGAAGTCGGCGCCTACATCATCAGGACGCTGCCTACCGACGACGTGCTGCAGATTTCAGTACTGGTACAGTATTTTGCGGCATTGTAGGACCTTATCAATTTTTTACGGAATCCCTCAGCACCAAGTGCACTCACTTTGCTACAAGTCCACCTTGCTTGTTTCTCCATGTGATCCCATTTGAGCTCTCACTACTAATTGCGATACTGCTATATAGTCGGGAGATTAACATTTGATTCATTAGGACCTCCAGTCATTATCGTCAATCTATTACATCACAGAGAGTAGGAGCCCCTTGTTCCCGAGCCAACTCTTATTTTCATAATAGTTCAGTATACCCTATCCTTTAATTTACTGTTTCTGTCGATAATCATGTGCGTTTATGTTCTGATGTACAATAAATCTCATTGCAATATTTAATCCGCATATCATTTCGTAGATATATGCAGAATCCCATTTCCTGTTGTTTATTATGATAAAGTTCTTTTTTCTGAGTAGATTACGATTTTTATTAAATTATTGTGAGTGTGCACTCCTTATTTTACCAACTAGCAGGGTCCACCATTATTTCCTTCCATTACCGTTGTGCACACCTCGCAGTTTAAATCTCCTATTTCTCAGGCTTATATAGTGTACTATATAGAAGCAGTTCTTTCAATGTACGGTCCAAGCTTAACTGATCTATGATATTTGGCGATGAACAATCATGCGTAAGTTAGTTTCGTGTTTACATTTCACATACCACTGTATTATTAATCAATTAATTTAATACTCTTCGTTTGTAAGAGGATGAACTATTTAGCCACTAAGACGTCTCCCCGTACAGGTGATACATCGTGGAAAAGTCTCAGGTTCACAAATAGTTCATAAGTCAATTGTGGCAAAGAACTTGAAAGGTGGTTGTATCCCTCGCAACCTTTCACCATCAGAAAGTGATGATGTTTACGTCCGATTGTCTTATAACAGACGGTTACTGTTGCGCATAAGAGCGTATCTCGCTGCGCATTTAGGCTCTCGCTCTCAATGTTTATGAAGCTCATTCTTCGGTCGGGCCGGAAGGAAGGCTGGGAACGCCGAACATTCCGATAGAATTTCTTCACTCTGCTGCGGATCGCTTGACGGAAAGGACTTCTGCCCTGAGTACGGAACTGAATAGAATATGCCGTCGCAATTCACTGTGGTTTCTGCCGGGGCAGTCAGAGGTGTCCACGTGCTGTCAGCGAGACGGGTCCACAGGATTCGTAATTTCAGCATTCAATTTCACTTTCGTGCTTCTTTGAACAGACAATATCTCATTTCGCGATTTAAAGTTATTTCATATGGGAGAATTTCACTTGTATTTCCTTTTTTCAAGACCACGATACATAATAGTGCATGAGCTTTCATTGCATTGGTTTCCATAATACGCTATTTCTGCCAATATATTGCTTCAGAGTAGTAAAGTCTGATTTAAAGTCATCTCCCACGCTCACGTGCGACTTTATTAACTGTTCCAATTCATCAAATTTCTTGTGATCGTGTTGTTACAGACTGCACAAGCGTGATGAGGTACGCGCGTTCTTTGGCCCACGGCGATCTCACGTGAAAGGCAGTGGCAGTGTGACGCAAAGAGATTTTCCTACCCTTGTAAACATTTCATTCCCGTATGTCTAACATTTGCTTTATGTCTTCGTGAGATGATGTGTGAGCCTTCAGTTTACATGGCTGTCGAAATAGCTCAGTCAACACGCGTATGTTTGATTAAGGTGAGCTGTCAGCTACAATTCACAAGTGTTTGAATTTTGTCATCTCCGTTTTATGAAATTTAACATGATTAAACTGTAGAACACGGAATGTCAGTAATGTGTAACGGGCGTTGAAAAAGAAACGAGCCGGAGGCATAATTGCAGACACTAGTACCTCTATGTTAGAAGTATTGATCTTGGCCTTTGAGACACTTGTCCCACTGAGACACAAGGCGGTGAATGGCTGCCTCATAAAATTCCCCGGGCTGCGATGTTTACCAGTTCCGCACGCACAGCAGGACGTCGTCGTCCGAGGTGAATCATTGGCCCCTCAGAGCCTTTTTAAGGGGACCAAACATGGCGTAATCACAGGGAGAGAGGTCCAGACTGTATGGTGGGCGGCCGAGAAACTCCGATTTGAATTTCTGCATGAGTGGTGCGACTGTGTTGGCCGTATGAGGCTTTGCATTGTTGTGGAGCAGAATGACCTCACGGGTGAGATTGCCTGGTCGTTTTGATTTGATCGCTTGGCGAAGGATGGTCAAGGTTTGCGAGTAATGCTGGTCATTCACTGTTGTCCCGTGCTGCAGGAAGTGAATCAGGAGGGGGCCATCTTGGTCAAAGAAGAACGTCAGCATAACCTTTCTGGCACTCGTGTGGACGACGACGTCCAGCTGTAAGTGCGGAACCGGTTCACATCGCAGCCACAGGAATTTTATGAGACAGCCATTCACAGGCGTGTGTCACAGTGGAACAAGTGTCTACAGTCAGGGACAATATTACTAGCACACAGGTACTGGTTTCTGTAATTATGCCTCCAGCTCGTTTCTTTTTGCTAGTGGCACGCGGGTTTGGCCAGCTTATATCCACAATTACAGACACATCAGATAAATACCAAACTAATGGAACTACAGCTTACGTCAGTTAATACAGAGAAACTCGTTGTGTTCGATTATAAAAATATGTGAACAGTTCCTTGAAAACGACAAGAAGAGAATTAGGTCATAAAACAATGTGTGAGTCATACAAACATCAATGGTACTGGTAGTAATATACTAAAGGGCATCAAAAAGTGCTGAATGGATACTGAATAAAATTACTAGGGAAGAAAGTCATATAAAAGGAGGAGTTGCAAAATAGTTATGGTAGTTAGCACATCACTGGAATGGGTAGTGACTGCCTGTACTTGCTGGTTATGTCTTCAGCCCCAGTCAAGTGGAAGATACAGCTATTCGCCTGGGGGTACAGAGCATGATGCTCACGAAGTACGATTGAAACTGGTCGCATTATATACAGAAATGGCAACGATCTACACGTATAACAAAAAGTTTTATATGTGTGTGTTGTTTGTTCTTTCGGACGTGACCGAAACAACAGATACCTTTTTGACTCTGCAACCACGATGAATCAAGACACAAGGGAATTAAAGACACTAGCTGACACTGAGCATTGATTTATATCAATGGTGCAAGCTGAGAAGTTGTGCCGGACCAGAATTCGAACCCGGGTCTCCTGCTTACTAACCAGATGCGCTGACCACTGTCTTCTGGACAGAGTGGTCACAGCTGAACAGACTGTCCTAGCACGCCTCTCGTCAGACCCAAACTTAGCCCACACACTATTGATGTGGTACCCCTATTCATCAACCTCGCGGCGTCTCGCCGAGTCCTGTAAGAGCTCGAACTTTGTTAGGCTGCACTGAATGGCTCATTGCCCTTCATCGGCATAGTTATGTTTATGTGGTGTATGTCCGAAAGAAAAGACACAACATATAGATAATTATCACGACGATGGCTAATGATCCCTTCAGTCTGTGTGAAAGAACAGACATCACATAAATGTAATTATTGTGGTGATGACGGCCAATGCTCGAACTCTTGCGGGAATCTGTGAAATGTCACGAGTAATGAAGCTAATGAGAAGAGGCTCTACATCATTAGTGTGTGGTACAAGTTGAGAATTTGGGAGTGGTGGGAGGCGTGCTAGGGTAGTCTATGCAGTTATCGTGACCACTGTGTCCAGGTGTCGTAGTGGCCAGTGAATCTGCTTTGTAAGCTAGATATCCAGGATGAGTCCGGCACAAATTTTCGACTTGCCCCATTGACATAAACCAATTCCCATTGGCAGCTAATGTCTTCAATTCGTTTGTGTCTTGAAAAAGTTTTATATTCGTTTTAGTCGTGGTTCTCAGTACAGTTATATATTTCTTTGACTATGAAACGGAAGGTCAGTTTTTGATACATCTGTGGCTATGGATCTATCTGTGGCTATGGATCACTGACTTTCGGATTTACACCGTTCCTATCTGCTTTATCTCATCGTCTTTCTTTTATTTACATCTGCATCTGTAATATACACTGATGAGTTAAAACACTGTGACCATGTGCTTAATATAGTGTTGGTCCACTTTAGAGACGCCACACAGAGCGACTCTGGGTGTTGTCGATTCGACAAGTCCTTGTTAGGTGCCCATAGATGTGTTCCACAAGATGTCTACACACAGTTCAAGCAATTCGTGTAAATTACGGGCCGATGGTTAGTGGTCGCGGAGCTGGCATCCGATATCGTGACAGATTGTTCCAAAGGGTTCACGTCAAGTGAACATGGTGGTCAAAATATCAACATAAGTTCACTATTACGCCCCTCAAACCACTGTGGCACGATCCTGGTCTTGAGCCACAGACTGTCTTCTAGTCGTCAGAGAAGACAGAGAGACAGGTGGTCCACCATATTTTTCAAATACTCACGGTTGTCATGGTGGCACGATTACTACCACCGGTCTCATGGAAGCCCAGGTGAATTTATCCCAAATTATAATACTGGCCCCATCAGCCAACATCCGTGGCGCAGTGCATGTTTCAGGCCGCCGTTCACTTAGATGACGCTCTAACTGGACACAATTACAGATTGCTGTAGCAAGATACATGATTCATCCGACATGGCGATGCGTTTCCATTGATCACATCCTCTGCAGTTGTATTAAACGAAGTTGTTTGTCAACATGGTGTAGTATACCAGGCACATTGTGGGTTGATGGGGTGGTGATAACAGGCAGTGGGGACCACGGAAAACACCTTAACAGTTACAAAGCACTTTTATTGGTTTCGATACACACCTCTCCCTCTTGCCCCTCGCTGGTGGCTTCAGCCCATAGTTGCTGAGTTGACACCCTGTGTTACTGAGACCAGCAAACTTAGGTGACCATGGCCAATGATGTCAGTGTTGCTAGATGTTGTGCCCGCTCGGAAATGGCTCCTGGGCTCCACATGTGACTGCAGTAGCGGTTTGCAGAGTCTGCTGTGCATGATACTCAACCTGCTGCCCTGAGACAGGAGCCGGGCTGCGGCTGGCACCATGGCGGAAAGTCCCACTTGGAACACAGCATTGGTGGCGGCAGGCACAGGCGGTAGCCCCATGAATGACGTAGCGCTGGCAGCCAGAGCAACCCGGTCTTGAACCCATGCTGCTGGTAGTGCCCAGTTATGTCGCTGTGCGGCGTACATCTGGTACTGCGAAAGTGCTGTGGCTTCTGGCGGCGGAAGTCATCCCTGCCTCAAAATCCACTCTTATTTACATGTCTCTGCTGCCCATTTGTTTCACTAAAACCTGGCGCCTAGTTACGTTCAATAACAACGTGCTGCACTGCTGTTGAAATAGCTCGTTAATATTTTATAAATTTTAGACTTCATTTACTTATTTTAAAGTTTGTGTTAATATTTGCCGTAAAAGTAACTTATTAGTGGATTTTCATTAATCTCAGTCTTTCTTCCTGTGTTATTGACTCGAGTGGTCTATTATTTGTGAGTGTGTTTTCGTCGTTCGTCTAAGCCTCGCGCCTCAGTAGTGTGTTTACATTTTGCGGCGTGCACTGCAGCTGTAGCGGTTATAAGCTAAGTACTGACAAATTTATTTGTGCTGTGTAATACAGTTATTAAATTTAATAGATTTCGGTGGTGTTGCACGCCGTTTGTGGCGAAATAACGACTTAATAAACTTTTGTAATCGTTCGCTCGCTGTGTTTTTTAGAGTTTTCAGTGTGTTGAAATCGTTTAGTAAATTTCGTGCTTTAGTTTTCAACTGACGTTTATTATTCTTTCTAATGAATATTTCAGTAAAATTTTCATTCAGTGTTTTAACTTCGCTTAGTGTTACAGTGGTCGTTTTAATTTTTTGGTTTTAGCTTATAATTTTGTGAAGTTTTGCTGGTATTGGTATTGGCTGTGTTGTAGTAGTATTAATACAAGTAGCTGCTTTCTTAGTAGGCAGAGAATTTCGAGACCATTATTGCTAGTTCTTAAATAGTTTTACTGGTGTAACTGAACTTCGGTAACATAGACATATAGTTTTTTTCAGTAACTGTAAAATTTTACCATGAGTGAAAAGTGTGGGCTCTGTCATAGGTTTGTGAGTAGTGGATTACGGTGTGGGATTTGTTCAAAGTATTTTCATTAGGGGGAATGCAGTGGGGAAGCCAGTGGTCATTTTAGGGAGATCCTCTCCTGGGAATGTAGAATCTGTAGTAGAAACAAGTTAATAGAGGAGCAGGAGCGTAAGATCTGTGCCCTTCAGGTGCAGTTACAATGCGCAAAGGAGGAACTAGGTAGGTTGAGGAGGGTGAAGGGTGGTGGGGAATGTGAACTGGCAGTTGGCAAGAAGGTAGCTAGGAAGAGGAGGTATTCAGACAGTTATACTTTGCATACATGCAATAGATACGACCAACTGTCAGAGTTGAATGGAGAGGAGTCTCGTGTAGCTGTAGATGTAGGGAACTTGCAACAGTCCTCAGCAATTATGAGGCCTAGGTTAGTTGCAAAGTCTAGCAGAAAGAAAGTTCTGCTGCTATGTTGTTCCTACGATAGAGGTGTGAGCCAGCAGTTGCAGGAAGTGTTGGGGAGTGGGTACCAGGTCACCAGCATTGTGAAGCCTAGTGCAGAGTTGGCTCAGGTGACTGAAAGCATAGGGGAGTTATGTAAGAATTTTACGAAGGAGGATCAGGTAGTGACAGTGGGTGGAGCAGGGAACAGTCTCGATAGGGACGGGGAATATGATGTCAGTGGTGACTTGGTTAAGATAGCTACTCAAACTGGTGGCACTAATGTGCATTTCGTGCAACTGTTTCAGTGTCATGACCGGCCTCACCTTAATGCGGCTGTTAGGCGCGTTAATGTGGGGCTGGGGAGGGCACTGATGGAGGAGGGCATGGATCACTTCTCAGTGGTGCCAGTTGGGTCTATCAGTAGATGGGGTTTCACTAGGCATGGCCTGCACCTCAATAGGTATGGAGAGGGGAGGCTGGCTAAGCTTATAGGTGACAAGTGTAGTGGGTGGTGGTGGTGGTGGTGGTGGTGGTGGTGGTAGTAGTGGTGTCACTCAAAGGAAGTCCCTCTAACTAAGGGCTCACCTTCAGAGGACGTAATGTTTCCAAGTAGAGAAGGTATTAGCATATTTCATCACAATATAAGAGGTATTAGAGATAAAGTTAATGAACTGCTAATAGATGTTAACTCTGAAATTATTGGTATATCAGAGCACCACTTAAATAATTTGGTAATTCAGAGGCTTCCTTTACCAGGCTACAGATCAGCTGGCTGTTTCTCAAGGAATTCCTTGCAGGGTGGGGGAGTGGCTCTGTACGTAAAAAACAGTATTTCATTTGAGTCCATAGATGTATCACGACATTGCACTGAACAGATATTTGAAAGTTCTGCAGCATTAGTTGAATTTAGTGAAACTAAACTTCTAATTGTTGTTGTTTATAGGTCCCCTAAATCCGATTTCAAAGCATTTTTGCTTAAGATAGAGAGGGTTCTTGAGTCACTTTGTAGGAAGTATCAGAAAGTAGTTATATGTGGTGAATTCGATATTAATTTTGTATATGATTGTGCAAGAAAAAGGATGTTGGTAGATCTCCTAAATTCATATGATCTGATGCAAACTGTGTTTTTTCCAACTAGGGTGCAGGGGGACAGTAGCACAGTCATAGACAATATTTTTATTCATTCTTCATTACTAGATGGGCATTCTGTTAGTAAAAGGGTGAATGACCTTTCAGACCATGACGCACAAATTTTAACACTAAAAGGCTTTTGTACTCAAACCAATGTTATATTTAATTACAAACTTTGTAGGAAAGTTAATCCAACAGTGTTAGAGAGTTTGTTGAAAATTGTAACTACTGTAATTTCGGAAGTTTGTCTGCCTGAAAATGTACTGTTGTCCCAAGCATATTGCAACAAACGGTGTATTTCTATCGCTGCTCGTTTAGTTTTTATTGCCGTTTCAAATATACCGGTCATTTTTGAAACACCCTGTAAATACAATGCTTTCCACAACACATTTCTCTTGCTCTTTGAGAGTTGCTTTCCATTAGAACATTCTAAACGGGGTTCTAGCAGTAATGGGCAGCCCGGTTGGATGACTAGTGGGATAAGGATATCTTGTAGAACAGAGTGGGAATTATATCAAAATGTTAGAAGTAATCACAATCAAGCTACAGGAACCCATTACAAACGGTATTGTAAGGTGCTTAAAATGTTATTAGCAAGGCAAAGAGTATGTGGTATGCAAATAGAATAGCTAATTCACAGGATAAAATTAAAGCCATATGGTCAGTTGTGAAGGAAGTGTCTGGTCAGCAGCACAAGGTCGATGATATAAAGTCAGTTCGCAGTAATAATATTTTTGTTACTGATAAATCAGATATATGTACAGTATTTAACCATCATTTTCTGAGCATTGCTGGTTAATTAAATAAAAATTTAGTTTCTACAGGAAATCATATAAATTTCTTAGCAAATGCCTTTCCGAGATTGATGTCTGAAATACTCCTCTGTGATACAGACAAGAGGGAGATTGAGTCAATAATTAAATCACTGAAGACTAAGGCCTCTCATGGTTATGATGGAGTGTCTAGCAGAATATTAAAGTACTGTGCTGCACATGTTAGCCCTGTATTTAGCCATATTTGTAATTTTTCCTTTAGGAATAGTCAGTTTCCTGAGCAATTAGAGTACTCAGTAGTAAAACCGCTTCATAGAAAGGGAGAAAGGGATAATGTAGATAATTTTAGACCTATTTCTATGCCATCAGTGTTTGCAAAAGTTATCGAAAAGGCTGTGTATGTAAGGTTAACTCATCATTTTATATCACACGATTTGTTATCTAATGTTCAGTTCGGCTTTAGAAGTCGTTTAACAACTGAAAATGCTATATTCTCTTTCCTCTGTGAGGTACTGAATGGGCTAAACAAAAAGTTTCGAACGCTTGGCGTATTTTTTGATTTAACTAAGGCATTTGACTGTGTTGATCTCACAACATTGCTCCAGAAGTTGGACCATTTCGGAATAAGGGGAGTAGCTCACAATTGGTTCACCTCTTACTTTAGCAACAGCAGCAAAAGGTCATTATTCACAATGTTGATAACGGCTGTGATGTGGTATCTGAGTGGGGTACTGTCAAGTGGGGGTGCCCCAGGGATCAGTATTGGGGCCACTCCTGTTCCTTATTTATATAAATGATATGCTCTCTAGTGTTATGGGTAACTCTAAAATATTTCTGTTTGCTGATGACACTAGCTTGGTAGTAAAGGATGTTGTGTGCAACATTGGCTTGGTTTAAAATAGTGCACTACATGACCCCAGTTCATGGTTTGTAGGAAATACACTAATGTTAAATCACAGTAAGACTCAGTTTTTAAAGTTTCTAACACACAACTCACCAAAACCTGACGTTTTAATCTCACAGAACTGGCATATGATTAGTGAAACTGAACAGTTCAAATTTCTAGGTGTTCAGAAACATAAGTAAGCTGTCGTGTAAAGCCCACATTCAGGATCTTGTTCAAAGACTTAATACTGCCATTTTTACTATTCGAACGGTATCAAAAGTGAGTGATACTTCGACACGAAAATTAGTCTACTTTGCTTATTTTCATTCACTTATGTCGTATGGTATTATGTTTTGGGGTAACTCTTCCCATTCTAGAAGGATATTTTTGACTCAGAATCGGGCGGTTCGGGCAATAAGTGGTGTGAGTTCACGAAACTCTTGTCGACCTCTGTTCACGAGTCTGGGTATTTTTGACATTGGCCTCTCAATATGTATATTCCTTATTGTCGTTTCTTGTTACCAATATTAGTTTATCTCTAAGAATAAGCAGCTTTCACTCGGTTAATACTCGGCAGAAATCAAACCTCCATTTGGATCGGACTTCCTTAACTCTAGTGCAAAAAGGTGTGCAGTATACTGCTGCATCCATTTTCAATAAGCTGCCACTCTAATTCAAAAATCTTAGCAGTAATCCACGCGCTTTCAATTCGAAACTGAAGAGTTTCCTCATGGGTCACTCCTTCTGTTCTGTTGAGGAGTTCCTTGAAAAATTACGCTGATTCTTATTCTATTGCTGATAGCGTTTACTTAAACCTATGGACAGACTATGTTTCAGGTTCATGAACATTTATTTTTATGTCTTATTACTTTTATGTTGTAAATTCATGTACTGACACTTTCCTTGACCTTGGAGATTTGCTCCTCAATTTGATCCTACGGAACTTGACGTGTAAATAAATAAAATAAATAAATAAATAACAAGAGGCTCACATTAGTGTGATGACACATGTTCACTTGCTACACGGTTACCGCTGTGTGGCGCCATTTACCACTGAGCTCGGATAGCCTCGCTTTGCATTCCACTGGCGTGTCTGTTACTGAGACACTCATGTCGCCACACTGGCAGCTACCGTCCCTTGCCCATTAACACAACGCTCCATGGTGGCCTCCACATTACTTCCCCTCACTTTTGCTGAAGACTTATAATCCTTCTTCTGAGGAATGGGTAGTGGCTCTACAATGGGAACACATAGTCTGTCCATCGCGAGTCCTCATGTTACTCGATGTGAGCTGAATGGCGTTCTCCAAAACACTTGAGCCTGCACCAACGTTGAGATCTGTTTTCAGATCTGCTATAGATCACCCCCTGTCGTGCTTGACTGAGCGAGAGAGCATACGACCTACACTTCCTGTGATGAGGCGTGGATGCAGATGCTTGGATGCATGGATTCAAAATTGTTGCGAGTTAAACAGCGTGGTCCTCAGCGTCCTTTCTTAAGATTGTGGCATAGCTGTATCAATGGTTACTCTTGTTAATAAGAAAGGCGAAGGCCATATAAATGCACCAAAATTAATACAAATTTTCACATATTGTCTCCAGGAGATTTATTTATACTGTTGTCATTCGTTAACACAATAATCTGCCCTTCATCGAAGTCGCTATGTCAGCACATTTGCATTTACGGTCCGTATCGTCGCTAGAATGATTCACTGCTCCACTTATACACAGCGGTAATAAAAGTCATTAATACCTCCTAATAACGTATCTGACCTGCTTTTTCCCAGAGTAGTGCGGCAGTTAGATGTGCCATGGAGTCAAGAAGTTGAAATGGTTGAAATGGCTCTGAGCACTATGGGACTTAACATCTATGGTCATCAGTCCCCTAGAACTTAGAACTACTTAAACCTAACTAACCTAAGGACATCACACAACACCCAGTCATCACGAGGCAGAGAAAATCCCTGACCCCGCCGGGAATCGAACCCGGGAACCCGGGCGCGGGAGTCAAGAAGTCGTTGGAAGTCCCCTGCAGGTATACTCTATAGCAGTCCACAATTGTGAAAGTGTTGCCAGTGAAGGATTTTTTGTAAGAACTGAACCCTCGATTATGTCCCACAAATGTCTGATGGAATTCATGCAGGGCGATCTGGGTGACCAAATCATTCGCTCGAGTTAGCTGGAACTTTCTACAAACCAGTTGTGAATAATTGTTGCCTGTGACATGGCGCGCTGTCATTAATAAAAATTCCACCGTTGTTTGGGAACATGAAGTTCATGAAAGGCTGAAAATGGTCTCCAAGAGGTTCAGTTTGACCGAAGGAGCCTGTCCGTTTCATGTAAACACAGCCCACACCATTATGCAGCCCCCACCTGCCTGCAGAGTGTCTTGTTGACAACCAACTGCGACATAGTCGCGTATACAAACAGTGATCCACTACTGTCAAATGTTTTTTTATTCCAGTCTTTGATCACAATATCAATTCTTTAGACGATGACCGGTTTCAGTCCGTAATGACCATCCTCAGATCTACAATGTACAAATATATACACCTAGTGAGCATTGATAACGATCATAGCAGCCAATTGTGATACATTAAAGACGAATACAGTTACCCATATAAATTTATTAAAAGGAAATATATGAAGAGAATAGTTCCGACCCTTTTAATGTATCACAATTGGCTTCTATGATAGTTATCAATGTTAAAAGTCTGCTACATGTATTTTACCTAATGTGTTTTTATCTGATTGAAGTCAGCGGTACAGTGAAACATATACAAATGAAAACAAAATATGCATAGAAACAGAGATTTTATTGAACGCTACACGCAATAAAATATTTCACGAAGACAACTGAATTTATTTTATATGTTCATGCTCAACTTGAAGCTGATTTGTATGACATGCTCTTTTCAAAATCTACTTTGCGAAGTTAACCTCTTTTTAGAAACGCTAATTTTGTTGTACGAATGCTTGCCTCTTTTTGGTGTTTGCATCCATTGTGCTGCTGTGGCCATTTTTGGCAGAATTAATTATTATGTGTGTATTGGTCTGTGCATGTTCCAAACTTTTCAAAAAATTGAAGATACGTTGGTGAGGGGACTCACACGAAGCGTTGAATCGAGCATGAAAACTCTCACAAGCGTTAGTAGACCGCCACAAGAAAGCAGAATCTGATGCCGAAATCTATGGAGAAAACAATGTATGTTCCTTCTTATCGATGTAAATTTCCACAATGTAATCTGCAAACTTCGTGAGTTTTTCGCCTTGTAGCTGTGTGCTGATCAGGTCGGCAAATATGTCAGGAACATCTTGGGGGCTTAAGTAAGTAAGTCCAAATACATAGTGCAGCCACTGTCCTTTTTCACTGTTCTGGTTTTTGTGTAATGACGACATATCAAGGTTTTGTGTTTTTCACCATCTAAAACGTACAGAATAAAATATTACTCCTGCAAATTTAAAAGACAGTAGTTATTTTTTTCCTAAGATAAGGTCAGTAACATAAGCCATGTTGTTCTTTATCCTTGGTAGCGCTGAGCAGAAGGGGCGCCGAGATCGCGCTGGTTTAGGTAATTTTAGGAATGAAAAGAGAGATTTGTTCAAAATTTAAGACAGAAAGCAGTACAAGCTAGCTGATGTATAGTGGAGACATGAACTTGAAGCGCGGTTCTGTGTTGCAGAAGAACATTTGGATGAGAGAATTCAGAAACGGGCATACAAACAACCGTTGGACTCGAGACTCATTTGTCCGTTTTTTATATTTCGTTTATTTACTTCATAAGCACATTATCTTGCTAGGTACTGGTATATATATTTTCCCAGTTTCGCAAAATGGCGATAACAGCGAATCACATCCGGAAGTTTGTCGCCAGCGCTGTCTTTTGCAATTGCTTCCTAAACTATAATAGTAACATCAGATTATGTACATACAGATTGTAAAGCACGGAAAGATCCACACAAAAGCTAGCAAACTGAAATTGACCCACAATGACCATTTTCGTCTTTTCAAGTTGCTGGTGCCCAACTACAAAACATAAAAATTAAGACTGTGACTCAGTTATAAGAATTAGGTGTATGCACTTCTATACGTTTGTTTAGATAGTTTTAAGATCTACAATTCGACACTATACCGTTTGGTGAACCCTAATTATTCTGGTATTTGAAGAGTGCCCGTTGTCAGCACACTTTTTTTTTTTACTTTATACAGCTGATGATCATTGAACGGGTGAACAGACTGTCATAAAATGTAGCTAAGAGCCATCCCAATTAAACTGCGCAAAAATTGCTCCATTTGTTTTCGAGTATTGGTGTCAGACACACAGTCGCGTCAAACTCACAACATCCCTTATTTTATATATGAAGATGGCATCTGTTTTTTCGGACATGTCCGAAAGAACAGATACCATATATATACATATATCACCGGCCATTTGACCATCTCTTTCTGTGCACGGGAATCGGCAGTAAGGCCGCGAGTAATGAGTATAATGGGCGGGGGCACCATGAATATACTGCGGGACAAAGAATTGCGAATGTGAGTCCCACAGGAGGCGTGCCAGAGATAAGTCCCTGCAATCGCACTGTCCTCTGTGTCCTCGGAGGCACAGATGGATAGAGCGTCTGCCATGTAAGCAGGAGATCCCGGGTTCGAGTACCGGTCGTGGCACACATATTCAACTGTCCCCATTGACTTATATCGACGCCTGTATGCAGGTAAGGTTATTCATTTCATTGTAATTAAATCCCTTATTTTGACGTTGGGAGTTAAAAAGGATGGATAACATTTTCTGTTACGAGTTGAAACACATGGTATTAATATTCCACAAACATCAGTATTGTGTATTTTAATTCATGATACGTCATATTCTTCCAAGTACCGAGGGAAGATTCCATAAACATCTTGCATAATCTATGGCCGTTTATTGTTCAATAAAAGTATATCTTTCATAAAACAGCGGTTATAATAATTGTACAGACCAAGCTTGAACTAGATGAAATCGACAACCAAGAATCTTGATTAATGGGAAAGCAATTTTGACGCAATCATGGATGCATTGTTAGGAGTCAGTGACCAACGTTTTTGGTTTGAAAGACAGTTGTCTCCTCCCGCATTCATCATGAATACACTTCAGAATATCCAGATAGGTTTCCTCTTTCTTATCTTTCATAAGGCTGAATGCTAATGGTATGTAAGTATTTCCGGAGTAACAGTGTATCATAAATAGCTGAAGAAAATATATTGTTGCATATTGAAAAGTACCATCCATTAATACAATTTCCTGTTGACATAGAAATTCGGTATCTGAGTCGGTATAAAAAAATAACATGGCCATTTTCTATGTCATTGTTTAGGTTAAAAGTTTCGTCTTTGGTAGTTGTTCTCTCCAGCTGGGATAAGGCATTCTGAACTTACGCCACATCTTCGTCAAACGAGCGTGATTAATTTTGTTGTGCATACACTTTATATCCTTTCTAGTTACAATGTTTACTGTTGATGGATTGTCATCTACTTCTTCACTAATAAGCTTTGACGGTCATTCATCCAAAGCTTCGTCTTTACTTTTACTGTTCTTCACATCCTAAAACGCTTCTATAAGGTTTGAATTTAAGGCTATCGCAAACTAAAAGTACATTACCACGATTAGTACAAATAAGTCTCGAAATAAGTCTACTTGCTATATATTTCTATTCAATAACATCAATGCACAACGAAACATTACATAAGCCTGTATAAATGCCAGCCAGTCTATAGCAACCACAGAACTTAATAGGTATGTTTACAGCCCCAAATTCCTTTCCTGCTGACTCATTCAGAGGGTCCGGCCTTTCTACTACCTGAGCGTAGAGTTGCCGAAATCGAGCGAGGGATTAGCTGACACTTTCCCAATACCCTTCTTGTGCTCATTTAAAGTTGTCAAATTCTAGTATGCGCTCTCAGTATGCAGCATTGGCACGTTATGCAAACAGAAAAAGGTATTTACCTGAATTCTTGCACGCAGCCTGGGAACAGGTTACGCAAACTGATAGCCTTAGTATATACTTAAGAAGGGATATTACTATTCTTTCAGAGTAATTTAATTGTTATTATTGCGAGTGGCGACATCTATGGCTGGTTGTGTCAATATTTTATTTACCAAACTAATTAATGTTCAGTGATCAAGTGGCAGAACATTGCGTCAGAACAAATCGAGTAAGTTAATTTAGCAAGTGCACGCGCGCATTCGCAATGAAAATAGCGGGTGCAGACTATGCTATGCAATCCAGATGTGTAGAGGAAATTAATTACTGTTTCAAGCGCTGGGATACAGCGTGTTGGCAGAGTTATTACATTGCAACAGATCGGAGAATTAGATGTTCCTGAACCTACGAGTATCGGCACGTTGTTGCATACCCAGGAGTATATCTCGGTAGTCGAATAGATTTACGTGCATTATTTAAAACAATATTTTTTAAGGTTGTGTTTGCATGTGTCCTAGGAATGAAAATGTAGCTTTAAATTTTAATATGATGTAATTTATTCTTGTTCATTCATAAAATTCATATTGATACAAATATAGTTCGTGAATTTATAATGTCTTATAAATGCTGAATTTCCGTGTTTGAGAAGCGGTAGTCAATATTTAGGAACATGACAGGAGTTATCATTCGAAACAATAAAGTCAAATAAACTAAAGCTCTAAAACACATACCTTAAGAACTATGAGCAATTGTTGATCTTCGATACTGTGAAACAAATCTTTTCTACTACAAGCTCTTTGCTTTCCATATTTTGGGAAGTGGTAGTATGGAAGTAACGCAGATTAACAAGTGCTCATAGCTATCAAGGTACGCATTTTAGACCATATGTTTGTCGGACGGACATTTTTTTCCTTGGTTTGGTCCATAATGCCACTTCCCAAAATATGGAAAGCAAAGAGCTTGTAGTAGAAGAAATTTGTTTCACAATATCGAAGATTAAGAACTGCCTATAGCTCTTTAGTTATGCATTTTAGAGTCCATGTTTACTTGACAGTTTTGTTTCCAATGATCATTCGTGTCGTATCCATGAGTATTGACCATCATTTCTGAAACACCCTGTACATATAAACCACGTGTGCGTTGTTAGATCCCCCCGCGGGCGACCCCCAGGTGCCAGATAGAAGAAAGCGTCTCATTTATGGGTGGTACTGGGTAAATGAAATACACAGAGTTGACCAAATATTGACGTTAGTGTCTGTTCTGGCATCCAGCGTATAACAGTCATCGTCTGTCCACCAAATTGGTGCGGCTGCTACAAATATGTGTTGATCTCAACAATGAAGCTGTTAACATTTGTGATCTCCGAAAGAGGTCAACACAACCATCTCCAGCTTGAAAGAATCGTGATAAAACGACAGGAAAAATGTCCACTTCCCAGGCTCCAGTAAGTATGCTGAATTTCCCTGGTCATCGGATTCTGGGGGACCAGGAAAATTATGAGAAGGAGAAGAATCGGAGCTTCCGGAAACCTCTTCACAAATACTACCCTGACACCCTCGACACAAATACACTGGTCAAGAGGAAAAATTTCACATCAACATCTTTCAATACAAGAGATGCGTTCCACAGACTAAAACCACTTCAACACAGAAAACTACAGGATACACAAAGGAAAATCTGCTGTTAGAAGAAGAACAACGACAATGAAGAGGAACATCTACAATAACCTTCAAATCAGGAAACAAAAGATACACAAGCATCAGTGCATAAGCACCGACAAACTATCACAAAAAGTCGAAGGCTTTTGGGAAGACATGGGAGAAATAATAAATAAAATACTAGAAAGACATGTTAAAATTGTATTACGGGACTTCAATGCAGTACTACTCAAGGAGAAGAAGTTCAAGCGTATCACCAGCCCATACACAGTACACAAACGCACCAAAAAGGGTGGGGAACATCTCATGCGTTAGGGTCAAAATTTTAGCTTAAAAATCACGTCAATGCAATTTCAAAAGCCAAGACTAAAACGCACAACATGGAAAACGCCCGGAAACGTGGGGGGAGAATTTCAAATTGATCACGTAGGCATCACAAGCAAAAATTAAAGCGAAATTCTAAATGTGAGAAAGCGCAAAGGATTCTTCGAGTCCGACCGTCACTTGCTACAGAGTAAAAATTAGTCAATCCGAAGAAACAGAATGAAAACATAGAAACAATTGCAAGACAGGACCCCGAATACTTGAAGATAAACAAAGACGAAATTATTGAAGATATTAATCAAAGTTCAACAGAAAATTGGACATACCTCGCGACCACAATTCAGAATGCAATGCGTTGGGGTCAGCCTCCTATGAAACGAAAAGATGGATGATGGAACACAACTTTTAATCAGACTGTTGAACGTAGAATGCAGGCCTGGAAGAAGTTTAGCAGTAGCAGAACAAAAGAGACATGGCAGGATTTCCACAAAGTCCAGAAACAATCCTCGAAAGATAGTAAAAGAGTGTAAAGGACATGCGACAAAAACTGACTAAATGAAATCGGCATCAAGAGAAATAACACGAGTAGATTCTACATAATTTTCAGGGAAAATATAAAGGGTTATCAGCCTCCAAATATTTACTTCAAAAGAACAGACTGATCTCTGGAAACAAATACTAAAGAAAACCGCAAAATTCTTAAAGATTATTTTGATAAACTTCTCAGTTGCGAGAAGCTTAAAGAAAAATTACACTTCATGGAAACTGTATCAAACTCAGATTCAAGCCCGCGTTCAATAACAGAGGTAGAAGACATTATAAAACAACTAAAAACAGCAGAGAAAATTCCACAGGAATGGAAATGCGCGATGAGTCACCCACTCCACAAAAAGGGTGACAAGGCAGACCCTAATAACTACAGAGGTGTCTTATTATTACCGGTCACCTACAAAATTCTCTCCAAGGCATTGCTAAACAGACTAGAACCACAAGTTGATACAAAAATAGGTGAATACCAAGCAGGCTTCAGAAAAGGAAGGTCCTATATTGAACAAATTTGGAAACTACGAGAGCTCCTGAAAGCCAGGCAGACGAACAACACTGTAGTCACATTCGTGGACTTGGCCTACGGCTCCATAGGCAGTCAGATTCTCTTTGACACATTAGACAAATATAGAACAGACAGAAAAACTTTGATACTAATACAACAGACACTTATAGACACCACATCCAAATAAAAATTATGGGCGAAATCTCAGACCAAATCGAGATACACTATGTGGTCACAAGTATCCGGACACGCCCAAAAACATACGTTTTTCGTATTAGGTGCATTGTGCTGCCACTTACTACCAGGTACTTAATATCAGCGACCTTGGTAGTCATTAAACGAAATAAGAGACCAGAATGGGGCGCTCTGCAGAACTCACAGTCTTCGAATGTGGTCTGGTGATTGGGTGTCACTTGTGTCATACGTCTGTACGCGGGATTTCCACACTCCTAAACATCCCTAGGTCCATTGTTTCCGATGTGATAGTGAAGTGGAAATGTGAAGGTTCACGTACAACGCAAAAGTGTACAGGCCGACCTCGTCTGTTGACTGACAGAGACCGCCGACACTTGAAGAGGGTCGTAATGTGTAATAGGCAGACATCTATCCGAACCATCATACAGGAATTCCAAACTGCATCAGGATCCATTGCAAGTACAATGACAGGCGAGAGGTGAGAAAACTTGTATTTCATTTACGAGCGGCTGCTCATAAGCCACCGTTCACGCCGGTAAATGCCAAACGACGCCTCGCTTGGTGTAAGGAACGTAAACAGTGGACGATTGAACATCGGAAAAACGTTTTGTAGAGTGACGAATCACGGTACACAATGTGGCGATCCAATGGCAGGTGTGGGTATGGCGAATGCCCAGTGAATGTCATCTACCAGCGTGTGTAGTGCCAACAGTAAAATTCGGAGGCGATGGTGTTATGGTGTGGTCGTATTTTTCATGGAGGGGGCTTGCACCTCTTGTAGGTTTGCGTACCACTATCACAGCACAGGCCTACATTGATGTTTTAAGCACGTTCTTGCTTTCCACTGTTGAAGAGCAATTCGGGGATGGTAATTTAATCGTTCAACACGATCGAGCACTTGTTCATAATGCACGGCCTGTGGCGGACAATAACATTCCTGTAATAGACTGGCCTGCACAGAGTCCTGACCTGAATCCTAAAGAACACCTGTGTGATGTTTTGGAACGCCGACTTCGTGCCAGGCCTCACCGACCGACATCGATACCCCTCCTCAGTACAACACTTCGTGAAACATTAGCTGCCATTCCCCAAGAAACATTCCAGCGCATGGTCGAATATATGTCTGCGAGAGTGGAAGCTATCATCAACGCTAAGGGTTGGCCAACACCATACTGAATTCCAGCATTACCGATGGAGGGTGCCACGAACTTGTAAGTCATTTTGAGCCAGGTGTCCGGATATTTTTGATCACAGGGATCAGACAAGGAGATGGTCTCTCACCGCATTTATTCAACATTGTTTTGGACAAAATTATCAGACAATGGAAGGAAGCAAAAGAAATTCACTTAGGAAGAAGGTGTGCAAACAAGACGATCATAAAATTCCTGGCATTTTCAGATGACCTGGCAATACTCAGCAACAATAGACCAGAAGCACATAAGCGCTGGAGTAGTACATGAAGCCTCTGTAAAAACGGGTCTACAGATATCGTATGAGAAGACGCAATACATGTAAAGAAAGACTTCGGAGCCTAGTGTTACGTTTTTCACACGCCATTATTGTCACAATATTTCACATGATAACACAGAAAAGCACGATTTGAAGAGAAAAATAAGAAAACACATTAACATAGCACTGAAAATAATATCTAGTTAATTGCAAGCGCAGCTGCGAAATACTTGGTGCAAACCTACATGCATGCTACAACTGTTTTACTGTACAACAATGAAAAACTACAACTACAAAGGAAATTCTCTCTATGATTACGCGCTATCAATAAACAATAGCTACACTAATTACACAAACTACAAGGAAAAAAATCATAAGATTCCAGTGAGGTATCCTCGGCTAAGAGTCGACATATGAAACGTCCCCTTAGAAAAATTAATGGATTACTGTGCTGGTAAGCCCGTTACGTTATTGATTTTCAAACAGCTGAGCAAAACTGAATGTACTCAGACATTTCTCACTTTACTTATTCTGGTCATCACTAAATTGACACACAATATTTTTAGCGCGACGCAATCTGACTTTTAATAATCCCTACAAAAGAATGGCCCTGACTGACAATAACCTATACCTTTCGTCAATCACTTACCTCACAAAAATCTTCGTTACTCGAACTACTGCAATACAGCGAGCGCCTCTACTGCCAGCTAAATAAAAGATTCAAACTACTGAAGGCACTAACTACTGATAGGCATAGTTAGCAAATGAAAGATTTTGATAGAAAACAAAAAATGTATTTACCTTAATAGTGTTCAAAAGTCATAATATATGTAGCATTTCATGACATCTATTCTTACAAATGTACTGTTTCTGATGGACACACGTCCAGATCATCCGCTCTCAAAAATCCGCCATCTCACTTCCCCACATCCATCACTGCTGGCGAATCACCTCCAACTGCGCAACACTACGTGCTGTTAACAGCCAACTGCCCAACACTACAATAGCCAACAACAATGGAAACCAGCCACAGACTGCACACAGCACAGCCACTGATTTTCAAACAGAGCGCTACGTGGCTTTACCAATATAAAAACCTAAACAGCCTACTTACATTGCCCCCAGGCTCCCCACAAAAATTTTTACAAATTGTTTTGGGCAGTGGCCAATACAGATTTGAAAATATTTTTCATAACTACAATAACAAAGAAATCAAATGTACACACATATTGATACAATGTTGGTCCAAAGCTAAAATTTTCTCACAGTCCATAATGACAGTCCTTATCATTCATCACAGTAAAATTGCAGTGTTTTTTTTTTCTCTCAAAGTCTGAGCAGTAAAAGAAAATGCACAAGAAAGTAGTGGATTTCCATGCAGTCTTGAAGAAGTAGTGTTGTCCTTTCAATGGAAAGACAGTGCTGCCTCTTGACATGCAGACAGGTAATAGGCCACAACATAGCAAGCCCACAGCAGATTCAGTCGAAGTTTTGAAGAATATTGGTAGGTAGGTCATCACAGAGCAGACCCACTGTAGTCCTTGTAGAAATTACGGTATTGGTGGGCCACCAGAGGTGCAGACCCACTGCAGTCCTTGTAGAAATAATGGTATTGGTGGGCCATCAAAGGTGCAGACCCACTGTAGTCCTTGTAGAGACAGCCAGCAGCCATCTGTTGCGACTGTGCAGGTGCACAATCCCCATCGAAGAGTCTTGCAGAGAATATAGTATGTCCATAAACCACCACTTGTGCACTCACAAAGTTTTTGGAATTGTCCTTAGAACCAGCAATGCTGTTAACCAGTCCCTTGCTGAATTATTAACACACGTGCAAACACTAACAGTCCCTACTTCTCACATATTGTCCATATACTATGACCAACAGAAACGTGTGCAGTGAAATGTAACTTACAAGTTACTTAATTTGATGAACTGGTGTCAGTTACAATTTCATAACATAAGAATACAATAACAAAGGTACACAATACATCATTAAAGAACATAACAATACAGATAACATTTGTAGTAAAACAGGCTTTACAAAAGAATAGAGATAAACATTTACATCAGTGTTACAGGAATTATGACATAAGTAAATAAATAAAATAATGAGAATAGTTTTTGAAACATTAATTTCACACATGAGAATTGAAACTGAACAGAATTAATAATGTGTAAACATCTTTACAAAGAAAATAACATATTATTAATACAAATTATATTTGAGGATAACAGTATTCCTCATCATTATGAATGTAGCTTAGTACTAGAAAAATTCTACAACATAAATCTTATTAGCTAAACACATAAAGACAGGAAAAACACAAATACATGAGAGTACACAAACACGTAGCAGAATAACACAGGAGGAAAGGACAGGGTTTGTTTTCAGTGTAACATTTGGTACTACAGTCCAACCCAAAACTTCATTCCATAGATCTTTCGTCTTATTTCAACATTTGTTTCCACCAAAAAAATCCTATCCAAGCATGCTTTCTGTATTTATATGTTCACATTTTTCTTACCTCATTATTTATTTTCCATTATCTTACCTCATCATTTATTTCCAAGAAAATCCTACCCAAACCTGTTGTCCCTAAACCCTACTTTTTTGTTTGTATCCTTTTTCAAAATACTTTTTTGGCCAAACCATTTTCTTATAGCTTCTCAATGCATTTCTTCCAATTCATCCTAACTCGTTCTCTTATACAGCCTATCCCATCTTAAGCTAACTTAAAACTACTGAGCTCAGATGCATAAACTAAGGGACGAGGCAATTCAGCAGCACAAAACAATTAATGCAAACAGCAATGACCAAAAAATGCAAATTGGCAAAGCAAGCAGCAATAAATGTAATAACTTATATCTAAACATGACAAAGCTCAAGCAGAAAAAATAGTACATTAAAGACAACAATGCAGATAAGGGAAATGTCTATTCACATCTTAATATATATGTCATTAAAGTGGTGCACCACAAGAAGTTATTCTACCAAAAAATTACCAAGTACTTGAAAAGAAAATTATATATACAGTTACTGTTATTAGTCCCTTCTTGTTGTTCTTTCCTTTCCAAGTGCTACTTTTTCGAAGAATGTGGATCATAAAATTATTATTTAATAGATCTGTTGACAGAAAGTGTTCACATTAGCAAATGCATTTAATTTTATTTTATAAAACCAATGCTGCAACACAGCTGGAAACCAGATATCAAATGAAATAAGCAACTATGAAAAGCAAAGCATAAAAATATCATTCAATAGTCATGTGCATTTCATAAGTTAGTAGAAATTCTCTCAACTCTCGCAGAAAGACACTTGTCATAATCAGGTGTGCAGATGTAAGAATATTTCCCATCAGTTTAAAAGCATTTCAGTAAGTAGCACAAAGTACGTGCTCCACAATATAATCATATGTTTCCAAGTAATGAGCGTGTCGTATTTGCAATGCTTTCTACAAAGGAATGTCAATAGTGATGTTAATGGTCTCTCTTTTTTTTCAGCTAAGGCTTTTTCTCCAGGCAGGTGGCACAGCTGGGTGTCCACGACGCATTACGGGAAGGTCACTTAACTTTCTTACCGAAATATTTACGACAGCAATGACAGTCTCATATAAAAAAAAAAAATTCACAGGTCGAGAATTTGCATTACGAATGTGTAGAAACAAAGTTCTATAAATATAACAGCGTCCAAAAAATTTTCGCCGGCATTGTGATACATTCATGCATATACACAATTTCATAACTCTCAATGTACGATTATTGGTTTCCACCATCCTCTTTCACAACCCAGAGTCCCTAACCACTACTCATTATTCCTTACCTTATTACACATACACATATTCGTTGACACTTCTTCAATATTTCATCATAATAAATACCTAGCATAATCAAATTCCTCATATAGCATCAGCTTATTGATCATAAACATACCTCAACAACAAAATACACATGGTCGTCGTAATAATGTCATCATAACACCTCAGTCAAATCCCAACATCGTCGTAGCTTCCTCCAATAATATCAAAACCTAAAGAAAATTCTCTGCTCATTTCAATAGTGTCATCTACCTCAAACGTACTTTAAAAATCATTATCCCATACCAAATACACTCCTGGAAATTGAAATAAGAACACCGTGAATTCATTGTCCCAGGAAGGGGAAACTTTATTGACACATTCCTGGGGTCAGATGCATCACATGATCACACTGACAGAACCACAGGCACATAGACACAGGCAACAGAGCATGCACAATGTCGGCACTAGTACAGTGTATATCCACCTTTCGCAGCAATGCAGGCTGCTATTCTCCCATGGAGACGATCGTAGAGATGCTGGATGTAGTCCTGTGGAATGGCTTGCCATGCCATTTCCACCTGGCGCTTCAGCTGGACCAGCGTTTGTGCTGGACGTGCAGACCGCGTGAGACGACGCTTCATCCAGTCCCAAACATGCTCAATGGGGGACAGATCCGGAGATCTTGCTGGCCAGGGTAGTTGACTTACACCTTCTAGAGCACGTTGGGTGGCACGGGATACATGCGGACGTGCATTGTCCTGTTGGAACAGCAAGTTCCCTTGCCGGTCTAGGAATGATAGAACGATGGGTTCGATGAGGGTTTGGATGTACCGTGCACTATTCAGTGTCCCCTCGACGATCACCAGTGGTGTACGGCCAGTGTAGGAGATCGCTCCCCACACCATGATGCCGGGTGTTGGCCCTGTGTGCCTCGGTCGTATGCAGTCCTGATTGTGGCGCTCACCTGCATGGCACCAAACACGCATACGACCATCATTGGCACCAAGGCAGAAGCGACTTTCATCGCTCAAGACGACACGTCTCCATTCGTCCCTCCATTCACGCCTGTCGCGACACCACTGGAGGCGGGCTGCACGATGTTGGGGCGTGAGCGGAAGACGGCCTAACGGTGTGCGGGACCGTAGCCCAGCTTCATGGAGACGGTTGCGAATGGTCCTCGCCGATACCCCAGGAGCAACAGTGTCCCTAATTTGCTGGGAAGTGGCGGTGAGGTCCCCTACGGCACTGTGTAGGATCCTACGGTCTTGGCGTGCATCCGTGCGTCGCTGCGGTCCGGTCTCAGGTCGACGGGCACGTGCACCTTCCGCCGACCACTGGCGACAACATCGATGTACTGTGGAGACCTCACGCCCCACGTGTTGAGCAATTCGGCGGTACGTCCACCCGGCCTCCCGCATGCCCACTATACGCCCTCGCTCAAAGTCCGTCAACTGCACATACGGTTCACGTCCACGCTGTCGCGGCATGCTACCAGTGTTAAAGACTGCGATGGAGCTCCGTATGCCACGGCAAACTGGCTGGCACTGACGGTGGCGGTGCACAATTGCTGCGCAGCTAGCGCCATTCGACGGCCAACACCGCGGTTCCTGGTGTGTCCGCTGTGCCGTGCGTGTGATCATTGCTTGTACAGCCCTCTCGAAGTGTCCGGAGCAAGTATGGTGGGTCTGACACACCGGTGTCAATGTGTTCTTTTTTCCATTTCCAGGAGTGTATATCATTCAAAGCTCTCATAGTATCACAATGGTTCCGAAAAAATATGAACAGTTCACAAAGTACAGACAAAATACAATTTCGTAAGTGTGAAGTTATCCAACTGTGTAACTACGTAAACATCTGTCACTGATGTAGTAAAAAAAGTTTTTCTCTCTCCGTTAAATGATCAGATAGCTGTGTAATTCTGTGTTACAGAAATATGGTACCAATGTGTAAAGTTGTACAAGCAAATACCATATTAGCTAGGGCTCCTTGTGCTTGCCAAACACATGGTACACAAAGTAAGCGTGTACCCCCCTGAGGATTAATGTAATTATACCCTCAGGTGTTACAGATTACAGCAATGGAATGAAATGTATCATGGAAAACTTTCTTTGTAATTCAAAAATCTTTAAAAACAAATGTTTTAAGTACAAAATTAATCACTCAAATGCGTCTCCTGTAGCGCTAAATGTGCGTCTTGCTGTAAGATAATTCTGTGGAAGTGTCGTAGCTATCGTCCTCTGTAAGCAAAGTTCTGTTGAAGTCAATGTACTCACCTCATGATAAACAAAAGTGAAATGCTTTGCGTATAGATATCGTAGTTATTATGCTTATTCCTGTGATGAAGAAAGTACTGTACTGTAGCGTATTGTTGTGCTACGGAAAAGGCTGTCTCATTGTAGCTATACCACAAAAGTTACTACTAAAACATGTTTTACTTTCCAGAATAATACATAAAAGCTGTGCAGATATAAAACAGATACACCGCAAAAGCAACAATGTAAATTGTGTCACACATTAGTAGCATCGTGATATAATCATGTAGCTGTCAAAGAAACCAAATACTAAGTCATCTTTAATCTCACAGAAAGAACTTCAAATAAAGAATGTCTTTTCAACTAAACCAAAATGTTTCATTAAAATCTCATTAGCAGTATATGTTCTAAGTATGTAAGCCTTATAGTCGTTACGTAATCGTGCAATTAACAAGCAAGAATGTACACACACAATAACACTGTGTCCTCTGTTCACTATAACAATGCATTCGTAATTTCTGTTTAAATAAGTTCTCTTGGTTCTTGACTGGATATTTAACTTCAAACATTGTTGCATGTTAACAGATTCTAAGTCTGACAAATCATACTAGTAATGTAAAGAGAAAAATTTTATAGCGAAGACTAAGTTAAAAAAACAGATTATCTCTCAATAAACGGTTTTACATGTGAAATGTGGTGCAATCCTTTATTCTTCCTAGTGCGCAGAGTTTCAACTTCAAAGCAATTATCATGTTGTATACATCAGTAAGGCATGCTAAAATTTTTCTCAAGGTTAGCGTTTATGTTATTTTTTCCTCAGCCAGCCGGCGCACGTAGCTGCATGCGGTGCGAGTCATTGTCTGTCTCTTTGTTGGCGCGTGGCGTTATTGGGATTAAGAGACCTAACTTCTACAAATTCACCTTGTCGAGAGGTTCCTGCCCTGTTTGAATCCCGCCAGTTCTGATGCAATTCAGGTCTGTCGTTACGATTATATCGTCTATCGTCATGTCGGTAGCTTCCATAGTTTCTTTCTTGTCGGTCACGTGGTGGAGAATTTCTCCCTGAATCGTAACAGCGCGCTGGACCGTTGCGTCTGAAGTTATTCTGTCTCCCTTGATATTAATTATTTTGGTTCCCATATTGTCTGTTTCTCTGATTGTCTCTGTGATAGTCATTACTGCGGAGAGGTGATCTTCCCCTGTAATTATTACTACTCTGCCAACGGTTGTCATACGGGTGGTGTCTGTTTTGGTCACGATTTACGTTGTAAGAATAGCCTTGTCGTGTCCATTTATTATTTCTGTCATCGCGGAATTGTGACGGATGTAACCTGTAATTATTGTGCTCCTGTTTTCGCGCTCCGCGATTGTCAGTGTCAATATCCAATTCTTGTAAGAGTCCCTGAAAAGCTTCTATGTCGTCATTTGCAACGTCCTGCCAAAATAGTATGTCGTAAATGTTCAGGCAATGTGATTAAGCAAATGCGGATGAGTTCTGAACGGATGTAAGGGTTTGACAGGTACTGATTCTTGTGCAACATGTCTTCAAATTATTTCACAAGACTGGAAAATTCAGATTGTTCGAAATATTTCATCATTATGATGCTATGTTTCACTCGGCCGTGTGTGGCTTGAGACCAATATGTTGAGAGGAAGGCATGATAAAATTCTCCTTCACTGTGGCAATCGTGAATGACCGATCGCATTCTTACAGCTGGTTCATTCTCTAAGTCGCGACACATAAATTCTAATCTGTGCTCTAATGACCAACGCTTGTGGTTGAATGTATTTGCCAGAATTCTTAAATGTTTTGAATTTACGTGTAGTAATGAACAGCTTATAGTCAAAATCATCGCGTCGGCGAGTCGCATATCGGTCATTGTTACGTCGCGTCAGCGGTTCCGTCTCAGAATTCGGTGCACTTTGCCAATTTCGTTCATAATTTCCGAAACGTGCTGTGTTATTATTTTGTGGCTTTTCCGTATTTCTAAGTCCCTCTTCCCGTGCTGGAGCGCGAGTGTCCTCTGAAATATGTAATCCTTGTATTACTTGTGCCAACTGATCTTGTACTTCCAGGATTTCTCTTTTGTGTTGCGCATTAATTTGATCCTGATTTTGTTTGAATTTCTTAATTTGTTCAAACTGTTCTGTGTCAGTGATAGCTACAGGTCTTGTGTCATTCAGATCATCATCTACCTTTGTAGATAAGTTAGTGGACTGATCCGATAGTTCGGCTACTCTCTCCGATAGTGTACTGATGTCCTCAGTGTGTTTTTATGAACCAAGTTTCAGAGTGTCCATTTGTGTTGAAATACACTCCTGGAAATTGAAATAAGAACACCGTGAATTCATTGTCCCAGGAAGGGGAAACTTTATTGACACATTCCTGGGGTCAGATACATCACATGATCACACTGACAGAACCACAGGCACATAGACACAGGCAACAGAGCATGCACAAGTCGGCACTAGTACAGTGTATATCCACCTTTCCCAGCAATGCAGGCTGCTATTCTCCCATGGAGACGATCGTAGAGATGCTGGATGTAGTCCTGTGGAACGGCTTGCCATGCCATTTCCACCTGGCGCCTCAGTTGGACCAGCGTTCGTGCTGGACGTGCAGACCGCGTGAGACGACGCTTCATCCAGTCCCAAACATGCTCAATGGGGGACAGATCCGGATATCTTGCTGGCCAGGGTAGTTGACTTACACCTTCTAGAGCACGTTGGGTGGCACGGGATACATGCAGACGTGCATTGTCCTGTTGGAACAGCAAGTTCCCTTGCCGGTCTAGGAATGGTAGAACGATGGGTTCGCTGACGGTTTGGATGTACCGTGCACTATTCAGTGTCCCCTCGACGATCACCAGTGGTGTACGGCCAGTGTAGGAGATCGCTCCCCACACCATGATGCCGGGTGTTGGCCCTGTGTGCCTCGGTCGTATGCAGTCCTGATTGTGGCGCTCACCTGCACGGCACCAAACACGCATACGACCATCATTGGCACCAAGGCAGAAGCGACTCTCATCGCTGAAGACGACACGTCTCCATTCGTCCCTCCATTCACGCCTGTCGCGACACCACTGGAGGTGGGCTGCACGATGTTGGGGCGTGAGCGGAAGACGGCCTAACGGTGTGCGGGACCGTAGCCCAGCTTCATGGAGATGGTTGCGAATGGTCCTCGCCGATACCCCAGGAGCAACAGTGTCCCTAATTTGCTGGGAAGTGGCGGTGCGGTCCCCTACGGCACTGCGTAGGATCCTACGGTCTTGGCGTGCATCCGTGCGTCGCTGCGGTCCGGTCCCAGGTCGACGGGCACGTGCACCTTCCGCCGACCACTGGCGACAACATCGATGTACTGTGGAGACCTCACGCCCCACGTGTTGAGGAATTCGGCGGTACGTCCACCCGGCCTCCCGCATGCCCACTATATGCCCTATCTCAAAGTCCGTCAACTGCACATACGGTTCACGTCCACGCTGTCGCGGCATGCTACCAGTGTTAAAGACTGCGATGGAGCTCCGTATGCCACGGCAAACTGGCTGACACTGACGGCGGCGGTGCACAAATGCTGCGCAGCTAGCGCCATTCGACGGCCAACACCGCGGTTCCTGGTGTGTCCGCTGTGCCGTGCGTGTGATCATTGCTTGTACAGCCCTCTCGCAATGTCCGGAGCAAGTATGGTGGGTCTGACACACCGGTGTCAATGTGTTCTTTTTTCCATAACCAGGAGTGTCGTATGTACTGTGTCCTTTAAGTTTTCCTGAGTTTTTGCAAGTTGCGTAACCGAATCGGTAGATGCAACTGAGTCAATTTTAGCTTGCAAGGACTCATGATTTTCATGAACAATAGTTTGCAGTTCTTTTATGGCTGCTTTGTGATTCTGTAATGTATTTTCATGCCGCGAAAAAATAGGTTGGAAATGCTCACAAATTTGTGTTTATACGTCATTACAGACTTTTTGACATTTCGATTCGATTTTATGTGACTCAGTAGTTAAATCTTCACGTGTTTGTTCAAGCGTGGTATCTAACCTTTGAAGATTTTGTTCCATTTTGTCTAACTTTTGAAGCTTTTGCTGTGTTTGTCCCATTTGTTGTATTAATTGTAATAACAATGCCCTGCTGTCTTAAACATGTTCCTCAGTGCTTTTCGGCAGTGAATTTGCACCGGCAGCATTCACATTCTGACAAGCAGAAATTGTGTCTTGACTTATTTGAGAAAACGGCGAGGACCCAAAACCTGAATCTACAGTATTTGCGAGATAGTGTCCTGTCATTTCGGATTTCTGAGGCGAGCTCTCAAAAATCCGCCATCTCACTTCCCCACATCCAGCACTGCCGGCGGCTCACCTCCAACTGCGTAACGCTACGAGCTGTTAACAGCCAACTGCCCAACACTACAATAGCCAACAACAATAGAAACCAGCCACAGACTGCACACAGCACAGCCAGTGATTTTCAAACAGAGCGCTACGTGGCGTTACCAATATAAAAACCTAAACAGCCTACTTACGGTACAAACTGACCCACTACAATGAAAGAAATATTTCAAGACAGGCTAAACTCAGGCACTACAGTACAGTTGCACTACCAGAAGCCCTCCAAACATCAGAAACAACCACAATCAGAGCATTAGACATCACAGAGATGGAAAAAATAGATCGATAAATCCTCAGAAATTTTTTTGTAGCAGTACACACAGCTGGTACATGGATGAAGAGACCAACCAAAGAATTATATGAACACACACACAGCCTCACAGACATGTTGAGAAAACGCCGACTAACATTTTATGGTCACATACATAGAATGAACAACAGATTCACAAAGAGGATTTTTGATGTTGGAAACAGTTCAATAAAAAAATGAAAAGGTTCTGGAAAGAGTAAAAAATAAGGAAACAAGGAAAAATTAATAACCATATTACATTCAAGTTAGGCACTGTCCTGGAGGCAAAAATGTGTAATAATAATAATAACAGCCGGCCGCGGTGGCCATGCGGTTCTGGCGCTGCAGTCCGGAACCGCGGGACTGCTACGGTCGCAGGTTCGAATCTTGCCTCGGGCATGGGTGTGTGTGATGTCCTTAGGTTAGTTAGGTTTAAGTAGTTCTAAGTTCTAGGGGACTTATGACCTAAGATGTTGAGTCCCATAGTGCTCAGAGCCATTTGAACCATTTTTAATAATAATAATGTAAATGTCCTGGAGGCAAAAATGTGTAAATATAATAATAATAATAATAATAATATAAATTTATGAATGTATTTACCGGAACTGTTTTTATTGTAAATAATGTGGATAGAACTTGTTTTCGATGCTGTCTAAATTGTAACTAAATACAAACTTAGATCATAGATGAAAGAGGCATAATATGTCGTCAGTATATGAAAACCAACAATTAAATCAGCTAACATGTCGAAGCTGGTTGCAGAAGCGTTACTGAGTAAACGGCGATATTTCTTTATTGTAGAGTTTGAAGTAAATACTTTTTATTTTAATCGTAACACTTTTTTCTGCATTTTGTTGCATGTAAAAAATCAAAAGTAAATAATATTTCCTTCAACAAGTAAGACTGTTTTCAAAACACCGGATTTCAGAACGCACTTTTCACAATCAAGTCGTTGAATTAAAGACAAAGTCTGATCATAGATATCGATAAAATGCAGATAGCAGTGGTTTATTTGAGAGTATTTGCGTATAAATGTGACCAATTTATTAACAATCGCCATATTAAATTGTGCGTCATAGAAGTGGAATTTCATAAACTATACAATAAGATGATTTTCTTTCTTTTTCTATCAATAATGTGAACTTAGTAATATCTCCAGAATTTACGTAATCAATAATAGTGACAATTGTTTTTACAAAGACTAGGTAGAGGGCATATCTGCACCCCAGCTTCGAAAGGGAAGAATGTTAAGGCAAATGTCTAAATAAATCTACGCTGTAGGCTCTTTTCACCTGGGGTCTTTGGCGTTAGAAGAAAATTAAAGCCAACTGCTGCGACATCCGTTCTAGAGTTGCTTGCGCATTTAGCACCTAAGGATAAAACAAACGGAAACCCACTATTTCAGAAAAAAAAACCCATCAAGGAATGCCATCTTGATCGGATAGTGAGATAAAAGCCACCTTTTATCTGCTTTTTTTCGACATTACTGTAAAGAAACCTGCTATGCATAAATTTCAGTTGCTTCAGTATAATATAGTTCCATTGCAACTGGAATTACAGTCAGCTTAGGTTTCGTTTAGTTTGCAAGAGAATCTGACGAAAGCTGCTGTTAATTACGACACCCTGTTTCAAGATCATAGGATAGAAATTTACGTGTGTTATAACGAGTTAAAATGGTTCAAATGGCTCTGAGCACTATGGGACTTAACTGCTGAGGTCATTAGTCCCATAGTACTTAGAACTACGTGTACCTAACTAACCTAAGGACATCACACACATCCATGCCCGAGGCTGGATTCGAACCTGCGACTGTAGCGGTCGCGCCGTCCCAGACTGTAGCGCCTATAGCGAGTTAAGAAGATTTTGTGGGGACAGTATGTTAATGTTACTTGACTCATTTCAGCAGATTTCGTAATGCTCAACGTTTTCCAACTCTGATAACAACACTAAAATATAAATATTGGGAGCCATTATTCCTCAGATGCTGCTTCCAACTGTTTATCTTGTATAGATGAGGGTAAATATTGTAGTCCTTGGCAACTGAATTTTAACTATCGACTTTAACCAAACTTGTTTCATGCAGTACTGTTAGACATCTTCAGTGGTTTAAAAAGAAATACAAAATTCAGTTATTTGCGTAATTATAAATATCCATTTTTTAAAGATATGTAGTGCCTTGTGGCAGCACCTTTTATGTTATTTAAGCATTTACATTAATCACAAGTACAGGATTGTGCCTTACAACCAACTTTCATGTCTCCTAAACTTTGTGTGTCCATTAACTTTTTAACCGTTTGTGCACTCAGACTTCTCTGATACATTTTCAAACAATTACCTATCAGCAGCGAGATGGGATGTTGGGGAGGGGAGGGGAGGGAGCGCATGTGTATACAGGGCGAGGCAGCTAAGACAGGTCACACCAGATATATCCAGAGTGGATAAACATGTCGAGATGCGGTTTTCGCCAAGTCATAGCGGACAATATGACGTTCGGAAGTAATCTTTATCGTTTTTAGTAGCCGAATTACGACACCTTTTTTTTTAATGAGACTATGTACTTCTTCTGTGGCAGTTGACAAAAGTTTCTAAGAGAACTTCAGCGACGTAACATGTATGGGACATGACCAAATAGTATCAGGACATTAGCGCCACAGACCACTATTCCGCCGTCAGGAGAAGAGGTACCACGAACGCCTGCCCTATTATACCAAATGTAAGGAAACACGCAACTTCGTGTATTCGATATCACAGACGTCATACCAAGTGCTCAAAAAATTGACCTTGAGCATTGTTATACTATTTAAAGTGGTTCTGGAGAAACAATACTCCACGCTGAGGTTCATCTGGAGACAACGGCAGCACAGGCTAGTGTGTATAGAAGTATTAAGTTTGGTGAGTGTGTAGACCATTCTTCGTTTCCTAAATGACCGTTCCAGCGCACTCCAAATGGTCTCTTAAGAGGGTCTGTCGTTATACACTGAGGTGACAAAAGGCATGTGATAGCGATATGCTCATATAGAATTGGCGGTAGTATCGTGTACACAAGCTACAAAAGGGCAGCGCATTGCCGGAGCAGTCATTAGTAGTATGGCAGATTCCATTTCGGAAATAGAGGGAATTTGATATTCCGACATCAACAGTGCCAGGAGTGCGCTGAGACAATCAAATGTCGGGCATTACCGCTAACCAAGGACAACGCAGCGGCCGGCAGCTTTCACTTAATGATCGAGAGCAGCGGCATTTCTGTAGATTTGTCGGTGCTAATAGATAAGCAACACTGCGTGAAATAACCACAGAAATCAATGTAGGACTACGGCTAAAGTGTCCGTTAGCCCAGTACGTTGAAGTTTGGTGTTAAGGGTCTATGGCAGCAGACGACTGGCGCCAAGTGCCTTTGCTAACAGTACGACATCCTGGGCTTGTGACAATATTGGTTGGACCCCAGATGACTGGAAAACGGTGCTCTGAGCAGATGAGTCCCGATTTCGGTTGGTAAGAGCTGGGGCTCAAGTGTGAAGCAAACCCCACGAGGCCAACAGCGCACTCTGCAAGATGGTAGTGGCTCCATAATGCTGCGGGATGTGTTTCCATGGAATGGACTGGGTCCTCTGGTCCAACTGAGCCGATCATTGATTGGAAATCGTTATTTTTTAAAGGAACACACCTCCATTTGACAGTCAAATGGCGGCATGTTTCTTTAAAAAATATTGTATGATTGTTGCTCAGCAACATAAAAACTGTAAATTGTTAAGTTCGGTTCCTTAGAGACCATTTGCAGCCATTCATGGACTTCGTTTTCCCAAACAACGATGCGCCATCTAACGGGCCACAATTGTTGGTGATTGGCTTGAAGAACATTCAGGACAATTCGAGCGAATCGAGCGAATCATCTGGCCACCGAGATCGCCCGACATTAATCCCATTGCACATTTATGGGATACAATCGGAAGGTCATTTCGTGCGCAAAATCCCGCACCAGCAATACTTTAACTGTTAATATCGGCTGTGGACGCAGCATGGCTCAATATTTCTGCAGGGAACTTCCAACAACTTGTTGAGTCAGTGCCACGCTGAGTTGCTGCACTACGTGGGGCAAAAGCAGGACCGTGACGGTTTTAGAAGGTATCCTATGACTCATGTCACCTCATTGTATGAGCGGAATGTGAGAGACATCTGTCCTTTTGGTAACACACTGATTGCCTTATGTTCAGTGGGACGTCTTCCAATAACTGCTGCAGCAGCATATCTTAGCAACTTGAAATGCGAAGGGGATGAAACGCGATGGATGTAGTGTTCGCATAACACTCGTCTGCTCGATCCCTCTCGTACTTCGGAGTTGTCTGTTAGTGACACTTGTAATGTGTGTTGTTATTGCTAAACTGAGTTCCATTTCTTTCACCACTTGCTCCTCTTTTCCCTGGGATATTTTATTGTGCTCTTCTTTTTCCCTGGCGTATTTTATTCTCCACACTTCCAGTTTCTAGAACATTTCTTTATACTTGCAAACACAGATCGTGAATGCTTGGCACTATGTGGACACTCCTCACCAAACAAGCACACCGCTGCTATAATTATGTGGCGACATTCAGTATAAACGACATTCAATTTTTCGACCCTCGTATACATCTTGAAAGTTTCGATAGCTTTACGAGCAAGTTATCTGTTTCTTACAGCAGCAGAGCAGACACTGATGGGCTTTAAGCATACGTGTAAACATAAGAACCATACCTGAGTGAGCATGTTTGCTTACATTTGGTATAATAGGGCAGACGTTTGTGGAACGTCTTCTCCTGACGGCGGGCGAGTGGTTTGCGGCGCACTTATCTTGATCTTATTTAGTCGACTTCCGTACATGTTTTGTCGCTGATAATATCGTACAAGTTTCTTTCAAATGTCACAGAAAAAGTACATAGAAGAAAACAAAGTCAGTGTCGTAAAACGGCAACTATGAAAGATAATTACTTGTGAACATCAGGAAATTAGTCATATTGTCCGCTATAACTTGGCGAAAATCAAACCTCGATATACGAGGTATTTATTCATTCTGGATGTATTTGAGGTGGTCTGTCTTAGCTGCTTCACCCTGTAGGTGTGTGTGTATTTAATTTTAGAACATTTTTATTCTCTTATTTCCAATGCCAGTTGTAGATCAATGGGAATTTTGTTTTTCTGTTTGTGATTTTTTTGGTCATTGTGCGTACTCTCTTTTTTATTCGTGACCCTCGGTAAAAACTATTCATCCTGGAGAGTGAGCATACCCTACCTTCTACTGCTGTGGCATCAGGATTGCCACGTCAGTTTTCATTCCAGCGTTGGCTTGATTTTCTTGTGTAAAATATTCTGCATATGTTGAGTAGGTACACTCATGCGTCAAATCCCTTGTGTTTCTTTGTATCTAATATTGGAGTTCCTGGCTGCCACTCCAACTTGCATGGATTTTCGGCTGTTACATTTTAATTCAAACTTCCGACAGCTATCTTGTGCCGTTGTACACCACAACTTGTTACAATAAGCTCACACACTATATTGGAAACAACTTAAAAGTCGTGGAATTAAAGTAGCCTTGAAAACAAATAGTACAGTTCAAAGAAATTAAAAACAATGACGGACGAGAAAGGTAGTTCTCTGACATATCAATTAAAATGTAGCAGCTGCAATTCCAAATACGGTAGGACGACGGCCAGAAACGGTTTCTATTGTCGGATGAGTTCTGTGGTAAGAGAGTGCATTACGTGTCATGTGCTACTATATATGGGTTGCTCTCACGTTTGCTGTCCTCTATTTGTATGTTCTTCTTAATAGAGTTATGAAGCTGGTGTAACATCTTGTTTGGTATCAATTGTTTTCTGCTGTGTGAAGGTCATGTTTATCTCTTCTTGACAATTATCTTTGTCTATGGCTGAACCTTATTCCCTTTTAAATAAGGGCATATCTAAGTTGGTTTTACATTCTTCTAGTACATTGAAGGACTCAAGGCGATAGAAAAAAAGGTGAAAATCAGTTATGTTTGCCAACTTCCATAAATTATGTTTATTATGTAACTAATACTCGCGAGCAAATTTTACTGCCATATCCGCTCTTATTGTTCGACTTTTGTACATTTACTGCTGCGTTTACCATGCTAGTTCTACCAAGATGTTTGAAGCGAGTGCAGTCTTGACCAGTGAGAAGCGTGGGTGCTGAGATGCTCCTCATGACTTGCGAATTTTGAAACGGATGAAGTATTTTCTTCAGTTCTATTCTGTTCGAGATTGTTCTCCATAAATATGCACTTTTGCTTGTGTGAAGCAAGGTGTACTAATGAACTTCTGTGCATTGTATTGTTCCGAGAAAGAGAAAGAACTATGTATGTGGGGAGCAATGGGTTTGCATAAGCAGAATTAAATACACACCGAGCGAGGTGGCGCAGTGGTTAGACACTGGACTCGCATTCGGGAGGACGACGGTTCAATCCCGCGTCCGGCCATCCTGATTTAGGTTTTCCGTGATTTCCCTAAATCACTCCAGGCAAATGCCGGGATGGTTCCTTTGAAAGGGCACGACCGAATTCCTTCCCCATCCTTCCCTAATCCGATGAGACCGATGACCTCGCTGTCTGGTCTCCTTCCCCGAAACCAACCAACCAACCAATTAAATACAGCTCTTTCCTGGATACAAGGTACGTTGGAACACTGAGATTTCTTAGGCATTGTTGTCGAAAGAACAGTAGAGTAGTTATTGCGGTTACGATTAATGTGGGGCAGATTCCGTTCTGTTTATGAACTGTATTGGATTTTTGATCGGGTTTAGTAAGCCGGTACTTCAATCAACACAAAATTTTTGAATCTTATGTTTTTCGAATCTACGCTATTTAGCAGGTTATGACGAAGCAGGATGGGATAATTTTAATTCCCCTCTTTTTTTGCCATCTGCCTCCTTAAATTTGTTTTATTACTTTTAACTAATTATCATTAACATACGTGCACATAATCTGCATTTCCATAAAAGAGTAAAAGATTGGCCCTCAGTTTTAAAGTAAATACCACCAAATCTAATTTTGTACTTAGTTTTATGTATGCTATTGCTTTTCTAATTTATTTTGACTGTTCCTACTTAGTATCTTTTGTTATATGGTGAAATCAGTGATTGTTTCGTAACTTAAATTCTATTGTTGACATATAAACATGTATAAATTCTGTAATAATTGTAAACATTTGGAAGACGAAGTGCTATACTCATGCTCATAAATTAAGGATAATGCTGATACATGGTGAAACAACGCTCTGGTGGGCGGTTTGTGGGTTTAAATCGCCTCAGGATATGACCATGCGGTGCATTTGGCTTGCGGTCGTCGCAAGGTGGCGCTGGCAGCAGTTCACGTACGTAGAGGTGGGTTGGTGCATGTCAGGGTACGGTGCAGCGAGTAAGTGTGCAGACGTTTTCAGACGTGCTAATGGTGACTGTGTGTTGGAAGTGGCTCAAAGAACACAAATTGATGACGTTATGAGGGGTAGAATACTAGGGCGACTGGAGACTGATCAGACACAGCAGGTCGTAGCATGGGCCTCGGTGTGTCACAAAGTGTGATCTCAAGATTATGGCACGATTCCAGCAGACAGGAAACGTCTCCAGGCGCTACAGTACGGGACGTCCACAGCAACACCACAAAAAGACCGATATCTCACCATCAGTGCCCGCAGACGGCCACGGAGTACTGCAGGTAGCCTTGCTCGGTGCATTACCACAGCAACTGGAACAGTTGTCTCCAGACACACAGTCTACAGACGACTGAACAGACCGGAGACCTGCAAGGTACATTCCACTGACCCCTGGTCACAGGAGAGTCCGTAAAGCCTGGTGTCAAGAACACAGTACATGGTCATTGGAACAGTGGTCCCAGGTTATGTTCGCGGACGAGTCCAGGTAGAGTCTGAACAGTGATTCTCACTGGGTTTTCATCTGGCGTGAACCAGGAACCAGATACTAACCCCTTAATGTCGTTGAAAGGGACTTGTATGGAGGCCGTGGTTTGATGGTGTGGGGTGGGATTATGATTGGTGCACGTACACCACTACATGTCTTTGCAGAGGAACTGTAACAGGTCAGGTATATCGGGACGTGATTTTGCACCTGTATTTCCGCCTTTTCAGGGGTGCAGTGGGTCCCACCTTTCTCCTGATGGATGATAACGCATGGCCCCACCGAGCTGCCATCATGGAGGAGTACCTTGAAACAGAAGATATCAGGCAAATGGAGTGGCCTGCCTGTTCTCCAGACCTAAACCCCATCGATCACGTCTGGGATGCTCTCGGTCGACGTATCGCTGTACGTCTTCAGATCCCTACGACACTTCAGGAGCTCTGACAGGCTCTGGTGCAAGAATGGGAGGCTTTACCCCAGTAGCTGCTCGACCACCTGATCCAGAGTATGCCAACCCATTGTGCGGGCTGTGTACGTATGCTTGGTGATCATGTCCCAAATTGATGTCAGGGCACATGCGCAGGAAACAGTGGTGTTTTGTAGCACATGTTTTTCGGGACGGTTTTCTCAACTTATCACCAATACCGTGGACTTACAGATCTGTGTCGTGTGTGTTCCCTATGTGCCTATGCTACTAGCGCCAGTTTTATGTAGTGCCACGCTGTGTAGCACCACATTCTGCAATTATCCTTAATTTATGAGCATGAGTATAGTAATCTTAAAGTATCAATTTAGCTCTTTTCAAAAACATGTTAGCAAAACCAGCCCTTCATTAATTCCAAAGTAATTAACAGTTTTGTCAAAAGTATTGTTTTTGTAACTATATTTGTTAATTTCACGATTTAAACAAGTAACTCAGCCTACTCTTGCAGTAGAAGAGACTGTTAAAAAGACGAAATTTTTCGGTGTAGTCAGTTAATTTAATGAGTTAAGTTTTAATTGTAATTCCTGTAAATTAAACTTTGAACAATGTGTAGTTTCAGGACCTATTATTGTGAGGATATATAAGGGCCCGATTTTTGGTCACAAGGCAGTCAGTCCACGGCAGAGTTTCAGTCGAGAAACCTGTGTCGCTTAGAAAAACAACAATGCTTCAAATTAACTGTGGAACAAGTGTTAAACAATTAGGCCGTGTGTAAAAAATGGTGACAGTTACTGTTTCTATACATACATGATTATTCTTCAAGAACTGTGAACTATGTGGTTAGGTTTTACTGCTCGTAGCTGCAAACCATCTTATCAGTATATCGAGTTTCGCCTGCTAACTATTAATGAGGCTTATCAACAGTTAAACAATAGTTCACTGGCCCTATAACTGTGTATTCTTGGGGGTTTTGAACAGTGAAATTAAAGTACTGTAAAATGTAAGTGTGCGCTACATCAATTAAAGTAGTCAGTGTCGGAATCCACAAACCCCATATTTCAGCCAGTGTAGCAACGCAGTACGTCGACAACGAGGACAACAATCATCAACAAACGAAATAAATAAAAGCAGATGGAACCGCTACAAGGTCTTTGTGTGACCATGCCGACGGCACCACACGGGCCATGTAAAATTAACCTCATTATTATATGTAAGGCTCTCATATTCTGGGATCTGATAGTAATAATAAGGTTAAAGAGAATCTCATATCTTTATTTATGTTTTGTCCCTTTTACCAACTTAACAACTTATTTCAGTAAACTATAATTTTTAAGATGATAGTACTGAGTAATCAAGCGGCCTCGTGCTAATGCCTTGCATAAGAGTAATAAAAGAGGCAGTTTTATTAAGCCTTCGGCCCGCTTAGTAGTTCGATGAGAACCGTTTCTCATGATGCACCATTGTGAGACCGAATTAGGCTTTCTATTGCTTAAGTAAATTATTTTCAGGTCACGGAAATTCAGAGTGGGAGCTATTTCTTAATCCAAATAATGTTTTATGATAGCGTTACGTTACCCACTCACAACAACAATTATAAATTTACCATTGGATTCATGATTTGATATTTATGTCCCACTGATTTCGTGAAATCTGAAGATTACTTTGAGATCCAAAAGTAGGTTCTAGGTTCAGTAACGAGAAAGGTAACCAATGATCAACAGTAAATCATTTCAGATGCTAAACAACAGCCGTTGCGTGAAGTATGTGTGTCTGTGAGGAATTTTACCTGAGGGAAGCCAGATCGCGTAATAAAATTAGACTGATGGTATAAAAAATCGCACACCGAAAAATAATTAATGCAGAGTAATGAAATTTAGGGAATACATTTATCTAGGTAACATATTTAAGTGATTAACATTGCAAGATCATATGTAAATGTGAGCGCGAGATAAGCCATTGCAAATGTAAAACGCTGGTTTATTAATAACTGGGGTGGTCGCCGGAATGTTGAATGCAAGCATGCAAACGTGCATGTTCTGTGTCGTAAAGGTGCCGTATGTCAGTTTTTGGAGTTCCATGCCTGTTGCACTTGGTCGGTCAACAAAGAGACGGTTAATGCTGTTTGAGGATGGCGTTGGAGTTGTTGTCCGATTGTGTCAGATATGTGCTCGATGGAGACAGATCTAATGATCGACAGGCCAAGGAAACATGTCGACACTCTGTAGAGCATGTTTGGTTGCAACAGCGGTATGTGGACGAGCGTTATCCTGCTGGAAAACAGTCCCTGCAATGCTCTTCATGAACGGCGACTCAACAGGTCGAATCACCAGACTGACGTACAAATTTGCACTCAGGGCGTGTGGGATAACTCCGCAGTACTCCTGCTGTCATACGAAACTGCACCCTAGGCCATAACTCCAGGTGTAGGTTTAGCGTGTCCAGCGTGTCTAGCATGCAGACAGGTTGACTGAAAGCCCTCAACTGGCCACCTTCTAACCAATACAATGCCGTCATTGCCGTCGCTGGTAGCGAGGCTGAACCATATTTCATCAGAAAACACAATAGACGTTCAGCTTGCCCTTCAATGAGTTCTCGCTTGACACAACCGAAAACGGAATTGGCGGTGGTTTGGGGTCGGTGGAATGCACGTTACAGGGCATCTGCCTTGGTGCTGTCATTGGAGATCTCATCGAAGTAACCGATTTGAAACCGTTTGCTGTGTCAACTGCCGGTCAAATTGCTGCTGCAGACTATGTACTATTCGCCTGAGCTGTACGCCGAACATGATGGGTTTCGCTCTTGGTAGCGCCACGTACATTCTTGTGACCACCACTGCTACCAACCATGTACAGTGACTGCATTCCTGCCAAGTCTTTCTGCAATGTCGCAGAAGAAATCTAGCGTTTCGTAGCGTATTACAGGACCTCGTTCAAACTCAGTGAGGAGCTGACAATGCCGTCTTTGTCGCCTTAAAGGCATTCTTGACTAACACCGACTCATCAGGTCCAGTCTCAAAGGTAACCAACGCTAACGACCGCTGTAGCGTGTGTTTAAAGCAAACCTGTTTTGCATCCTCATAGTGGCGCTAAGAGCGCCACTGTTATGCGACTGTTGCGAAATTAGAATAGACGTCATCTTTCAGATATAGAACCACTCTTACCAGCCTTCGTTTATGTCGTACGACTCCTGCTGGGTATTGCTATTTTTTCCGCCAGTTTATTTTCTTGAGGATTTTATTAACGTGATAAATAGGGCATCTCTAATGATAGCAGTTACTAGTGGAACTCTGACGTCCACCACTACAAATGCTAGTTACCAAATAATGACAGACTCCATACACATACATGAACCGGCTTTCGACATATTGGACGTCTTTTGGAACATGACAAAGGTCACTGCCCGCTGGGTTCCACGCATTCTTTTGCCCGCCCAACGAAGACGCCTATGGAACTGTCGCAGCTGTGTCACTTCAACGCAGCTGACTTCTTCAGCCACCTAATTAACATGGATGAGTGTCCAGTCCATCGGTATGACCCTGACACAAAGGTATTTTAATGACCTTGTGGACAATATTAACACTAGCTTAAGACTTTTTGCAGATGATGCAGTTATCTATTTGACATACTTTCTATAAGAAACTGCGTAAATATTCAGTCAGATCGTGATAACTTTTCAAAGTGGTGCAATGATTGGAAACATGATTTAAGTTGTGCATTTCACATAATGAAGAAGCTTAGTATCCTGTGATTATAAACAATCCAATCACATTAAGGTGATCACCGCCTGTGTTCGACGTCACCGTAATCACTGACAGACGGCATGTTGCAGCACTAGCAGTGGAAGATATATAAAGCAGAAAATAGTGCAGTCATTGCCGTAATGCGGAAACGGAGCGCCGCAAAATGGCACTGTTCGAAACAGGCGCTCTGGAACTGTAGTGTACTTCAGGTCACAGATGACAGAGGCTGCAGGGATGTCTATGGGCAAATAGTCGCGCAACTGTTGAGCAACTGACCGCCCATATGATCCAAAGGGGTACCAACAGGTTGCTGCGCATGGTTCAAATGGCTCTGAGCACTATGGGACTTAACATCTGAGGTCATCAGTCAGAACCCTAGACTTAGAACTACTTAAACCTAACTAACCTAAGGACATCACACACATCTATGCCCGGACTGAAGCGCCTAGAACCGCTCGGCCACAGCGTCCGGCTGCTGCGCATGAGCCTACGCAGCAACCACGCTGACTGCTGTTCGTCAGTGACGAAAGCTGGAATTTCCGCTTCTATACCGCAACTCGTCATTCACTGACTGGCGACAAGCGGCCTTTCCAGACGACAGATTGCCGTTGGCATGTACGGCATTAAACGTCTGAATGCTGGCACCCTGCAACTTTCCAGGTCGGGGGCGGGACCATTATAATCTGAGGAATGTTTTCACGGCATTCCCTGCGTGATTTCATCATTCTGAAAGGCACATTGCTTCTACACAAGTTTGCTTCTATTCTTGGGGAGCATGTCCACTCCTGCATGCAGTTTGTTTTACCTCAGCACGACGGTATCTACTAGGGAACCTGTCACACAGCTCATAGTGCGCATGCGTGGTTCGAAGAGGACTAGGATGAATTTTCCGTACTCTGCTGTCCATCAAACTCCCTGGATTTAAACCAATTCAAGTATCTGTGCGACCACCTCTATCGGGCTGTTAGCGTCGTGGGTCCTCAGCATAGAAACCTAGAGCAGCTGTCCACGGCCCTGGAGTCGGCATGGCTCCACATCCCTGACGCTATCTTCTAGAACATCACTGACGCTCTTCCTACACCTCTCGCAGAGGCCAGTCCTGCAGTGGGTAGTTATTCAGGCTTTTGACAGATGGTCACATCAATATGACTAGACAGTGTAACATCAGCGAGTCACAGCTGGAACGTGTACACTCATTCACATACCTAGGTGTAATGCTTAGTAGGGACTTCAGATGCAATGATCGTCGATAAAGCAGGTTGCAGACCTCAGTTGCCGCGCGGGATTAGCCGAGCGGTCTAGGGCGCTGCAGTCATGGACTGTGCGGCTGGTACCGGCGGAGGTTCGAGTCCTCCCTCGGGCATGGGTGTGTGTGTTTGTCCTTAGGATAATTTAGGTTAAGTAGTGTGTAAACTTAGGGACTAATGACCTTAGCAGTTAAGTCCTATAAGATTTCACACACAGACCTCAGTTTATAGAGAGAATACTTGGGTAATGCAATCAGTCAACGAAGGACATTACTCACAAATTACTCGTGCTGCCCATCCTAGAATATTGGTCAGATGTGCGGGACTCATCCCAAATAAGTCAAATTGGTACGCTGAACGCATACAAAGAAGCGCACGTGTTTGTTTGACCCGTGGGAGTGTCACAAAGATGCTGAAGAAACTGAACTGGCAGACTCTTGAAGACAGACGTAAGCCTTCCCGAGAAAGCCTACTTACAAAATGTTAAGATTTATATGGTGACTCTAGAAATATTCTACAGCCCCTACATATCGCTCCCGTAGCAATCGTGAGGACAAGATTAGATTAATTACAGCAAGCACAAAAACATTTAAACATTCTTCCCACGTTCCATACTTGAACGGAACAAAGCCCTAATAAGTGGTACAATGGTACATACCATCTGTCATGCACTTCAAAGTGCATTGCAGAGTATAGATGTAGATGCAAAGCAAAACAAACGGAGGAAACATGTGATTGCACCACCTCCGAAAGAAGTGCAGAAACCAGCCACCATCGGGCAAGGTGTTTGTGCGAGGTTTTTGAAACTGCCATTGTCTTGTGCTAATAGGCTGTGGACGTAAGGGGCCAACTGACTCAGTAGCGTAATACCAAAATCTGCTGGCGAGGTTACTGCAGGCTACGGGAAGTTTTTCGAAGGGATGTTATTCCTCTACGATAACGTCCCAGCTTGTGCATGAGACACAGTCTCGCATGCTACTTCTGTGGGCTTTCAAATTTTGCCTTACCTCGCCCCCTCCTCTGATCGTATTCTGCTGACATGGCTGACAACCAGTGACCGTCTTCCTCTATCCTAGGAAGTAGAAACGACTGCGTGGCAGGCATTACGTCATTATTTCTAGCTGATTTTCGAGGTGGAACGTTTCCCAAACAGCTAAAATGCAGAACTTTTCATCAGGGGTTCCGCCAAGTCATCCGTCATTGTGAAAAAATGTCATATTGTAGGGTGAATGTGCAGAGGAACACCAGCACCGTCACCACGTTGAACAGTCACAACCTGAATTCTGAAGTGATAACTGAAACTTTTTGAGTACCCATCGTACGTGTTTGATCTTGTTACTTTATACCTGTTCATTAAAATCAGTTTCTGTGTGCTGAATGAATATATAGTTGTCATTGCAGCTAACAATTCATGTAAATGAAATTTTGAAGTTTCCACCTACCGACACTACCGTTGCATAAATCCACTTTGTTTCCCTATTCTTTCATGTCGTATTGTAGTGAGCAGTTTGTTTAAGTTATTTCATGCAAAACTGTTGGCCTGACTTGCAAAACAGTGGCTAAGCTGAAGTTATGTTATTTTACTAATCACTGTCACTGCGGACAGGAATTTATGTGTATGTACCTGAATGCAAAATAATTTGCAGAAGAATGGGAAAGAAAACTGAGGATCGGCTAGGTGGTGATCAGTTTATCTTTAGGAAAGGTAAGGGCAGCAGAGAGGCAGTTATAACGTTGCTCTTAATAACGGAAGCCAGACTTAAGGCAAATCAAGAAATCTCCATAAAATTTCTCGACCTAGAGAAAGCGTTGGACAGTGTAAAACGGTGGATGACGTTCGAAATTGTCAGTAATACACAATTTTCTTGTCGTCATCAGTCTTCTGACTGGTTTAGTGCGGCCACCACGAATTCATCTCTTTACCAACGTTTCTCTCTCAGAATAGCACTTGCAATCTATGCCCTCAATTATTTGCTGGACGTGTTCCAATTTTGTTTCCCCGTACAGTTTTTACCCTCTACAGGTGCCCTTAGTACCACCAAGTTATTCCCTGATGTATCGTAACAGATGTCTTATCTACAGTAACTGGAGTCAGACGCGACCAGAAGACACTGGCCAACCGGGCAAGAGCGCCGACGATAAGCAGCCGAAAACCACGGAGAGACAACAGCTGTGATGGACGAACAATAAAGGCAACACGACAGAATGACAAGTACGAGGAACCAAGCAACGATGAGCACAGTGAACAGTGCACGAAAACGGTTGGAACACGACCGAGTTCCGGGCCTTTTTCTTTTTTTAATTCCTTTTTGTTTGTGTTGTAGTACTGAAGTCTTACCGCCGTCAGCAGTATCTGCTTCTAGGATAGGAGTTAAAAGGAAATTTTCTCTTTATTTGGTACTTCCAGAGTGGGTAGGGCGCTCAAGTGGGTCCTTTCCGGCTTTGGGATCGTAAATGTAGAAGAGCTGAACACTGAACTGAACTAAGGTTGAACGTAGCTGAACATCTCTGTGAACCAGGGCAGGGCAGATTCTTGTGTTAACAGTCCATCATTTGTCAGGGGACATTGTATCCATGCCACGGACGTGGATCGATAGTGCTTAGGTGTTCAAGTTGCCGGAAAACATCTCGTAAGTCGTCTATCCACTGGAAGATGGTAGTTGCGTGGGCGCGTATATTTTCGCTAAGATATTTTTTGTGAAGAGTCATATGAATCGCCCGTGTACTTGTCCACCATGGGTGACCTAAATACCACTTAAGGCATTTGTTCTGAGGAGTCTGAAGTTCTTCAATATTAGAGTTGCATGTCATCCCCAATGCGGCATTGCCATATAGGAGGGTAGGCTGTACCGTCGCCTTGAAGAGTTGCATTGCCGTTGCTGTGTTGAGATTTGTGCCGAGAAAGATCGGCATCAGGACATTTTAACATCTTGAGTTCGTCTTTTCCTTCTCCTTAACATGCTCTTTGAAGATAAGTCACTTGATAAGCCGTACACCAAAGTTCTTATTGTGAGCCTTCCAGGGTGTCCTGTCTTCACTGATCATCAATTCCAAGTCCAGTATAGGTCGTTTCTTCGTAAATAAGACAGCTGCAGTTTTGGTTGCATTAATAGTTATTTTGCTGTAGAAAGTCCATGTTTCAAGTAAATCCAATTGTTGCTGCATGCGGGCAGTCAGCAGCAGTATAATACGATCTGTGATTAAGAAACCCATATCATTAGCTAAAGACTGGGAAACACGTTCCAGTAGCACGTCTTTAATATAAATATTAAACAGTAACAGCGACAAGACAGAGTTCTGAGGGGCGCCAGCGTTAGGATGTTTCGTGCCCGACTTCTTTCCTTCAGGCCGAACGAAGAGTTGTTGGTCGTGTAGACAGCTATCCAAAATTTCCACATAGCAGTCCTGAGTAGGCGTACTGGTGAGAAGCTTCTCCAGCAACTGAAGGCGCCAAACCTTATCATACGCTTTCTGTATATCTGTGAAGACGCCGAGTTTAGAGTTGGACTTGTTCAAATTATACTGTATGAATTCATTGATCCGGATGAGCTGAAGTTCTGCAGACAACTTTCCCTGGAAACGAAACTGTTCAGGTTGTATGATGTTATGTTGTTCCAATTGAGCGGTGATACCGTTAAGCAGAATTCGTTCCAGCACTTTCCCCATTGTAGGCAATAAGCTTATTAGGTTCAAATGGTTCAAATGGCTCTGAGCACTATGGGACTTAACTGCTGTGGTCATCAGTCCCCTAGAACTTAGAACTACTTAAACCTAACTAACCTAAGGACATCACACACATCCATGCCCGAGGCAGGATTCGAACCTGCGACCGTAGCGGTCGCGCGGTTCCAGACTGTAGCGCCTAGAACCGCTCGGCCACTCCGGCCGGCCAAGCTTATTAGGCGATACTTGTGTGGTTGGGAATGATTTTTCTCAGATTTCAAAATTGGGATAACGTGAACCATCTTCCATGCATCTGGGAAGTACCCCAGAAAAAGACATCTGCTAATAGTCCTAGTAAGCAGTATCAGCGGCTTTTGCGGTAGTTGCTTGAATTCGGCACTGCCGACGTAGTCCTGGCCAGGTGAATCGTTTATAGTTTTGTGGATAACTTTCCTGAGCTCTTGGGGCGTTGTCAAGAGAGCGATCCTGCATCGGCCGCCGTCGGAAGTCAGTGACTATTTGCAGGAGTGTGTTCCCTTCTTGCTGAAGCTGTTGGGCAAACCTAGCTGGTGGTTGTAGAATCGACATCTGCCGGTCATAGATAGTCGCAGAAAGCTAAGCCTTCGTCTGTGGATCATAGAGGAGGCCATCAGGACCTTGAATAGCACGTTTAGCAGGCGTGGGCTGTTAGAGTCGTCGCATGAGTTGTCATTCTTCCTTGGTGTTGAAGTTAATTGCGCCATTTTGTTCTCCCAACACCCCTGTCTGCATTCTTCGGCTCGTCGGCGGTGTTCCCGAGAAAGGCGGTTCATATCGTACATGTTGGCGGCCTTCCATAGCGCTTCCAGTGTCTTCTGCTGTTGTTCGTTTGGATCTTTAGTTCTTGCTTCTGTAGCGGAAATGGAATGGTTTGACGTTCGATTCCAGCTGGACTACCACTGTGGACACACGTTTACTAGCCGTTGGAATTTGATTAGTTAACATTTGAATGGCGCCGTCACTGCGTTCCTTGGTGTCAGGATCAGGGTCTGCCATATATTATTGTTGACATAAGAACTGAACTGGTTCCAGTTGAGTGTTCTCGTTATGCGAGGTCGGGAAGGAAGTGCTGTCCGTTCAGTGACGCCTACGACCGGCAGATGATATGAGGAAAGGTCATTTACAGTTTGTAGCTACAGGTCAGGATGAAGATTGAAACGTCCCCTTTGAACAATTTATATAGGACTGTGCTTAACCTGACACACAATACTTTGTTAGCGCAACGCAATCTGACTTTCAAAATTCCCTACAAAAGAATGGCCCTGACTAACATTAAACTATACCTTTCACAAATCACTTACCTCACAAAAATCTTCGCTGCTCAAGCTACTGCAATACAGCAAGCGCCACTACTGCCAGCTAAATAAAAGATTCAAACTACTAAAGGCACTAACTACTGATAGGGATAGTTAGCGAATGAAAGATATTAATAGAGAACAAACAATGTATTTACCTTGATATCATCATATATAAATATAACAGTTCATGACAAATTACAAAACTCCGCCATCTCTCTCCCCACATCCACCACTGCTGGCGGCTCACCTCCAACTGCGCAACGCTACGCGCTGTTCACAGCCAGCTGCCTAACACTACAATGGCGAGTATTACAACAATGCAAAGCAGCCACAGACTGCACACAGCACAGCCAGTGATTGTCATACAGAGGTGGCGTTACCAATAAAAAACCTAAACAGCCTACTTACATAGAGAAAACATAAACAGCCTACTTACATAGAGAAAACATAAACAGCCTACTTACATAGAGAAAACATAAACAGCCTACTTACAAGATTCTTGGTTATAGCGATATCCAGTATATCGGCCGTTTGCTGATGAAAAGGATATCCTGGTCGGCTGCAGTGGACCATCCTGGTCCGGGCCACTGCGGGGATACCAGGCTATCACACTGCCCCTTCTCCTTGTCAGAGTTTTCCATATATTCCTCTTCTTGCCGATTCTGCAGAGAACCTCCGCATTCCTCACCCTATCAGTCCACCTATTTTCAACATTCGCCTGTTGTACCACGTCTCAGATGCCTCGATTCTTTCCTGATCAGATTTTCCCGCAGTCCATGTGTCACTACCGTACAATACTGTGCTCAAAACGTACCTTCTCGGAAATTTCTTCCTCAAATGAAGGCCTGTGTTTGATACCAGAAATGCCCTTTCTGCCAATGCTAATCTGCTTTTTATGTCGTCCTTGCTCCGTGCGTCATGTGTTATTTTGTTGCCTATGTAGCAGAATTCCCTAACTTCGTCTACTTCATGGTCACCAGACGTGACGCTAAATTTCTCGCCGTTCTCATTTCTGCTACTTCTCATTACTCTCAATCCATATTCTGTACTCATTAGACTGTTTATTTCGTTCCAGTCATTCTTCCTCCCGCTCACAGAGAATGGCAATGTCATCAGCGAATCTTATGTTTAATATCCTTTCATCCTGAATTTTAATCCCACTCCTGAACCTTTCTTTTATTTCCGTCACTGTTTCTTCGATTTATAGGTTGAACAGTAGGGGTGAAAATTATATCTCTGTTTCACACAATTTTAATCCGAGCACTTCGTTTTTGGTCTTCCACTCTTATTGTTCCCTCTTGGTTCTTGTACAGTTTGTAATTTGCCCGTCTTCTCCTATAACTTACTGAGATTTTTCTCAGAATTTCGAACATCTTGCGCTATTTTACGTTCTCGAACACTTTTCGAGATGAAAATATCATTTGAACGTGTCCTCATTTTTCGTCAGTCATGCCTCCATTATCAACCGCAATGTCGGAACTGTCTCTCTGGTGCTTTTGGCTTCTCTAAAGCCAAACTGATCGTTATCTAACAGGTTATCGGTTTTCTTTTCCATACGTCTCTATATTATTCCTGTCAATAAGTCAGATGCACGAGCTGTTAAGAATTTGCGATAATTCTCGCACTTGTCGGCTCTTGCAGTCTTCCGAATTGTGTGGATGATGTTTTCCCGAAAATCGGATGGTATATCGCCAGTTTCATACATTCCACACACTAACGTGAATAGTCGTTTTGTTGCCACTTCCCCCAACTATTTTAAAAATCCCTACAGAATGTTATCAATCCCTTCTGCCTCACTTCATTTTAAGTCTTCCAAAGCTCTTTTAAATTCTGATTCTAATACTATATCCATTATCTCTTTCCTATCGATTACTGTTTCTTCTTCTATCAAGTGATCGGGCAAGTCCTTCCGTCATAGAGTCCTTCAATGTACTCCTTCCAGCTATCCGCTCTCTCCTCTGCATTTAACAGAAGAATTCTCATTTCACACTTATGCCATCGCCCTTGCCTTAATGTCACCAGAGGTTGTTCTGACTTTTCTAAGTGACTTGTATTTCTGTATATATTCTTCGCAGTAACCTTCCTTGCATCTATGTCTTTCTTTTCAACTTCTGTCCTTTTTAGAGATGTCCATTTCTCTTCAACTGAACTGCCTACTGAGCTATTCCATATCGCTGTACCTATAGCCTCAGACAACTAAGCGTATCTCTTCATTCCGCAGCACTTCTGTATCCCACTTCTTGCGCACTGATTCTTCCTGATTAGTCTTAAATTTCAGCTCACTCTTCATCATTGCTAAACTGTGATCAGAGCCTATATCTGCTCCTGAGTAGGGGGACAAGGGTGGTTCTGTGTTCTGTGTTCCAAAATTGTCTCTAAATGTAACCAAGGCGTATCCAGTCACCTCCACATTCGGAGAGCGGTTGCTCTGTTTTCTGTATCTCTTTGTACATGCACGCCTCGATGTCCGCGATAACTTATGTCGCGGTCGCATGGATGGATCTGACATAAAATCGAAATAAATGCGAAAACTGATTAGCGCATAGATATAAACTAACCTAATATACACCGAAATGCGGTGAAAATGAGAAAGTACTTGCTTATCTTCTGGTTCGCAGGGGGGAATTTGTACATGGAGTCAAGTATGCGGCAACAAGAGGAATGCAAGAAAACGATGAGTTCAAGGCGAGCCCAATAAGGAAGGCAGTCAATTTTTCCTCGTATTATAGTGTATGTCTACTGAGGCAGCAGTGATACACGCGAGTTGGATACTGTATTTGATGATTTTCAGGAGGACAGAGAATCATTCACGTCTAAACTTACTCACATCTGTGTTAAATCATTACAGAGGGTGTACGGGATGATCGATTGAGACAGAGCTGCAACTAGGTACGATTCAAACGTTAACTCATTTATTCTAGAGAAGGACAAGTTGCTGAAGGTAGATTTTTTTTCCAGTATTCTATTTGGAGGCTTTAGTCACGTAATATAGCCAGCGTTCTGGTCGTATGCGGCTACGTGTTCAGTATGTGGTTTAAAGCGCTGTCTACTTGCGATCGTTAACGGTTAACCCGTCGGTCATCAGAGGACTTCCATCTCATGTGTGATGAAGGTTGACACATTCCTCTAAATGCACTTTGATTTACGCGATCCCCACCCTATCGCATGCTTGGTATAAAATCGAGACTTCAGCGTCGTAACTAACAAGGGAACCTCCCCATCGCACCCCCCTCAGATTTAGTTATAAGTTGGCACAGTGGATAGGCCTTCAAAAACTGAACACAGATCAATCGAGAAAACAGGAAGAAGTTGTGTGGAACTATGAAAAAAATAAGTAAAATATACAAACTGAGTAGTCCATGCACAGGATAAGCCACATCAAGGATTCTGTGAGCTCAGGAGCGCCGTGGTCCCGTGGTTAGCGTGAGCACCTGCGGGACGAGAGGTCCTTGGTTCAAGCTTTCCCTCGAGCGGAAACTTCACTTTCTTTATTTTCACAAAGTTATGATCTGTTCGTTCGTTCATTGACGTCTCTGTTCACTGTATTAAGTTTAGTGTCTGTGCTTTGCGACCGCACCGCAAAACCGTGCGATTATTATTGAAGTCGCGAGCTATATTTGCTGCATTCATATTGCCCACGGAATACACCTCACATATTTAATGCACTTTCGTGCAAAGTAGCGAACAGTCAACTGCCAGCCAGGGAGCCTGGTTAGCAGGAATACTCTCTCTTCCGTGCGCTGTAGTCGAGTGACGTCGTGTGTTTCGATGTTTGTTTAGGTGTAGCGTCCCCAAATTAAACCTTTCACACGAGGGAAGACTTGAACCAAAGACCTCTCGCTCCGCAGCTGCTCACGCTAACCACGGGACCACGGTGCTCCTAAGCTCATATTGTCCTTGATGTTGCATATGTTGCGCCTGGACTACTCAGTTTGTATATTTTGCTTATTTTCTTCAATTCCCCACAACTTCTTCCTGTTTTCTCGATTGATCTGTGTTCAGTTTTTCAAGGCCTATCCACTGTGTCAACTTATAACTAAATCTGAGGGGGGTGCGATGGGGAGGTTCCCTTGTAAGTTAGCTGTGGGTATGTGTGAGGGGCTGTAATCATTGCGTACACACTTACCCGACAGACGGGTGTTTACAGAGTCGGTGACGCGATGACTTTTAATTTTCACATGTTGGACGCTGCTGTTATACGTATCTGTTTGCTTGTAGGATGTACCGGCTGCTAATAACTATCATTTTTTATATAGACCTGATGGAGTAATAGTATCATTTCCGACTCGTGATCTGGTGTGATCAGTGGGCACTAGCCGTGTCCACAGGGCTATATTGGGCTCGTATCATAGAAAGGAAAAGTTTTACGATTGGGGTAGAGATAGCTCAGCGTAAGGTGACCGGGGAGAAGGATGTATGTCTGACAGGACGGAAAAGTAAGCGATCTAAGGTTATTGCCCGTTTTTAAGTGCTGAACGTTCTAGTCTTAGGAGTGTGTGTGTGTGTTTATGTTCTCTCTCTCTCTCTCTCTCTCTCTCTCTCTCTCCTACCGGAACCTTCGATGCACCGATCATGGATTCTAGAACAATACATTACACATGATAGACTGGATGATTTGCTTAAAAATCTAACGAACTACGTGGTGTATAAATATCGCTCCGTTCTTGTTCTTCTTAACTGTATGCTATTAAATTAAGGCACTTTGAGATCTGTTACTATAGATAGATATGGTGTGCTAAGCTCCAAGACTTGGTTACATTTCGAGAAATGTGGTGCACTTGGATGGATTAGGACTAGGAAAGCTCTATTCAGTCAAGAGAGGTGGAGTGTAGCTGTATTCGTCTGCTCTGTTGAGGAATAATTGGGTAGCGATGTTGCGGGGTAGGTAGGTCAATGCCGAGGTGAGGATGGTCTTTTAACGTAAGAGGACTAGATAGCTCTGTGACCGCCATACGCAGAGAGATTGATCGAGTACTATGCGCGAGGTCTTAGAAATATGTATAGCGTTGTCTGGTATAATTTGATCATCTTTATGTGTTCGAGAATTAAGTGTGAATGGACGTGCTGAGCAGTCATCAATGAATGGTCGCAATGATACTTGCAAAGTAGAGGATGTAAGGTTTAGCTATGATATTGAAATTAAGAAAAACAAGCTGTCACATGATTGGCCAGTGTTGTACTTACTGTAAAATTTTTCGCGATATCAGCTGTGATGGATAATATTACAATAGATCGGTGGTGTCTTATCCATCGTATCTGTGCATTGGGTATGACATAATGATTGAATGACATTGCTTGCTTGAGTTGGGGGAGAAATTTTGGTTGATGGAACGCAACTTCCAGGGTTGCTAGCACCGAAATCGGTGATCCTGTACTTGTGTGCAAAAATGACCAATCACTAGAAGTTGAATGCAGAGTTATAAACTATTCGGTCAATACGACATATGAGTTTAAATGTAGAGGTGGTCAATCACTTTCGAGGGAAGTGGCTACAACGCCAGCAGGCTCTTCTATTTTCCTTATGTTGTGGGTGTCCTTTATTTAAAATCATTCAATGTTATGCTATAGACTGTAAGAATATGATTTATAAGGTGCAAGGTATAGTTTCCTGTGAGAGACTGTGCATCAGTGCATGTTAATGTCTGTTTAGAAAAAAATGGCTCTGAGCACTATGGGACTCAACTGCTGAGGTCATTAGTCCCCTAGAACTTAGAACTAGTTAAACCTAACTAACCTAAGGACATCACACACATCCTTGCCTGAGGCAGGATTCGAACCTGCGACCGTAGCGGTCTCGCGGTTCCAGACTGCAGCGCCAGAACCGCGCGGCCACTTCGGCCGGCGTCTGTTTAGAATCAGACAATGACTTCGAAGTCACGGCAGAAAGACGAAATGCTCGGCAGTGTGCAAAAGCGTGTTAGAAAACATTGTTTGAACAAGGGCCAGAGGCAACTTCTCATTCGCTTAGAGTATGGGTGATCAAACTTTAAAGGGGTCTCTGCAGCGTGTGTGTATACTTAGTATGATCTTGTTCATATAGGCATTTGTAGTTTGAGGTGTTGGATTTGGCGAGCTGTTAGGAATTCTTGGATGGCTGCACTCTGAGTTATTCGGGGGGAGTATTGTGAATTCCGTTTGTCCGCACTGGAAGTGGATCGCATTGGTACCTTAGTGACTTTTTCACTGTTTGATGGTGGAGGATAAAGATGATAGGGTGTTGAGGATCTGTTGTACTTGTACCTAGTTTGAGGCGTACAACATTGCGCACATTTCCGGTGAATGGTCAAAACAAGGTCCTGTTGTAGTAACTGAGATCGTTCTGTTTGCAGACTTAAATTGCAGAGATCAGATGGGTGAAGATAAATGCATTCTCATATATGGTTGGAAAGGGAGAATGCTTTTTTATTATTAAGTGAGTTTTGCAGGAGTGAATATGGTTTTATACATGCGAGTGGAAATTGTGAGCGAAGGGTGAATGACGTCGGGTTCGCTGGCTGGGGAGACACTGTTTACATGTCCTGTTGGAGATGCAAGGGGAAGATAGAGATCTGCGCTATTCAGGAATACATTTGTACACTATATGCCATTAGACAATAGCTGGAGAGCAGGTATAGGGAGAGCCCACTTCAGCATTCTGGTCCTGGGGCTGAGTGGACGGCTGTTTAGATGGACAGCTATGTGGCTTTGACATGCCGCCGCCGGCTCTCGGACACTCGCTTTGTAAGGCGCTATGGGATTAATTTGAGCATTTAGTACTTGTTTGGGTGGTTATTGGATTAAGAACTGTAGTATTGAAGGTCATGTCCTCAGTGGGACCGCTGTGTAATTGAGTAAGTGTGTTTTATTTGAAGATATGTTTCGCGAATGGTGATGTTAAGTTGATGGCTCAGTTTAGCTACCACTGTAAAAAAAAAAAAAAAAAAAAATAGCTGTCTGCCGCTGAAAGAAAGAAAAGAAAGAAAGAAAGGGACGACCTTGCCCCCAGACCTGATGGATGAGTTATTAGATAAGAGCAAGTAATAGTTGAATGATGCTATGTGTTCGGATATAGGAGTCTCTAAACGGCGGGGCGAGATTTTTTTTATGTGGAAATTTATGCAATCTATAGATAGTGGTATTCGACCGCTAGTGACAACAGTTAAGAGCGGAAAAATAGGTACAAATCGAGTGCTGGCAGAATGTTGGTGCAATGGTAATAATATTTAATTGAAGGTGGAGGTGGTAAACATGGACCGGGCTTTGAATATTGACGTATGTGCTCGATGCTCTGTATAAAAGTTTGACTCTTTAATTGCGTTTGGTATTTCTGGGTGTGTGTAAAATTAATTTTACTGTTGAAAGTGCGAGAAAGATGAGTTGATTGGTGTTTAGATAGAGGCTACGTTTGTAATTCGAAAAGAGGGGATGAGAATGGTAAATTGATTGATATGCATGCTTTGTGGGGCGATATATGAGTGTCAAGATAGGGTTGAGGACGTTTGCGTATGTTGATGGTGGGACGGGTGTAAGGTTAGGTGCGGTGGGAGGTATAAATTAGATCTTAATTTTTTTTAAAAAAATGTTGTAAAGTAAGAATAATATTGAGAAGGTTTTTAGATGGCTGGTCACACGACGAGGTGAGAGAGGGATGTGTAGTTATGTTTAGTTAAAGGGCCATGTAATGTTGTGTGAGGAGCAATGTGCAGTGTGCTACAGTGTCATAGGAGGTAAAGACATGTGCTGCTATGATGTGTCTAGCGTATGGAGGTGGCGCTTTGGAATTATGCTACGTTGATATAAAGTTGTCTTTCACACGCGTTCGGTGTCGCAGCTTGGGATCGCGGTCCTGGACGGACGTGTGTGTGCTTTGACCACTGACGAGCACGTTGACCGCGCCAACTCACGCTTGCGGAAGCCGAGCAGGGGCTGTGCGAGGTCTGAAATCGGACGGATGGTTGACTTAACGATCCTGTGGGCAGGGTGCAGAGTGGGGGTACCTGCGCACGTCTGCTGAGTTATTTTGCGAGCGGATCTGCAGGCTCTGCTATGCGTTATTAGGATAGTTTACGAGTACTGAGCGTATCTACACATCTGTGTAATGTATTATTTAGTTGCAGTTTGCTATAGTGTGTACTGAAATTATGATTGGGTGCGTGTCTGTGGGCTGTGCAACATGGCCCAGGGCACACCTGGGATTGGTGTTTTGTGATGGCATAATAGATACACTGTATGGTTAAGTAAGTTGTTCAAAAAAAATAGAGTGTTCTCAATGATACACGCACCTGCAGCGCAGATCTGAGTGATTGGTTTTCCGTCACCATCTCGGTTGCATGCGAGTAGTAAATATCTTCCCGGCCGCGTTATTCGAGTGTGTCAACGAGCTATGAGCTATTCTGAGAGTAGACGTGAAGGCAGGTCCAGACCTCAGACGCCGGCGGTATACATGAGAAGAACAATGCAGCTTTCACATGTGTCGGCTGTCACGAGTGCTCGGAAGCTGAACTTGGCTGGAGACTCTGGAATCCCCTTCCCCGCCGACCGCATGCGTGCGAGGCCTGCCTTGGAGCGTAATCTAAGGCGCATAGGCGATGTCAATTTCTCCGGTGATAGGTGTGAATGCGACTGTGTTGAGGTCATGTTTGGGGGAGGCCGAGCAGAGACTTTTGGTCGGTTTGGCAGCTGGTAGTGTTTGGGCGCGTCTGTTGCACTATTTTGCGAACATGTCTGTGCACTGTGCGGTGCTTCATTTGGAGAGTTTAAGAGTAACAGAGGTCGTCTACTGACATTGTGTACTGCATTATTTAAGAGCTCTTTGGAATTGTGTGGTGAAACTAGGAGTTGTTTACGTGTTTGTGGCCTATGTCAGATGACCACAGTGGGATCAGTGTGGGTGTTTTGTGACAAATATATTCCATGACCAAATAAAAGAGGTCCAAATAAATAGAGTGCAGCCCTTTCTTACTTCCCCGAGCAGCACAGCGCAGTCTGAGCTGTTTTTGCGCAATAACGGCAATCTGGTCAGAATGTGAGTGAGTAGACAAATAACTGGACAAATTTATCTGTAGAGGTGTTACAGGTCTGGATTGGAATGAATATCTTGATGGGTGTGGTTGTGTTTCCAAGTGTAGTACACTACTGGAGTTCAGAAACTGCCTTATGTCAGCCTTATATATCGAAACCTATGAGAAGTAAAAGTTTCAAAAGCATATGTTGCAAATAAATAAAGTACACTCGTTCCTCCTTCCATCAGCCTATGAATTGAAATTATTTCCGAAAATTAGCAGTTGTTTGGCTATTTGGAGGTAAATGTTTTGCATTATTTATGAGTGGTTCGCATGTCTGTAGGCTGTGCTATGAGTTATTTTTAACTGTTTACAATTAGCAAGCGTGTGTGTAGAACATTATAATTGAGTCATGTAGGAGTGTTTTGCAGGTCTGTATGATGTGGGACATGTCGCTGTGATAGATATACTCCATTCCTAAATAAAGTAAATTTGTTCCTCCATCCATGGACTTACTGCAGGGTGAGTCCGTTTTACCAGAAACGTGTAGGGAGAGGTTGAGTGCTGGTGGCTTTGTTTGAAAGAATTTTCTTAGGTTGGTGGCGGAAGCGCAAGTGAGCTTTGTTTACTGGCAGATTTGAAACTTGGCGCTGGTTCCTAGGAGGAGGAGGAGGAGGTGGCAGTCTGGTTCTCGGAAAGTACTTGAAATTAGGGAGTTGAATACGTTTGCATACGTATATGAAATTGTAAATTGAATTATTTAATATAGCGGGGTGGTGAGAGTGAATTAGCGAGCGTTCTTGCGACGGAGGATGCTAAGTTCACCCAGCCTGGATATGATGTGACGTCATTATGACGTAACACGCTTTAGTCGATTAACACACCTATCGACTTTTACGAACGTTCGAGATTCTAAACTGTCGTCAGCTAGTGGTTTGTTTTGACACGTGCGATTCTGATAACAGCTCTGTGTGGCAGCGTATATGTATTTCGCAAAAATAAAAGTAAAAGAGCTGGATATTAATAGAAATATTCCTGACCGTGGCCTTGAAAACACCACGGACAACACGTTTCGTAAAAAAGTGAAGTCTTCTTGTGTCCTGACCAGATTAGATTGTGTGATTGTTGTATTGAACGCTTACGCCGAAAATAATATTTATTTATTATCAATATTTTAATATGGTTTCATACAATTGGTCTTGTCAGTACATATTAGATTGTAGCAGCATACTCTTGCTGACTTTTTTTCTTAATTTATATAGCTGAAAGAGAACTCGTGCAAGTTTGTTAGCTAAGTAATTTATATGTCCATCCCAAGATAGTCTTTTATCAACCATAATTCCAAGTAATTTTACACTCGGACCGCAGAGACAGGTACCTTAGTGTCCAGTAATGACTGGTGTGCAGAATGATTGAATTTCGAACTTAAAAAGTAAAATATGAGGCATTGTTGAAGAAAAATCGTCGACCGGAGATGAAATACGAGGGGAAGTGGATTTCTCAATGTAATCTTAACGAAAGGTTAGTGTCTTGACGCATCTAAAGATTTTGGCTGCTGAGTGCTTCTTCTCTCCGAGTACAAATAACCGACGCACTTCAGCTGGGTCAGAAGTACATCAATTTCTGCTTGAGATTCACAATAACCACGCAATTGCCTGTCGTCATCGATGCTGAACTCTTTCATATTTTCTCTCGTTAGTCTCTCGAATGCTGAACACATAATTAGAGACGAACAAACGAAAAACAACGCACAGGACATAAACACAGTACAATACACGATTTAAACGCAAGGAACGCAAAACACATGTCAACGAATGGTGCAGAGCACAGCGCTACCCTGTCACAACCTCTCGAAAGTTCACAAAAGTCGAATAGTCGATATACGGTTTCTATCGTTTTCGATGTAGCGTGTATACGTCATAATGACGTCACATCGTATCCAAGTCCGGTGAACTTAGCATCCTCCTCTTGCGACGAGCAAACGCGCTGTTATACTGTCATGGTGGACTCCACTGTCGGTGAAACTCTGGCACCAAACGTATCCTTTGTCAGGCACGCGGTCGACAGGTCCCATCGTGTCCAGTTTTAAGTGCTTGTGGGCGCGGCTGAGCGTTTGTGGCGGGGCCCTAAGGGCCACTCGCCGCCTAGCTGGCGCGCTGGCCGTGGGGGTGTGCTTGACGTCAGACGGCCAGGGAGCTGCCGATGGAGTGGGCTCAGCCGGCCGCGCGTACATCAGCTGCGCTCTGGAGTTTTGCTGTGTGAGCATGGAGAAGTCAGTTGGAACAGACCTGCATGACTGTAATGTCTGAAATAAAGAGTCATTTTCCAGGTATTTACAGAAGGCTATGTCCGTTGCGTGTATGGAGGGTGTGTGACGTAAGCGGGGCGGCGGCGCAGCGATTGTACAGTTATTACGCTCGCACGAGAGCGAGTCAATTAGCAGGCGTTCTAGTGCGGTCCAAAGCGTGCTGTTACATAGTCATGGCGGATTCCACCGTCGAGCAAAATTTGCCGCCAAAAGTGTAGCATTGCGTTCTCGCTTGCACAGCGACACATGGTGGACGTTGAGCGGTCGGCATTGACAGGTTTGAACGTGGCGTCAAAAGTGTTGCAGAGAAACGGCCGACAGTTGTGAGATTCAGCTCCGAGGGAGACAATTTTGGCGGAAAATGTGTGGAGGCGACGATTACACGTGGTGAGCAGACAAGGGGCCGCTGTGACGTCAAACTCGACAAGTTCCAGCGTGTCCAGCGAACACATGTTTACGACGTGGGAGCGATCGCTGGGCTCGCCCCCCGCGATTTTGACCGGCCGACTCACATGACAGGCGTAGGCAGTGTCTCCGCGCGCTGGCCAGGGGGTGGCAAGGATTTGAACTAATTCAGTTGGAGCGCGGACATCGTGGTGACTGCACTGTGATATCAATGATGTGTGTGCTGACTGTGTTGGAGAATAAGTGATGACCGTACTGCGTGAAATGAAGTCTTCAGTCCCTTCCCCCCCGCAAAATCGAAGGACGTGAATTACGTTACTATAAGTGCAGTTTATTATTTGACGCGATTACGATAGGCTACCAGTGAAAAAAGATAAGTGACGGAGCAAGCTCGTACATGCGATCAATTATGGTGTTGGGGATTTCAACTTGTGATAGATTTTTGTTATGGATGTGAGGAGAATGTCTTTCTCACCGAGAAAATTGGACATCTTGAATAAATAATGAATGATAATAATAAATAGAAGTACAGTTTTCGAGAGAATATCGTGTTGGAATTTGAATTTGGCGCAATTTTCTAGTGGATGTAGGCCTATAATAATAAATGATAATGAATGATAATAAATGACAATGAATGTTAATAAATGATAATGAATAATAATAAACAAAAGTAAGGTTTTGCAGCCATTATCGTGTAGGAATTTGAATTTGGGGGGAACTTTCTAGTGGAGGTAGGTCAATAATAATAAATAACAATAAATGAAAATAAATAATAATAAACGATAATCAATGATAATGAATGATAATAAATTATAATGAATGACAATGAATGATAATGAATGTTAATAAATGATAATGAATAATAATAAACAAAAGTTAGGTTTTGCAGCCATTATCATGTTGGAATTTGAATTTGGAGCGAATTTCTAGTGGAGGCAGGTCAATAATAATAAATAATAATAAATGATAATAAATGATAATGAATGATAATAAATAATAATAAATAATAATGAATAATAATGAATGTTAATGAATGATAATCAATAATAATAAAAAGACATGTACAGTCTTTGCATGCATTATCCTGTTGGAATTCAAACTTCCTGCCATTTTTTCTTCTGGAGGCTTAGGTTAGTGGACGTAGTACAATTGAACTATTTTCCCGTCAAAATTCAAACTTCCCACCATTTTTTCTTGAGGTTAGGTTAGTGGATGTAGCACAATCTGCCATCTTGGATGACGTCATGCGATGTTGCCAAATCTACATGCCGCCATCTTGGATGACGTCATCGCCGCCATCTTGACTAAATTTGGCAACAATGGAGAGTGGGTGGCACCACCCTTGTCCCCCTACTTTCCTGGGTACGTCTTACAGTCCAATAAGATTTTGGAATATCTGCCTAAACATCATGTGATCTAACTGAAACCTGCCCGTATCTCCCGGCCTTTTTCAAGTATACCTCCTCCTCTTGTAATTCTTGAACTGAGTATTCGCTATTAATAGCTGAAATTTATTGAAGAATCAGATTAGCCTTTCTACTCTCACATTCCTGCTATCAAACTCCTATTCTCTCATAATGCTTTCTTCTACTCCTTCCCCCACAACTGCATTCCAGTATCCCCTGACTACTAGACTTTCATCTCCTTTTACTTACTGAATTACCCATTCAGCGTCTTCATATATTTTCTCTAGTTCTTCATGTTCTGTTTGTGATGTCGACATGTATACCTGAATATACACCTGAACTATTGTTGTCGCTATTGGTTTTACGTCGTTCTGATGAGAACAACCCAATCAATGAATAGTTCACAGTAACTCTCTCTCAATCCTACCTTATTATTCATAACGAATCCGACTCTCGTTATACCATTTCTTCTGCTGTTGATATTAACCTGTGCTCTTTCCATTTCCCTTCCCTGATGCCCACTTTGTCTATATTGAGCGTTAGCATTTCCCTTTTCCGATTTTCTAACTTCCCTACCATGTTCAGACTCCTGACATTCCGCTCCACGTCTTGCAAAACATTCCTTTCGTTGGTTATTCAATCTTTTTCTCATTGCCACCTCCCCTTGGCAGTCCCCTCCCAGAGATGCCAATCGGGGACTAGCCTGGAATGTTTCGCCACTGGAGAGATCACCACGACCCCTTTTCAATTACAGGTCACGTTTTCTGTGTACACATATCATATGTTGTTGATGCAGTGCTTTCCATTGAATCCTCATGCTGCTGATCATTACAGACGATATTCCGCCTATTAGGGTAAGTTTGCCACCGCAAGGGAAGAATATGCCCTCAACCTCTTTCCACTCCTCCACCCTCTTTGACAAGGCCGTTGGCAGAATGAGGGCGGCTGCTTGTGCCGGACGTCTTCGGCCGACATTGTAGATGGTTTTTATTCAAAGTTTAAGCAGTGCCGGGGTTCTAACCTAGAACGTTTTAATTACTAGTCAATGATGGTATTCCTAACAAGTATGAACTCGTTATAAGAACCAAGAAAGAAAAACAGAACTGGTAGATCAACAACGAACTTCTCAGATTAAAACGGGTGTAAGGCAAGGATCTACACTATGCGATCAAAGGTATCTGGACACCTGACTGAAAATGACTTACAAGTTCGTGGCGCCCTCCATCGGTAATGCTGGAATTCAATATGGTGTTGGCCCACCCTTAGGCTTGATGACAGCTTCCACTCTCGCAGGAATACCTTCAATCAGGTGCTGGAAGGTTTGTTGTGGAGTGGCAGCCCATTCTTCACGGAATGTTGCACTGAGGAGAGCTAGTGACATCGGTCGGTAAGGCCTCGCACGAAGTCGGCGTTCCAAAACATCCCAAAGGTGTTCTACAGAATTCAGGTCAAGTCTCAGTGCAGGCCAGTCTATTACAGGAATGTTCTTGCCGTGTAGCCACTCCGCCACAGGCCGTGCATTAAGAACAGGTGCTCGATCATGTTGAACGATGCTATCGCCATCCCCGAATTGCTCTTCAACAGTGGGAAGCAGGAAGGTGCTTAAAACATCAGTGTAGTCATGTGCTGTGACAGTGACACGCGAAACTACAAGGGATGCAAGCCCCCTCCATGAAAAACACGACCACACCATAACATCACCGCCTCCGAATTTTACTGTTGGCACTACACACGCTAGCAGATGACGTTCACCGGACATTCGCTATACCCACACCCTGCCATTGGATTACCACATTGCGTACCGTGATTCATCATTCCACACAACGTTTTTCCACTGTTCAATCGTCCATTGTTTACGATCCTTTTATCAAACGAGGCGTCGTTTGGCATTTACCGGCGTGATGTGTGGCTTATGAGCAGCCACTCAACCATGAAATCAGAGTTTTCTCAGCTCTTGCCTAACTGTTATAGTACTTGCAATAGATCCCGATGCAGTTTGGAATTCCTGTGCGATTGTCTGGATAGATGCGTGCCTATTACACACTACGACCCTCTTCAACTGTCTCGGCGGTCTCTGTCAGTCAACAGACGAGGTCGGCCTGTACGCTTTTGTGCTGTAAGGGTCCCTTCCCGTTTCCACTTCACTATCAAATTGGAAACAGTGGAGCTAGGGATGTTTAGGAGTGTGGAAATCTCGCGTACAGACGTGTGACACAAGTGATACCCAATCACCAGACAACGTTCGAAGTCCGTGAGTTCCGCGGAGGGCTCCATTCTCCTCTCTCGCGATGTCTAATGACTACTAAGTTCGCTGATATGGAGTACCAGGCAGAAGGTGGCAGCACAATGCACCTAATATGAAAAACGTATGTTTTTGGGGGAGTCCGGATACTTTTGAACACGTAGTGTACATCTACATCTGCATTTACTTTTTTACTCTGCCGTTGACAATCAAGTCCCTGGCAGAGGTTTCATCGAACCACTTTTAAGTTAATTCTCTATCGTTCCACTCTCGAACAGCGCTCGGCATAAACGAACACCTACTCAGGACTGTTATGTGGAACTTTTGGATAGCTTTCTACACGACCAACAACTCTTCGTTCGGCCTGAAGGAAAGAAGTCGGGCACGAAACATCCGAACGCTGGCGTCCCTCCGAACTGTCTTGTCGCTGTTACTGTTTTCGTGGGCTCTCTGATCTCTCTTTTTTTTATTATGGGAATCATTTCTCCCTATGTAGGTAAACATCAACAAGATAGTTCCATAAAATTTCGGGCGTGCAGCCACATAAATTCGACTTCTTCTTCTAATATTTCGGCTGAATACCGTCCAGCCATCTTCGGAGTGAGCCGAGGTGACTGACGCTCCAGCACTTGCCCCGCCCTTTAAAACTCGCGCACCGCCCCATTGCGTATGCGGCCACAGAGACACAAGGCGCCAGGGACGTTGATCAGCGGCAAAGAGGTATGACATACGCATGGAATTACATCTCTGGCTGCGCGGTGGATCCACACGGTGATATCGTTGTACCACTGCGAGCTGCACCGTCGCGACGTCTCCGTGCGTTTATTACAGAGATTGCCGGATTCCATGATTTATCCAAGCTGGAGCCGCTATCTCTGTTAATTAAATTCGAAATACAGTTACTTCTTTCACTGCTGAGTTCCTGAAGATGAAGTCGAGGCTAAAATTTCAACGTTATCGTACACCATTGAGTGCCCAGTGTCAATACAGTGCTCGGCCACCGCAGATTTAATAGGTTGTAAGAGCCGGGTGTACCTGCGATGCTCTGTACATCTCTCCTGGAATGTACGTTTCGTCTGTCAGATGTATGAACGGCCACACTCACAGGGGATCTTGTAAACCCCAGGCCTACGAAGCACCAAATCATCTTTAACGAAACCCAGGAGTGCTGCTATCTTTAGTGGGGGGCGAAAAATCGCCTGGAGGACGAGCTTCTGCGCCTGAGAAGAGTTTTTGAAGTCAAAAAGTACTTCCACAGCAGGTACATAAGGCACTACAAATTAAGCCAACAGGGGGTATAAGAAATGCAGAAGAGGACACGGAAAGTTTTAAACCCATGGCTTTTCTGCGATACGTGGGAAGCCTATCATCAAATATGGGACGGATCTTCAGTAAACACAAAGCGAAAGTGATTTTTCGCCCTCCACCAAAGACAGCAGCACTCCTGGGTTCCGTTAAAGATGATTTGGTGCTTCGTAAGCCTGGGGTTTACAAATCGCCTGTGCGTGTGGCCGTTCATACATCGGACAGACGACACATAAAGTCCAGGAGAGATGCACAGAGTACTACAGGTACACCCGGTTCTTACAACCTGATAAATCGTCGGTGCCACAGCACAATATTGAGACTGGGCGCCCTATGGTACACGATAACGTCGAAATTTTAGCCTCGACTTCATCTTTCTGGGACTCAGTAGTGAAAGAAGCAACTGTATTTCGAATATAATTAACAGAGGTAGCGGCTCCAGGTTGGCGACGAACTTGATTAATAGAGATAGCGTCTCCAGCTTGGTCAAATCATTGAATCCAGCAATTTCTGTAATAAAATCACGGAGACGTCGCGACGTTGCAGCTTGCAGTGGTACAACGATATCACCGTGTGGATCGACCGCGCAGCCATAGATCTAGTTCCATGCGTATGTCATACCTCTTTGCCACTGATCAACGTCCCTGGCGCCTTGTGTCTCTGTGGCCGCATACGCAATGGGGCGGTCCGCGAGTATAAAAGGGCGGGGCAAGTATTGGAGCGTCAGTCACCTCGGCTCACTCCGAAGACGGCTGGACGGTAGTTCAGCCGAAATATTAGAAGTCGAATTTATGCGGCTGCAAGCCCGAAATTTTATGGAACAATCTTTGCAACCCAAAAATATGAAAATGCACATCAACAAGATATTTTCACCCTCTGAGGAGAAAGTTCGTAATTGAAATTTCATGAGAAGATCCTTCCACAGCGATAAACGTCATTGTGGCAATTGTCTCTAAATCACAAAAATTGTATCGTATCCATGGCACTCTCTGCCCTGCTGAACAATAATGCAAAAGGAGCTGCCCTTCTTTGAACTTTTTTGATGTCCTCCGTCAATCCTATCTGATATGTATTCCATATCGCACAGCAATACTCCAGAAGAGGGCGGACAAGCGCTGTGTAAGCAGTCTCTTTAGTAGTTCTATTACATTTTCTAAGTGCTCTGCCAATAAATCGCTGTCTTTGGTTTGCTTTCCCCACAACATTATCTATGTGATCGTTCCAATTTAAGTTATTCGTAATTGTAATGCCTAAGTATTCAGTTGAGTTTGCAGCCCCAGCATCATCTACAAAGAATCTAAGAGGACTGTTCAAATTGTCTGCTAAATCTTTTATGTAGATCAGGAACAACAGAGGGCCTATAACACTTCCTTGGGAAACGTCAGATATTACTTCTGTTTTACTCGATGACTTTCCGCCACTCATTACAAACTATGACCTTTCTGACAAGAAATCACGAATCCAGTCACACAACTGAGACAATCTCCGTAGGCATGCTTGTGAGGAACGGTGTCAAAAGCCTTCTGGAAACCTAAAAATATGTAATCAATTTGACGTCCCCTGTCGACATTACTTACTACTTCATAAGTATGAAGAGCTAGTTGTGTTCCACAAGAACGATATTTTATGAATCCTTGTGGGCTGTTTGCTAATACACCGTTTTCTTCGTGCTGATTCTTCATATTCGAGCACAGTATATGTCCCAAAATCCTATCGCAAATCGACGTTAGTGATATGAGTCTGTAATTCAGCGGATTACTCCTATTACCTTTCTCGGGTATTGGTGTGACTGTCTCCTAGGTACAGGGCAAATAGATTTTTATCTGCTTTTTAAATAGATGTATTTTGCGTTTATTTTTTGTAGGTTTGGATGTTACGGTGTCCAGTCTAGCTATAACAACCTTGTTGTCACTAATCCATGTCATGATGCTCCTTGTTTGACCAGGATTATTTGTTGCTAAGATGCCAGGCAAGTTTTCGCAACCACTTACACCTCTAGTGGGTTTCTGACCCAGTTGTTCAAATAATTTTTTGAGGAGACTTTCTGTACGATTTTGGATGCCCACCACCGACTTCAAACATGTATTTACGCCTACATATCGAGGGTAGATTGAAGTCACCACCAACTATAATTGTATGACTGGGGTACCTATTTGACACGATACTCAAGTTTTCTTTGAACTGTTCAGCAACTGCATCATCTGAGACGGGAGGTCGCTAAATGAAACCAATTATTAATTTATAAAGGTTGTCAAGTATAAAATCCACCCATACTAACTCACAGGAACATACTTTCTTTCTTTTGCTTGTGCCTTTTTCCCGCAACCACGCAGGGTCGGCGTGGTTAATCGGATTTGGCAAGGTTAATTGAAGGGGTGGCCGGATGCCCTTCCTGCCGCCATTTAACTCACAGGAACTATCTACTTCAATTTCTTTTCAAGGTAAACTACTTCTGACAGCACCACCACCTATATTTAATCTATCGTTTCTGGACGAAGTTAGGTCCTTTGTAAAATTTTTGGCTGAATTTACTTCTGGTCTTAGCCAGCTTTCCACATCTATAACGATTTGAGATTCAGTGCTTTCTATTAGCGCTTGGAGCTATTTCAAAACGAAAGTTTACAACTACAATGTTGATTGTTCCTGTGTCTACCCTTTTCCAGTTCGTCCTACACCCTTTGGAACTGGAGACGTATCTGCATTTTCCCGACACCTTCTTACCAAAAGAGCCGCCCAGTCCCCTCCACACGGCCCCCAGTCTCCATGTAACAGCTTCCTGCGTGTAGTGGACTCCTGACTTGTTTAGCGGAACCTGGGAACCCACCAGCCTACGGCCCAAGTCGAGGAATCTGCAACTTACATGGTCGCCTCTGATCCGGACCATAAACTCAGTTCGTTACCGAACGACCACAGTCGAACCCACCAAAGCCGACGATGCTACAGATGGTGAGCTCTACCTTCATCTCGCAAGCAAGACTGGACATCTTTACTACTTCAGCTAACTGCCTGAAACCAGAGAGAATCTCTTCCAATCCAAAGCAACACACATTGATAGTACCAACATGTGCCACCCCTGCAGTTGGCACACCTTGTGCTCTTCATGGCATCCAGGAGAAGTGTTCCAAATCTGGAATGACCCCTTCCACTATGCACTCTGAGTGCACATTGGATTCCTTCCTCTCCTTCTTAGCCAAGCTGCGTGACCATACCTAAGTGATCCCATTATGCGCCCAACATTGGAGTTCCCAACTACAAGTGATCCCCACTGTGAATTTCCAGACCTTTTAGGCCGAGAGTATTCCTCTGGAATAGGGCGAGAGACTTCAAATGGCTCAGGAACTTCGTCAGCCATAGACTGCGCCTGAAACCCGTTTGTCAGACGAACTGGGGAGGCTCCCAATTGGCCTCTCGGAAAGCCTTTCACTGCCGGCCACAAACTGGAATGATTTCCCGCTTGACCACTGGTGAAGAATCAATCTCAGTGTGGCGCCACGTGGGGCAGCCACAGTAGTGGACTGGTGGGGGGACACGAGAGTCATGCTGCATGTCCCTCGGGTCGACCCTTCTCGGCCCCCACAGTAATCCCCCTTGGCAACAGCCTCAATCTACGTGACCAAATCCATCATTGCCTGGAGCTGTGAGCGAAATCTTACCAACTCAGCTTGAATCTGAACCCGGCAATCACAGTTTCTATATATACCAAGGATGGTCTGATAAACAAAAAGACACACCCGAAATGTACAAGTGGAAGCTAGAGAACACTGACAAAATGTAAAGTAAGTCGCTTTTTATGAGAAGTTGTGTCAACTCACAGGGTTCTTGAGTGCTTTTTCTGCTAGAACAGCTATCGCTCGACTGGTATATTTAACTACTCTGGAGTGCTTTTGCTGCTAGGACAGCTATCACTCGACTGGTATATTTAACTACTACAAGTGGCTATTGAAGCACAAAAACTCATGCAAGGAGCGATGCAGACAACCGTTCTGTGCACTACACAGTTAATAAAGCATGGAACTGTGCCTGTTGAGAAAGCAAACATCTATGAAACATAGGAGTGAAGCTAAAGAACACTGACGAAATTTAAAATAAGACGCTTGTTATTAGAAGCTGTGTCAACTCACAGTAGTCTGAGGCGCTGCTGCTAGGACAGCTATCATTCGACTGCTGGAGTCTTCGTCCCTGCTATTCAATTTGTATATTGAAAAAGCAACGACGGAAATGAAAGATAGTTTCAGCAGTGAGATTAAAATTCAGGGTGAAATGATATCAACAATGATATTCGCTGAAGACACTCGTATCCACATTGAAAGCAAAGAATCATTACAGGACACAATGAATGGAATGAAGAGACTTCCGAACACAGAGTGTGGAGTGAGTGTATCGAAGAAAGCTGAAGGTAATGAGTAACAGCAGAATTGAGATTACTGGTGAAGTTAACTTCAAAACTGGTGAACATGAAGTAGACAATGTTGAGGATTGTGCTATCTTGAAGACAAAATGAATCACGATGGAGGAAGCAAGGAGGACATAAGTAGCAGACTAGCTCAGGCAAAGAGGGCATTCCAGGCTAAAAGATTTCTGCTAGTGCCAAACTCAGGCCTTAATTTGAGGAACAAATTTCGGAGAATATACATATCAAGCACAGAATTTTATGGAAGTGAATCATTGTGCAGGTGAAAGGGGGGGGGGGGTGTGATAAGGAGACAATGGAAGCGTTTGAGATGTGAGATGTGGTGCTGTAGAAATATGCTGAAGATTAGCTGAACTGATGAGAAATGAGGAGGCTCTGCGGAGAATCGGCGAGGATAGGAATATATGGACAACAATGACAAAAGGAAGGGACAGGATGATAAGACAAGTGCTAAAGCATTGTGGTGTGGGATAATATCTACGGCACTAAAGAGAGTTGTAGAGGATGACAACTATATGGAAAGACTAATATTTAAATATAGCGAACAAATAACTCAGGAATTTGGGTGTAGATACTGCTCTGAAATGAAAAGATTTGTACGGGAGACGAAGTCGTGGCGCCCCACATCGAAACAATCGGATGACTGATGACTGAAAATAAATTCTGAATACAGTACTGGCGTGTTTATCGGCTTCTTTGAGATAAAGTGCTTCATTTCTTCCCATTCACCGTGTTGATGTTCAGCGTGTGTTACTTCTGCCTGTTGTATTATATTTTGTGCCAAAGTTTTTTAAGTGTTTCTGAATTAATACACACGTGTTTTCTAAGCGAATTCTTGTCTGTTCCATTGTGTAGGGCCTATATTTACTTGATATTCTCCCTATTAATCAGTCGGTTAGTATTGGCAGCAATCAGTCCGATTGCCATTGAACGGTGAGATTTACTTTAAAGCGCGTCTCTGCCCTGTAGAAGGGACCAGTAGTGACTTTGGTTCGTTTTAGGCCAATCTCAGTGTGCTGTGCGTAGCAGTTAAAAAGTACGTTCTATGATATGAAGTATTATTTGCCAACTGCATTTCGCGTTTTACGTACTAAATTTACAGAGCCGTTCCGTTACAAGTTTTAATTAGTATTCTCCGTGCCTTCCCAAATAACAAAAGACGAAGTTACCTGATAGCTTCCTAAGGAGTTATGATTATGCGAGGAACATACTCGCGGGAAGAGCAGCTAATGCTTTGCTGCACGTGCTTGGGCATAAATATTGGATTTGAATAAAAATGTGAGTTTATGCTTCGCGTAATGGCGATCTGGTGTCGGCAGTGATTCATCTGTTTACCGATTGTGCGCCGTAAAGAGATTTATGTCCCTCGCCGTGCATATACTCTGCTAAAACGGGCAGATTTCTGATGCGACTGTGTTGTGATGCGATCAGTGTAAGAGGGAGGAGTGTTTTTCGCAGAGTTTATTGGAAAGAGCTGCCGAAAAGTACCTCTTGGGGCCGCATTTCCTGCGGGGTATTCAGTATTACCGAGGAGGCGTCGTTAAAAAGTCGTTAATCATGGTGGCCCGCGGTAGAGCAACAGAAAATTAAAAAGTTTCAAGGGGTGACAGAATTGCCAGAGGTTCGCGCTTGATTCTGTAACTTGCGGATTAAAATCAGATACCGCCTTGGTGCGAGAGATTGTGTGACGCTCACTTCCCGGTTCCCCCCTTGCGAGAGTCACGTCCGCTGAGGGTGGTTCCTGGACCAACACTGCGCTGTTCTGATAGCTGTCAGAACGTACTCCACGGTGGAATGGAACCTTCTAGGTAATTTGAATAGGCCTTTCAAGTAGCGCTACCAGTCACAAAATTCGTGGAAGACTTAAATTATTTAATTAGCAATAGGTTTCGATGTTAGGCCTCATCATCACGCTTCACTGGCAATACAAAATACATTTAACAGAAGTGTATGTAGATATTAAAGTTCTTTTGTACAGTATTGGCACGTGATGTGGTCATCTTCTGGAGAAACAGAAGGATAATTTAATTCTCTTTCAAGCAGATGCTGTTAAACTTTATACTTAGATGTTTTGTAATGCCACTGTAGTCTGATGATGAGATCTAACCTCGAAACATGTTGCTAATTAAGTAATGTAAGTAGCAACAAAATTTGTGACTGGTAGCTGTATTTGACAAAAAGTTTTCATGTTTTTGAAACCATCATGGTCGATTAGCAGCCAACACGTATTTAATTGCTTCAAGCAACTATCTTTGAGCCCTGGCAACGCTTTTTTCTCCACGACAGAGCGATGTTAGGAAGTTTATCGAAAACCGTTTTCTTTAGAGTGGATCATACGTTCCATTGCATGTACATCTACAGGTAACGGTATCAATGATGGTGATGTGTTCTGTCCATGTCCATCGCTGCAAGTTCAGCACAATCTAGTCCTCCCACCATCCCTTTCGTAGCTGCATGTGATATATTTATCTTGAGTTGTTAATCAGCTGGTATCTTCTTCTACCTCTGATCCTTTTTCATGTCATCATTCCCTCCTTTATTACGTAGTCTCTTCTCCTCTAGTGTTCCAGCTCATTTCTTTCCCATCTCATTTATTTGTATTAGTAGTGTAGTAGTATTTACTGTTGTTGTTTTATTCATCTGTGGACCACTTGTAAAGTATACTGGGCATACAGTGGCTATATACTTTAAGAACAAAAAATAAAATTCATGCATAGTGGTTTACAAACTTGCATCTCTAATACAAAAGGGTGGAGCAGGTAGTCGACTGTGGCCTTATAATAGGAGTCATCCTGGCATTTGCCTGGAGCAATTTAACGAAATCACGGAAAATCTAAATTAAGACGGCTGGATGGTAATTTGACCCTCTACCCACCCTCGAATACAAGGCATTCTGTTTAAAGCAGTACAACCTCACATGATTTACGTGTAGTGTACAATACTGTTTTGTTTACACATTCTTGCAAACAAGTTATTTCAGAATGTAAAACGTTAGTGCTGCACTGTTCATTCATTTTTAAACACCAGTCACTTCGCCCTCTACCCACACTATAATCAGCTGACATCAGAACCATGACGATGGCGTTTTGTTTTCATTTTCTGAACTGCAACTTCCCATTTGCTTGCCTGAAGAACTGATGCAGTATCCCTCGATAAAGTATGATAGTGGCAGCCATATACCATAAGGTGACTTGAATAGTGCAGATGTAGATATAGGTGTAGATGACTGAAATACTGAGTTCGGGAAGAGGCTAAACTGTTAGTACCGTCCCTCACAGAGATTTCGTGTAAAGATTTCCAGAAATAACATTATAGTGGGAAAGTATGCTGTGAAATAACAGAGATCTTTTATTATTTGTTACATTTTCTACCGAAACCCTGCTCTGTGTTATCTAAATAAAATGTTTAAAATTCATTGTTTAAACAGTGCTTGCAATTGCCTTTTTCAATAAATTTGTTTTAGAAATCTGTTTAACACCTCATGTGCTTTATTGTTCAGTTTATTTCCTTGTACAGGATGATTTCGACATTTCTGTTCATTCCTTCTTGGTAAATGTAGTTCACTCTAGATCTTGTTCCATGGTCATGGACGAATCTGTTTTCGCAATAATTATCAAGAATATTTTTATGTGCATTTCTGTTCTACTCTGAAAGCCATCATGCAGTGAGTGGAGGAAGGAGCATAATGTACCTGTCTCACGTCCTCCTCCATATACAGATGGTACGTGGGAAGAAAGAGTGTCGGTATGTCTGCGACACCACACTCTCTAATGGTGGCAGAATTAAATAACTATTTAAATGAGTTCCGCATCCAGGCCTTGAAGACCCAAGGGATGTTGAGCGGCCGCCGTGTCATCCTGTGCCTTCTGCGTCAAGCGAATGCTATATGGAACAGCATGTGGTAAGCATACCGCTCTCCTGGCAGTTTTGCCAACTTTCCATGCCGTGGAGCCACTATTTCTCACTCAAGCAGCTCCTCAACTGGCATCAAGAGGCTGAATGGACCCCGTGTCAGTCTTTCCACGAAGGAAAAATCCTTGACAGTTTCAGGAATTGGCTCCAGGTCCTCCACATGGCAGCTATCTACACTGACCACCCAGCTATGGAGGCGGAATTAACAAGTAGTTAGGGTAACTGAAACTAAGAAACTTTTGATGTCAAAAATAACATATAAATTTAGATTTATTAACGAGAGCCTGAGTTTTATTGTTAACGTCATGTTTGATGAGATGGGAGACGAGTGATACTAAATAGTTAGTGGTGATACATGAGAATAGACGTATTCTTGCATAATTATTGCAGAAAGTTATTCTGATTCATTTGGAAGTTTGCCATTATCGTCAAGATGACTTTTCCTGTTAAAAGTGAGTCCTTGTGGGAATTTGAACGACGCCTGCTGCATAGTGCATGCATACACCAGAGGGGTGGTTTCAGACATTACGACACGCCAGTGCCTGATAATCTATAAGCTCTGGGCAGCCATCCCAAAGCTGTGAAAACAAACTCTGTTAGATTGGGAGTAAAAGGTAGCACCCTCTGTACAGTCGACTGTTTTCTTTGTGTGGCGAGGTTTTAAAATGCTCGGGAGAGTTTCGTTTCATCCAAACTTGTTGTGAAGTGACGATAAAATTTCATATCTTTCATAAACTTGATGGGAGCATGAGACTTCACTGCAGTAGACAGTTGAAAACTTTAGAGACGCCATAGTGAATTTACGTATTTCGTTATTTTCGTATTGCAGCTTATGGCTTACGACAGTATGCCATTTCAGGGCAATGGAGCGATGAAGATTTATCAGTATTGGTACCATTTGTTATAATTAAATTTCAGTTAATGCCATGTCGGTGGTAGAAGCCTTGGGCCGACCACGGCGCGGCAAATATCACTCGTGCAGTCTGCGCAGGCTGTGAGTGAGGGGACCACGGCCTGGCCTGTCGCTCGGTGATGTTCGGCCCTTCTCGGACGCATCCGGACAGCGCGGCATTCCATTTAGCGCTGTGGTGCGGCATTTTTCGGCTGGCAGTACTGTCTGAGTTTGGCAGAACCGCGCTGTAACCGCTGTTTAATCTTCGCTATTTGTTCATGCTACGACAGACATTCGCACATCCAGTAACTGTTTGCACAAAAAGTAGTAGTCTAGCGATGAACAGTCGCAATCCTTTAAAATGAATAGGAATGACAGAAGAGAAGGGATGAGGATTCTCAATTCGCATAAGCGACAGATACTGCATATTTGCTATGAAACCACACTACAATAGCGTGCAATAAGAATTTAAAGATTTAGTTGGTAATGAATGAGCAAAAAATTGCAACGACGGTTAGAGAGCACTTATTATTCTGTTCATCGAGAAGCAATTTGTGCTAAATTGCAGGCATGTAGCACTTGAAGGAACATAAATCATGTGAGGTTGTACTGTTTTAGACGTATTAAGAATAATAAAATTTCTGACGTCGCACGCACTATTTCATTGTCAGCTGCAACAATTTTCAGTGCAAGTGAATGAAGAATATGGAGACTTCACATATAACTACAAAGTATGTTGGTTACGTCAGCGAGCATACATGGAATGATGTTTCGATTTACAACCTTCTGGCGTTGAATTTATGAAGGAAAAAGGCGTGCAGGAACGAAAATTAGAACATCCGTAATGGATTGCCAACTACGTATGTTAAACGGATTGGGCTACCCACTGCCCACTGTAAGACACTGCAAGTTAACTTTTTTCTGATTTGAGGAGGATGAATTTAAAAAGAAAATCGCATTGTAGAAGGGGCACGTTCTGATAAAGACAGTCCAGTTCCCTAAGTTACTGGCGTTAAAGTTAACGCGAAGTTAGAAGAATTAACTGAAAACTTTGAAACAATTAAAAGGACAGTTTTGTAAATATTTTGAGGACAGTTTCAATCTGACATCTGTTTTCGAGACCGTTTGCTGTTTCAGCTCATAGCACGCCTGTGCATGTGCAGATGTAACAGATTGACCTGCAAGGTCAGTTCCAGTTTTCATGACAAACTTTTTACATTAAGACTGTCCAGGACGCCTACATTGCTGCCCCTGGGTAGATTTTCCAAGTCTCCAAATAAGGTTACAAAAGTGCTAAGGTATTTGGATTGACATATTTGTGTGAGCAGATCTTTTTCAATTATGAAACTAAATAAGTTACGATTATGCGGCACCCTGAGTGTGTAACTGTTTGCGTTATGTCCATACGCCGATAGTTTGTACCAGATAAAGATTATATTATATCTTCAACGCGCTACAAATAACTAAATAATACTGAAAATTTGCATTCTTTGTGACCTGTGTTGTTGAGAAATGTGAAATTTAAACCAAGTCGTATGTAGTGCGACTGCATTGCCATTTAAATGAGACGCGTTGTCAGTTTTTCCCTCTTCCCCCTCCTCGCCGCTCGGACAGCGTGGGGTGGAGGTGGGGGAAGTGTGAAGTGAGGCCGAGCACTTTGACACTTGGGCTTGGCCACAGCCCGCAAGCCGAAATTTTGGTCGCGCCTGCTTTAGAGCATCGTGGGGTGAAAAGAGATGTCAGAATTTGTATGAGTTCATTGTAGTGTAGGGATCAAAGACATGGACTTATGAGGAAGAAAGAAGTCATCATCATCATCATCATCATCATCATCATTTAAGACTGATTATGCCTTTCAGCGTTCAGTCTGGAGCATAGTCCCCCTTATAAAATTCCTCCGTGATCCCCTATTCAGTGCTAACATTGATGCCTCTTCTGATGTTAAGCCTATTACTTCAAAATAATTCTTAACCGAATCCAGGTACCTTCTCCTTGGTCTACCCCGACTCCTCCTACCCTCTACTGCTGAACCCATGAGTCTCTTGGGTAACATTGACTCTCCCACGCGTATAACATGCCCCCACCATCTAAGCCTGTTCGCCCTGACTGCTACATCTATAGAGTTCATTCCCAGTTTTTCTTTGATTTTCTCGTTGTGAACACCCTCCTGCCATTGTTCCCATCTACTAGTACCTGCAATCATCCTAGCTACTTTCATATCTGTAACCTCAACCTTATTGATAAGGTAACCTGAATCAGCCCAGGTTTCGCTCCCATACAACATAGTTGTTCGAAAGATTGAACGGTGCACAGATAGCTTACTCTTGGTACTGACTTCCTTCTTGCAGAAGAGAGTAGATCGTAGCTGAGCGCTCACTGCATTAGCTTTGCTACACCTCGCTTCCAGTTCTTTCACTATGTTGCCATCCTGTGAGAATATGCATCCTAAGTACTTGAAACCGTCCACTCGTTCTAACTGTGTTCCTCCTATTTGGCACTCAATCCGTTTATATCTCTTTCCCACTGCCATTACTTTCGTTTTGGAGATGTTAATCTTCATCCTATACTCCTTACATTTCTGATCTAGCTCTGAAATATTACTTTGCAAACTTTCAATCGAATCTGCCATCACAACTAAGTCATCCACATATGCGAGACTGCTTATTTTGTGTTCACATATCTTAATCTCACCCAGCCAGTTTATTGTATGTTATTTTTTTCGCTGCCGCATTTATAAAAGATTTTGGGATTTTAACAAGACGTTTGACGTTTAGCACTATTCTATGTTATTTACATATATAAGAACTCTCTCTCTCTCAGAAGTGAGTTCGATTTTGTGACTTCAGTATGGTTAGCAAACGAGCAGCAATGGCATTTGTATTCTTTCATGTCACATATAATACCAGGGGAGAAGCTAGTTTCAGCCGGACCTCAATGCAGCATGGGACCACGAAACTCGATAGCAATCGACAAATGAGCAACATCATTTTCACTAACTCCGCAGCAACATTCAGTTAATATAAACTTCTCTCTAAATAGCTTCCAATGTTTGCGGTCACTCTGAATTTGGCGGTTTGACGTTTAGCAGTCAACTCGTGTCTTCTGCGAATAGTACAGTCAGCCTTTAGAAGATAAGGACCTGAAGCTTAAGCGAAATGTTGCAGTAGTTTACCTGCATGCATAAGACTTCAGAAGTTCAGGAAAAGCTGCCAGCTTTGTCGAGCAAAACAGTTTATTACTGCGACAGTTACATACGCCGGGATCAAAATGGTAACTTGCATTTACACTGGATCCAGACCACATATATCCATGCCACCCCTAACGTAACTTCAACGATATAATGTCGTGTGGCATCACTTTCTCGCTCGTCTTCAACTTTCCATGTTTGATTTCTACATTCGTCTATGTTCAAATGGTTCAAATGGCTCTGAGCACTATGGAACTTAACATCTGTGGTCATCAGTCCCCTAGAACTTAGAACTACTTAAACCTAACTAACCTAAGGACATCACACACATCCATGCCCGAGGCAGGATTCGAACCTGCGACCGTAGCAGTCGCGCGGCTCCAGACTGAGTGCCTAGAACCGCTAGACCACCGCGGCCGGCTCGTCTATGTTCCAATATTTCTTGGGTGTGGTTTTTCCTTATCGACCGAGCGCCGTTTGCTACTCCCTTTACCAACATTTATCTAACAGTAACAACACTTTTATCACTGATGTAGGCGATTTCTAATTTATTGCGTGTTTGAGCCGTCTTACAAATGTATTCATGGACCTCAATGAAACAATGTAGAGTGTATATGTAAAGTCATGGTGCAGTTATGAACACAGGTTGTGGCTAACGAAAACGAAATGAAACTTATGCTACCTTGGACATTATCGCAAAGAGGTTGTGTAATATGATGTTCAATGGTGTGCGCGCACAGGTGTTGACCCAACACAGTGAACGGTGTGGCAGAAGCGGATCATGTCACGTCAGTCTAGATGTGGACGGTAGAGAGGAAAATTCACTGTGCCCTGTGGCTTGCTAAATTCGAATCCGTGACCAGTGTTCAATGTGAATTTTCTCGCATGTACATAGAGAGAACATTAATCGGTGGGATAAGCATTTAAGATACCAGCAGTCTGTTGGACAAACTGCGTTCTGGTAGGCCTTCGGTAAGTGACGAGTCTGTAAAAGCTACACGAGATAATCCCAAAGAATCGGTGCGTGCATATGCAACTATGAGGCCTAAAAGGACAGTTCACATAGTTTTAAGGAAACGTCTCCGTTATTAGGGTTACAATTTGCAGTTGTTGCACGCTATGAAATGACTGATGGACCCAAACGAATCAAGCTTGTTACAGATATGCTTAATGAGATCAATTATAGCCAACGATTTAGCAATGGGGCCACATTCCATGTCTGGGGTCATGGTCATCGCTGTAACGTCAGAATATGGCCTTCTGAGAGCCTATATTGCGTATGAATGTAACATCCCTAAGGTGAACGTGTAGTGTGCCCTGATGCATGATAAGCTTATAGGCTCATTTTTCTTTGCAGAGCAGACTGTGATGTTAGACAACTACCTTAACACAATTTCCTGAAGGTGTCATCTTTCAACAAGACGACGTCCCTCCTTATTACGCTAACAATGTTCGCGAATTCCTGGATGCCAAATTTCTCCAGAGGTGGACAGGAAGTGGCACTTTTAAGTCATGGCTACCGCGATCCCCGGACGTAATTCCATCAGACTTATAATTTTGTGTTATGTGAAGCAACGCGGGTGCAGTGAACGTATCAACGAAATTACTCGTTTAAAACCGATGAATCACAAGCGCTATTCATTCTGTTACATCAGATGTCTTCACACGTATGTGAGAAAAGCTAGAATACCCTTTAGATGTATGTGTATAGGACAACAAATGGAACCCACGCATACGGCGTCGAACAGGTATGCACACTTCGAGATTTGCTCTTTTATTTTCATCTTTTTTCACGTTTCTGTCTTGTTTCATTGCTTTCGGTGACCCATTAAAACTACACAATGACTTTATGGAAGCACTGTACGTGTTTAATTAAGTCTGTGACAGACACTCATTCAGTCAAGATTGCACTCTCTCCACCTGTCTCAAATTTTAAACATGCTTGGCCACCATTACAGTTCAAACGTAGGCCCAACGCAATTAACTCTGCAGGAGGAGAAGAGCTTTGTTCGTCAACGGCCAAGACAGCGAGCGTTTACAGGATGGATGTTGGTTTGAAGCCACGCCGTTGGATGCAGGGCGCGTTTTTCGTATCCGTTTACTGTCATTTTGGCATGGTGGATGAAATTGCGAAAGATGATATCTCGGGAGGCTTGACAGATTTTGATGATGTTTGTGAAAGAACCGTTTTGCGTTTAATAATTCCTTTAATAACTCATATTATGAGGAAGGGACCTTCGGAATATCTTTCATTGTTGTAATGTGTAGTATTGTTTGGTGTAGAAGGGAAACTGTTATCTTTTAAAATGCAACTATACGTTAATAATTTTTACATTAATGTTATTTTGCTCTGATCGTTGCCAGCATCATAGAGAATGATTTTGAAGTAATAGGTTTAACATCAGAAGAGGCACCAATGTTAGCACTGAATAGGGGATCATGGAGGAATTTTATAAGGGGGCTATGCTCCAGACTGAACGCTGAAAGGCATAATCAGTCTTAAATGATGATGATGATGATGATTAATGTTATTTCTCCTGGAACTGGATCCTGTATGTCATGGTTTTTAAATAATAATATGCTTACAAATTAATTGAGTTGAAGTTTTACCAGTGGATATCTTTTGGGTACCAAGGAGTGAGAGCTTTCTCTGTAATAAAGTTTGCATTACTAAGTCTAAGATCTATGAGACATTCCCGGGGGGGGAGGGGGGGGGGGGTGTCCACTAGGGCCCGAGCAGCACAATAACTCTGGGTTCGGTGTAGGGCGGCGATGGCGTGGGTCGACTGCTGTGGCCTGTTGGCTAGTGAACCATTGAGGGCTACGGCGGGACGAAGCCTCTCCGTCGTTCTAGGTCCCCAGTTCAATGCACAATACACACACAAGTCTAAGATCTGGAGTGAATCTTCGGCAGCTTACACCGTAGGAGCCCTGTTACCTAATCAAACTGCTGCTCAATTGGTGTAAAATCTTAATAGAGACCGGTTTCAGGAACAGCCCCAGCATCTGCCTGAATTAATTCAGGGAAACATGGCTGGATGAAGATTGGAGCCTCCACTCTCCCGAATACAAGGCCAGCCTGTTTAAAACGGTGCTACCTAATTTGGTTTATGCCTAGTGTACAACACTATTTTACAAAGAAGTTAGTGAATGATTTAAAGGTTCGTGCTACAGTTCTTACTCATTTCTCACTCCCAGCCACTGTACACAATTTACACACATTTTTTTCCTAGTTTACGCTTCACACACAATATCAGCTGATGTCAGGCCCACAGCGACGATGTCTGGTTTTCAATTTTTGTAGCGCAACCTCCCGTCTGTCAGACTGGAAAGCCGAGTCATCACCATTCTATAACGAGTCAGAGGTTTATTGCAGAAAGAGTATTGTACAACGCATAACTTTGGGAGTAAGTTTTTACAGAAAAAATAATGAAAAAACATAGTAAGAAAGTAGTATGCGAAATGATAAATGTTTTGTTATTACCATTATTATTTACTTCTCTTACATTATACACTGAAGCGCCAAAGAAACTGATATAGGCATGCGTATTCAAATACAGAAATACGTAGACAGGAAAAATACGGCTCTGCTGTTGGCAACGCTGCTGTTAGATCGGTTACTGCTCCACAATGGCAAGTTATCAAGATTTAAATGAGTTTGAACGTGGCGTTAGGATCGACGCACGAGACGATGGGACGCAGTATCTCCGAGGTAGCGATGAAGTGGGGATTTTCCGTAGGACCTTTTCATGAGTGTACCGTCAATATCAGGAATCCGGTAAAACATTACATCTCCGACATCGCTGCAGCCGGAAAAACCTTCGAGGACTTCACATTGATAGCGATGAAGTGGTGCAAGCAGAAGTGAGGTTGCAGCTCTGTCAACAAAGTCGAACATTCGGCAGTGAGGGCATCAACAAACTGGTTTCTCGTTTGGAGCAATGCATTCGTTGCTAGGGTGAGAAATAACTGAGCAGACATGAACAATTAAGTCGGAGAATGTTAATAAAATTTGTTTTATTTAAGAAGCTTTAAGAGTTTTCACATAAAAAAGGCGGAGTCTTATTTTTCTGCACGCCATCATAGGTTCATTGATGTGTTGTCAAAACCATACAAGCAATCATTCCTTCTTTCTTCTATGGGACGGAGGTCTATTACATGCACCACAAACTAAGCAAGTCAATAACGCTCTGGTCCACCCCAGGCCCTTGTGTAGGTAGTTACTCAGATTGACATCGATTGATAGAATTTCTGGATGTCCTCCTGAGGCATATTGTACCAGATGCTGTCCAACTGGAGGATTAGATCGTCAAAATGTTGAGCTGGTCGGAGGACCCTGCCCATAATGCTCCACATGTTCTCAATTGGGGAGATATTCAGCGACCTTTCTGTCCAAGATAGGGTTTTCAGCACTAAGACAAACAGCAGCTATGCGTCTGTTGCTGAAATGTAAACTCAGGATGGCTTGCCATGAAGGGTAACAAAACGGGGCGTAGAACATCCTCGAAGTACCGCTGTGCTGTAAGGGTTCCGCGAATGACAATCAAAAAGGTTCTGCTATGAAATGAAATGGCAGCCCAGACCATTAGTTCTGGTTGTTGGGGCATGGCCGGCGCCAGGCAGGTCGGTTTCCCACCAGTGTCCGGGGCGTCTCCAGACACGTCTTCGCTGGTGACAATTCTTTTCCAGTCAGTGAGATTCCAAGCCGGTGTGCCTGACAGCAGTACAGACGGGCTTGTTGGTGTACAGAGATCAATGGTGTTCGGCGCAGGGGGCGCTGTGACCTAAGCTCCATTTCTGTGAGCCGCCAGTTAATGGTCCTTGTGGTCACTGAAGTACGAGTTGCACGTCAAATCGCCGGCCGGTGTGGCCGAGCGGTTCTAGGCGCTTCAGTCCGGAACCGCGCTGCTGCTACGGTCGCAGGTTCGAATCCTGCCTTGGGCATGGATGCGTCTGATGTCCTTAGGTTAGTTAGATTTGACGTATAAATAAATAGTTCTAAGTCTTGGGGACTGACGACCTCAGATGTTAAGTCCCATAGTGCTTAGAGCCATTTTCTTGCACGTCAAATCGATGATAATGACGAATCCGGGTCAGAGTATCTCTTTGACGATTGCTCGGTTCTCTCGTTCTATTGTCTCTCTAGTTTGAGCTCATCCTTCTTGACATTGTGTTCGGACATCGTTCACCAATTCCTGCCAACATCATCGAATAGTGACATCGTTCCTATTCAAATGTCGAGCGATTCACCGATTACTCCAATCGGTATCTGTGAGGTCAGTCACATGACCTCTCTCAAATGCTGACGTCTGCGTATACAGGGTGGTCCATTGATCGTGACCGGGTCAAATATCTCACGAAATATGCGTCAAACGAAAAAACTACAGAGAACGAAACTTGTCTAGCTTGAAGGGAGAAACCAGATGGCGCAATGGTTGGCCCGCCAGATGGCGCTCTCATAGGTCAAACGGATATCAACTGCGTTTTTTAAAATAGGAACCCCCCATTTTTACTACATATTTGTGTAGTACGTAAAGAAATATGAATGTTTCAGTGGGACCACTTTTTTCGCTTTGTGATAGATGGAGTTGTAATAGTCACAAACGTATAAGTACGTGGTATCACATAACATTCCGCCGGTGCGGATGGTATTTGCTTCGTGATACATAACCCGTGATAAAATGGACCGTTTACCAATTGCGCAAAAGGTCGATATAGTGTTGATGTATGGCTAATGTGATCAAAATGCCCAACGGGCGTGTGCTATGTATGCTGCTCGGTATCCTGGACGACATCATCCAAGTGTCCAGACCGTTCGCCGGATAGTTACGTTATTTAAGGAAACAGGAAGTGTCCAGTCACATGTGAAACGTCAACCACGACCTGCAACAAATGATGATGCCCAAGTAGGTGTTTTAGCTGCTGTCGCGGCTAATCCGCACATCAATAGCAGACAAATTGCGCGAGAATCTGGAATATCGAATACGTCGGTGTTGAGAATGCTACATCAACATCGATTGCACCCGTACCATATTTCTATGCACCAGGAATTGCATGGCGAAGACTTTGAACGTCGTGTACCGTTCTGCCACTGGGCACAAGAAATCACGGGACGATGACAGATTTCTCGCACGCGTTCTATTTAGCGACGAAGCGTCATTCACCAACAGCGGTGACGTAAACCGGCATAATATGCACTATTGGGCAAAGGAAAATCCACGATGGCTGCGACAAGTGGAACATCAGCGACCTTGACGGGTTAATGTATGGTGCGGCATTACGGGAGGAAGAATAATTGGCCCCCATTTTATCGATGGCAGTCTAAATGGTTCAATGTATGCTGATTTCCTACGAAATGTGCTACCGATGTTACTACAAGATGTTTCACTGGATGACAGAATAGCGATGTACTTCCAACAGGATGGATGTCCGGCACATAGCTCGCGTGCGGTTGAAGCGGTATTGAATAGCATATTTCATGACAGGTGGATTGGTCGTCGAAGCACCATACCATGGCCCGCACGTTCACCGGATCTGACGACGCCGTATTTCTTTCTGTGAGGAAAGTTGAAGGATATTTGCCATCGTGATCCACCGACAACGCCTGACAACATGCGTCAGCGCATTGTCAATGCATGTACGAACATTACGGAAGGCGAGCTACTCGCTGTTGAGAGGAATGTCGTTACACGTATTGCCAAATGCATTGAGGTTGACGGACTTCATTTTGAGCATTTATTGAATTAATGTGGTATTTACAGGTAATCACGCTGTAACAGCATGCGTTCTCAGAAATGATAAGTTCACAAAGGTACATGGATAACATTGGAACAACCGAAATAAAATGTTCAAACGTACCTACGTTCTGTATTTTCAGTTAAAAAACCTACATGTTACCAACTGTTCGTCTAAAATTGTGAGCCACATGTTTGTCACTATTACAGTGCCATCTATCACAGAGTGAAAAAAGTGGTCCAACTGAAACATTCATATTTCTTTACGCGCTACACAAATATGTAATAAAAATGGGGGGTTCCTATTTAAAAAAACGCATTTGATATCCGTTTGACCTGTGGCAGCACCATCTAGCGGGCCAACCATAGCGCCATCTCGTTTCTCCCTTCAAGCTAGACAGGTTTCGTTCTTTGTAGGTTTTTCGTTTGACGCGTATTCCGTGAGATATTCGACCCGGTCGCGATCAATGGAGAGGCATAGTTACTGTCCAACCAAACGCACGGAATTAAATTAACAAAGACTTAATGCCCTTATATCGACATGTCCTCTATTTGTTATCCTTGCCAGCTGCGCGGCGAAATTATTGTGTTGCAGCGTCACATATTAATCCATTGGCCGCCAAAGTTAACAATTTTGCGTTTTCCGTCGATATCTGTATAACGCACAATTTGAAACCAGTTCACATAACTCCTTCGCGCTGTGTCGTGGTTTTGGTCTTAGGTGTATGTGGTATAAAACAACTATCCTGTTTCATTTACTTTCAAGTGATTCAAAGTGTATAGATTTATCAGATACCAAAATCTACTGTGTATACAACTAAACGCAGATAATTGACAATTATCTTTCTGTTTCCCGTCGAAAGCGTTTTGCATTTATGATTAAATGGCTGTATGCGAAGTATTCGGCGGAATTGAATTTATGCATAAGCTAAATGCAAACGAAGCGGGAGCGACGAACAAAGAAAACTGCGAGGCAGTCAGCGACATTTTGTAATTCATCTGACCGATAAAATTCCTATTCTGAATGGGCGACAGCCAATTAATTTCATGTCATACATTCTAGTGTGGAAAAAATTCCGGGCCAACTAATTGCGTCGACAGTTTTCTATCTTTTTTAATTCTGTCACAAGTTCGTAAAATTATACTTGTATGTGGCGCAAGATAACAATTTGCTTTGTAAACTTAGTTTCAGAGCATCTCGCTGGATGGTTGCAATTAACTATTTGGAATGATATCGGCAGTAAAAAGAGCAATTTCACACGAAGTTAGCTTCGGAAACAGTTGCGGTTGTTCAGGGTTTTATGGGTTTCATTATGATGCCAAATGATTACACCAGGTGTCACTTGTGGAAAGAGGTCGAAACGGTTGTAAAAGATAATGGAAATCAATATGTTCCAGGGTGTAGCGCCCATGAGAGTTGGTAACACTGCTCATTTGCGCGCCACTGCTGTCGTTTGTTCTCATAGAGGAAGAAATTACTTTCTAGTATGCTAGCCGGCGTATTTCGTGATCTGTGTAAATGAGGAGAACCATTCAAAGGATGGTCCGCTGGAATTTTTCACTGTTCTAGTTCCTCTGATTTATTCTTCTTCTTAGATTAGATACATAAAAAGGAATATAGGAGAAGTAATAAATATGCTGAGAAGTAGTGGCTACTATAATTATTTGGACAATCTTCTGCAACACGTTGTTAAGGGACATTTGATTAGTTATGCAGGGAGAGAATGGCCTCACATAACAATCTTATCTCAAGGTAACTTCTGGAGTCATGTTACACTTTTAGGCAAATGGGCAAATGATATTCAAGGTCACTCCCACCCCCTCCCCCTATTGGATCCCTCACTCCTCCCCCTGTCCTCCACCATACATCCTTTTCCATGTCTCTATGGGCCAGTAGGAAGGCTTAAAAAGGGTGGAAATCTGTGGAGCAATAGGAATCAATTTCCCCATCCCCTCCCCACCCCTCCCCCTTTTTTATATTACATTATAAATTCAGTTGCTTGAGTTCCCGCAATCGAGTTCAATGCCTCATAGTGATAGGATCACCATTAACCGACCAGCCAGTGCCTCTGGACAGAACCTACAGAATAAGAATGTCAGCACTTTTCCATCCAGTATTAATATTATTAGTGTTATTAATCTTTTATTAATATATTCATTTATACTTACATTTTTTTCTCAGCAGTTCAGTGCATCTCTGATCTGGTACTAGCAGAACTGCAGAACCAAGACACTAGTGTATTCAACATAGTTTTATCTGCGTCATCATAGGTGGTCTTCCTGATTTATCGGACCTGCTGTTCGATTACTCTGTACCATCATCACAACTGCAGGAGCAGCAGCCACTGCTAAAGCTTCCTCAGTTAAGTGCCAACACATTTAATTTGATTGCTAGTGGGCCTAAATGTGTGATTGTAGGCCTAACATCTGACTTTGAGTAGTAATTGAAGTAGAAACCATTCACCATGTTGGAGCTAGAGTGCAGTATTCATGGCACAAATGGGATCATCTGCATATCATGATGGACTACATAGAATAGAAGATGATGGTGGATTTTAACCTAACCCACATGCCAATCGAAATCTATATGTTTGGGGGGAATGTTTCAATCGTTGATATGAAAAGGGAAGCTGTACTTGAATTAACTTCAGCAGAAACGTGCATATACATAAATAATCGAGATTTCTTAATTTGCACAATAGTGTAAATATGGAGCAGGCATGAAACTTCCTGGCAGATAAAGCAACTAGATCAGTATATAAATGAATGTATTCTAACAGTGCCAAAGTGTACAAATGTGCATCTAATAAGTATCAAGTAAGTTGAAGCAAAATTTACAAGTGGTATTTCTATGTATGTTGTCTCATATATTGGACTGAATATTATATAGGCAAAGTTTAAGGCTTATAGAAGGCAGATGTTCAGAAAATATTGTTCAGCACAATGGGTAAAATGTAATATGTAAATAAAACAAAATACATGCTATGACCATACAGAGATAAAGTCTATATTTTGCATCGAGAGTCGCTGGTTCAGGGGCCACCAACTTGATAAACTGCCCACACATGCATATCTTCATAATGACTGACACACACACACACACACACACACACACACACACAGACATGGAGTTCCAGCGCTTCCTCCATCTCAGACAGCAGCAGTCAGTATTCAAACTTGAATTAAGAATTAATAAAAAGATATAGTCACTGTGGCTTAGTGAATAAGACACTTGAATCCTAAAGTGAGCTAGGTTCCCGTTACCATAATCCAACTAACTTGCTAAGCTGTAATGACTACACACATTATTATTTTTAAGAAAAAATCATTTATTCATTTTGTCTTCCTTTTTACAACCAGCAGAGTGCAGTTTAATAGGAGGAGATCCGTCGATCTGATAGTTCATTCACATCACAACGTTTGTAGCAGGGCTCATATTTAACAACAAGCATGGCAAATGCATCGGTAGTTGTAACTTGCAATTTATACTAACTGCCCTCGCACAACTTGACAACACGTACCATTTCCTTGCATATAGCTTCAAGGATCTTAACCTTGTTCATTTTGGTATGAACTCGCTGAAGTACTCAGTGCATTCGTCTTTTATATCAAAATCAAAGGTGATTTTTGAATTATCTTTTACGTTTTTAAAAGTTACACAAACTGCTACAAATATCACATTAACAGCAACTGATAAATACATTGCTACACCAAGAAGAAATGCAAATGATAAACGAGTATTCGTTGGACAAATATATTATACTATGTGATTACATTTTCACGCAATTTGGGTGCATAGATCCTGAGAAATCAGTACCCAGAACAACCACCTTTGGCTGTAATAAAGGCTTTGATACGCCTGGGCATTGAGTCAAACAGAGCTGGGATGGCATTTAAAGGTACAGCTGCCCATGCGGTTTCAACACGATACCACAGTTCATCAAGAGTAGCGACTGGCGTATTGTGACGAGCCAGTTGCTCGGCCACCATTGACCATACGTTTTCAATTGGTGAGAGATCTGGAGAATGTGCTGGCCAAGGCAGCAGTCGAACATTTTCTGTATCCAGAAAGGCCCGTACAGGACCTTCAACATGCGGTCGTGCGTTATCCTGCTGAAATGAAGGGTTTTGCAGGGATCGAATGAAGGGTAGAGCCACGGGTCGTAACACTTCTGAAATGTAACGTCCACTGTTCAAAATACCGTCAATGCGAACAAGAGGTGACCGAGACGTGTAACCGATGGCACCCCATTGAAACAGTAGTATTCAGGGAACTGTGGGTGAAGCCCGATCAACAGGGACTTACATGCTTTGAACGAAAATATTAGTGCATTGAGAATGGCTAGCTTCTAGCCGAAATATAGATCTGCATAATAAAATTTAAAAAGGACGACTGATCGCTGCAATCTATAATTTACAAGCCATATGAAGTAATCAGGTAGAATCTCAAAGCATTCAACACATCTGAATATGTGGCCAATAATCCTTATGGAATAACATCTCAACACAAGAAGATTATCGCCTTGATGAAGAACAAGGCGAATGTCTCGCAGATTGTACTGTTTGTGGGGCCTAAAACGAAAATTTATGCTTACCTCATAGATACAGATGTCACCCAGAGGCAGGCTAAGGGCGTAATTGTGTGGCGTCTAAGGCTCTCACAAGCGAAAATTACAAGAGACGCCTGTTTGGCTCTTGTGTATGGTGTCCCAATTTGCTTTTCGATAGGGATATCATGAAATGCACTCTGCACTGCAGTTGAAAGTTTGGCTGTCACGTCATGACAACAAATAGTTCATCTGTAGAGAGATGTTCGGCCCTCCTGTAATTTATTTGTAAGTACTCAATGCATGTGCGAGTGCATGCAGGATAGTTGGATGAGCCATTCGTCATTGGTCTCTGTGTATGTGTGTGTGTGTGTGTGTGTGTGTGTGTGTGTGTGTGTGTGGTTTCTCATCACCTGTAATGCTAGTCCCTGTTTCTATACAGAAATGATCAAACCAAACAGAAAGTAATTATTACAAAAATGTAAGTATTGTCTAAAAACAGGAGTCTGAACTGTATATGGAATAAAATAACAACTAAAAGTACTTATTCATAGGCAAATGTAGCATTCTAACGTATGAATTTACTGATAGTTTTAGTTACAAAAAAGTGTATATGTATATCAGTTATTAGAAAAAAATTTATTTATAGTAAAATAGCTTTGAAAGTAATTGTAAAGAAAGTCATAAAAGAAAACGGTTGAAAATTTTAATAAACAACAGCAGTTATTGTTAAGAAATTGTATTGCAAAAAATTGTTAATAGTAAACCTAAAGTTAATTTTTTATACATTGTTATTATTTACAAAGAAATCTGACTCTTTCACTAGAGAGTGCAGCTGAATATAGACAGAAGAATTATTGTTAATACTTACTCAGATCTTCATTTGATTATAAAAAACCTGATCCTCTTACTTTGGTGTACAGACCTCAAAGAACAGACCCACGAAATTTCTCTAGAAAGGAAAGTGGAAGCGGGGATGGGAAGCTTCAATATTATTGATCCAGAGAGCAGAGGGTGACCTTCATTTTTACACCAATTTTCTGTCACACTATTGCCCAAGATGCATGGGCAGTGTATTGGGATGTGTCCTGATCTCGACTGTACCACACAGAAGTGCCTGCTGACCCTGTGACCAGTATCGGGTTATGTCATGACCTTGAATGTACCACATACAATTGTCTCAGGCATGTGGATAGAACAGGAGTTACCTGTGGTGGCACTGAATATAACTTGCCTTAATTGTCTCGGGTGTAACCTGATACTGGAAGTGACCTTGAGATAAGAGCATTATCTCAGCCAATTCTCTCCCTTTATAACAACTCATATGCTGGCTGTGGTTCTCCAGTCAAATTACCTGAGATCTTAACAATATGTTACTATCAGATGTCACGCTATTTCACAACAGTAGCTAAGCTTCTGAGAGCCTAGGTTCTGTGTTTGTGTCCTGGCATGTGTAATGTCCTTAATTTTCATTAGATTTAGTTGCAGTTTCACAACAAGAAGTATCTGACATACAATCATTGGAGCTCCATGGTTCTTGGTTCAAATGCTAGTATGTGCAAAGTTCTTAATTTTTGTTGAAATTTCACAACAGCACACTGCATGTCTCATAAGCCTCATGTGTAAATGCTCCCAAACTGTAAGCTTCCGAGGACCCACCCCCATCCCAACCTCATTGCTGCTGTAATCTTCACTGTCAGTCCTTGGTATTTTGCTATAATTTCACTCCATATTTTGCATCTATGATACACATCCAATGTAGATGACAAGATTTTCTCAAGTTCTTCAATACGTCTATGAAACGATATATCTGTTGCCACGCATCAGTACAAATGGTGCAAAAAGCATAATTCCAGGTAATAAGTTTATAAACTGTCCACAGTTTTCCGCAAACTCTACTCTCTTCGTAGTTTACAAATCCATGACGATCTACATTCAGAAAATACTGACTTTTTGCAGAAACAGCACTCATGTAATCGTTTGATCAGGCAGTATTAATTTGACACAACAGCAGGAAGAGCAAACAATACTGTTTAGCCTTCTAACATTCCTATAGGAATGCAATATCACACAGAAAGTGACACTTAACAATCGTTTGACCGTTAACATATCAATCCAGCACATAGGGATACGGTGTCTGCCACAAACTGTTTGGCAATACAAATGTACCACGAGGGCAGGTTATGAAACACCTCTTCCATAACAATTCCATCACTGTGCCCCACCCAGTTACGTTGTTGTCTTGTAAGTGAAAGTGATGCTGTAGAATAACCATTGAAAACAAATGCAAACCTCAAATCGATACAGTACTGCAATGTACAGCCACATATACCTTGAACATGAGCGATTCTAAACACGTCATTATAGGAATGTGTTCATATCACAGTTTTAACCATGTGATTGTGTTTGAGAATCCTTCATACGTTAAAACCAAAGATAATGTCCTTTCGACCGCTTATTAGCTTTAACAACTTATGAGTGGGAGCTGTTATGAGGAAATTCCACTCAAATTTCAGCTATATTTAGTCAGAATACACATACTCTAACAGTGACATTACACTGAGGTGGCTAAAGTAATGGGATACCTTTCAATATCGTGTTGGACTCCTTTTGCCAGCGTAGTGCAGCAACTCTATGTGAGATGGAGTCAAGAAGTCGTTGGAAGTCCCCTGCAGGTATACTGAGCCGTGCTGCCTCTATAGCTGTCCACAATTGCGAAAGTGTTGCCAGTGAAGAATTCTGTGCATGAACGGACGACTATGTCCCAAAAATGTTTGACAGGATTCATGTTGGGCGATCTGTGTGGCCAAATCATTAACTCGAATTTTCCATAATGTTCTCCAAACCAATCATGAACAATTGTGGCCTGGTGACATGGTGCATTGTCATCCATCAAAAATTCCATCTTTGTTTTGGAACATAACGTCCCTGAATTGCTGCAAATGATCTCCAGGTAATCAAACATACCCATTTTCAATCAATGATCGGTACAGTTAGACCAGAGGACCCACTCCATTCCACATAAACAGAGCCTGCACTATTAGGGAGCCACCACAAATTTTCTCAGTTCCTTGTCGACACTTGAGTCCATGGCTTCGTGGGCTCTGCGCCACATTCACACCCAACCATCGGCTCTTACGAATTGAAATCTGAACAGTTCTGACCAGGTCATGGTTTTCCAATCGTCTAAGATCCAACCTATACAGTCACAAGTGCAGGAGAGGCACCATAGGTGATGTCATGCTATTAGCAAAGGTACTTGCATCGGTCGTCTGCTGCCATAGCCCATTAACGTCAGATTTTATCGCACTATGCTAAAGGAGAAATTCATCGTAAATCCCACACTGATTTCTGCATTGTTGCTTGCTTGTTAGTACTGATAACTCTACGCAAACGACGCTGCTCTCGGTCGCGAAGTGAAGTCCATCAGCATTATCCATAGTGAGAGGTAATGCCTGAAATTTGGCATTCACGACACACTCTTGCCACTGTGGATCTTGGAGTATTGAATTCGCTAAAGATTTCAGAAATGGAATGTCTCATGCATCTAGCTCCAACTAGCAATTTGTGTTCTAAAGACTGTTAACTCCCATTGTGCACCCATAATTATGTCGGGAACCTTTTCACATGAATCACTTGAGTACAAATGACAGCTTCATGAATGCACTCCCCTTTTATACATTATGTATGTGATACTACCACCAACTGTGTATGTCCATATCACTATCCCATGACTTTTGTCACCACCGTGTACAAAATCATTCAGTGTGTGGCAGTGTTATTGCACATTGTGTGAAATTATGTAATAATAATGAAAATAGTCATATGCAAGAGGATACTTTTAAAAACCTGATATATTCTATTTATACTATCCAGGAGGAATTATATCAGTAAATACCTGCCAGTCTTACAATAGTAACAGAAGTTACTATCAAATATGATGGAGGCAGCATGGCATGAATTTCAGCTGACTAAAGCATCTACATGTAAGTATAAAAACAGTCTCATGTATCTATACATCATACTGTCCGAGAACCCAACGTAGAAGACACTGGAACTGAACTGAAATCTTGTTTAAAACACTCATTTACCCAACTGTATGTAAAAGACTTCGAAATAAATAGTAGTTTAAGCGATGTGTATTTTTATTCTATCTCTATAGAATCTCTTACAAAGTAAAATCAGCATGGAGTCTGAAAAATGTCGAAGTGGGCGAAACAACCTCTCTGTAAGGAGCTTATTATAAGCTACTGAGCTTGTGATGCAACTAAACAAAGATTTCAAATAGAAATAGTACCTCACACCAAGTAATATTCGTTCACTAATTACAGATCCTTCCGACTGTGGTAAAACGAACTTGCTTATGTCGTTATTAACCCATCCAGAGGGACTACATTTCGAGCACATATACATTTTTTTCTAAAACACCATTCCAGTACAAGCAGCAGCTATTAAAAGAAATAGAGACAGGAACTGAAGGACTACCATATAACTAATATAGCAATACTAAGGCGGTACCACCATTACAACGAGTTGAGGTAAAACTAAAAGCAGTTTTCACGTTGGACAGTGTCACATTTGAGAAGTAGAGCCATAGAAGAAATTATTTTTGCGGTAGCAGAAATAGCAATATAAATGTATTTTATATTTCACAAACATATTCTAATATGCCTAAACAGTTGATTCATGATAATGCAAATCTTGTTATTGCTTTCAAAGAGGATAACATGAATATGAAACATATTTATCAGGACCATGTATGTATAGATATGTCTTTCAATGATTTCAAGAACATTTGTGCAGCCTGCTGGAACTGTAATAAGTATCGACTTATACTTATCGAAAGACAAGAACACTGAATGGTGGACGATACAGAAGAAATTTTTTCAGGAATTTTTTAAAGATTGGCTATTGACATGTAAGTGAATCATTAGTATATAGATGGGCATTGATAAGGGCAGCTGTGTATTACATCCACATAAATGAGATGGAGTGAAGATAATGAATATTCTTAAACAACATGAAGTGAGCATGCATAAACTGATGAACGAAATTAGTTTCATCGAAGAATTCAGTGCAATATTACTAGAAGAAAGTAGTAAAATTAATGAATGTGCAATGAAACTCAGATCTGGTAACCACAGACTATGCGAGTCACATTACAAAAGCTTACATCACATATTTTACTTCATGGTCTGACATATAATAAAGCATAAACTGCTATATCTAACGGTGAACTGGAGTAATTACACAATTAATGGATAAATTTGCAGTAAGCAGACGAATATAGCATGAGAGGATGCAGAGACAAAATTTATGTTTTTATGTTTATGCAACAGCTGTAGTGATGAATGAGCATATTATACATTCTAGTACGTTGCTATCTAACAAGTGGAAGGTGTTCAACATAAAACTTTTAAAAGATCTGGTGAGCAAGTAAAGCAACATGGAGGACGATCGATATGTTGTGTGCACGTAAAAAGATAAAGAAACCGATCCCGCACTACTAATCTTAAAAGCATATGTAAGCTATACACAGGCTCCATATTCGTTGCGTATGCAGTAACACGTCGCCGAAACAGAAAATTATTGTAGCAAGCAGGACAGCAGACCAAAGATGAATACCTTAAAAGAAAAAATACACCTCTAACTAAAAGCTTTGAATGAGTCTCGCAAACAGTTATTAACAAACCATCAACTGAGAGGATAATGATGTGGTTGATGATTTTATTAAACAACACAGAGCTGTAGCTTTAGATAGGATGCACGGTATCAGCATTGAACTACGATATAGACTTGGTCTAAACCGTATAAAAGTAAGCAAGGAAGTCATACATACTGAAGATAGAGAATTTACATCAGCACCTGATTTACTAGACCTAATATACCTAAAAAACTCAGAACTCAGTAGTTTTACACCTGAAGAAATAAGGACATGTGTAGAAATGCTATGTATGACTAAAGTACATCAAGAAAGCAATGGTGATGTGAAAAACAGTCGTAGTAATAAATACAAATACATTATTAAGCATTATTGGACGGTAATTACAATGGTATTGGGGATACTGTTACTCAGCATGAGAAAGTGAACAATTTACCAACAAAGCTTATCCTAATGAGACTGTTGAACACTTGCTGATGGCCTCAACGAGTGCTGGCAATACAGCTCATACATATGAAATCATTTCAGTTATTCCAGAACTCTGACAAAGGTATCAGCAAATAATTATGGAGACAGTGGTTATTAACTACATAAACCAGTCCAGAAAACATTTCTGCATTGAAATGCTGCAATACATCATTTAGACGAATTATGACATGCAGGTCTTGTAGATATGATTCAGTACAGTACAGTATTTAGAACTTTGTTTTTACATGAACTTGTATTGGTTTCATATGCTTTGTTTTGTGTATCGTGTTGTTATACTGTAGAATTATTTATGAAAGTTTATCAGTCAATTTACATGAACCAGTAACATGGAATTGATTCCATATATGTTTCTTTATTGCTCTGTTTCTCCACTTCTTGATACATGCCTTCATATGTGAGAACAATCAGTAGAGAGGTATCCCAGACCACTTCATTACAGAGACTAGTAACGATGTAAAATCTTCTCTTTGATCTGTATGTAGGCTTTCCAAAATGTATATGGTACATTTTGCAGTAACTGTTCCATTCTTAATGCAACTGCATTCCCCATCTATGTTTTCACCGGTAAAGTCCACTAATATTTAGAGTATGCACGTATTTGAAACATTTGTTCTCTCATTTAGACGGAATCGTATCTACAAGATCTGCGTGTCATAAGTCATCTAAATGACGTATTACGACATGTTAATGCAGATTTTTTTTCTGGGCAGGTTTACATAGTCCATAACCACTGTCTTCATAATTATTTGCTGATACCTTTGTCAGAGTTCTTAAATAAATGAAATGATTTCATACGTATGATCTGTATTACCAGCACTCGTTGAGGCCATCAATAACTGTTCCACAGTCTCGTTAGGATCATTGTAGTGTTTTAGCTGGCAACGCTAAGGAGATACACTCCAGAAACGATGTTGGATGCGGAAAGCGAATTGTTGCATCTACATCTTCATCTACATGATTTCTCTGCAGTTCGAATTTAAGTGCCTGGCAGAAAGTTCACTGAACCACCATCAAACTGTTTCTGTAACTTCAACTCTTGTACAGCGCACACGAAAAACGAACACTTCAATCTTTCTTGCGAGCTCTGATTTCTCGTATTTTATTATGATGCTCAATCCTTCCTGTGTAGGAGGGCGCCAACAAAATATTTTCACACTCTTAGGAGAAGGTCGATGACTGAAATTTCTTGAGAAGATCTTGCCACAACGACAGAATACCTGTTTAACTGCATATCCACACATACATAGTATATGTTGTTGAATTGCAAACAGCACACGTGTTGTAAATAAATTACTGTGGCACACTTCATAATATTCTTAATGTCAGTGTTTAGCATCATAATTTATATTTTAAGACAGAAATCCCTCATTACAGCAACTGAACGTCCTCAGTAGCGGAAGCAGTCATCAGAAGCCTATCAGGAGGTTTTTGGTTCTCCCTGTACACAAAAAGTTTCAGGTAATTAGAGCTAAGAATAGCAATACTGCTACAAGACTCTGGACGGCAGGTGCCTGAAGCCGACAGCGACAAACGTTACCGGCTTCGGAGTGTACCATCTGATGTCCAAACTCATACAAGGGGCATGGACGTTGAGATGCTAGCATCCCATCGTTTTATTAATTTGGGAGGGACCTGTCCTCAGTAAGCTTCCTACATTAAAATATAGGTCTCTTGCCAACTGCTGAGAACGGCTGTGGCCAGCTTCTACCTTCTGAGACATAGGAAACAGATGATGTCTTCTTTTCTCAGAGGTTTCCCATCCTACCTTGAAGCCAGCTGACATAATCGAAGTTGTAATATGCATCATGGCACCTCCTTGAAGAAGAAGGAACATTTCAAATTCTCCGTTGTCGCTATTTTAGAGAAACTGATAAATAGTCTTCTGCTGAATGTATTATAGATCAGACTCACTGATACTGCTCTGCAGTACGTAAGAAATCCGGCTATGATTGTAACCTTACTCACCGATTTCCTTAGACGAAAACTGCATGAAAAATTATACAGAAATCGAAATAAAATTGTATAAATTTGTCATGGTTGTGAAGCGAGCATAAATATTTAATAGGAATATAATTTTCAAATTAACTGAAGTTCAGAGAAGCACAAGGGCCTAAAGCACGCTATCATCAATTTTAAGACTTTAGGATGTCTGTATGTATGCACCTGAAATCTGTTGATCTTACGGTGAACCGTCTTGCTCTATATCTGTAGCCCCACACTGCATATACCAACATTCACGAAAATCCCTCCCACCAATTTCTCATATATATATTTCAATGTGGATCCACAGCACAAAGTATAATTTTGTAGCTCTGCATTGATCAATTGTTATCTAGGGTACACAAAAAAATTTAGTGTCTACATCATATACATAGTGATAACACTTCATAATCATAGGTGTATCGGCAGTTTTAGTTGAAGTTCAACCCACGAAAGTGCTTAATGAAAGTTATTATAAGGAGGCCCATGAAGTGTTGGAATAGGTCACAAGTGTGTGTGTGTGTCTGTCCGTATTTGTTTTGCATTTAGTGTCTGTTCTTCATTTTCTGATTGAGTTTCACATTAATTCCATACCGTACAACCATAAATAAACGCTATTGTCACTAGTCTATACATGGAAATTTTCTGAAGTTCCATTAACGATAAATATAGTAATAAATATTAAGTAACATTTCATAACATAAAGTGGGTACATTAGTTTTTCATAAGAAGTATAGAATGTTGAGACCTGGCTAAGAAACAGTTCAGACCTTTGAGATTCGTACTTTGTCTGTAAACTTGATTTTAACAAACACCTATTTTTCTCAAAACTTTGTTTCTGTGCTTTGGCTCTTATGGTTCTCAGTGCCTCAATTCATTGGGGCTTATTTCTTTGTTATTTGACCATGCTTGAGCATTCGTGTATATGTCTCAGCACGTGGCGACTCTGGCTTGTATTGCAATGCCACTAAATGTCGTCAAAAAATTTAACCTCAGTGCCATTTGTTTATTTTAAACATTTACTACTAATGTTCGTTCTTCCCTAAATTATTTTAGAGTTTCCTATGGCTTTAAACTGAAGGCAACAGCTTACATTGCACTGTCTCTTCATATGACTTTGTATACCTACAGCGACTTCTTTCTCTGTTTCTTTATAACCTTCCAGTACATATCCTATATTACTCTGTAGTCTCAAAAATTTATCCCTGTTCTTTTCAGCTCTTCTCATTTTAGATCGTGAAAGACCAACAAAGGAATGGCAACTAATCCTACTGAGATACCAGCAAGGTTGTTTGTCGATTACGTGAACGAACTTCTTAGCAGTAGGCCAACAAGGACATCACCCCACTCTGCATTGTTGCCAAATTTATTCAATTTGGTGGATCAAAACGACGGCCGCCGGCCGGTGTGGCCGAGCGGTTCTAGGCGCTTCAGTCTGGAACCGCGCGACCGCTACAGTCGGAGGTTCGAATTCTGCCACGGGCATGGATGTGTGTGATGTCCTTATGCTAGTTAGATTTAAGTAGTTCTAAGTTCTAGGGGACTGATGACCTCAGATGTTAAATCCCATTGTGCTCAGAGCCATTTTGAGCCAAAATGACGGCCATAATGTGGCAACATCTCACTGACATCATGGCAGGAAGTTCAAATTTTGGCAGTAAAATAGGTCATTGGGCTACCTCCACTAACCTAACCACACCAGAGACTGAAGAAATACTTCTGCTTCTGAAATAATGTCTCTCTTAGGAGCAGTGTTTCACATTCAATGAGGTCACACTATTATATTATAGCTCTGGGCATCAAATGGCACAGGAATGGTTATTCTCAGGGCAGCATTCAGCTACAAGCGCTTTCTGTTATTGCTCGAGTCAATGAGGTTTGGTGATACGTCAACGAGAAAAGAGCGACTTGCAATTGACAAAATTGCTCCCACTCTGCATTTTTGAACAACTGCAGAAATAACTATAGCGCAGGGGAGTTTACAACCGTAGACGAAATGCTTGTTCGTTTTCGTGGACGTTGTGATTTTGTGCAGTACATGCCCAATAAGCCTGCCAAGCATGGTTTGAACTTTTACACATTGTGCGGTAGCAAGACATTTCACACTTGTAAGTATACTGCAGCAGACAGAACCCTGGATAAAATCTTGTCTCTAACTAGTCTATGGGTATTGCGAAGAGATTAGTTGAACCAATCAAGGGCACTCACAGGAATGTAACAAAGGTCAACTAATACAGCAGTTATCGTTCAGGATAGTATCTTCTAGAAAATGGGCTAACCCTCATAAGAACATTGTAAAAGAACAAGAAGGAAATTCCTTAGGAATTTTTGTCAAACTGTTCGCGAGAAACTGGAAACTGTCTTTTCAGATTTCAAAATGACTTCTGTCTTGTTTCGTGGCAAACGAAAATAAACAAGGCTGTGCTTTTTCTATAATCAGTGCATGAAACTTACGAGACAGACACTTCTACTGTAAAGTCTGTTGTAAATCTGGACTAAAATGTAACCAAAGGTGGCGTAGATACTGTTGATTGCATGCGTACATCCTGCTCCACTCAGAGGATAACAAGAAGATGGCCCTTGCCCTTGTTTTCCCGGTATCTAGATGTAGTTGGAATTAATTTCTAAGTGCTGTTCTTCACAAATAATCCAGATAAAAAGTTCAGAGGAAGAACTTACCTCACAAACCTGGCCTTAGCTCTAATGGAGAGCCAGTTGAAAGAAAGGGCTCTTTACTTTACCAAGGGACCTCCAAGGATTTCTGTCAGTCTATCGATCAATCACCGTAAGTAACGAAGAGTTTGTTAGAAGGTGTGGAAGGTGCTATATTCGTGGTGGTAAAAAAAATAACAAAATTGCTGTGACTTGCAACAGCTGAAAAAGATGTGTTTGCAAGCTACACAGCCACAACATTGTAAATTGTAATGACGTAGAGCTTCTCCAGAAGAACAAAGCGTGTGATTCTTGACATGTGTTTACGATATTTTTTTCTTAATTGGATGTCTTGTTCTTTATTATGACTATACAGTATTTCCGTTTCACATCAATATACATTTTTGTAAAACTTGCTTCAAAAAAGACCTACAATACCACTGAAACCTGCGTTTCTAACGATATTATTTGTAACTCAATGTCCTTTCTATAAATTCTACCAGAAAACTAAAAAATTTGACAGTTAAATGGTATTTTATTTTAGTCGGCACTGGATCCCGCATACGCCCGCTGGCGTATTTATCTTCAGCGCGCCTGCTGCAGGGTCAATAGGATCGCCGCATATGCTCGGAGCCAGCAAACAGATGGTATTTGTTTCCTGATACATCGGAAGAGACAGATGCGGTACTATCTTATCGAGCTCTCTATCGGATGATGTTAGCGGAACTTTTATAGTTCGTAATTCTTTCTCAGTTGGATGGTACAAAATAACGGTGACAGAGTGAATGTTTCGGTGACAGACGTGAATGCACACTGAGGGACGCAGATCTTCTTCGCACTGTAATACCTGTATGTAGTTTGGAAATGCACTGCAATGCAGTAGCAAAATACTCGTCCTTCTTCCCGTTCCCGTGCCTGCTCGTACTGTCTCTTCTACTACCTCGCATTGCAGGAGAAAACTTCGCTTGACGCTGGCCTTAGACATTGCATCATGTTGGCAGAACTACAACATGTCCTCATTTCCACCGAGTTGTCCTAAAACATGGCCCTGTCGAATTTCCTAAGCTGACCCTCTTTCTCCACGAAATCAAGAAGGTGGTAGGTACAGCGCTCTCCGACTTCTACTCAGTTCCGACCTAAATTGGACAGATTACCTGGACAAAGTTTCAGGGAGGCCGGGGCAGAGACTGAGGAACAGTTACAAGGTGCAGAGGAACTGTCTAAACCCATGTTGGTGTTTTACTGTATGGGATCCTTAGCAGACAGGCGCGAAAAAAGTGACTCGTTTCTAGATGTGAGAGTGCAACAAATACGATTCACTAGTGGTGGTAATCATTAAAAGACACATCCGTAGGATCCAACGCAGGTATATGGTTGAATTTTTTTGAATGACTTGATTAAAATGGCAAACAGCATATACTGGTAAGCGTAAAACTATAGATCTGAAAAGCCAGCGTACATTTCTTACGACTTTTTCCAGCATTGCAGTTTTTTAAAGTGATTCGTCACATAGCACACCATCTACTGATGTGATCATTCTCAAACAATCACTATCCACCCTCGCCTATAATCCAGGGGATATATTGCAGAACCTCTGACATGGCATCGAGTTAGAATGCGTTAGAAATACTATTTGTTAGCGTAAGAAATATCTAGCGGTGGCATGAGGGAGTTGCAAATATCGTCTTAATATCACGTTCCTAAGCCGAATCACTTTCTCAGTTCGGTGGGAATGGTGATTTTATTACGAGCTTACACCGCCGGCGACGTGCATACGCGCTTTCGGCGTGTTAATACACACCCCACCGATTTCCTTCTAAATTAAAAGTCGCGGTATTTGTGTGGGAGACCACTTCATTCGGAAGCAATACCATATCTCGAATTATACAGTTTGTACAGTTTTTATCGTATCCTTAGCGATATGTGTGTGCGCGTGTAGAACCAAGACCGCTTTTCATTCAGAGTGACAGTAACATTGTCGTTGCGATCGTGTTTTTTAATAGTTGGTCGCTTACAAGACGGTTACATCTCTTTCCTAAGACCCACTGGTACCACTCGCAAGAATAACAAATGAGATATGTCCATCCATCGCTGATTTTCGCTCAGTATTGTTCGGTATATTGTTCGATATCACCAGCTTTCAGTACAAAGTAAGTGTTTACTGTGGTCGTTGTTCCCACATGTGCAAAGAAAATGACAATCTCCTGTCGTAAGGAAAGTATGGACTTCACGTGGAAAACTGTGATTTCAGCTCATCGACAGCCAGAAGAGTAATCAAAGATTTTTCACCTGGAAAATTATGTTCAGTTATAAGAATGGTACAGGTTATATTTCCAGAACCACAGTCGTCGGGAGGGGGTGTTTCCGATACTTCGTTCACTGTTGAATGTCATCAGACTGAGGCTGCAATCGTAATATTTAATTTTAAGTACGCTGATAAATGTGTGGCTGGTATCCTAGGACGATTCTGCCTGGCGTGAAGGAAGCGCGTGTTGGAGGTAGCCTGCAGCTGGAACAATTGATATTTCCGACTTACCGCGGGAGCCGCCCGAACTCAAGAGGATGAGATACAACATGCAGAGAATTATGTCGCTCTCTAGGCAGCTGAATAGCAAACTAATACTCAGTATATTTTGGACAGCCTTCGTGATAGAGTATGATTGGAGTATTCGCTGTGGAAACTTGAGAAGGATCAATATGGACTTGTATTTGCACTGGACAATTTTTCCCTCGCATATAAATTGACCGGTTACTGCCAGTCTACATATTTCCCGTCTTTATTTGGTTGAAAGAACGTTGGTTGTAATGTGCGTTGTGTGCATCTAGACGGCGAAAAACAGATGGAAGAGACATTTGCAGTTTCTTTCTACATGACAAATACCTTGGTTGCCATTGTAAAGTGCAAGGCTGGTTTAGAATCTGTTATATCATTCACATCGGTATGCGTTAAAAATCTGAATGGAACTATCAGGTTCCTCTATTTTTGAGTAGCCGCGTAAATATCTCCAAAGACGAGATAATTTTCTACACTACTGGCCATTAAAATTGCTACACCAAGAAAAAATGCAGTGATAAACGGGCATTCATTGGACAAATATATTATACTAGAACTGACATGTGATTACAATTTCACGCAATTTGGGTGCATAGACCCTGAGAAATCAGTACCAGGAACAACCACCTCTGGCCGTAATAACGGCCTTCATACACCTGGGCATTGAGTCAAACAGAGCTTGGATATCGTGTACAGGTACAGCTGCCCATGCAGTTTCAACACGATACCACAGTTCATCAAGAGTAGTTACTGGCGTATTGTGACGAGCCAGCTGCTCGGCTGCCATTGACCAGACGTTTACAGTTGGTGAGAGATCTGGAGAATGTGCTGGCCAGGGCAGCACTCGAATATTTTCTGTATCCACAAAGGCCTGTACAGGACCTGCAACATGCGGATGCGCATTATCCTGCTGAAATGTAGGGTTTCGCAGGGATCGAATGAAGCGTAGAGCCACGGGTCGTAACACATCTGAAATGTAACGTCCACTGTTCAAAGTGCCGTCAGTGCGAACAAGAGCTGACCGAGACGTGTAACCAACGGCATCCCATACCATCACGCCGGGTGATACGCCATTATGGCGATGACGAATACACGCTTCCAATATGCGTTCAACGAGACGTCGCCAAACACGGATGCGACCATCATGATGCTGTAAACAGAACTTGGACTCCTCCGAAACAATGACGTTTTGCCATTCGTGCACCCAGGTTCGTGGTTGAGTACACCATCGCAGGCGCTCCTGTCTGTGATGCAGCGTCAAGGGTAACCGCAGCCATGGTTTCCGAGCTGATAGTCCATGTTGCTGCAAACGTCGTCGAACTGTTCGTGCAGATGGTTGTTGTCTTGCAAACGTCCCCATCTGCTGAGATTGAGACGTGGGTGCACGATCCGTTACAGCAATGCGAATAAGATGCCTGTCATCTCGACTGCTATTGATACGAGGCCTTTGGGATGCAGCACGGCGTTCCGTGTTACCCTCCTGAACCCACCGACTCCATATTCTGCTAACAGTCATTGGATCTCGACCAACGCGAGCAGAAATCTCGCGATACGATATACCGCAATCGCGATAGGCTACAATCTGACCTTTTTGAAAATCGGAAACGTGATGGTACGCATTTCTCCTCCTTACACGAGGCATCACAACAACGTTTCTCCAGGCAACGCCGGTCAACTGCTGTTTGTATATGAGAAATCGGTTGGAAACTTTCCTCATGTCAGCACGTCGTAGGTGTCGTCACCTGCGCCAACCTTGTGTTAATGCTCTGAAAAGCTAATCATTTGCATATCACAGCATCTTCTTCCTGTCGGTTAAATTTCGCGTCTGTAGCACGTCATAGTCGTGGTGTAGCAATTTTAATGGCCAGTAGTAAAGGAAACAAAAGAAAAATTCGCAGTAGGTATTAAAATCCATGGAGAAAAAATAAAACCTTTGAGGTTCACCGATGACATTGTAATTCTGTCAGAGACAGCAAAGGACTTGGAAGAGCAGTTGAACGGAATGGACAGTGTCTTGAAAGGAGGATATAAGATGAACATCAACAAAAGCAAAACGAGGATAATAGAATGTAGTCGAATTAAGTCGGGTGAGGCTGAGGGAATTAGATTAGGAAATGAGGCACTTAAAGTAGTAAAGCGGTTTTGCTATTTGGGGAGCAAAATAACTGATGATGGTCGAAGTAGAGAAGATGTAAAATGTAGACTGGCAATGGCAAGGAAAGCGTTTCCGAAGAAGAGAAATTTGTTAACATCGAGTATAGATTTAAGTGTCAGGAAGTCGTTTCTGAAAGTATTTGTGTGGAGTGTAGCCATGTATGGAAGTGAAACATGGACGATAAATAGTGTGGACAGGAAGCGAATAGAAGCTTTCGAAATGTGGTGCTACAGAAGAATGCTGAAGATTAGATGGGTAGATCACATAACTAATGAGGAGGTATTGAATAGAATTGGGGAGAAGAGGAGTTTGTGGCACAACTCGACGAGAAGAAGGGACCGGTTGGTAGGACATGTTCTAAGGCATCAAGGGATCACAAATTTAACATTGTAGGGCAGCGTGGAGGGTAAAGAGGGTAAAAATCGTTGAGGGAGCACAAGAGATGAATGCACTAAGCAGATTCAGAAGTATATAGGCTGCAGAAGGTACTGGGAGATGAAGAAACTTGCACAGGATAGGGTAGCATGGAGAGCTGCATCAAACCAGTCTCAGGACTGAAGACCACAACAACAACAACAGTGTAGTTACTCAGTGGTTTGCAGTACGTCCTACATAATGACGTCGCTGAAGTTTTGAGTTTCTAGAGACATAATTTCCATTCTTTATATTCGTAATTATACTCGTACTATGCAAGCGATCGGCATCATACTGCTATGAGGGTGATATCGAGAACTATCGCTTAAATGGTATGTTATTCTGGCAAGCCATGTGAAAATACATACGTTCTTGTAATCTCAGAGTCTGTAAACTGCTGTAGAAAGTATGGCAACAAGCAAGCAGGTTGGAGCCGGAGAGTGACCGCTGTCCGTGGCTCTCTGATCACGTATGATGCCAGCGTGTGTGGTGGGCGGTTGACTCTTAACTGTTGGCAAGTGTGGATGAGTGACCGACCTCGTGGGAAATATCTAGAGCTGTGACTATATACTGCGCATGTGCTTATGTTTTTTATCTATCTGTCGTCGCGGTGTATGTACACTTGTCTGGTGGTCGATAGCTATATGCTGGATGCAGAAGTGATGATTTTGTGTGATGCAGGATACCAACTGTGTTTACCACATTGATATGGTACGGTGGTACAATCGTTTGTGATGGTATGGCATATTTGGAGATCGGTTTCACCCAGAAAAATTCAATCTTTCACAGACAGTAGCAGAGCAAGGTAATAATTGAGGAAGTGTCTTTGGCTGTAGTTTCTGTTGAAATGATTCAAATGGCTCTAAGCACTATGGGACTTAACATCTGAGGTCATCAGTCCCCTTGACTTAGAACGAGTTAAACATAACTAACCTAAGGACATCACACACATCCATGCCCGGGGCAGGATTCGAAACTGCGACCGTAGCAGCAGCACGGTTCCGGACTGAAACGCCTAGAACCGTTCGGCCACAGCGGCCGGCTGTAGTTTCTGTATTTCATAATGTGTAGATCACTTTTTCAGGGTTTAACTGTCAGTGCAATATGGCTGCTGTATGTTTTTCTATCTGTAGAAAACAGTTTAGCCACTGAAAGTCTCGTAATCGTCCACCCGCAGAAAGTGGCGCATGTGCTCCCACACCGGCAGCAACAGCAGTTTGGCGTGTACGTTCCGCGAGAACTAATGAGAATACTCCATTCACAAGAAGTTCCATGATATCAGAGAGTCACAAGATACCCTTTGTGTGGAGCGTTGGAGCTTCTACACACTGGTTCGAACAACTGACCGGGAAAGGTACCTACGGAAAGCTCCGTGAAAGTTTTGTTTTGTTTCAGGGCGCCAAAAACAACTGGGGTAACACGCGCCCAAGTCAAAACTATAGAATACGAACACAGAGAGGAGGGAAACGACCATACGTCAGTCCCAATGGATAGAATAGGAGACAGCTAAAAACAGGCACGTGGAAATAAGGCTAAAAATACCATACAAAAATGGAGATCCAAAACTAAAAGTTAAATGGCCTTCGCCATATTGCTTCGGCAAATAAAAAGTAAAACGCGGTCGACAGCCCGCGCGTCATTCGCTAAAACGGCTGATAAATCAAACGGCAAACCCAAGCTAGAACGTAAATTGTTAAAAAAAAAGAGCATTCCAGCAGTAAGTGGAGGACAGTTAAAATTTGGGCGCAATGCGTACAAAGTGGCGGGATAGCGCCACTGAGCAAATGACGATGGCTAAAAAGGCAGTGCCCAATACGCAGCTGAGTCAAAATGGTCTCCACCCGGCGGGGGGGCAGAGAGGAGGTCGTCCAAGCCGCTGGGAGAGGCTTAATAAGCCGAAGCTTATTCACGTGAAGGGAGGACCATTGGCGATGCCAAACGGACGCTACCTCCTGACAGACTGCAACGCAGAGATCACCGCGGGCCGAGGTAGGAGGACTGCAGCCTTGGCAGCAGCGTCAGCAGCCTCGTTTCCTGGCTGACCGACATGACCGGGGACCCACAGAAACATGACATTGGCTCCACCAAGAGTGAGTTAGTGACAGAGATTCATGTACTGCCTTCTCTGTTCAAGTGTTCAGAGACAAGTCGAAGTATACCATCCTCCTCTGTTTCGGACAGGCGGGATGATGTCCCTCACCCACCATAGTGGCCTTAAAGCATCTCCAGAACAGCATTGTAACACGTCGAAAATTTCACCCATTTTTCTCGTCTGTAGGACAGTGCATCGAATTCTGTTTTTCTTTCTTTTTTTTTTTTAACTATCTGTTGTGGGATTCGAAACGTCATGAACTTTTAATTGTTCTGATTTCCCATGTGTGCTTGGATACCAGTGTGCTTCGAGAAGTGAGAAAGATAAAAATTAAGAGCCTTAAAGTCCTGGCTCCTTTTACCGACCTCCCGACTCAGCAGCATTAGTGGCAGAACAACTGAGAGAAAATTTGGAATACATTTCACATAAATTTTCTCAGCATGTTATAGTCTTAGGTGGAGATTTCAATTTACCAGATATAGACTGGGACACTCAGATGTTTAGGACGGGTGGTAGGGACAGAGCATCGAGTGACATTATACTGAGTGCACTATCCGAAAATTACCTCGAGCAATTAAACAGAGAACCGACTCGTGGAGATAACATATTGGACCTACTGATAACAAACAGACCCGAACTTTTCGAATCTGTATGTACAGAACAGGGAATCAGTGATCATAAGGCCGTTGCAGCATCCCTGAATATGGAAGTTAATAGGAATATAAAAAAAGGGAGGAAGGTTTATCTGTTTAGCAAGAGTAATAGAAGGCAGATTTCAGACTACCTAACAGATCAAAACGAAAATTTCTGTTCCGACACTGACAATGTTGAGTGTTTATGGAAAAAGTTCAAGGCAATCGTAAAATGCGTTTTAGACAGGTACGTGCCGAGTAAAACTGTGAGGGACGGGAAAAACCCACCGTGGTACAACAACAAAGTTAGGAAACTACTGCGAAAGCAAAGAGAGCTTCACTACAAGTTTAAACGCAGCCAAAACCTCTCAGACAAACAGAAGCTAAACGATGTCAAAGTTAGCGTAAGGAGGGCTATGCGTGAAGCGTTCATTGAATTCGAAAGTAAAATTCTATGTACCGACTTGACAGAAAATCCTAGGAAGTTCTGGTCTTACGTTAAATTAGTAAGTGGCTCGAAACAGCATATCCAGACACTACGGGATGATGATGGCATTGAAACAGAGGATGACATGCGTAAAGCTGAAATACTAAACACCTTTTTCCAAAGCTGTTTCACAGAGGAAGACCGCACTGCAGTTCCTTCTCTAAATCCTCGCACAAACGAAAAAATGGCTGACATCGAAATAAGTGTCCAAGGAATAGAAAAGCAACTGGAATCACTCAATAGAGGAAAGTCCACTGGATCTGACGGGATACCAATTCGATTCTACACAGAGTACGCGAAAGAACTTGCCCCCCTTCTAACAGCCGTGTATCGCAAGTCTCTAGAGGAACGGAGGGTTCCAAATGATTGGAAAAGAGCACAGATAGTCCCAGTCTTCAAGAAGGGTCGTCGAGCAGATGCGCAAAACTATAGACCTATATCTCTTACGTCGATCTCTTGTAGAATTTTAGAACATGTTTTTTGCTCGCGTATCATGTCATTTCTGGAAACCCAGAATCTACTATGTAGGAATCAACATGGATTCCGGAAACAGCGATCGTGTGAGACCCAACTCGCCTTATTTGTTCATGAGACCCAGAAAATATTAGATACAGGCTCCCAGGTAGATGCTATTTTTCTTGACTTCCGGAAGGCGTTCGATACAGTTCCGCACTGTCGCCTGATAAACAAAGTAAGAGCCTACGGAATATCAGACCAGCTGTGTGGCTGGATTGAAGAGTTTTTAGCAAACAGAACACAGCATGTTGTTATCAATGGAGAGACGTCTACAGACGTTAAAGTAACCTCTGGCGTGCCACAGGGGAGTGTTATGGGACCATTGCTTTTCACAATATATATAAATGACTTAGTAGATAGTGTCGGAAGTTCCATGCGGCTTTTCGCGGATAATGCTGTAGTATACAGAGAAGTTGCTGCATTAGAAAATTGTAGCGAAATACAGGAAGATCTGCAGCGGATAGGCACTTGGTGCAGGGAGTGGCAATTGACCCTTAACATAGACAAATGTAATGTATTGCGAATACATAGAAAGAAGGATCCTTTATTGTATGATTATATGATAGCGGAACAAACACTGGTAGCAGTTACTTCTGTAAAATATCTGGGAGTATGCGTACGGAACGATTTGAAGTGGAATGATCATATAAAATTAATTGTTGGTAAGGCGGGTACCAGGTTGAGATTCATTGGGAGAGTGCTTAGAAAATGTAGTCCATCAACAAAGGAGGTGGCTTACAAAACACTCGTTCGACCTATACTTGAGTATTGCTCATCAGTGTGGGATCCGTACCAGGTCGGGTTGACGGAGGAGATAGAGAAGATCCAAAGAAGAGCGGCGCGTTTCGTCACTGGGTTATTTGGTAACCGTGATAGCGTTACGGAGATGTTTAATAAACTCAAGTGGCAGACTCTGCAAGAGAGGCGCTCTGCATCGCGGTGTAGCTTGCTCGCCAGGTTTCGAGAGGGTGCGTTTCTGGATGAGGTATCGAATATATTGCTTCCCCCTACTTATACTTCCCGAGGAGATCACGAATGTAAAATTAGAGAGATTAGAGCGCGCACGGAGGCTTTCAGACAGTCGTTCTTCCCGCGAACCATACGCGACTGGAACAGGAAAGGGAGGTAATGACAGTGGCACGTAAAGTGCCCTCCGCCACACACCGTTGGGTGGCTTGCGGAGTATCAATGTAGATGTAGATGTAGATGTAGACTCCAGTAGCAAATATAAACTAAGACCACACAGCGTTTCAGAAAAGTGATGAACACCACTGCAGATGTAGGACATAGAAATTTTTCTCTGTCTCTGGCAGTGCCTTCAAACAAGGAGCTAAAACTCGAAAAATGGTGAGCACCCTGTTTAGTGTTACAGAGATAACTTTTCCAACTTCCAGATATCATCGTTTTGGCATGGAAAATCGGATACTGGTGGTAATATCGGTTTCTGGATCTATTTCCCACAAAAGCGAGTCAAGTATCTCAAGTCTGCCGCATCCTTTTTAGAGTCTGTGTTCATGTATGGCGGCATGCATCGCAAAATTGAAGCTAACTACTGTGCAACTTTGTTTTTGAAAGTGTATTTAGAGACATATTCTATTGGATTTAGTAACTCCTGAAACATCTTGTGCTCAAAGACAAGGGTATTTCACACAAAAGTGAGTGAAGTGCCTTAGGGATGGTTTCACAATTGTGCCACGATCTTTTTTAAGAGTCCATGTTCAAGTGTAGTGGTGGTATTCCTCGGAATAAAATATGTATTTACATCACAAATTGTTTAAATATTCTTGCGGCATCTGCAAACCTCTCTTCCTCACTGTTTGTGCAGCAGTATATTTACCTCCTGTGACATCTTCAAGATACGTATGTGAAAATATTCCGCACATTGTTTCAACACCAGATGTAATAACTCCTGAGGCAGTTCATATTCAACGACAAGGTGGCAGGCTGCGGGTATTTCCAGCGTGGCAGGATGTGCTTGGCACAGCCGCCCTGCGGCTACCGCGTGCCAGCGCTGTGAACCCGGTGCACGGCCTCCTCCAGCGGGTGCGGAGACTCTGAGGCAGGGAGCCCGTCCACTGCAGTGGGTGAACATCTAGTCTCTTGCTCTTCAGAAGACTGACTGGACTTTTATCGAATCATCTACAGTTGCAGCTCACGCATTTATCAGCATGAGCAGCGGTTTTCAGTCCCATCCTGCCGCATCTTCGTTATTTGATGAAGCGTGTATGTCTTCTTCAGACATTCACCAAATATCATTGGTTCCCAAGCATCATGCAGGTGGCTATGGTTCAAATGGCTCTGAGCACTATGAGACTTAACATCTGAGGTCATCGGTGCCCTAGAACTTAGAACTATTTAAACCTAATTAACCTGAGAACATCACACACATCCACGCCCAAGGCAGGATTCGAACCTGCGACCATTGTGGCCGCGCCGTTCCAGACTGTACACCACCCCGGCCGGCCGCGCGGTTGCAGACTGAAGCGCCTAGAACCGCTCTGCCACACCGACCAGCCCAGGTGGCTATGGACACAGTCCTCAGCTGCATGATTACAGCTAATATACCCATTAAACTTCTCCTTCTCAAGCACAGACATCTCATACGTTGAACAATTACGTCTGTCCTCTTGGGAATCTCAGCACAGAGTGAGCAAATTTTCCGCCATTTTTCCCCGGGCCGCCATATTGGTTGATTTTGGGGAAGGGACCAAACAGCAGGTCCCTGGTCCCATCGGTTAGGGAAGGGTGGGGAAGGAAGTCGGCTGTGACCTGTTAAAGGAACCATCCCAGCATTTGCTTGAAGTGATTTAGAGAAATCACAGAAAAAATGAGAATGGCGGGACGTGTGTTTGAACTGTCATCCTCCCTGTTATGGTGTAAAGCCAAGTGTGGGCACGCCAGTCGGAAAGGATAGAGAAGAGATGGCTGTGAGAAGACTTCAAACAATTGCACACTGATCGACCCCTCTCCAGGCCGACAACGCGACAGCAGTGGACCCTCTGTGCAGAGGACATAAGCACCCTGACCAACTGGTGACAGCCCAGTTCAATAGTAGCTTCAAGACTAGTCACTTCACTTGTACTCTCTATATAGCACCGACTTGGGATTGTCTATACTGAAGAAGATTTATTGTTTTGTAAGTCGCCCTTTGCTTGTGACACATCTGTGCAGTTGTTAAAGTTAAGTATTGTGATTTTCATTTTGTAATAAAACACATTAATACGATTTGTTTGAATGATTGTCTAGCGAACTAAGCAGGCTTCCCAGACACCACTCTCTGAAATGCAAGTCCAGTTTGCTAACCACTATGCTACCTCACTCGGTTGCCTTGTATCATGGGAGGGGAGGTGGAGGGGAGCAGAGAGGACCAACAGCGCTCTCTGGTGGATGGTGGTGTTGTGAGGTAGGGCAGTTAACCTCAAGGTGAACACACTGGATGGAGCAACTGTCTGTGACAACTCAAATTATTTAAATTAACAATATACTGCAACGCATACAAAATAAAGACTAAGGACCATCCTATCCAGTAGCCCAGTACAGATTGAGCCCTTTTCCTGTCAATATCAATTTGGCAGAGGTCAGCATGGGGGATGTGAGGGGAGGGGGGAGATGGGAGGGGGCAGAGGAGAGGGGGGGAGGGGGGAAGGGAGTGAAGAAGGGTGGAGTTAGGCTAGTGGAGGTAGCCAGAATTCTAAATTCCCACCATGACATCAGTGCAAAATTGCCACATCTATGGCAACCATCTTGAATAAATTTGGCAACGGTGCAGACTGGGGCAGTGTCCTTGTTGCCCTATTACTCTTGTTCACCTCCTAGCAGCAGTTACCATAGGTCGCTGGAGCAACGGAGCATTCCAAGCCTTTGGAAAAACACGCACGTTATTCCCGTTTTCTATTAACGGTTGGCACACTTGCACGTAATTTCAATACTTTACCTCTGCTGTAAACTTGTGGAAAACTTTTCATGATCTTCATGCAGAATGAAAATGTGCCTTGTTAGAATCAATCTGGATTCCGCAAACAGAGATTTTCTGAAAGTCGGTTCGTTTTGACCATCCTTGAAAATCAGTGGATCGTACACAACAGCGACCTGATTGATATCACGTTCCCTGATTTCTGGGAGTCGTTCACTACAGTTACGCACTGTCGTTTAGTGAAATACAAGGTCATGGAATGTCGCACCAGGTTAATGACTTCATTCAGAATTTACTAGCACATAGTGCTTAACATCTCATTATTAGAGGCAAAATAGTGATATATTAGTTTCAGGTGTAACCTAGGGGAGCGTTATGGCGCTATTGCTATTCACAATATACAGGATGTGCAACCTAACTCTGTCATCTCACATATTATCTAAACAAAATGAAATGAGAAAAACGCTGTTGGCCAAGAGTGTACCTGTGGTGGACGCTCATTCGATGGGCAGGAATGGATAATCCATAAAGGTCAAGGAACATCACTTTCAACACAGAGTTCTTTTTAATGGTACATGAACGATTTTTTCTACAGAAATGAGAACTAGGAGTACAATTAGAGATGGCAGACTTAGTTTCATGGTTCTAAACCTCATACATTCTAAAACATCAGACTTTAAAGAATGGCAACGGCGTCGTTGTTTCTGCCGTAAGTTGCAGGGCAAGGGTTCTGCAGCTGCGCAGTTCTGCAGCTTCTGTCAGGAATGCACAACACATAAAAAACGTCACTTTCAACATAAAGTTAAGTCACATGTTGAATATCACATGAATGGTTTTTGACGGAAAAGGAAATTTAGTGATAAGATGTGATTCTCATGTTCTAAACGCAATTGCTACTGGCATTTAGGTCACAGAAGCTTAAGAATGCAAAATGCATTCACAAATAACCAGTAACATCACTTCCGATGAACCCATATCACCTCAACGGATGTTCTAAGTGTCCACTGTTCGCATCAGTACATTTGCGGAGACAGTGAATAAGTGAGCATTGCACAGATTGTACTTTTTGCAAAGATACTGCCGCACTCGCAACGGTGATACATTGTTGCATATCCTCTGGTGTCTTTCGGTGTTCATGGTACACACACTCTTTCACTGCGACCAAGAGAAAGAAGTCTAATGGCGTCACGTCGGAGGATAGTGTTAGCAAGCTCACAGGATCTATTCATCCTATCCACCTATTTGCAGACGTTGCATCCGAAACTTCCCTGGAAAAATTTGCTTAGTGTACGAAACACCATTCATGCTGGAATCACATTGATAGAAGCGTTTCCAATCCCACATCCTCCATGAGAAGGGGCACAGCGTTATGCAGGAATACGCATTTACCTATCCGGTTAATGTTCCCTGACCTAAAACACGGGCACCAGTGATGCCGCACCAAACATTGACATCCCACTGCCGTTGACGAGCATCCACGTGAAGAGAGTAGAGATTTTGCTCGGACCACTAGTGGGTGTTCTGCTGATTCACAGGACCATGATTTTTGAATGAAGCTTCGTCAGTAAACAATGTACAACGTAGGAAGTCAGGATGACCTCGCAACCACTGAATTGCAAAACGACAGAATTCAATGATTATTTATTAATTGTTCCGTGGGACCAAATTAAGGAGAAGTCTCCATGGTCATGGAACGAGTCAATACATGAAATTATAACACGATAGTAGAAACGGATAAAATGAAATATAAGAAACGTATTCAGGCGTCAGTTCATAAGTTTAAATAAAGAAAATCAACAATGTAACACTGGAATTTGCTTAATTTTTCAGCTCTTCCAAGAGCTCCTCGACAGAAGGAGTGAGCCATGAGGAAACTCTTCAGCTTAGACTTAAAAGTGTTTGGGCTACTGCTAAGATTTTTGAGTTCTTGTGGTAGCTTATTGAAAATGGATGTCCGCCCCCGGTAGTTGAGCGGTCAGTGCGACAGACTGTCAAACCTAAGGGCCCGGGTTCGATTCCCGGCTGAGTCGGAGATTTTCTCCGTTCAGGGACTGGGTGTTGTGTTGTCTAATCATCATCATTTCATCCCCATCGACGCGCAAGTCGCCGAAGTGGCGTCAAATCGAAAGACTTGCACCAGGCGAGCGGTCTACCCGACGGGAGGCCCTCGTCACACGACATTTCATTTTTAATTGAAAATGGATGCAGCAGAGTAGTGCACTCCTTTCTGCACAAGAGTCAAGGAAGTGCATTCCACATGCAGATTTAATTTCTGACTATTATTAACTGAGCGAAAGCTGCTAACTCTTGGGAATAAGCTAATATTGCTAACAACAAACGACATTAAAGAAATGAGGGCAATGTCAGAATTCCCAGACTATTGAATAGGGGTTGTCAAGAGGTTCTCGAACGTACACCACATATAGCTCGAACAGCCCGTTTTTGAGCCAAAAATACCCTTTTTGCATCAGAAGAATTACCCCAAAAAATAATACCGTACGACATAAGCGTATGAAAATATGCGAAGTAGACTATTTTTCGTGTTGAACTGTCACTTATTTCAGATACTGTTCTAATGGTAAATAAAGCAGCATTTAGCATCTGAACAAGATCCAAAACATGGGCTTTCCACAACAGCTTACTGTCTATCCGAACGCCTAGGAACTTGAACTGTTCCGTCTCGCTTATAATATGCCCATTCTGTCTGATCAAAATATCGGTTCTTGCTGAACTGCGAGTTAGAAAATGTAAAAACTGAGTCTTACTGTGATTTAGTATCAAATTATTTTCCACAAGCCACGAACTTATTTCATGAACTACATTATTTGATAATGTTTCAATATTACACACAAGATCCTTCACTACCAAGCTGGTGTCATCAGCACACAGTCATTGCCGTACAGTTCTTGGAGGTGTGAGACGTGATAGGGGATGAAAAGTATGGCTTATGCAAAATTCTCCATACAGTACCACAGCTTATTCCAGAACAGTGTGCAGTCTGTCTTACAGTCACCTCAGGAATACGCTACGGTAGCCACAACAAAACTTCGTTATCATTGTTAGTAGCTGTGTTTGTACGTTGACACTCTATGGATGTCCAGTTGCCTGTTTCCATGAGACTTGAGCAGATGTTGAAATGGTATGACGTGAAAGAGGCCATCGATTTGCGTATCATTCAGCGTATACTGCTACGGATGTGGTCGCATTTCTGTGACATTCGCCGTAAATTGACATCATATCTAGTTTTAATTCATTACCGAAAACCGGCATATCGATGAGACGACCGCAAATGTCACAAGCCACACCAAAACAGGGAAAGCACTGTCCGAAACGTATGTGACATGCGACACACTGTATTTTCCTGTTTGACTCCGACACCAGTAGAGCAGGCCCGTGCAGGATACATTACACTGAGGTGACGAGAGTAATGGGATACTTCCTAATATCGTATCGAACCTTCCTTTGCCTTCCGAACCAGCAGTTTGACGTGGCACGAACTCAATAAGTCGGAAGTCGCCTGCACAAATATTGAGTCACGCTGCTTCCACACACGTCCACAATTGCGAAAGTGTTGCCGGAGCAGGATTTTGTGCAGGAAGTGACTTCTCGAATATGTCACATAAATGTTCGATGGGATTTATGTCAAGCGATCTGAGTGGCCAAATCGTTCTCTCGAATTGTCCAGAATATTCTTCAAACCAGTCGGGACCATTTGTGGCCCAGTGATATGTCACAGTGTCATCCATAAAAATTCCATCATTGTTTGGGAACATGAACTCCATGAATCGCTTCAGGTAGTCTCCAATTAGCCGATCATAACCATTTCTAGTCACTAGTCAATGATCGGTTCTGTTGGGCCAACATGTTTAAGTAGGCTGTTTAGGTTTTTATATTGGTAACGCCACGTAGCGCTCTGTCTGAAAATCACTGGCTGTACTGTGTGCAGTCTGTGGCTGGTTTGCATTGTTGTCTGCTATTGTAGTGTTGGGCAGTTGGCTGTTAACAGCGCGTAGCGTTGCGCAGTTGGAGGTGAGCCGCCAGCAGTGGTGGATGTGGGGAGAGAGATGGCGGATTTTTGAGAGCAGATGATCTGGACGTGTGTCCATCACAAACAGTACATTTGTAAGAATGGATGTCATGAACTGCTATATGCATTATGACTTTTGAACAGTATTAAGGTAAATACATTGTTTGTTCTCTATCAAAATCTTTCATTTGCTAACTATGCCTATCAGTAGTTAGTGCCTTCAGTAGTTTGAATCTTTTATTTAGCTGGCAGTAGTGGCGCTCGCTGTATTGCAGTAGTTCGAGTAACGAAGATTTTTGTGAGGTAAGTGATTTGTGAAAGGTATAGGTTACTGTTAGTCAGGGCCATTCTATTGTAGGGATTTTTGAAAGTCAGATTGCGTTGCGCTAAAAATATTGTGTGTCAGTTTACACATAGTCATGTATAAATTTTCTAAGGGGACGTTTCATATGTCGACCCTTAGCCGAGGATACCTCACTGGAATCTTCTGATTTTTTCTTGTAGTTTGTGTAATTAGTGTAGCCTTCATTTATTGCTAGCATGTAATTGTAGGGAGAATTTCCTTTGTAGTTGTAGTTTTTCATTCTTGTACAGTAAAATAGTTGTGGCATGCATGTAGATTTGCACCAAGTATTTCGCAGCTGCGCTTGCAATTAACGAGATATTATTTTCAATGCTATGTTAATGTGTTTTATTATTTTGCTCTTCAAATTGTGCTTCACTGTGTTGTCGTGTGAAATATTGTGACAATAATGGCGTGTGAAAAACGTAATACTAGGCTCCAAAGTAAACTGAGAAATGACAGTGAAGACGAAAGCAGTGTGTTAGCGCCGCCGAGTAATGAATTAACTAATGTTCAAAGTAGTTATTTGGTAATTGTGCATAGGGAAATGGAGCGGGCTGCAAAGAATGGTGTAGGCAGTGAAACAATTAGTGAACAGGGAAGCATTATCTCGATCGATTGGTCGGCAACAGCTCGCCTCAGGAATCCGAAATGACAGGACACAATCTTGCAAATACTGTAGATTCAGGTTTTGCGTCCTCGCCGTTTTCTCAAATAAGTCAAGACACATTTTCTGCTTGTCAAAATGTGAATGTTGCCGGTGCAAATGCACTGCCGAAAAGCATAGAGGAACAGATTCCAGACACTAATACATTATTATTGCAATTAACGCAACAAATGAAACAATATCAGAGACAAACACAGCAAAAGCTTCAAAAGTTAGACACAATGGAACAAAATCTTCGGAAGTTAGACACCACACTTGAACAAACACGTGAAGATTTAGCTACTGAGTTACATAACATTGAATCGAAATGTCAAAAAGTCTGTAATGACGTAAAAACACAGATTTGTGAACATTTTCAACCTATTTTTTCGCGGCATGAAAATGCATTACAGAATCATGAAGCAGCCATAAAAGAACTGCAAACCATTGTTCATGAAAATCATGAGACCTTGTGGGCTAAAATTGACTCAGTTGCATCTACCGAATCGGTTACGCTACTTGCAAAAACTCAGGAAAACTTAAAGGACACAGTAGATACTCTGAAAATTGGTTCAGAAAGACACATGGAGGAAATTACTTCATTATCAGAGAAAGTAGTCGAAGTTTCGGATCAGCTAAATAATTTATCTACGAAGGTAGATGATAATCTGAATGACGCAAGACCGGTAGTCTTTAATGCCACAGAAGAGTACGAACAAATTAGGAAATTCAAACAAAATCAGAATCAAATTAATACGCAACACCAAAGAGAAATCCGGGAAGTACAAGATCAGTTGGCACAAGTAATACAAGAATTACATATTTCAGAGGACACTCGCGCTCCAACACGGGAAGAGGAACGTAGAAATACGAAAGATCCACAAAATAATAACACAGGGCATTTCGGAAATTATGAAAGAAATTGGCAAGGTGCACAGAATTTTGAGATGGAACCGCCGACACGACGTAACAATGACCGATATGCCACTCGCCGACACGATGATTTTGACTATAAGCTATTTATTACTACATGTAAACTTCGACACAATTGATGTGGCTATGAAAAATATAAATTCTGCAGCAGACAAAAGGAGAAAACTACACGGTAAAGCAAATGCAAAGAAATTATATATTGGTCAGAAAGTTCTCATTAGAGCTCATTCATTGTCACATAAGAAGAAACACTTGAGTCATAAATTCTTTCTGATTTACAATGGACCTTAGGGAAATGGCAGCAAGAGAGGGGAAGAAAACCAATGTGCACTCCGTGTGCATACCGGGGGGAGTCATTCCAGATGTGGAAAGGGTCCTTCCGGATGCCATGAAGGGTACAGGGTGCACCCATCTGCAGGTGGTCGCTCATGTCGGCACTAATGATGTGTGTCGCTATGGATCGGAGGAAATCCTCTCTGGCTTCCGGCGGCTATCTGATTTGGTGAAGACTGCCAGTCTCGCTAGCGGGATGAAAGCAGAGCTCACCATCTGCAGCATCGTCGACAGGACTGACTGCGGACCTTTGGTACAGAGCCGAGTGGAGGGTCTGAATCAGAGGCTGAGACGGTTCTGCGGCCGTGTGGGCTGCAGATTCCTCGACTTGCGCCATAGGATGGTGGGGTTTCGGGTTCCGCTGGATAGGTCAGGAGTCCACTACACGCAACAAGCGGCTACACGGGTAGCAGGGGTTGTGTGGCGTGGGCTGGGCGGTTTTTTAGGTTAGATGGCCTTGGGCAAGTACAGAAAGGGCAACAGCCTCAACGGGTGCGGGGCAAAGTCAGGACATGCGGGGACCAAGCAGCAATCGGTATTGTAATTGTCAACTGTCGAAGCTGCGTTGGTAAAGTACCGAAACTTCAAGCGCTGATAGAAAGCACCGAAGCCGAAATCGTTATAGGTACAGAAAGCTGGCTTAAGCCAGAGATAAATTCTGCCGAAATTTTTACAAAGGTACAGACGGTGTTTAGAAAGGATAGATTGCATGCAACCGGTGGTGGAGTGTTCATCACTGTTAGTAGTAGTTTATCCTGTAGTGAAGTAGAAGTGGATAGTTCCTGTGAATTATTATGGGTGGAGGTTACACTAAACAACCGAACTAGGTTAATAATTGGCTCCTTTTACCGACCTCCCGACTCAGCAGCATTAGTGGCAGAACAACTGAGAGAAAATTTGGAATACATTTCACATAAATTTTCTCAGCATGTTATAGTCTTAGGTGGAGATTTCAATTTACCAGATATAGACTGGGACACTCAGATGTTTAGGACGGGTGGTAGGGACAGAGCATCGAGTGACATTATACTGAGTGCACTATCCGAAAATTACCTCGAGCAATTAAACAGAGAACCGACTCGTGGAGATAACATATTGGACCTACTGATAACAAACAGACCCGAACTTTTCGAATCTGTATGTACAGAACAGGGAATCAGTGATCATAAGGCCGTTGCAGCATCCCTGAATATGGAAGTTAATAGGAATATAAAAAAAGGGAGGAAGGTTTATCTGTTTAGCAAGAGTAATAGAAGGCAGATTTCAGACTACCTAACAGATCAAAACGAAAATTTCTGTTCCGACACTGACAATGTTGAGTGTTTATGGAAAAAGTTCAAGGCAATCGTAAAATGCGTTTTAGACAGGTACGTGCCGAGTAAAACTGTGAGGGACGGGAAAAACCCACCGTGGTACAACAACAAAGTTAGGAAACTACTGCGAAAGCAAAGAGAGCTCCACTCCAAGTTTAAACGCAGCCAAAACCTCTCAGACAAACTGAAGCTAAACGATGTCAAAGTTAGCGTAAGGAGGGCTATGCGTGAAGCGTTCATTGAATTTGAAAGTAAAATTCTATGTACCGACTTGACAGAAAATCCTAGGAAGTTCTGGTCTTACGTTAAATCAGTAAGTGGCTCGAAACAGCATATCCAGACACTACGGGATGATGATGGCATTGAAACAGAGGATGACACGCGTAAAGCTGAAATACTAAACACCTTTTTCCAAAGCTGTTTCACAGAGGAAGACCGCACTGCAGTTCCTTCTCTAAATCCTCGCACAAACGAAAAAATGGCTGACATCGAAATAAGTGTCCAAGGAATAGAAAAGCAACTGGAATCACTCAATAGAGGAAAGTCCACTGGACCTGACGGGATACCAATTCGATTCTACACAGAGTACGCGAAAGAACTTGCCCCCCTTCTAACAGCCGTGTACCGCAAGTCTCTAGAGGAACGGAGGGTTCCAAATGATTGGAAAAGAGCACAGATAGTCCCAGTCTTCAAGAAGGGTCGTCGAGCAGATGCGCAAAACTATAGACCTATATCTCTTACGTCGATCTCTTGTAGAATTTTAGAACATGTTTTTTGCTCGCGTATCATGTCATTTCTGGAAACCCAGAATCTACTATGTAGGAATCAACATGGATTCCGGAAACAGCGATCGTGTGAGACCCAACTCGCCTTATTTGTTCATGAGACCCAGAAAATATTAGATACAGGCTCCCAGGTAGATGCTATTTTTCTTGACTTCCGGAAGGCGTTCGATACAGTTCCGCACTGTCGCCTGATAAACAAAGTAAGAGCCTACGGAATATCAGACCAGCTGTGTGGCTGGATTGAAGAGTTTTTAGCAAACAGAACACAGCATGTTGTTATCAATGGAGAGACGTCTACAGATGTTAAAGTAACCTCTGGCGTGCCACAGGGGAGCGTTATGGGACCATTGCTTTTCACAATATATATAAATGACCTAGTAGATAGTGTCGGAAGTTCCATGCGGCTTTTCGCGGATGATGCTGTAGTATACAGAGAAGTTGCTGCATTAGAAAATTGTAGCGAAATACAGGAAGATCTGCAGCGGATAGGCACTTGGTGCAGGGAGTGGCAACTGACCCTTAACATAGACAAATGTAATGTATTGCGAATACATAGAAAGAGGGATCCTTTATTGTATGATTATATGATAGCGGAACAAACACTGGTAGCAGTTACTTCTGTAAAATATCTGGGAGTATGCGTGCGGAACGATTTGAAGTGGAATGATCATATAAAACTAATTGTTGGTAAGGCGGGTACCAGGTTGAGATTCATTGGGAGAGTGCTTAGAAAATGTAGTCCATCAACAAAGGAGGTGGCTTACAAAACACTCGTTCGACCTATACTTGAGTATTGCTCATCAGTGTGGGATCCGTACCAGATCGGTCTGACGGAAGAGATAGAGAAGATCCAAAGAAGAGCGGCGCGTTTCGTCACAGGGTTATTTGGTAACCGTGATAGCGTTACGGAGATGTTTAATAAACTCAAGTGGCAGACTCTGCAAGAGAGGCGCTCTGCATCGCGGTGTAGCTTGCTCGCCAGGTTTCGACAGGGTGCGTTTCTGGATGAGGTATCGAATATATTGCTTCCCCCTACTTATACTTCCCGAGGAGATCACGAATGTAAAATTAGAGAGATTAGAGCGCGCACGGAGGCTTTCAGACAGTCGTTCTTCCCGCGAACCATACGCGACTGGAACAGGAAAGGGAGGTAATGACAGTGGCACGTAAAGTGCCCTCCGCCACACACCGTTGGGTGGCTTGCGGAGTATCGATGTAGATGTAGATGTAGATGTAGAATCCGACATATACCACATGATAATTGCGTTGAAGTTGAAGCTCTGCGTACTAGGAAGAGTAAAGGCTTACACCACATTTCACATGTAAAACAGTTATTTGAAAGATAATCTGCTTTTTAACTTTGTCTTTGCCATAAAATTTTTCACTTCACGCTACTAGTACAATTTGTCACACTGAGAAACTGTTAACATCTAACAATGTTTTGAAGTTAACTATCCAGTCTAGAGCCCAGGGAACATATTTAGACAGTATTTACGAGTGCATTGTTATAGTGAACAGACAACACAGTGTTATTGTGTGTGTAAATTCTTGCTTGTTAGTTGCACGATTACGTAACGATTATAAGGCTTACATACTTAGAACATATACAGGTACTGCTAATGAGATTTTAATGCAACATTTTGGTTTACTTGAAAATGCATTATTTATTTGAAGTACTTTCTGTGGGATTAAAGATGACTTAGCATTTGGTTTCTTTGACAGCTACACGATTATATCACGACGCTACAAATGTGTGACACAATTTACATTGTTGCTTTTGTGCTGTATCTGCTTTATATCTGCTCAGTTTTTCTGAATTCTTCTGGAAAGTAAAACATGTTTTAGTAGTAACATTTGTGGTATAGCTACAATGTGACAGCCTTTTTCGTAGCACAACAATACGTTACAGCATAGTACTTTCTTGATCATGGTAATGTACGTAATAACTACGATATCTATACGCATAGCATTTCACTTTTGTTTATCATGAGGTAAGTGCATTGACTTCTGCAGAACTTAGTTTTCGGAGGACGATAACTACGACACTTCCACAGAATTATCTTATAGCAAGACGCACATTTGGCGCTAAAGGACATGTATCTGAGTGATTAATTTTGTACTTAAAACATTTATTTTTAAAGATTTTTGAATTACAATGATACAAAGGTTTTCCCTGATACATTTCATTCCATTGCTGTAATCTGTGACACCTGAGGGTATAATTACATTAATCCTCAGGGGGGTACACTCTTACTTTGTGTACCATGTGTTTGGCAAGCACAAGGAGCCCTAGCTAATATGATATCTGCTTATACAGCTTTACACATCGTTACCATATTTCTCTAACACATAAATTACACAGCTATCTGATCATTTAACTGAGAGAGACAAACATTTATTTTACTACATCAGTGACAGATGTTTACGTAATTACACAGTTGGATAACTTCACACTTATGAAATTGCATTTTGTCTGTACTGTGTGAACTGTTCATATTTTTCGGAACCATTGTGATACTGTGAGAGCTTTGAATGATGTGTTTGGTATGGGATCATGATTTTAAAGTACGTTTGAGGTAGATGACACTATTGAAATGAGCAGAGAATTTTCTTTAGGTTTTGAAATTATTGCAGAAAGCTACGACATTTTTGAGATTTGACTGAGGTGTTATGATGTTATTATTCCGATGACGATGTGTATTATGCTGTTGAGGAATGTTTATTATGATATGTATTTATTATGATGAAATACTGAAGAAGTGTCGACGAATATGTATAAGTGTAATAAAATAAGGAATAATGAGTAGTGGTTAACGACTCTGGTTGGTGAAAAAGGATGTTGGAAACCAAGAATCGTACTTTAAGAGTTATGAAATGTGTGTATATGCATAATGTATCACAATGCCGACGAAAATTTTTTGGACACTGTTATATTTATAGGATTTTGTTTCTACACACTTGTAACGCAAATTCTCAACCTGTGAAATTTTTTTATATGAGACGGCCACTGTAGCAGAAACTGCTGTCGTAAATATTTCGGTAAGAATGGTAAGTGATCTTGACGTAATGCGTTTTGGCCACCCAGCTGAGAGATAGTCGTCTGACAAAAGAAAGCCATTAGGTGGAGAAAAAAAGAGGCCATTATCCTCGCTATTGACATTCCTTTGTAGAAAGCATCGCAAATACGACACGCTCATTACTTGGAAAGATACTTACATCTGCACACCTGATTATGACAAGCATCTTTCTACGAGAGTTGAGAGAATTTCTACTAACTTATGAAATGTCACGTGACTATTGAATGATATTTTTATGCTTTGCTTTTCATAGTTGCTTATCTCATTTGATATCTGGTTTCCAGCTGTGTTGCAGCATTGGTTTTATAAAATAAAATTAAATGCATTTGCTAATGTGAACACTTTCTGTCAACAGATCTATTAAATAATAATTTTATGATCCATGCTCTTCGAAAAAGAAGCACTTGGAAAGGAAAGAACAATAAGAAGGGATTAGTAACAGTTACTGCATACATAATTTTCTTTTCAACTACTTGGTAATTTTTTTGGTAGAATAGCTTCTTGTGGTGCACCACTTTAATGACATAGATATTAAGATGTGAATAGACATTTCCCTTTTCTGCATTGTTGTCTTTAGTGTAATATTTTTTATGCTTGAGCTTTGTCATATTTAGGTATAAGTTATAGCATTTGCTGCTGCTGTTTGCCAGGCATAGTGTTACTGAATTTGACTTTGTATTACTCTGTTAAGCCAGTTTTACTGCTGATTTATTTTTCTTGTTTGCTGCACAGTGCCTTATATTAGTTGTAATATTGCAATTGCTTTGCTAATTTAGATTTCCTGCTGCTTGTTTTGCCAATTTCCATTTTTTTGGTCTTGCTGTTTGTGTAAATTTGTTATGTGCTGCTGCATTGCCTCGTCCCTTGGTATTTATAACTGAGCTCAGTAGATTTAAGTTAGCTTAAGATGGGGTAGGCTATATGAGGGAACGAGTTGTGATGAATTGGAAGAAATGCATTGAGAAGCTATAAGAAAATGGTTTGGCCAAAAAAGAATTTTGAAAGAGGATACGAACAAAAAAGTAGGGTTTAGGAACAACAGGTTTAGGTAGGATTTTCTTGGAAATAAATGATGAGATAAGATAGGGAAAATAACTAATGAGGTAAGAAAAATGTGAATATATAAATACAGAAAGCTTGCTTGGATAGGATTTTTTTGGTGAAAACAAATGTTGAAATAAGACAAAAGATCTATGGAATGAAGTTTTGGGTTGGACTGCAGTACCAAATGTTACACTGAAAACAAACCCTGCACTTTTCTCTTGTGGTATTCTGCTATGTGTTTGTGTACCCTTGTGTATTTGACTTTTTCCTGTCTTTATGTGTTTAGCTGATGAGAGTTATGTTGTAGAATTTTTGTAATATTATATTATTTACTTTGTAAAGATGTTTAGACATTATTTATCTGTTCTGTTTTGTTGCTCATGTCTGAAGTTGTTGTTTCAAAAGTTATTCTGATATTTTATGTATGTACTTATGTCATAATTCCTGTAACACTGATGTATATGTTATTTCGATTCTTTTGTACAGCCCGTATTACTACAAATGTTATCTGTATTGTTATGTTCTTTAATGATGTATTTTGTACCTTTGTCATTGTATTCTCATGTTATAAAAATTGTAATTGACATCAGTTCATCAAATTAAGTAACTTGTAAACATTCATTTCACTGCACACATTTCTGTGGTCATAGTATATGCACAATATATGAGAAAAGGGACTGTTAGTGCTCGCACGTGTGTTGATAATTCAGCAAGGGACTGGTTAACAGCATTGCTGGTTCTAAGGACAATTCCAAAAACTTTGTGAGTGCACAAGTGGTGGTTTATGGACTTGCTATATTGTCTGCAAGACTCTTCGATGGTGATTGTGCACCTGCACTGTTGCAACAGATGGCTGCTGGCCGTCTCTACAAGGACTACAGTGGGTCTGCATCTTTGATGGCCCACCAATCCCATTATTTCTACAAGGACTGCACTGGGTCTGCAGCTCTGGTGGCCCACCAATACCATAATCTCTACCAGGACTACAGTGGGTCTGCTCTGTGATGACCTACCTACCAATATTCTTCAAAACTTCGACTGACTGCTGTGGGTTTGCTCTGTTGTGGCCCATTACCTGTCTGCATGTCAAGAGTCAGCATTATCTTTCCGTTGGAAGGACAACACTACTTCTTCAAGACTGCATGGAAATCCACTACTTCCGTGTGCATTTTCTTTTACTGCTCCAACTGTGAGAAAAACACTGCAATTTTACTGTGATGAACGATCAGGACTGTCTTTATGGGCTGTGAGAAAATTTTAGCTTTTGACCAACATTGTATCAATAAGTGTGTGCATTTGATTTCTTTGTTATTGTAATTGTCAAAAAATTTTAACAAATATGTATTGACCAGTGCCCAAAACAATTTGCAAAATTTTTTGTGGGGAGCATGGGGGCTATGTAAGTAGGCTGTTTAGGTTTTTATATTGGTAACGCCACGTAGCGCTCTGTATGAAAATCACTGGCTGTACTTTGTGCAGTCTGTGGCTGGTTTGCATTGTTGTCTGCTATTGTAGTGTTGGGCAGTTGGCTGTTAACAGAGCGTAGCGTTGCGCAGTTGGAGGTGAGCCGCCAGCAGTGGTGGATGTGGGGAGAGAGATGGCGGATTTTTGAGAGCGGATGATCTGGACGTGTGTCCATCAGAAACAGTACATTTGTAAGAATGGATGTCATGAACTGCTATATGTATTATGACTTTTGAACAGTATTAAGGTAAATACATTGTTTGTTCTCTATCAAAATCTTTCATTTGCTAACTATGCCTATCAGTAGTTAGTGCCTTCAGTAGTTTGAATCTTTTATTTAGCTGGCAGTAGTGGCGCTCGCTGTATTGCAGTAGTTCGAGTAACGAAGATTTTTGTGAGGCAAGTGATTTGTGAAAGGTATAGGTTACTGTTAGTCAGGGCCATTCTTTTGTAGGGATTTTTGAAAGTCAGATTGTGTTGAGCTAAAAATATTGTGTGTCAGTTTAAACACAGTCATGTATAAATTTTCTAAGGGGACGTTTCAAAAGGACCCAGTTCATTCCGTGTAAACACAGCCCACACCATCATGGAGCTACTACCAACTTCCACAGTGGATCCACGGCTTCGTGGGGTCTGTGCCAACTGAAATCGGGACTTATTAGCCTAGTGCACGGTTTTCCAGTTGTCTCAGGTCCAACCGATACGGTCATGAGCCCAGCAGAGGCGCTGCAGGCGATGTCGTGGAGCTGGCAAGAGCACTCCGCTGCCATAGTCCATTACCGCAAATTTCGCAGCACTGTCCTGATGGATACGTTCGTGTTACTCCCACTCTAATTTATTTCAAGCAGTGTTGCTTTCTTGTTCAGCTTCAGTGTTAGCACTGTCTGCCCCCGGTAGCTGAGTGGCACATGGTCGACGCAGGAGAAATACATGAATATATGCCGCCCACAAAGGCAGAAATGGTCAAGATTATATGGCTGTCTGCCAGATTTATGATGCGACACCGCGTGCTGCAGGGATTGTGATGCAGATGATAACTTCATTTTCACTCCCGCCCGTGACTAGGATTGTCATTTACTTTCTTCATGTTACACAAACAAAAAAGGGCGGCCTTTACGTTGATTTTCTGGTTTCCAAATTGTTTTTGCTTTGTTTTTGCTGTCTCGATCCTTTTCTTATCCCTAAGATAGTACAATTGTACGAATAAAGATTGTTTGTTTACCCTGCCTTCCTGCTCTCAAAAAAAAAAAAAAAAAAAAAGATAAAACCATCCGCTTGGAATGCGGATTTTTATTTTTTTATTTAAAAAAAAAAAAAAAAAAAACTTCTTATGGATTACCGAAATGTATTCTATTTTCTCATCACTCGGTACATCGTCTCTGAAAAAAAAAAAGTAAAAAAAAAAACAAAAACACAAAAAAAACAACTAAAATAAAAAAAATAAAATAAAAAAAAATAATCAATCAAAAACGTCTTCGGTCCCGGGTTCGATCCCCGCCACTGCAATTTTTAAAAAAATGAAAAAAAAAAAAAAAAGTGGTCAGCGTGACGGATTGCCATGCAACGGGCCCGGGTTCGATTCCCAGATGGGTCGGAGATTTACTCCGCTAAGGGACTGGGTGTTGTGTTGTCTTCATCATCATTGCATCCCCATCTGGTGCGCAGGTCGCCCAATGTAATAAGACTTGCACCGAGGCGGCCGGACCTGCCCCGCAAGGGGCCTTCCGGCCAATGACGCCAAACGCTCATTTCATTTCAATAAACTTAATAAATGCAGAATCAGTCTTCAAACTATTATTAAAAAAAAAAAAAAAAAAAAAAAAAGAAGTGGTCAGTGCGACAGAATGTCAATTCCAAGGGCCCGGGTTCGGATCCCGGCTGGGTCGGAGATTTTTCTCCGCTCAGGGTGTTGTGCTGTCCTCATCACCAGCATTTTATCCCTTTCGACGCACAAGTCAAATCGAAAGACTTGCACCTGGGGAACGGTCTACGCGACGGGAGGCCCTAGTCACACGACACTTACATTTATTGTTAGCGCTGACAACTCCATGCAAAGGCCACTGCATTATCCGTGGTGAGAGGTAGTGCCTGAAATTTGGTTTCTTGGCATATTCTTAATGGTGCGGGTCTCGGAAAATTGAATTGCCTTACGATTTCCAAAATGGAATATCCCTTGCTTCTAGATCCAACTAACATACAGCGTTCAAAGCCTATTAATCCCCGTCGTGCGGCCGTATCACGGCGGAAACCCCTTCACATGAATTACCTGAGTGCAAGTGACAGCTCCGCCAATGAACTGCCCTTTTACATCTTCGCCGGCCGATGTGGCCGAGCGGTTCTGGGCGCTACAGTCTGGAACCACGTGGCCGCTACGGTCGCAGGTTCGAATCCTGCCTCGGGCATGGATGTGTGTGATGTCCTTAGGTTAGTTAGGTTTAAGTAGTTCTAAGTTCTAGGGGACTGATGACCACAACAGTTGAGTCCCATAGTGCTCAGAGCCATTTGAACTTTTTTTTTTTTTTACATCTTGTGTACGCGATACTACCGCTTCCTGTAGCTGTGCATATCATTGTCCTATGACTTTTGTCACCTCATTGTAGTATACTGAACAATGTAGGCAGAAGGTTCGTACCGACAGTGGCCTGTTTACTGCAGGCTAAAGGACAGTGCAGGGCAGCTCTTGTCTTGCGGATTACGGTAGAAACCATGGCGTCGTTGTCACCCTTTAAAGTCTAATATCTCAGTAGTTATGACGTTTGAAACAGTGAAACTAATACTGCCTTCACTAACTGTACATTTATTTTTCATTTCTGTAGAAAAAAACACACATGTATCATTTAAAGAAATCTAACATTTTCTTGAAATTGGTGTTCGTTGACCATTATGCGTGAAGCATTTCTCCCCATTGAGGGTGCCCCTGACATAGGTGCATCCCTGGTCAATTGCATTTCTCACATTTTCTTTCTTTCGGATATACAAGGTGAGTCACTAACTCTTGCCACCTACAATAACTACCGAAACTATGATAGGTGCTGCATAGTTGCATGGGATAACGGGGGCTATAATATGACATTGGTTTTTTGTTGCTAGGCAGGGTCGCTTCAGAGATATGAAGGTCAACTTTTTTTTTTAATGGGCTGCTATAGGTTGGTACTTACTTTCTGATAGCGGCTATCGAGACGAATCCAATGATGTGTAACAGTAAGGTCTTTGAAGGTCAACGAAGGTCGCAAAGATGGCATGAAAGTCCATTTACAGAAGGTGTTCGAAGTGAAGTAAGGGAATCTTCTTATCATAGACTGAGTGGTATTCCTTATCGAAGCACCAGCCGCGGTGGCCCAGCGGTTCTAGGCGCTACAGTCTGGAGCCGCGCGACCGCTACGGCCGCATTTTCGAATCTTGCCTCGGGCATGGCTGTGTGTGATATCCTTAGGTTAGTTAGGTTTAAGTAGTTCTAAGTTCTAGGGGACTGATGACCTCAGAAGTTAAGTCCCATAGTGCTCAGAGCCATTTGAACCTTATCGAAGCACGTGCTCTGACAATTCTCTCTCGCATATCTTCAGGTTTAGTTGGAACGTCTTTATAAACAATGTCTTTTACGAATCTCCACAAGAAAAAAATCCAGAGACGTCAAGTCTGGCGAACGAGCCGCCCACGACACATCTCTTCCACGTCCAATCCAGCGATTTGGGAATTGTCTCTGCAACTCATTTCTAGACATCAGCGAAAAATGTGCCGGACACCCATCGTGTTGATACCACATTCTGTTCCTTGTTCCTAAAGGTATTTCTTCCATTCTACCATTAGATTTCCTTCGATGAAATAGGGGCCCATAATTCTGTCCTCCAGAATCCCACACCATACATTCACTGACCACGGTTTCTGGTGAGCAACTTACCGCAGCCAGCATGGATTTTCAGTTGCCCGATAATGCATGTTACGCAAATTAACATTTCCATGGTTCATGAATGTAGCGACGTCAGTAAATAAAATCAAATTAATAAATGTGTCATCCCTCTGAATCTGAAGTTGAGTCCATCGGCAGAATTCAATGCGACACACAGGATCCGTACCAGGTAATTCTTGGTAGAGACTGATTTGGAAAAAATGATATTTATGACGTTGCAGAACACGAACAACACTACTCTTAACTCATACCAGATTCGCTTGCGATTGCCGGCCGCGGTGGCTGTGCGGTTCTAGGCGCTGCAGTCCGGAACCGCGGGACTGCTACGGTCGCAGGTTCGAATCCTGCCTCAGGCGTGGATGTGTGTGATGTCCTTAGGTTAGTTAGGTTTAAGTAGTTCTAAGTTCTAGGGGACTGATGACCTAAGATGTTAAGTCTCATAGTGCTCAGAGCCATTTGAACCAACCCTTGCGATTTGACGGGAACTGTGACAAGGATCTCGAACCACAGTGGCAAGGGTACCCATTTCCGTTTCCTCGTTAGTAACTTTCCTTTGCCAGATATGTTTCTGATGCGTTAAAGATCCAGTTGTTCCAATATATCATACACATATTTAAACGTACGACCTGTAGGGTGAGTACCTTGAGGATATCTTTCAGCTTATAAGTCTCTAGCTCTCACTGAATTCTTTGTTATTCTCCATAAATGAGAAGTAAATCGACTTGTTCTTCTAAGGAATACATCATTCACATTCGCTTGATTCGACGATACTAGGCTTACCGTTCCCAGTAGTGTTATATTGCGAAATCGTCGAATGATGTTTACATGTCACTGGCTCGTTAGATGGATACGCCGTATTCGGCGAATATTTACTATTTGCACGATATACGAGAGAGAATTGTCAGAGCATGTACTTCGGTAAGTGCCGAAGTGATAAGGAATACCACTCAATTTATGATAAAGAGATTGCAGCACTGCACTGATACCAATGGTCGTCACTTCGAACACCTTCTGTAAATGGACGTTCATGCCACCTTTGTGACCTTCGCTGACCTTCAAAGACCTTACTGTTACACATCATTGGATTCGTCTCGATAGCCACTAGCAGAAAATAAGTACAAAACTACTTCATCCCCTTAAAAAAAAAAAGTTGACCTTCATATCTCTGTAGCGACCCACCCTCCAACGAAAAACTAACGTCATATTATGGCCCCCGTTGTCCCATGCAACATTTGTCCCACAAACTTTTCAGCTACTATCATACTTTCGAAATTATTCTATGTGGCAATAGTTAGTGACTCACCCTGTATATGAGATGGTAGAGTTACGTGGGACACCCTGTGTATATAGATGAACTGGTGATGACGCTGTTGCACTCTATCTGATCAAACGTCACAGGACACGTATTAGTGGACATTAATATGGCGTGTATGCACCCTTTACGACGGGTTGAACTCACCTAGGTATACTTTCAATGAGGTATCTGAATGTCTGCGGAAGATTGGCAGACCATTCTTCGTCAAGAGCCGAAACCGGAGAAGGTGGTGAGGTTGAATACTGCTGTCTGGAGCGAAGTCGATGTTTTAACACATCCCAAAGGTGTTCCATTGGATTCCGTGGGCAGCCCAATCCATTTCAGGTATGTTTTTGTCCAAAAACCATTGCCTCACAAACGATGCTTTATGACAGCGTGCACTGTCATGCTGTTACAAACCATAATAGTCTCCAAACTGACCATATATTGTGCTCAGTACACAGTGCTGAAAATGCGTTTTCCTAATCGCAATAAGAGAACCATACCCTAACCACAAAAAACACCTCCATACCATAACACCACCTCCTCCGTATTTCACTGATGGTACTACACACGCTAACAAGTAAGGTTCTCCAGGTATTCTCCAAACCCAAACTAGACCATCAAATTGCCACAAGATATAGCACGATACACATCAGAATCACTCGGTTTCAGTCAAGCACTGTCCATTATACACCACTTCAGGCATCGCTCAGCATGACTATAGAAATGTGTGGCTTATGAGAAGCTGCTCAACCGTTGTACCAAATTAAACTCTCTACAAATAGTCATCGTGCTACGTGACCTGTTGCTAGCACTTTGGAACTCACTATTGATTCCTTCCGCTTATTTCATGCTACTGTGTACAACCATCATCCGCAATGCTCAGCTGTCGCTGTCGGTCAGTATATGATGCCTGACTGGTCTTGCTTTAGTTGTGATTGTTCCTTCTCGTTTTCACTTCACAATCACATCGCCAGCAGTCGGATTATGAAGCTTTAGAAGAGTGAAATGTCCCTGATGAACTTGTTACTCAGGTGACATCCAATCATAGCGACAAGATGGAATCAATGACATCTCTGCGCGATAGCAATGTAAATCCTGTCGACGACAGTGCTGTTGAAGCTAAGTTGTTAAACACAGCCTTCCGAAATTTCTTCACCATAGAAGACGAAGTAAATAATCCAGAATTCGAATCAAGAAAAGCAGTCGACATGAGTAACTTAAAAGTAGATATCCTAGGAGTAGCTAAGCAACACAAATCACGCAATAAAAGCAAGTTTCTGATTCAGACTGTATGCCAATTCGGTTACTTTCAGAGTATACTGATGAAGCAGCTCTGTAGTTAACAATCATATACAACCGTCCGCTCTACGAAAGATCGGTACCAAAAGACACGAAAATTGCACAGGTCACACTGAAACATCCCCTTAGAAAAATTTATGAATTACTGTGCTGGTAAACCTCTTACGTTATTTGATTTTCAAACAGCTGAGCGAAACTGAACGTACTCAGACATTTCTCTCTTTACTTATTCTGATCATCACTAAACTGACACACAATATTTTTTGCGCAACGCAGTCTCACTTTCAATAATCCCTACAAGAGAATGACCGTGACTAATAATAACCAATACCTTTCATGAATCACTTACCTCACAAAAATCTTCGTTACTCCAAATACTGCAATACAGCGAGTGCCAATACTGCCAGCTAAATAAAATATTCTAACTACTGAAGGCACTAACTACTGATAGGGATAGTTAGCAAATGAAAGATTTTGATGGAGAACAAACAATGTATTTACCTTAATAGTGTTCAAAAGCCATAATACACTCCTGGAAATTGAAATAAGAACACCGTGAATTCATTGTCCCAGGAAGGGGAAACTTTATTGACACATTCCTGGGGTCAGATACATCACATGATCACACTGACAGAACCACAGGCACATAGACACAGGCAACAGAGCATGCACAATGTCGGCACTAGTACAGTGTATATCCGCCTTTCGCAGCAATGGACGCTGCTATTCTCCCATGGAGACGATCGTAGAGATGCTGGATATAGTCCTGTGGAACGGCTTGGCATGCCATTTCTACCTGGCGCCTCAGTTGGAGCAGCGTTCGTGCTGGACGTGCAGACCGCGTGAGACGACGCTTCATCCAGTCCCAAACATGCTCAATGGGGGACAGATCCGGAGATCTTGCTGGCCAGGGTAGTTGACTTACACCTTCTAGAGCACGTTGGGTGGCACGGGATACATGCGGACGTGCATTGTCCTGTTGGAACAGCAAGTTCCCTTGCCGGTCTAGGAATGGTAGAACGATGGGTTCGATGACGGTTTGGATGTACCGTGCACTATTCAGTGTCCCCTCGACGATCACCAGTGGTGTACGGCCAGTGTAGGAGATCGCTCCCCACACCATGATGCCGGGTGTTGGCCCTGTGTGCCTCGGTTGTATGCAGTCCTGATTGTGGCGCTCACCTGCACGGCGCCAAACACGCATACGACCATCATTGGCACCAAGGCAGAAGCGACTCTCATCGCTGAAGACGACACGTCTCCATTCACGCCTGTCGCGACACCACTGGAGGCGGGCTGCACGATGTTGGGGCGTGAGCGGAAGACGGCCTAACGGTGTGCGGGACCGTAGCCCAGCTTCATGGAGACGGTTGCGAATGGTCCTCGCCGATACCCCAGGAGCAACAGTGTCCCTAATTTGCTGGGAAGTGGCGGTGCGGTCCCCTACGGCACTGCGTAGGATCCTACGGTCTTGGCGTGCATCCGTGCGTCGCTTCGGTCCGGTCCCAGGTCGACGGGCACGTGCACCTTCCGCCGACCACTGGCGACAACATCGATGTACTGTGGAGACCTCACGCCCCACGTGTTGAGCAATTCGGCGGTACGTCCACCCGGCCTCCCGCATGCCCAATATACGCCCTCGCTCAAAGTCCGTCAACTGCACATACGGTTCACGTCCACGCTGTCGCGGCATGCTACCAGTGTTAAAGACTGCGATGGAGCTCCGTATGCCACGGCAAACTGGCTGACACTGACGGCGGCGGTGCACAAATGCTGCGCAGCTAGCGCCATTCGACGGCCAACACCGCGGTTCCTGGTGTGTCCGCTGTGCCGTGCGTGTGATCATTGCTTGTATAGCCCTCTCGCAGTGTCCGGAGCAAGTATGGTGGGTCTGACACACCGGTGTCAATGTGTTCTTTTTTCCATTTCCAGGAGTGTATATCAGTTCATGACATCCAGTCTTACAGATTTCGTTTTTCTGACGGACACACGTCCAGATCGTCCGCTCTCAAAACTCTGCCATCTCTCTCACGACATCCACCACTGCTGGCGGCTCACCTCCAACTGCACAACGCTACGCGCTGTTCACATCCAACTGCCCAACACTACAATAGCAAATATTCCAACAATGCAAACTAGCCACAGACTGCACACAGTACAATCAGTGATTTTAATACGCTCCGTGGCGTTACCAACATAAAAACCTAAACAGCTTACTTACAACACCAATAATCAAGATAGCAGCTAGGAGCAATCCACAAAATTACAGCCCCATATCATTAACGTCGATATACAGCAGGCTTTTTGAACATATATTGTGTTAGAAGATCATGAATTGCCTCAAAGAGAACGATCTATTGGCACATAGGCAACAAAATTTAGAAAACATCGTTCTTGTGAAACACAACTAGCTCTTTACTCACAAGTCAGCCGTTGTGGCCGAGCGGTTCTCGGCGATTCAGTCCGAAACCGTGCGACCGCTATGGTCGCAGGTTCAAATCCTGCCTCGGGCATGGATGTGCTTGATGTCCTTACGTTAGTTAGGTTTAAGTAGTTCTAAGTGCTTGATGACCTCAGCTTTTCAGTCCCATAGCGCTCAGAGCCATTTGAACCATTTCTTTACTAACACGAAGTGCTATCGCCAAGAGATTTCAAATTGATTACGCATTTCTAGATTTCCAGAAGGCTTTTGGCGTCGTATCTCACAAGCGGCTTGTAATCAAATTGCGCGCTCACGGAAATCGTCTCAGTTATGCGAGTGGATTCGCGATTTCCTGTCAGAGAGGTCACAGTTGGTGATAACTGATGGAAAGTCATCGAATAAAACAGAGGTGATTTCTGGCGTCACCCATGGTAAGGTCATAGGCCCTCTGCTGTTCCATATCTATATAAACCTTATTCACCTGGTCGTGAACTAGTTCTTCGCCTCAAAACCGCGTGATTTCTACAGTTGTGGAATGGAGAAGTTACTCCAGCGTTGGCAGACTGTTGTAAATTGTGGAGGACAGTATATTATTTATAACCAAAGTCTCCGTTATATGTATGTGTATGTCTCTATTCAAATGTGTGTGAAATCCTAAGGGACCAGACTGCTGAGGTGATCGGTTCCTTGACTTACACACTACTTAAACTAACTTATGCTAAGAACAACACACACACACACACACACACACACACACACACACACGCATATGCCCGAAGGAGGACTCCAACCTCCGGCGGGAGGGACCATGCAATCCGTGACATGATGCCTCAAACCGCGCGGCCACTCCGCACCGGCTGTCTCCGTACGTGTTGTGTATTAACCTATGGCAAACACTACAAACTTATGCAGCAATCCAACAGATGTCTCATTCTCGGTACGTATATGCGGCGATGAGATAGTATGTTTAGCGGATCAGTAATCTGGTGATTTTTTTACAGAGGGCGCAACATTGTGATGGGATGAGAAGGCTATGGAAAGATGAAGCATATGTTTATGGACACTACTGAAAATAGTCCGTGCATCAATCTGATGGTGATGGCTAATTACCTGTATAGCTCATAAGCATGGCAAACACCATCAGAAGAAACTTCGACGCCACTGTCCACAAACACCAAATCTCAACAGGACTCAATCCGAGTATTTACGGGCAGAGGATACCGTCTTGAAAAATTGTCAGTTGGCGTCCCGTAGAACATAATAAGCGCTGTTTATGCCGCTGTCCTGCTGGTGACAACTGATAGGGTAGGGCAGCTGGTTGAGCCCTACAGCAGTCGCTGTTGTACCTGTCACTCGCATCGCGGCTCATTGGAGCTTGTTGGCGTGCCCTGTCTGACACGTGACGTCAGTAGTGGCCATCTACCGCCATGTTGACTGTCACTGCGACTGCCTCGCAATCCCCATTAAACAGAATACATACAGGGACAACAATGCGATCAGGGGCGTCAGACTGCTTTTCATGTCAGTAAGGGCAAAATATTTTCCTCACACGTATGATTCAGAAATTTTGAGGGCACTGTTATCTGCTTATGTACAATTATAGTAAACCTGTTCTCACATTTCAAGATTTTACGTTTTCTCACCATTTTACGTTATTTTCTATTGGTCCCATTCTAAGCCCTGTTCTCCCATTTAATCGATTTCCTGACATTAAAAATTTCATGTGGATGAAAATTCCCAAAATCGTGTTTATGAACCACTACCACAAGCTTCAACAAAGATTTTCAAGTCGATTTATGCGGAAACTACATCATGTTCTCTCTCACACACAGCTAGTGGGATATTGCTTAACCTAAAACTGCACAATGTGTTTCAGAATCTAAATCTTTTTGGGTTCTATGTGAAACTTTGCTGGTGTATTTAGGGACTTTCAAAATGTTGTCGCAATGTTTCACCACCTGACTGCACACTACACTGCAATAAATAATGAAAAACAGAATGTGAATTTGTTTTTCCTTAAAGGGACAAAAACGATGTGCAGGAAACAACTGATTTCAACTTACAGCAATTTGTTCGTACAATTCCGCAAAGTTCTTGTTGACGAACTGATCTACACTCTTGGTTTTGTTTGCAATAACAACCAAAACATTACTTGACTTTCCAGCTGTATCTATCAGTATGAGGTGCAACAGCGGGTAAAACTCGAGATTCCCGTTCTGAAGTATGACGGTTCAAATCCCGTTCTGGCCCACCCGATTTAGGTTTTCCGTGGTTTCTCTGAGCCGCTTAAGACAAATGCCAAGAAGGCTTTTCACACTGTACCACGCAAGCGGCTTGTAATGAAATTGCGTGCTTATGGAATATCGTCTCAGTTATGTGACTTAATTCATGATTTCCTGTCAGAGATGTCACAGTTCGTAGTAACAGACGGAAAGTCATCGAGTAAAGCAGAAGTGATTTCTGGCGTTCCCCCCAGATAGTGTTACAGGTCCTCTGCTGTTCCTTATCCGTATAAACGACTTGGGAAACAAACTGAGCAGCCGTCTTAGGTTGTTTGTAGATGATGCTGTCGTTTATCGTCTAGTAAAGTCATCAAAAGATTTAAAAAAATTGCAAAACGACTTAGAAAAGATATCTGTATGGTGCGAAAATTGGAAATTGGCAATAGATATTGAAAAGTATGAGGTTATCCACATGAGTGCTAAAAGGACACTGTTGAACTTCGGTTATACGATAAATCAATGATACAGCATTTGGTATGGATATCATTACAACAAAGGCGTTTCTCATTGAAACGGGATCTTCTCATGAAATTTCAATTATCAGCTTTCTCCTCTGAACGCGAGAATACATAGGGAAAAACGCTCATCATAATACACTCCTGGAAATGGAAAAAAGAACACATTGACACCGGTGTGTCAGACCCACCATACTTGCTCCGGACACTGCGAGAGGGCTGTACAAGCAATGATCACACGCACGGCACAGCGGACACACCAGGAACCGCGGTGTTGGCCGTCGAATGGCGCTAGCTGCGCAGCATTTGTGCACCGCCGCCGTCAGTGTTTGGCTCCGTGCAGGTGAGCGCCACAATCAGTACTGCATACGACAGAGGCACACAGGGCCAACACCCGGCATCATGGTGTGGGGAGCAATCTCCTACACTGGCCGTACACCACTGGTGATCGTCGAGGGGACACTGAATAGTGCACGGTACATCCAAACCGTCATCGAACCCATCGTTCTACCATTCCTAGACCGGCAAGGGAACTTGCTGTTCCAACAGGACAATGCACGTCCGCATGTATCCCGTGCCACCCAACGTGCTCTAGAAGGTGTAAGTCAACTACCCTGGCCAGCAAGATCTCCTGATCTGTCCCCCATTGAGCATGTTTGGGACTGGATGAAGCGTCGTCTCACGCGGTCTGCACGTCCAGCACGAACGCTGGTCCAACTGAGGCGCCAGGTGGAAATGGCATGGCAAGCCGTTCCACAGGACTACATCCAGCATCTCTACGATCGTCTCCATGGGAGAATAGCAGCCTGCATTGCTGCGAAAGGTGGATATACACTGCACTAGTGCCGACATTGTGCATGCTCTGTTGCCTGTGTCTATGTGCCTGTGGTTCTGTCAGTGTGATCATGTGATGTATCTGACCCCAGGAATGTGTCAATAAAGTTTCCCCTTCCTGGGACAATGAATTCACGGTGTTCTTATTTCAATTTCCAGGAGTGTAAAATAAGGGGAATGGCTCTGAGTGCTATGGGACTTAACATCTATGGTCATCAGCCCCCTAGAACTTAGAACTACTTAAACCTAACTAACTTAAGGACATCACACAACACCCAGTCATCACGAGGCAGAGAAAATCCCTGACCCCGCCGGGAATCGAACCCGGGAAACCGGGCGCGAGAAGCGAGAACGCTACCGCACGACCACGAGCGGCGGACAAAATAAGGGGAATCAGAACTGGCACGGAAAGATGTAGGTGTTCGTTTTTCCCGCGCGCTGTTCGAGAGTGGAATAGTAGAGAACCGTTGTGAAAGTCGTTCGAGGAACCCTCTGCCAGGCACTTATTCAGAGAGAAGCCATGTACACGTAGATGTAGCTATAGACGCTGGTGTGTCCGCCTCTCGGACATCTAGTGGCCTCACATGGACGTCCGGATATTGTTGATCAGGTAGTGTATGTAGGAAAGTCACAACCGCAAGAAGCTATACCGCAATGCAGAAAGACCTGCAGTAAATCGACAGTTGGTTCATGGACTGTTAGTTGATCCTGAGTGTGACGTACGGCGTACAAGTAGGCGGGAAGACCCACTATAGGAAAGGTAGATGCCAGGCTGAGATTCATATGAAGAATGATGAAGAAATTAATTCACCCCCGAAAGAAGTGACTTACAAAAACCCTCGTTCGGCTGATTGCAATTGTCGTCTTGGAATTCTTACCAGATAGGGCTAATAGAGGGGAAAGATGTAGATGCAGGACAATCGAAGCAAAGGTGTCTTTGTATAAGCATACTACTATTTAAGCACTGTCTGCGTGTTCTGTATTGACCATTATAAAATGAAGTGATGAAGGCTTCGTGTGGAATGTTATCCATTTCTTTTCTTTTTCATGAAGTTTGTGGGTGCGAGAGGCGTTTCGTAACTGTGTCGCTATGTAACATTCACATAAATCACTTCCCTTTCATCTATGTTGCTCTGTCATTTAATACACACCGTGTTTTCCTATAATCAACGTTTGAAGCCGACACATATTGTTCCTGTATGTTGCGAATAACCTCGTGATTATTAGCAACGTTCCACAAATTAGACAGGATCGCTGCAAACGCCGGCTGGCTGATCGGCAATCATTTTTTTTATAAAAAGTGGATTTACCACAGACACAGGTAATGTTTCATTTATTCACGTGTATGCTAACAATTGCGCAGCAAGTAGATATTAAAATATGTATCCAGTTTAATTTGCACGTCACTCATCCTTGTCAGCGTGTTATAAATTAAACGAATTTAATTAGTGCTGTCATGCTCAACATAATGAGTTGTCTGCATGACGTCACGCACCAGGCACGGCTAAAACCACGCATCACGAGACGCAGCTCCAGGCGTGTTTTTTGGAGCTGTACTCCTAACAACCACGAGGAAATGTTTGTCTGGTGGGTAATTCAAAACAAATAAATTTCATTTCGGCGCTTCACACTACTCGAAATATACAGGGCGATTATAGAATATATGACCGTTTCGTAAAGCTGTAGTTTACCGAAAGCTGAACACAAATCCACACCCTTACAAACGTATAGCCATCCGGGGTGGCCGAGCGGTTCTAGGCGCTACAGTCTGGAACCGTGCGACCGCTACGGTCGCAGGTTCGAATCCTGCCTCGGGCATGGATGTGTGTGATGTCCTTAGGTTAGTTAGGTTTAAGTAGTTCTAAGTTCTAGGGGACTGATGACCTCAGGAGTTGAGTCCTATAGTGCTCAGAACCGTTTGAACCATTTTACAACCGTATAACGTAGAGTTCCGCCAGTATCTTCCCTGTTCCACTCGCAGATGGTACACGGGAAGAATGAATGTCGATTCTACTCTGTGTATGCGTCTCAGATTGTCTAATTTCAATGTAAGATGTAAGTTGAAGGAAGAAGAAATACGTTTCTAGACTCGTTTGGGGACATGAGCATTCAAAATTTTGTGAGCAATGCTCTCCGCGATAAATAACGTCGTCCTTTTTTTTCACTGGTCTCACAATAATTAGAATTTCTGTGATAGTTTCCCATGGACTGAACGAATCACCTTCATCGAAAGTATTTTATCTCTTCCCTTAATCAAAATTGCTAAAGTTCCTCATACCGATGAACAGCGCTTAAGGACGATGGGACGTCAAACGGGCTGACTTTGAACAGGAAAGGCACCACAGGACATTTTAATTTCCACTGTCTATACTTTTACAAACAAATTTCTAAAACTTTGTCAGCACAACTGGGAAGGATTCAGGATTCACAGTCATAGCAGTGGAAGTTCAAAAACATAACAAAATAATTTTTTACATGTGAAATTTCATTATTTTTTCACTTACTATTGGCTGCATTTGTTGCTATAGGTGCACTTTTCTTTGTAAGTAAGAGAGATTCTTCGCTGAATTTTGCACAGTATACAAAACATACTTACAGGTGTATGAAATTAAAAAATATCCAAATCTATTACCAACAGCAGTAAAAATTGAGATAATTAACTATAAAATGTGATTTTTTTCTAAACATGAAGTTTAAAATGTAATAGCTCATTGATTTTTCATAAATTAAATAAATTGTAGAGTTTCATACACCTGTAAGTACGGTTTGCATGCTGAACAAAATGCATCGAAGAATCTCTCTTACTTATGAAGAAAATTGTACCTATAGCAACAAATGCAACCAATTGTAAGTGAGAAAAATGATGAAATTTCACATGTAAAAAATGTATTTTGTTGCGTTTTTGAACTTCCACTGCTATAAGTGAGAATTCTGAATCCTTCCTGGTCATGCAGACAAAGTTTTATGGATTTATTTGTAAAAGTATAGACAGTGGAAATTAAAATGTCCTATGGTGCCTCTCCTGTTCAAAGTCGGCCCATTTGACGTCCTACCCGCCTTAAGAAATAGCCAAACAATTGTTTTGTAAGCGATCTCTATTGTGCGTCTGTAACAGATCCCTAGTAACCTTCCAATAACTCTTTCTGACAGCCGCCCTTTCCTCTAATAGATTTACGCACTCGTTTCACCTTAACAGAATCTGCTCTAGATACTTGAAGCTTGTGGCTTGATTCCAGAGCTTTATCGCCGGACGCAAAGTCAGGTGATATCGGATCTTTCATCTTTTTACGCACGGTACATTACAAGGCACTTCAGAATGATTCATCCTGATTTCACAAGACTTACATCTTGTCCTTGAATGGCCATGGCCGTAGGAACTTGGTGTGAATTTGAAGTTACGCAAAGGTCTACAAAGTATTTATTTCCAAAAGAATCATGTGTCTTTTACAATGGTATATCATTTACAATGAGAAATTAGCGTTATTCGTGCAATAGTCCGATTGCACGGTACAATAATGACGCTTAAAACATAAGCATAAATAGCGGAGTCGGTTGCAAAATGGGTTTGGAGCGAGACCCTTATGTACAGATGGCATACGCGTTCCCAGGCACCTTTTCAAGAAGAGGTTAGAAAGGGAAATGACAGTTCAGTTAACATTTATTGACATGAAGGGGGATACGATATGGGTAGCAATACAGAATTTTGGAATCGGTAATAACTATAAGCGGTAATGAAAAAGATTCGGTTCGAAAGACGCACTAACCCTTTGCCTACACGTCGTCGCTTAAATACACTACTGGCCATTAAAATTGCTACACCACGAAGAGCCGGCCGGAGTGGTCGAGCGGTTCTAGGCGCTACAGTCTGGAAACGGGCGATCGCTACGGTCGCAGGTTCGAATCCTGCCTCGGGCATGGATGTGTATGATATCCTTAGGTTAGTTAGGTTTAAGTAGTTCTAGGTTCTAGGGGACTGATGACCACAGATGTTAAGTCCCATAGTGCTCAGAGCCATTTGAACACCACTAAGATGCCGTGCTGCAGACGCGAAATTTAACCGACAGGGAGAAGATGCTGTGATATGCAAATGATTAGCTTTTCAGAGCATTAACACAAGGTTGGCGCCGGTGGCGACACCTACAACGTGCTGACATGAGGAAAGTTTCCAACCGATTTCTCATACACAAACAGCAGTTGACCGGGGTTGCCTGGTGAAACGTTGTTGTGATGCCTCGTGTAAGGAGCAGAAATGCGTACCATCACGTTACCGACTTTGATAAAGGTCGGATTGTAGCCTGTCGCGATTGCGGTTTATCGTATCGCGACATTGCTGCTCGCATTGGTCGAGATCCAATGACTGTTGACAGAATATGAAATCGGTGGGTTCAGGAGGGTAATACGGAACGCCGTGCTGGATCCCAACGGCCTCGTATCACTAGCAGTCCAGATGACAGGCGTCTTATCAGCATGGCAGTAACGGATCGTACAGCCACGTCTCGATCCCTGAGTCAACAGATGGAGACGTTTGCAAGACAACAACCATCTGCACCAACAGTTCGACGAAGTTCGCAGCAGCATGAACTATCAGCTCAGAGACCATGGCTGCGGTTACCCTTGACGTTGCATCACAGACAGGAGCGCCTGCATGGTGTACTCAACGACGAACCTGGGTGCACGAATGGCAAAACGTCATTTTTTCGGATGAATCCAGCTCCTGTTTACAGCATCATGATGGTCGCATCCGTGTTTGGCGACCTCACGGTGAACGCACATTGAAAGCGTGTATTCGTCATCGCCATACTGGCGTATCACCCGGCGTGATGGTATGGGGTGCCTTGGTTACACGTCTCGGTCACCTCTTGTTCGCACTGACGGCACTTTGAACAGTGGACGTTACATTTCAGATGTGTTACGACCCGTGGCTCTACCCTTCATTCGATCCCTGTGAAACCCTACATTTCAGCAGGATAATGCACGACCGCATGTTCCAGGTCCTGTACAGGCCTTTCTGGATACAGAAAATGTTCGAGTGCTGCCCTGGCCAGCACATTCTCCAGATCTCTCACCGACTGAAAACGTGAGTGAAAATGTAATCACATGTCAGTTCTAGTATAATATATTTGTCCAATGAATACCCGTTTATCAACTGCAATTCCTCTTGGTGTAGCAATTTTAATGGCCAGTAGTGTACCTGCTATCTTAGAAAATAGATTAATGAAAGGCAAACCTACATTTCTAGCATTTGTAGACATAGAGAAAGCTTTTGACAATGTTGACTGGAATACTCTCTTTCACATTCTAAAGGTGGCAGGGGTAAAATACAGGGAGCGAAAGGCTATTTACAATTTGTAGAGAAAGCAGGTTGCAGTTATAAGAGTCGAGGGGCATGAAAGGGAAGCAGCGGTTGGGAAGGTAGTGAGACAGGGTTGTAGCCTGTCCCCGATGTTATTCAATCTGTATATTGAGCAAGCAGTAAAGGAAACAAAAGAAAAATTCGGAGTAGGTATTAAAATTCATGGAGAAGAAATAAAAACTTTGAGGTTCCCCGATGACATTGTAATTCTGTCAGAGACAGCAAAGGACTTGGAAGAGCAGTTGAATGGAATGGACAGTGTCTTGAAAGGAGGATATAAGATGAACATCAACAAAAGCAAAACAAGGATAATGGAATGTAGTCTAATTAAGTCGGGTGATGCTGAGGGAATTAGATTAGGAAATGAGACACTTAAAGTAGTAAAGGAGTTTTGCTATTTGGGGAGCAAAATAACTGATGATGGTCGAAGTAGAGAGGATATAAAATGTAGACTGGCAATAGCAAGGAAAGCGTTTCTGAAGAAGAGAAATTTGTTAACATCGAGTATAGATTTAAGTGTCAGGAAGTCGTTTCTGAAAGTATTTGTATGGACTGTAGCCACGTATGGAAGTGAAACATGGACGATAAATAGTTTGGACAAGAAGAGAATAGAAGCTTTCGAGGTGTGGTGCTGCAGATGAATGCTGAAGATTAGATGGGTAGATGACATAACTAATGAGGAGGTATTGAATAGAATTGGGGAGAAGAGGAGTTTGTGGCACAAGACTAGAAGAAGGGACCGGTGGGCAGGACATGTTCTGAGGCATCAAGGGATCACAAATTTGGCATTTGAGGGCAGCATGGAGGGTATAAATCGTAGAGGGAGACCAAGGGATGAATACACTAAGCAGATTCAGAAGGAAGTAGGTTGCAGTAGGTACTGGGAGCTGAAGAAGCTTGCACAGGATAGAGTAGCATGGAGAGCTGCATCAAACCAGTCTCAGGACTGAGGACAAGAACAACAACAACAACAACAGTGCACCTGCGTCGGAGTCGCCCTCGGTAGCGTATACGCTGCAGCAACGTCCTCAAACGGAAACTTTTAATCGCCCCTTATACATCCAGGCAATAAGAAACGCAGCTTTGCAACAGTAAGGTTAAAGTAGGTATTAAAATTTCTAAAGAGTTTTCTCCAAATAAGGGACTAAGACTCGCATGGTCTTAGCACTAACTTTTTTAAAAATGTACTTCGAAGAAGTTTGACAAAATTAGAATTGCAAATGTCATGGTATGGGGCTGATTGTAGGAAAAGAAAAACTGTGTTCTTTATTCTACATCTATCTACATACATACTCCGCAAGCCACCTGATGGTGTGTGGCGGTGGGTACCATGAGTACCTCTATCGGTTCTCCCTTCTATTCCAGTCTCGTATTGTTCGTGGAAAGAAGCATTGTCGGCATGCCTCTGTGTGGGCTCTAATCTCTCTGATTTTATCCTCATGGTCTCTTCTCGAGATATACGTAGGAGGGAGCAATATACTGCTTGAGCCCTCGGTAAAGGTATGTTCCCGAAAGTTCAACAAAAGCCCGTACCGAGCTACTGAGCGTCTCTTCTGCAGTCTTCCACTGGAGTTTATCTTTCATCTCCGTAACGCTTTCGCGATTACTAAATGATCCTGTAACGAAGCGCGCTGCTCTCCGTTGCATCCTCTCTATCTCTTCTATCAACCCTATCTGGTACGGATCCCACACTGCTGAGGAGTATTCAAACAGTGGGCGAACAAGCGTACTTAACCTACTTCCTTTGTTTTTGGATTGCATTTCCTTAGGATTCTTCCAATGAATCTCAGTCTGGCATCTGCTCTACCGACGGTCAACTTTATATCATCATTCCATTTTAAATCACTCCTAATGCGTACTCCCAGATAATTTGTGGAATTAACTGCTTCTAATTCCTGACCTGCGATATTGTAGCTAAATGATAAGGGATCTTTCTTTCTGTGTATTCGCAGCACATTACACTTGTCTACATTGAGATTCAATTGACATTCCCTGCCCCATGCGTCTATTCGCTGCAGATCCTCCTGCATTTCAGTACAATTTTCCATTGTTACAACCTCTCGATATACCACAGCATCACCCGCAAAAAGCCTCAGTGAACTTCCGATGTCATCCACAAGGTCATTTATGTATATTGTGAATAGCAACGGTCCTACGACACTCCCCTGCGGCACACCTGAAATCACTCTTACTTCGGAAGACTTCTCTCCATTGAGAATGGCATACTCCGTTCTGTTATCTAGGAACTCTTCAATCCAATCTCACAATTGGTCTGATAGTCCATATGCTCTTACTTTGTTCATTAAACGACTGTGGCGAACTGTATCGAACGCCTTGCGGAAGTCAAGAAACACGGCATCTACCTGGGAACCCGTGTCCATGGTCCTCTGAGTCTCGTGGACGAATAGCGCGAGCTGGGTTTGACGCGATCGTCTTTTTCGAAACCAATGCTGATTCCTACAGAGTAGATTTCTAGTCTCCAGAAAAGTCACTATACTATAACATAATACGTGTTCCAAAATTCTACAACTGATAGACGTTAGAGATACAGGTGCTGTACATCTGTTCGACGTCCCCTCTTGAAAACGCGGATGACTGTGCCCTTTTCCAATCCTTTGGAACGCTACGATCTTCTAGAGACCTACGGTACACCGCTGCAAGAAGGTGGCAAGTTCCTTCGCGTACTCTGTGTAAAATCGAACTGGTATTCCATCAGGTCCAGCGGCCTTTCCTCTTTTGAGCGATTTTAATTGATTCTCTATGCCTCTGTCGTCTGTTTCGATATCTACCATTTTGTCATCTGTGCGACAATCTAGAGAACGAACTACAGTGCAGTCTTCCTCTGCGAAACAGCTTTGGAAAAAGACATTTAGTACTTCGGCCTTTAGTATGTCATCCTTTGTTTCAGTACCATTTTGGTCACAGAGTGTCTGGACATTTTGTTTTGATCCACCTACCCTTTTGACATAAGACCAAAATTTTTTAGGATTTTCTGCCAAGTCAGTACATAGAACTTTACTTTCGAATTCATTGAACGCCTCTCGCATAGCCCTCATCACACTACATTTCGCTTCGCGTAATTTTTGTTTGTCTGCAAGGCTTTGGCTATGTTTATGTTTGCTGTGAAGTTCCCTTTGCTTCCGCAGCAGTTTTCTAACTCGGTTGTTGTACCACGGTGGCTGCTTTCCATCTCTTATTATCTTGCTTGACACATATTCATCTATCACATATTGTACGATGGTTTTGAACTTTGTCCACTGATCCTCAACACTGTATGTACTTGAGACAAATATTTTGTGTTGCGCCGTCAGGTACTCTGAAATCTGCTTTTTGTCACTTTTGCTAAACAGAAAAATTTTCCTACTTTTTAAAATATTTCTATTTACGGCTGAAATCATCGATGCAGTAAACGCTTTATGATCGCTGATTCCCCGTTCTGCGTTAACTGTTTCAAATAGTTCGGGTCTGTTTGTCACCAGAAGGTTTAATATGTTATCGCCACGAGTCGGTTCTCTGTTTAGCTGCTCAAGGTAGTTTTCAGATAAAGCACTTTAAAAAAAAATCACTGGATTCTTTGTCCCTGCCACCCGTTATGAACGTTTGAGTCTCCCAGTCTATATCAGGCAAATTAAAATCTCCACCCAGAACTATAACATGGTGGGGAAATGTACTCGAAACATTTCCCCACCATGTTATAGTTATCCTTCAGGTGCTCAGCCACAACAGCTGCTGAGCTAGGGGGCCTATAGAGACATCCAATTACCATGTCTGAGCCTGCTTTAACCGTGACCTTCACCCAGATTATTTCACATTTCCTATCTCCGTCAATTTCCTTCGATACTATCGCACTTCTTATCGCTATAAACACGCCTCCCTCTTCACCGTCCAGCCTGTCTCTGCGGTACACATGACCAGGTCCTGACGGAAGGAGGGAAAGACGACCCCCAGTTACAAGTTCATGAAACTGCACTAAGAATACTCAGAATGGCCCTGCCATTAAACACAAAGTAGACTAAATACATGGTAGAGGGTGAAGATGAACGGTATGACCTGGATGTACGATTCTCCACAGTAAAAATATTTCTGTACATTTCAGTACTTGGGCGTCATTTTTACAAGTTTAAGAAGCACACATAACATCACAGATAAAACGACTAAACGTAACCTTGTTATCTGTAATAATTAGTTATCTGACCTACCTTCTATATCAGCCAGTGATTTGGGATCTTCCATCAATGCTAATCCGCTCTCAGACGACCTGTCAGGACAGGGGGAAAGAAGATTAGCAACAATATGACTTTAAGAACTCTCTCTCCTCATTTTTCTCTGGTAGTTTATTATCCGAAATCAATCTATACAACATTAACTGAGCTACCTGATTCAGTAATGACTGATTTTGCTATTTCCTCGCTGTTGCTCATTTCCACGACTCGGAACTAATAATCCAAACACAAACCAGAAATAATAATCCAACAATACCACAAATAAGGCACTCTGTTGCTACCTGTACTATCAGCACTCTCTTTTGCCTATCATGAATCACCTGGACTCTTGGGGGACTGATGACCTTCGCTGTTTAGTCCCCCTTAAACATCCAACAACCACCACCACCACCACCTGGACTCTCTGAACTGTCTATCCATGTACTCAGAACGATTACATGTAAAGCAAAAACTGCTACAGACTCAGCACTAGGGGCAGAATGCCCAAGCAAATTGCACTTTGTACAACTCATAGTTCCTAACCACTCATCTCTAGAACTACCCTTATACTGAAATAAATCTGCTGGTCACTCTGGTTTTACAAAAGTAACACTTCTATTATTATGCCTCTTAATCCTGGACCACATGATTGTCGCCGCAAAAGAATAGAAATAGTCTCGCTCAACCCAAACGACCTCGACTTCATTGTGGCCTGTGCTTGGATATCGCGCTGAAGGCGGCGCGGCGAGGTGGGGGGGGGGGGGGCGTCTCGGGGATGGGTCAGGGATGAGGTGGGGCCATGGCACACCCTCCACTGTTGACAACAACAATGTTGGCTGCCTTGACACCATTCTGAAGAGTGTAGTAACACTCAGTGGGCTGAGTGGAGGTAGTGGTGAAAGGCTGGAGGACCCAATGGACGAAACATGGCTGACAGTAAAGAATGCTTCCTTCAACTTGCAGAATGCCTCATTATGGCTCAGCAAGGCAAAACACATCTAACTCTGTTGACCATGGGAAGTGTTGATGTACGGGCTTCGGGTTCCACTCTGGTGAGAGGATGCTGTGTAGGTACACAGCATTGCTGACAGCAGACCCATGGATGGCCGATGGCCCCTTAGGCCAACCCCATGACGTGAGCAGAGCGCTACTTTTCCATCAGTGTTGGCGCCTGGAGTGGCCCCTTGGCCCTGGACCAGTTCACTGCAGCGGCATTTGGAGACTGCTGTGTGCAGGAGACGGACAGTGGCTGACACTCAGGCACTAAGTCCAATGGGGAATATAGTGCTGGTGGCAACAGGTGTGGATGGCAGGTTAGCATTTCTGTGGCACTAAGTCCTGTGAGGAACTTAGTGCATAGCTGCTGTTGGTGATGCCCATTCATCTCAGTGTACAGCGTGAGCCTGGCTTTGTGGTGGCACTGCTGGACTCTGGCGAAAAGAAGTGCCTCTGCCTCAAAATTCAAACATATTTATATCACTGCATGGCGCATTTGTTTTACTAAAACTGGGCACCTAGTCATGTCACCCATAACGATATACTTGTCCTGGTGTGGTGCCATTGACCCATCTGCTACAGTTACTGTCACTGCATGGTGCAATTTTCTGCTGAATGCAGCTAGCTTCATCTCGCAATCGCCTTATGTGCCTGCAATCCTGAAATACATGTCGCCACACTGTGGCCAGTAGCCTGCAATTGTTAAAGCAATACTTCATGGCAGTGTTGTCACCACTTCTCATTACTTTTGATAAAAGACTGGGTAGCAATACTACAGTACACTACTGATGATGCCATAGATAAAAAATAGAAGCATGGTGTGGTCACCTGCAACGAATGGATAGTAAACCGATGGCCATAGAATCTGTGAATTGACACTAGTTCAGTGACGAAATGGATGCAAGATGTTAGTGATGGATTGAATTGAAGGGGCCTTCAGGAAGAAGATTGGATATATAGCAACTATGGAAGTTGAGAAGTGGAAGAAAGCGACCATCACAAAAAAGCCACACACACACACACACACACACACAAACACACACACACACACACACACACAACTGGCCATTAAAATTGCTACACCGCGAAGATGACGTGCTACAGGCGCGAAATTTAACCGACAGGAAGAAGGTGTTGTGATATGCAAATGATTAGCTTTCCAGAGCATTCACACAAAGTTGGCGCCGGTGGCGACACCTACAACGTTCTGACATAAGGAAAGTTTCCAACCGATTGCTCATACACAAACAGCAGTTGACTGGCGTTGCCTGGTGAAACGTTGTTGTGATGCCTCGTGTAAGGAGGAGAAATGCGCACCATCATGTTTCCGACTGTGATAAAGGTCGGATTGTAGCCTATCGCGATTGTGGTTTATCGTATCGCGAGATTACTGCTCGCGTTGGTCGAGATCCAATGACTGTTAGCCGAATATGGAATCGGTGGGTTCAGGAGGGTAATAAGTAACGCTATGCTGGATCCCAACGGCCTCGTATTGGTAGCAGTCGAGATGACAGGCATCTTATCCGCATGGGTGTAACGGATCGTGCAGCCACGTCTCGATCCTTGAGCCAACATATGGGGACGTTTGCAAGACAACAACCATCTGCACCAACAGTTCGACGACGTTTGCAGCAGCATGGACTATTAGCTCAGAGACCATGGCTGCGGTTACCCTTGGCGCTGTATCACAGACAGGAGCGCCTGCATGGTGTACTCAACGACGAACCTGGGTGCACGAATGGCAAAACGTCATTTTTTCGGATGAATCCAGGTTCTGTTTACAGCGTCATGATGGTTGCATCCATGTTTGGTGACATCGCTGTGAACGCACATTGGAAGCGTGTATTCGCCATCGCCATACTGGCGTATCAGCCACCGTGATGGTATGGGGTGCCATTGGTTACACGTCTCGGTCACCTCTTGTTCGCATTGACGGCACTTTGAACAGTGGACGTTACATTTCAGACGTGTTACGACCCGTGGCTCTACCCTTCATTCGATCCCTGCGAAACCCTACATTTCAGCAGGATAGTGCACGACTGCATGTTGCAGGTCCTGTACAGGCCTTTCTGGATACAGAAAATGTTCGAGTGCTGCCCTGGCCAGCACATTCTCCAGATCTCTCACCTATTGATAACGTCTGATCAATAGTGGCCGAACAACTGGCTCGTCACAATACGCCAGTCACTACTCTTGATGAACTGTGGTATCGTGTTGAAGCTGCATGGGCAGCTGTACCTGTACACGCCATCCAAGCTCTGTTTGACTCAATGCCCAGGCGTATCAAGGCCGTTATTACGGCCAGAGGTGGTTGTTCTGGGTACTGATTTCTCAGGATCTATGCACCCAAATTGCGTGAAAATGTAATCACATGTCAGTTCTAGTATAATATATTTGTCCAATGAATACCCGTTTATCAACTGCATTTCTTCTCGGTGTAGCAATTTTAATGGCCATATGTGTGTGTGTGTGTGTGTGTGTGTGTGTATGTATGTATGTGGCTTTTTATCTTGCATCCATGTCTTCACTGAGCTGCTGTGTGCAGGATCGAACCTACTTCGCGGGTGTGTGTGTGTGTGTGTGTGTGTGTGTGTGTGTGGCTTTTTATCTTGCATCCACTTCTTCACTGAACTGCTGTGTGCCGGATCGAACGTACTTCCTGTGGTCAACGATAAATGTACTCGCCACTGGACACACAACAAGCATGCAGATGATAGTCAGCCTTGTCCAAGACTTTTACAAGTATATACATGAAATGTATTCACAGTTGCGTATATGGACAACCATCGGCTATATAACGGATTGACGACAAAGAAAAATTGTGCTGGACCGAAGCTCGAACTCGGATTTCCCACTTTACATTAGTGGTCACCTTAACTACTTTGGCTATCCATGCGTGACTCACAGCAAAATTCAAACTTCTGTATGTCGTCATTCCTGTGTCAGGACCTGTGCTAGTACACACATTATGTAATTCCTATGGGAAGGCATTTTAAATGAAAGTCACTTGCTCGGTGTTGGCTAGTACGGGTGTTGTGTGATGTCCTTAGGTTAGTTAGGTTTAAGTAGTTCTAAGTTCTAGGGGACTGATGACCATAGATGTTAAGTCCCATAGTGCTCAGAGCCATTTGAACCATTTTGTTGGCTAGTAAATATGATATTGCAGTGTCTGTGTTCCAGAGTACAATGCGACTACAATGCCTTTATTTAGTACACTAACTATGGTTGTTATGCGGTGCCGTAGTTCACCCAACGTTCTTGCAAGGGGAGTCATGTAATCTACTGTTTCACAAACATTACTTTTAATTAATTCACATATGAGATCAGGCAAACTCGGAGGCCAATGGTGTAATGCGAAACCCGCAAGTCCCTTACGCTGCAGGATGTGCAGTGCCTTATTCTCGACGAAAATCACGCCATACTGTTGTTGCTGCAGTGCAGCTGTAGCAACAGAAAACACAAATCGCCTTTTTTCGTTGTGTTATCACCGTCTCGCCTCTATGCGCACTGTGTGATGAACGAAAGAGCAAGCGACCTCAGGGCACCTACTACCAACCATTTGATCCAGTGACTTACAACTGTTACTAAAGTACACTTTTAGTATCGATGCACAATTAAAAATGCATCACACATTCCTATCTCCAGTCATTCAGAAGGTACAGTCGAGTAAAACAGGACGAATCTTTTTATACCACCATGCACGTTTACTTACATTTGGAGTCAGCTGCCAGTCTCCACCAGACACTGGCCATCACTAAGTCTGCATTTCCTTAAAATGTCGTGGTGTCTCTACCTCTACCTCATCATCAGAGTGGCTCATAGGGCTACAGACCTAATCCATCGCATCCATGGCATACACTGCCTGACAAAAAAGTGAACCACTTAGAAGGGCGTGGTAGGGGGTGGGGGGAGGGGGGGTGTGGAGGATGGGGAGGAAACTGAATCAAATTTTACAGTTTGAGAGGGTATGTGATGTTAGGTAAGATACACTCCTGGAAATGGAAAAAAGAACACATTGACACCGGTGTGTCAGACCCACCATACTTGCTCCGGACACTGCGAGAGGGCTGTTCAAGCAATGATCACACGCACGGCACAGCGGACACACCAGGAACCGCGGTGTTGGCCGTCGAATGGCGCTAGCTGCGCAGCATTTGTGCACCGCCGCCGTCAGTGTCAGCCAGTTTGCCGTGGCATACGGAGCTCCATCGCAGTCTTTAACACTGGTAGCATGCCGCGACAGCGTGGACGTGAACCGTATGTGCAGTTGACGGAATGTGAGCGAGGGCGTATAGTGGGCATGCGGGAGGCCGGGTGGACGTACCGCCGAATTGCTCAACACGTGGGGCGTGAGGTCTCCACAGTACATCGATGTTGTCGCCAGTGGTCGGCGGAAGGTGCACGTGCCCGTCGACCTGGGACCGGACCGCAGCGACGCACGGATGCACGCCAAGACCGTAGGATCCTACGCAGTGCCGTAGGGGACCGCACCGCCACTTCCCAGCAAATTAGGGACGCGGTTGCTCCTGGGGTATCGACGAGGACCATTCGCAACCGTCTCCATGAAGCTGGGCTACGGTCCCGCACACCGTTAGGCCGTCTTCCGCTCACGCCCCAACATCGTGCAGCCCGCCTCCAGTGGTGTCGCGACAGGCGTGAATGGAGGGACGAATGGAGACATGTCGTCTTCAGCGATGAGAGTCGCTTCTGCCTTGGTGTCAATGATGGTCGTATGCGTGTTTGGCGCCGTGCAGGTGAGCGCCACAATCATGACTGCATACGACCGAGACACACAGGGCCAACACCCGGCATCATGGTGTGGAGAGCGATCTCCTACACTGGCCGTACACCACTGGTGATCGTCGAGGGGACACTGAATAGTGCACGGTACATCCAAACCGTCATCGAACCCATCGTTCTACCATTCCTAGACCGGCAAGGGAACTTGCTGTTCCAACAGGACAATGCACGTCCGCATGTATCCCGTGCCACCCAACGTGCTCTAGAAGGTGTAAGTCAACTACCCTGGCCAGCAAGATCTCCGGATCTGTCCCCCATTGAGCATGTTTGGGACTGGATGAAGCGTCGTCTCACGCGGTCTGCACGTCCAGCACGAACGCTGGTCCAACTGAGGCGCCAGGTGGAAATGGCATGGCAAGCCGTTCCACAGGACTACATCCAGCATCTCTACGATCGTCTCCATGGGAGAATAGCAGCCTGCATTGCTGCGAAAGGTGGATATACACTGTACTAGTGCCGACATTGTGCATGCTCTGTTGCCTGTGTCTATGTGCCTGTGGTTCTGTCAGTGTGATCATGTGATGTATCTGACCCCAGGAATGTGTCAATAAAGTTTCCCCTTCCTGGGACAATGAATTCGCGGTGTTCTTATTTCAATTTCCAGGAGTGTATAACAAAATTGAGTCAAATTTACATACAACTTAGCAGGATGAGTTCGCTTATCAGTATGACCTTGCAACCACACCTACCTGGATGTACGCATTGATTTGGATTGGAATGGTGTCTTAAAGCTGTCGTATCCCTCCCTAAGGCAAGCTAGCCTACAACTGGTGTAATTGTTACTTTATATCCTGGATATTGGGACTGTTCTGTCAGGGGCACATTGGGGGATCTTCGTGGCCGTGTGAGTATCTTAACATGCGACAGAGCATTCATAGAGCATGTGTGCACGAGCATTGTCCTGTTTCAAAATGGCACCACGAACCTGTTGCACTAGAGGAAGTACATGAGGGTGCAGGATGTCCATGACATACCATTGTGCCATCAGATGTCCCTACATCACTACCAGCCATGACCTGACATTATACGTGATGGCTCTCACACTATGGTGCCAGGAGTAACACCACTGTGCCTCTCCAAAGCAGTGGAAGTATGGGACTTCTGTTCGCAGGGGCCCATCATACTCGCTGACAATGGTCATTTAGGGTACTGCAGAACCGCCATTCTTTGCTTCCAGGTCATGGCACTATTCTAAATGCTGCCATTTGTTCTGGGGTGTTAATTATAGCCTCCACATGGAACAGTGGTTACATAGTCCGGCTGTGGCTAGTCTCTGACCAAAGGTGCAGGATAACTTAATACTGCAGGGAGTCCATTACTTGTTCTCAGTTGGCCGGTGCATATGTGAGGCAGTTATGATGTACTTCATGCACAATACAACGATCCTTCCTTGTGGCGGTCAGATGCGACCAGCTGGAACCTCGACAAAAAGCATGTCTACCCTCGTGTTCCCATACAGTCCAACATTAAACACATTTGCACTTTCAAATTACCCACAAATGTTGATATTGCAGGATTCCATCGACTAGCCAGCGAAATGGAGACCCATAGTGAGGTCCTTTTAAAACTCAGTCAGGTGCTGATAATTCAGTCTCTCACAAATACATGGAATCTCTGTGTCTCTCACAGTGATCACCCAACATCTGACACTGTTCACATCTCTTATACACCTTTCCAGATCTGGTAACAACACTAAACGCAAATAACGCTAAATCGCTCAGAGGGTGGTTCTATCTGCCACAGCGAATTGCAATTCTAATCATACTGTTGTACACGCAATGGTAAGGAGAGTTGGGCCACAGAGTGGTGTGGCAACTGTCATCGTTGGAAGTCTGGACAGGAGCAGAAATAATTAGCGAACAAGTTAACACAGTAAACAGAAGATTTACTTAACATGCATTTCTCCAAGTGCATGAAGACATTAGAAATACTGCACCAAGAAGTAAAGTCCAGCTATCGACGTCAACAAAGATTAGTCTCCCTGAACTAAAGCATGAATGATGATGTTGGAGCCGCAAGTAGGCAGCGTATGCATATTATCATTTATTGAAGTGGCTCCGGACTGAAGCGCCTAGAACCGCTCGGCCACAGACCCGGCTTTAGGGATGTTTGCGAATTTTAAAGAATCTACTCCTCGTTATTTTACAGATGCAACTTTTGACGCCGGCCGGTGTGGCCGTGCGGTTCTAAGCGCGTCAGTTTGGAACCGCGTGACCGCTACGGTCGCAGGTTCGAATCCTGCCTCGGGCATGGATGTGTGTGATGTCCTTAGGTTAGTTAGGTTTAAGTAGTTCTAAGTTCTAGGGGACTGATGACCTCAGTAGTTAAGTCCCATAGTGCTCAGAGCCATTTGAACCATTTGAGCCAACTTTTGACAATGATGATTATGATAGGATCTCTTTTCCCATTGTGGGTGTGCATGAAGGTGAACGCAATAATTTTTTTCAACTCATGTGTGTTTGTGTGTCTGTGTGTATGTGATTTCACTCATCATCAAGTTATTCACTTCATATATGTTTCAGCTGAAATGCTAAAAGGGAATGAAGAGTATTTTGTGTAAATCGACTCATCACCATAGCATCACGACCTCCACCTCCAACACTCTCAACACAAGTAGTTGAAGGTGTTCCATGTAGGTACTGATAACATTTTTCCCTATTAACTTATGTGTATGTAAAATACATACATGTGTGGATTCATTATCTAAGCAATTATTTTAGAAGTTATAGCTACATTCCTAAAATACTTGAAGAGGTGCATCAATAGCTGGTGGTTTTGCCATGGCTCCATAATGTTGATGTGGAACTACTGCATAAGGAGATGCTGCAGAAACATGAAATTGGGAGCTATGTAGACGATCAAGCATGTAAGTATCGTTTGTTTTATTTTCTTTCTTTGTGTATTGTTGTCATATTCATGTGTAGAATATATATGCTTTTGTACATTATTTATCAGTTATATGGTGCCAGCTGTATTATAGAGTTTGAGGAAACTGCCCCAAAAACGAACAGAGAGTAGCGATACAATGCGAACGAGACCTAGCTCAATAGAGTAATGGATGAGGATAATTCACAAACCCGTGTACAGTATTGAAGAGTGGGCATAAATAAGATGTTAGCCTAAATATCTTGTGGTTGCATAGAGTGCTCGTGGTACAGAGCCACTGGAGGCATGACGTAGCTGGCACACATCATTGGGTGTACCAGATGTGCATGACCACCAATCAGCGTGTGATGGAAACTTGCAATTCCGTTGCCAACTCTATGATGTCTGTGGGATGGTGTCACTTCGTTATAAAACACATACCATCGCCAGTATAGCGGTGGGTTCTTTACTTGCTCTGAGAGAAGAATCAGTGGAATAAACATCTCTGTAGTGTCAACCGTTGATCACGAACTGGAGTGAACCTTCTGCTCAGCTGTACTCGTATACCGGCGTCTCTGTGCAGTGGCGCTACGAAGCTGAGGGGGGGGGGGGGGGGGGGGGGGGTTGGCTTCGCCAGCACCTCCCACTCGTCGTTGTAGTATGGAGCGAGACAATGCTATCTTCTGTGGTGCAGTATGAATTTACATACTTGCCAATGAGGTGTTCGTATACAAAGTCTTATTGACACCCTCCCATGTCTTGTTTGTGGTTCAATTTGTTTGACAAGTGGAGTGGTAAGGATGGATGATACTCTTGTTTGACTCTTCGATTTATGTTATCACTACTTTTGTCACAGTCTATCTTTATTCTCACAGAATTACTTCTACACAATGATTTTATTGCAATAATAAGGTGGATATGAGGAAGGTGCCACCTCGTAGAGTCTAGCTCTCATTATAATCTCAATTAATATCGAAGGGACAGCGTATGTGAAATCAGGCCCACTTACCATATTCACAGACTTGACGGCAGAAGAAGAGATAGAAATGCTGACAGTTGAAGGCCAGTGATGCACCGTATCAGTGTATAAATCATCTAAGGCAAATATCAGTAACCAAGAACCAAATAACTTACGCAGCAAATCAACGAACCTGGTCGTGGGTGATTTCTTTTGCCGCACCTCGTCATGTCGCTACGGGCCGCTGTGGCCGAGCGGTTCTCGGAGCTTCAAATGGTTCAAATGGCTCTGAGCACTATGGGACTTAACTTCTGACGTCATGTGTCCCCTAGAACTTAGAACTACTTAAACCTAACTAACCTAAGGACATGACACACATCCATGCCCGAGACAGGATTCGAACCTACGACCGTAGCGGTCGCGCGGTTCCAGACTGTAGCGCCTAGAACCGCTCGGCCACACCGGCCGGCCCCGGCGCTTCAGTCTAGAGCCGTGCCACCGCTACAGTCGCAGATTCGAATCCTCCCAAGGGCATGGATGTGTGTGATGTCCGTAGGTTTAAGTAGTTCTAAGTTCTAGGGGACTGATGACCTCAGATGTTAAGTCCCATAGTGCTCAGAGCCATTTGAACGATTTGTCGCTACTGGGAAACGAACTTGAATGGGCAAGATTTTGAAGATTGAGTTGATATCGGGGGACTGAGGTTAACACATTTGTAGAAGTTGGTTTTTATTGATTGGATGGGAACAAGATGTGTTGTCTGTCACTGTTTCCCTACCAACCGTTAAAAGTACTCTCGCCTTTCAATCTTCTGTCCTATGATCGTGGAGAGAGCCCTCTTCTCGTACAGGAGGGGCTCCTATCACCTGGCTGAATAATTAATGAAGGAAGCATGGGGGAAACTGCAGACCAGTATCAGACAGTGAAATGAAAATAAATCAAGTGTGTTGACGATAAAAACACGATAAATGCAAGGTAATCTTGCCATATAAATTGAAAATTAGTCAACTAACTATTCTGGGCTGCTTGTCAAGTTGCCGTATTGCTGAAGGACAAGAAAAATACATGGAAAAGGTTGAGAACTAAATTAGAAACAATGATAATTCGGACAGTCCCTAGAGAGAGTGACAATCGATTATGGGAAATGAAAACCGCGGAAGAAATTTGTTAGCCATGAAGAGTTACGTACAACGAGCACATAGAGAGAGACAGCACGACAAACCTTACCGCGTTAGCACTCATGAAATCGCAATGCCAGTTGCTTGTGGTGCAAACAGCGTATTTGCATAATAACAACAGCCGAAGCGAGTGTTCTACCGCGACACATCCTAACTACACTTAATCAGTCTACACTTGGTTGCCTCCAAGGAGATAGAAGGCAACATACGTACAATAAAATGGCGGTAACTCAACACTGCTGTTAATAATGATCTGAAACCATCCAAAAACTGCAATGGAATGGGATCCGGAGAGCAACTCTTCATGCTTCTGCACACTCAGACGCAAAGCAGAAGTGTACGAACTCTGTTAGATTCCTGCAGCCAACTGGGCTGATGATGGCAATGGAAACGGTGATGATGGCAATGGAAACGGCTGCTTCTGGCCGGTGGAGCAGCCCGGCATCCAGGCACTCTGGTTGGGGAACCTATCATGGTGCCAGTTCTCCAAACGCAGATGGAGCTTGTGAATTTTCTGAGTTAACTGATTGGTGAACCTGAAACCTGCTCCACAACCACCGTTCGATGGACCTCTACTCCTGCGAGCAGTTGGTGATTTCAGCTGGCTGGGAAAAATTGATTTTAATGTATACTTTCACTAACTAATTTTATCGACTTTTTAATTGAAAAAGCCGGGAGATACGAGAAGATTCCAAGTAGATTACAACATTGTCAGGGAGAAACTCCGAAACCAGATTGGATTGTAAGGCGTACCCAAGAGCGGAGATAAACTGAGATCAAAATTTAGTAACGATGAAGTGTAGACTGAATTGTAAGAGACTAGTCAGGAAGAATCAATGTGTTAAGAGGTGGGATACGGAGGTACTATACGCTTGAAGTTCTCTGAAGCTATACATACCGCGATAGTGAATAGTTCAGTAGGCAGTTCAATTGAAGAAGAGTGGATGTTTGTAAAAAGGGCGATCACTGAAGTTGGAAAGAAAAACTAGGTCCAGGGAAGGTAACAGGAGGAAACCAAGATAGCAGAGGAAATACTTCGGCTGATCAACGAAAGAGGTAAGTTCACAAATCTTCGGGAAATTGAGGAATAGAGAAATGTAAGTCACTTTAACTGAGGATATAGAAAAGTCAGAACAGCCCTAGGTAATATTAAAAACAAGGGCGGCAACATTAAGAGTGGAATGGGAATTCCACTGTTAAACCCAGGGGAGAGAGTGGACGTGTGGAAAGAGGACATTGAGAGCCTCCGTGAGGAGGAAGCCTTGTCTGATGACGTGATAGGGAAGAAACAGAAGCTGGAAGGGAAAACACAGGGGATTCAATATTGGAATCAAAATAAAAATGAGCTCTGGACGACTTAAGATCTGACAAGGCAGAAGGGATGGATAGCATTCCATCCGAATTTCTACAGTCATTCGGGAATGTTATTCAAGTTAGGTGTAAAATGTATGAGACTGGCGATATACCATCAGATTTTCTGAGAAACATCTTCCACACAATTCTGCAGATTACAAGAGTCGACAAATGCGAGAATTATCGCACAATCAGCTTAACGGCTCAAGTACCCAAACTGCTGACAATAATAATAGAGAGGAGAATCGAAAAGCAAAACTGATGATGTCTTAGATGGTTATCCGTTTGGCTTTCGGAAAGGTAAAGGCACCAGAGAGGCAGTTCTCACGCTGTAGTTCTAACGCTGCGATACGTTCACATGATTTGCCGACCCGGAAAAAGCGTTCGACAATGTCAAATGGTGCAAGACAAATATCTATCTACTTTCCAAGAATCAACAAACAAGAAACATGGGAGGTGTGTAATTTGTGGCTGAGCAAAAGATGTGTTGACAGCCATTGTATATGATATATGCAAAAAGTTTGTCTGTAAGGAACATGTGACAGCTGTTACACTCGTAGCAAGTGTAACGACTAAGTCCTTTTTTCAACTGAGGCTTATGTTCGTAAGGTTTAAATTGTTGGGGACGTGCACAGAACTGATAAATAAAGTAAGTAAATCGCAAGTGAAACACTTTGTATTAATTTTTCACTAAATACTTAAATTTTACCCTAAAATAGTTCAAATAATCAATCAGTTTCACAAAAAAATAAAAATGCTCAGTAACGGTATTCACAAAATAAACATCATTTCACAAAGTTTGAGACTGGATTGTGTAAATTATGTACTGGAGTACAAAATACCCCGCACGCCTTCTCGACCAATGAAAATGTGGCGCGCCTGCTAGAGGGTTAAAGAAACAACACAGAGAGTAGGCCTCCAGGTACCGTTGGAAAAAACAAAATACATGTCCAGCAACAACATGGCACCTAAAATTCTAAAAAATAAATGTGGGAAAATCGAGAGAGTATCTCAATTGAAATATTTTAACGAAACGATTCAGGCCTAGCCTGGAGAAGAATGGTACATCATTCGTTGTCACAGAATGGTAACAGTTTTCAGGCATACAGGAGGCGTTTATAACCATTAATGCATCTAGAGAATATATCAAACTCAGATATTATAAGACAGCCATCAAGTCATGTTAAACAGAAAGAGAGACGCTGGAGAAATCCGACAGAGAGAATGAAAAGTAATAACGAAAATTTTAGATCGAAATCTTACTGAGGAAGGAACGTACAGACTCACAGCAAATAAAGAAACTGGACAGTATACCTACATCTATTCAGACGAGCTCACGCACAAAAAATTAATCACCTCGATGTGCACGCACGGATGAATCTTTAAACCTTTACCGGTGGCGCCACCATCGATTCACGACTCAACTTTACGTGCATTGTCTGTAAGTGAACATGCAGTAGCGATCAGTGAGACATTTATGCTTTTGCCGGATGCTGTGTGTAAACATGGCTAAATGTGAAAGTGGCAAAAAGGCGCAACCGTTTTCGGCCGCGCCCATGGCCATATGGTGTGCGAAGTTGCTGGATTTGTTCGTGTTTTGCGGCGGACTGTTCAGCGCATCTACGAGCAGTGGTATAATGCACGTGGCTACGAAACAGGTCAGAGTTGTTGTGTCTAGACAAGACAGCCTAGACACAATGAGAGGAAGCCGAAAGGCACGCGCTAAGTTAAAGCAGGATGGCGTGAGGTCTGAAACAGGATACGTAATGAATGCTATAAAGAAAAGTACGTAGCTTCTGGAATACTTAGCTTTAATCCATCCTTTTGGTACATCTTGAGATTGTGGCGATACAAGTGAGACTCTTTAGATACATGCAATGTTACTAATGGCGCCTTGCTAGGTCGTAGCCATTGACTTAGCTGAAGGCTATTCTAACTATCTGCTCTGCAAATGAGCGAGGCTTCGTCAGTGTGCATCGCTAGCTACGTCGTCCGTACAACTGGGGCGAGTGTTAGTCCGTATCTCGAGACCTGCCTTGTGGTGGCGCTCGGTCTGCGATCACACAGTGGCGACACGCGGGTCCGACATGTACTAATGGACCGCGGCCGATTTAAAACTACCACCTAGCAAGTGTGGTGTCTGGCGGTGACACCACAAGAGTTGTGATCGGAGAGGGGTCAAAGACGCGCTTCACCGCTTGTGAGTCAAAATCGCTTGCAGAAGCGACAGGAATTGCTGCAGGCAGTGAATAAAAGTCGAGCCCAACCTGTTAGCGACAGAACATTGCGACGGGAACTGCATGGAAAGAACATTTGGCGTTGATCACATCGGAAGAAGCCGTTGCTCATATAGGCACTTAAAGAAGACAACAGCAAAGTTCATGGGGTTGGAAGAATATGTTACTGGTTTTTTGAACGCTCCTTCACCGGCCGGTAAAATCACCTAAATTGAACACCCTAAAAAAACTTTGGGGCAAGCTGGAACAACGGGTAAAACGCCGACATCAGGATCCCCGCAATTTGGTGGATCGCACGATCAAATCCGCAGCGATTGGATTAACCTGGATGCGACGTACCAGCATAACGTTCTAGAATCACTACCTAACCGAATGTAGGTGGTTATCAAGACCAGGGGCGGAATTGCACGGTATTAAATGATGCTTAAAATGATTTCTCTGGGAGTGACCAATTTTTTATCCGGTGATATAATGAAAAACTTAGGCTAAGATTCTGTCGGTATATAAAATGAGTGGAACCAACCAGATTAACTAGACAGGTTGTACAGTTCTACGAAATTCACAGTAAAGCAAAAACAGAATCAATAAAATGATGTCGCTGTTTGGTTCCCTCCCTCAAACCAACCAATAAAATGAATCGTTTTAGCAAAAGAAGGCCCAAGAAAGTAGGAATAACGCAACATAATGAACCAGAAAGGAAAATATTGATGGAGAAAATTCACGACTGGAAGCTTTCCCCGGCGGAAAAACCGAAGAGGACCGCAGAATGTGGTCCGGCGAACAGAAAAGAGCCGAGGTAATATGGGCAAGAAGCAAAGTAAATACAAAACTATGAAAATGCTCCGTGTTGCACTTGAGGTGATTCTGTAGGGCCCAAATACGAATAATAATAATTTGCGGCATAACACATGGGCGTTGGTTAGCGGAACGCATTCATTAATTTACACAGCTGCTACACATAACGCACGTGAGGTAAGCGTGACCCTATAAACGTTTATATAGAACAGTTATCTGCGTCAGTCACTCTTTCTACCTCATCTCACAATCCATTTAGAGAGTTTATACTCTCATCATCAGGTTGAAAATGATATTATCTTTCAGATTTGCTAGCTGGATGCAGCCAGTTGTTTGTTGTGGTTCATTTCAGTGCAAAAACGTATGACAGGTACTTGTTAGCTTAGTATAGCACTAATATTATAAATTTTAAACGATGATAGAGTTACTTACAATCTATTCCACTGCACAGAACCCTGTGGTGCGTCATAAATATACTTTTTAACTTAATTTTTCTCACAGAACACGAATCAATAACATAAACGATGTAAAGACATCTCTGAGGCAAGGCACTATATCTTTACATCGTTATAATCTCTGGTTTGTTTATGTTATTGGTTTGGGCTCTGTGAGAAAAGTTAAGTAATAATTTATATTTCTGACGAACCTCAGAGTTCTGTACACTGGAACCTTCGACCATAAATATAATAGACTGGCCCTGACGTCATTTTCGTGGCTCTAACATCTCTGGGCTGAAGTCACGAGAATATTGGTAAAACATGATTGTTTTGTGTTGCGCTTATGGCTGTACTCAGCGTTTTATCGGGGGAAATGGCATTACATTTCACGTGTAAGTGTTTCTATGGTAGTGCAGATGCGTTTATTGAAGTCTGCTGAAGTGACTTTTATATGTTTTTTACACTTGAAATAGAGTATCACGTAAATTAAAGTGTTGAAATTCATGCCTGTAAAGTCAGACTCATATTACATTTTGGAAAGTATCTGTGATAATTCGGTTACAGAAGTAAGTATAACTGTTTCTCGTTCCTACTCATAGGTTCCCTAAGGATGAAAAAAACCGAAGGCAGCTTTGGATACAGGCCCTGAAACGGAAAAACTTCAAAGTTTCACCTTTCATCTGAAATATCATTTTTTTTTAAAACTGATAGTTTTAACTTTTGTAAAAATAGTGGGAACTGAACCTTTGAAGTGCACCTAAAGTTGATACTCTAAAATGGACCTGCTCCTAAAGTCGACAATTTTGGCGTCTATAGTTGACATAATTCCCATATCCCATTTTCTTTTATAAGTGACTAGAGCTCAAAACGCGGCGAATCCAATGTTTAAAGTTTTGACACGAGCCGACTTTTACTGTTTAAAAGAATTTTAACGACATTTTACTTCAATTGATAGTTTAGAGTAATTTCGTCCCACTGCCCACCAGAGTGGCGTTCGATGTATTTGTTAGATTTTATAAATGGTACTGTGAACAAATCCAGGTCAAATGTAGTTCTGGCATAATTTTTCGCAAATAAAAAGGTAATTTTTGTTGGAAGCGTTTGGCAGTCAATTGAGAAATGTGGAGAAAATATGATACAAACATACGATGGCAGACCGCTGATTTGAAATCCCGCCACGTTTTGCCAACAGTCCCGTGGTTTATGTTGGAGCCACACCAGCCCTATAGCTTCTGCACAGCAAGGCCAGTCTACTAGTATCTATGGTCGAAGACTGGAACAGATTGATGATAACTCTATCAACGTTGAAGATTTATAATATTAGTGCCACTTCAAGCTAACAAGTTCCTGTTATACGTTTTTATACCAAAATGAAACCAAAACAAACAAGTGGCTGCATCTAGTTAGCGAATATGTAACGCAATATCATTGTTTCACCCGAAGATGAGAGCGTAAACTCTCGAAACGAGTAGTGGGATGAAATAAAAAGAATGATTGATGCAGATAATTGTTTTATATGCTCTCTTATTGTCATAAACAGTCGCAGTTCCTTACAACAGTCCAACATGGACGACGTAAGGTTAAGCATGACCCTAAAAAGCTTCGCACGTCGGGAAACAGCCCAAATGAGAGATGAGGGCGCGTTGGCGTATTGGCACGGGAACCGCTCGTACCCAGGATTAGAGACGCTGTCCACAGCTGGGTGGCGGCAGCGCACGGACATAGGCATGTGCAGCGAGAGACAGGAAGCCGTCAAGGCCACGACTCGGCGCCTCAGAGCCACAACAGGTTACAGCGGGCGGTCACTGGCCGGCAGCCGCGTGTCTGGTATGGCCGCTGTACAATGCGCGCTCAAGCCCGAAGATGGGCAAACACTTCCGAAACGAGCCAGCATCATGTACATGAACTGTGGCTAAAGTTTACAAGTACGATTTTGTCGTTTAAGTAAGTACAGGGCCAAGTGTCAAAAATCTGATTTAGAGATTACCATCAAAATGTGTATAGCAGTTAGACCAAAGCAGTACAGGGTCGGGCAAATAAAAGTGGCTCGGAGAACAGCATAGGCAATCCGCACAACTGTGCTTTGGCATACAGCTGTGTGTTGTGCTACGCAATCGAGCTGCTACTCGCAGAGACGCTCAGGGTTGCTTCACACGGAGAGCACCCCATTGGACTCCTGAGAGCTACAACACCAAGAATCGCTTCTCGGCTTTTGGCAAGATCAGTGGGTAGGTTATTTTGGGAATCAGGGTTCATTATTAATGGTAATCTACAGTCAAATTACCAGTAAGTTGTACAGCTTCACAAAAACCAAATCCTGTACACCGCTCATAAATAGCGTCATCTTGATCCCACCTTACGACGTCCACGAGTCCTCAGAACTAAAGACATTGAAGAGTAGAAATATTATGTACCAATGTCCTTATGAAAGACTTCACCAACGATAAGTAATGACGTCACGGTTATTAAGGTTTTCAAGGCCACAAATACTCTCAGTACCTCCACAGCGAACAATAGACACGTTAAGTGATCTAGACTTAGCGCATACATTCACGTCCAATCGTATCCACTAGTCTGGACCACTTTAATTGCCCCACCCAGTATAAAAGTTGGAGATCGCAACACAAAAACTATATAGGTTTCATGTTATATATGTGTAATTTGAAGAAAATGAAATGTACTATATGCAACGGTTTAACATACATAACGATAAAAGTGCCATCATACCCATTGCCACTCATTTCACAAGGTTCTCGTAAAGAAACTTATTCTCCTCATTTACAAATGGAATTTTTTTTAATTCCGATTTTGGCCGTCTAGGGACCGCGTTAAACAACTATTCTTCAATGTAAATTTCTCCTATTGCGCTCCTCCTCTTTTCTCTTCTGCCAATATGTCTTCATCCTCTCTCTGTGATGCTCCCTTCGGTCTCCTGTCCACACTGTTCCTCCAGTTCTTCTCTTCTTCACTTCAAATCCTTCAAAATGTTGAATTTTGTCTCTCATTAAGTCTCTGTTGGCTATATCATCCTCTCCTATACCCATCTCCTCTAAGTCTGCTTTGACTTCTTTGAACCAGGTAATTTGGGTTCTGGGGTTCTTGTCAAAAAACATGAATATTTTCTTTGTCAGCTTTTCATCATTCATTCTTTTCAAATGGGCGTAAAAGCTTACTCTTCTCTTCCTCATAGTATCTCCCACTTTCTCAATTTTGTCATACACTTCTCTATTACTTCTAAGCTTCCAAGTCCCATTCTCAAACCTCGGCCCAAGTACTCTTCTAATGATTTTTCGCTCCTTTTTTGCTATAGCTTCCATTTCCTTGTTAGTGTTCATTGCTAAACATTCAGATGCATACAGACACTCTGGCTTAATCACAGTGTTGTAGTGCCTTATTTTTGCGTTAATTGATACTGACTTCTTGTTGTACACATTCTTTGTTAGCTGGAATGCCATTTCCATTTTTCTTGTTCGTGTTTTATTTCCTTCTTTATCTGAAGCATTGGGCTGGATGATTTCCCCTAAATATTTGAAATTAGAAACCTTCTTTATCTGGTCATACTTTGTAATCATATTGTTCGGTGCCTCTTTTACATTGGTTAGGTACTCTGTCTTTTCAAAGGAGAATTTCAGTCCTGCTTTTTCTGCTGTTTCATTCAGAATATTGATCTGTTTGACTGCTTCTTTCAAACTTCCTGCCAGAATCGCTATGTCATCAGCAAAAGCGAGGCAATCTACTTCTAATCCATCCTTTATTCTTCCTAATCTGATTTTTTTGTATTCCATCTTCAGTCGTTTTCTTCCTCCACTCTCTAATAACTTTTTCTAACACACAGTTGAATATGGTAGGTGACAACCCATCTCCTTGTCTTAATCCTGTTCTGATTTTGAATGGTCTGGATACCTCACCACGGAACTTTACTTTTGCATAGGTATCCGTAAGTGTTTCTTTGACGATTGCGACTGTTTTCTTGTCTGCTCCAAACTCCCTAAGGATGTTAACCAAGGTTGTTCTGTCAACGGAGTCGTACGCCTTCTTGAAGTCAACAAACGTGATAAAGATGTCTTTTCCTCTTAATCGTCTATATTTAATAATTAACTTCAAGTTCAAAATTTGCTCCACACAAGATCTTCCCTTCCTAAAGCCTGCTTGGTATTCACCAATTTCTTGATCAAGTTGTTTCTCCAATCTGTTTTGTAGGGCCTTAGATAGAATTTTATACGTTACCGGAAGTAAAGATATCCCTCTGTAGTTATTTGCATCGGTTTTATCTCCTTTCTTGAAGATGGGGTGGATTAATGCAGTTTTCCATTCTTCCGGTATACGTTCCGTTCTCCAAATCTCATTGATTATTCCCAGTAGTTTTTCTTGAGTTGTATTATCCACACTTTTCCACATTTCTGCAGTTATCATGTCTTCCCCTGGTGCTTTATTGTTCTTAAGGTTTTTAATGATTTCTATGAGGCATGGGGGTTCAGAATTATTGTTTACTGTGTTTAGGGTGTTGGCTGGTAATTTTTCAATAGGTTCCTGACAGTTGAGGAGTTGTTCAAAATATTTTGCTGATATTTCACAATTTTCTTCATTATTCATTGCCAGTTTTCCACTGGTATCTTTAAAACACAGATTTGGTGCTACATATTTTTGTAGTTTCTGTCTGAATGTGCTGTAAAAGGATCTGTTATTGTTTCTCTTAAAATCTTTATCCATTTGTATAAGTTGGTTCTTTTCAAATAGTCTTTTTACTGATCTAATGAGTTTTGCTGTAGAAGATCTTTGCTGTTTGAACTCCAGGTAGTCCTTATCACTTTTGGTTGAGTGCCATTTCTTCCATGCCTTCATCCTTTGTTATATTGCTTCCTCACATATCTCATCCCACCATTCGTGTTTCTTTCTCTTTTTCATTTTTGCGACTTCTTGAGCAGATCTTATCATTCCTTCTTTTATATCTTCCCATTTATCCGAACATATAACTATGTTTTGACAGAATTCTTCTCTTTTCTCTTTCAAGATGTTTGCGTCTATCTTTTGAGTTTTCCTGTTTTGTATTTGTTTCTTTCTTTGTGGTATGACCTTTAATTTGATTGTCGATAAGTAGTGGTCAGTTACAATGTTTGCCCCTTTCCGAACTCTCACATTCATTATTTCTTTTTGATTATAGTGTGTGATGGCTATGTGATCTATCTAAACTCTCCAATACTTGTGTTTGGTGATTTCCATGTTTTCTGTTTCTTAGGAGGTTTTTTGTAATTAGTAGACATTAATTTTAAGTTATGACCCTTGCATAGTTCTATTAATCTTTCTCCATTTCTGTTTGTCCTTTTGTGAGCCGGGTAGTTTCCTACTGTTTTTTTGTATTTTTTTTTCTTGGCCTATTTGTGCATTGAAGTCCCCAAACAGTATTTTCCCATTTGATGTTGGGATTTTAGAAAGTTCGTGGTCTAGAGATTCCCAATATGTATCTACTTTCTGAGGGTTTTTCTTATTGTCATTGTTGATGGGTGCGTGGCAATTAATAAGTGTATAGGTTTTATTTAGGGCGCGGAATGTGAGAATAGACAAGCGTTCATTAGGTGACTGGAAGTCGGTTATTGAGTTTACCCAGTTAGATTTCACGATGAAGCCTGTTCCAAGGTGGGGAAGGCCTCTTCCACATGGGTTCCAGCCTTTCTTATTTTAGCTAAAATTCTTTTCTTTTCTTCAGACTACCAAGGTTCACGATGTAGCGTTTCCAGTGGTATATGTTGAACATCTTAAGGTTTCATGTTCCTTTCCAAGATTTAATGTTTCTTCAACTCTTCAGTCGCATTGAGAGTTGACCGAACTTACAGTAACCCCAACCGTTCAACAGTAACTCTGGTCCACTGTGCTCTTGAAATATGCACATTGGTGAAATTCATACTTTTTCAGCAGCTCGCTTAAAGTCGTAGATATCTCTTTTTTGCGTAACAGTGACTATGAGTGGTGTTGTGCGCGTAGGTACAGTACAATGATGAGGCTAGCTAAATCTTTCCGAACTTCACACGCCGTTGCCTCTTTAATTCCTCATTGTGAGCAAAATCACGATCGCAAGACATAAAAGCATGTGCTTTCACCAAAAACCTACGTTCTGTTTCCGCAAAGTAACCCTTTTCAGTTAGGCAAGTAAGTGATTCCATGCACATACTTAACTGTAACCTCATAATCAGGACGATGATTTTTGTCGATACGAAATTCCTCTTAGTAATAAATTTAATGCTTTAAAATATTTTAACATTATTTACGTTGATTTCGAGCTTTATAATAAGTATTAAAAAGACAATCACGATCTGACTGGTGCTTGGGAGACTCTTTAGCTGGAACCACAATATTGTCTTTGCGAGTATATTCCTTTCCTTCGCTGCCTGGTTTCTTCCATTCACTTTGAGCTCTACCTTCACCCCCCTTCCTCCGTTTTGGCGCAGTTTCTCTTTCCATTTTGCGATATTGTGTATTATTTGCATGTAATAATTACTTCAGCAATGTCCTATTGTTGCAAAAAGACCACAGAGCAACTACAATGGTCAACAGTTCACACAGGTGCACACCAAGACACTGACCGAGAGTCGGCACATGACTTGATATGTGAACATCGATGTTGGTCTTAGACACGAGTGCCATCTGAAGACAGCTGTAAACACTGTTCCACGTTGTTCTGGCGCTTGTGTTAGAATGTATGTTATTGGCTTTGCCATTTACAGCGGAATTTCACCAATACCTCAAATTTTCCTGTTTGGCTCTTGACTCGTTATTTAATTTCATGCCACAATTGGCCAAGCACTGGATAAATGTGCCCTAATAGAATGAATACACAGCACTGTAAAGTGGCATTCTGTGCTCAGCACTAAAAGAACTATCAGTAGATCAATACACACACACACACACACACACACACACACACACACACACATGTCCCTAAAACCAATCCCCGCCCAGAACAAGACGGCTGAACGAGAGAATATCACACGAGGAGTGAAAGCACGGAAGGAGAGGTGGCGCTACAGACTTAATTCGGCTTCACACAGGCAGCTGAAGAACACCACAGCAAATGGCATACTGCAATTGTAATGCAGTTGCATGTGTGAACTCCCAGTTATTGCTGGCGCACCTCAAGAGACGGAACTTTCCTCATCAACAAAAAGTTTAAATTGGTTTGCACTTTGTTACGACACTTTCCTACAACCACTACTCCCAGGTGGCAGTATTTCGAAACACGAACATTCTGTCGCAGCTTTCGTAGAGTAATTAATGCAGCACCCAATTCGATTTCAGTATATTTTCATTTTATTACAGAAAAAAGTCCAAACAGTGGTCGGCAGGTACACTTTCGCAACTTCCGGAATTACAAGAGCAATAATCTGCGCTTAATTTTCCGTAGCAGTGTGTGTGTGTGTGTGTGTGTGTGTGTGTGTGTGTGTGTGTGTGTGTGTCTGTGTGTGTCTGTGTGTGTGCAATATTTGCAAACCAATTATGTACGCCTATCCCACAATCTTGAAAGATTTTTGAATGAATTAATAAATAACAAGTAACCAAAAAAGTGATTCACATAAACCTTGTGATTTGTGACACCAAGCACTGTATAGTATTACATCTGGGAAACAGCCCCCGAGTGTGATGTGGCAGCTGTTACACTAAAAATTACTTGTTCAAGATGCCTACATCAACGAATACCATGACATTTAAAATCTTGAAAAAGTGATGTGTCTGCAGATGATATTTTCATGCCAGCTGTTGGTTAGTTTGTCAATGCAGACAGCATTTTCGTCTTCGAATGCTGTTTTTTGTGTAAATGTGTTTGTGGTCCCAGATTTATTCCTGCACAAAATCAATTTTTGGCTCTGATGTTTGGGTTTCTTCTTCCTTGTATTTAACTACCGTCATGGTTCAGTGCCGTAACCTGCACTATAACATTAATACACGACCACATGATTTCAGTTAACGCCATGATGAAAGGCGTGCAACAACGTAGAATCTGTTGCATCAGATGTGAACGGTAGGTCACAGTGCCACTACAGAAAACCACAAGCTGCGGCGTCACATTAGTTGCGGGTGTGAACCTGGCTTTACACAATACTTGGCTTTGAAGCTGGCGTCGCCATGTTGAGAGCTCCTAAAGATAAGCAGACTACCGTTTACAATCGGTTCTTGTTCTTAATTTCATATAGACACAACAGTTGTTTTAAATAGCAAATATTAGAGTGCTTTCGTGAATAACACAATGTCATAATCGCATTTCCAGATGATTTACTGACCTCAAACGTATGTTTGATCCAGTATACTACGTATTTGGCCTCATTAGTGTAACTTTCTTTTTGTTACACGTTTCGAATGAACAAAAGCGAAGTATGTGATGTGGAAAGGTTCTTTCCATAATCCAGCATTTTCCTTAATGAAGAGTGACGAAACTGATGATCCATCTATGTCTTCTTCTCGAAAATGCTGAGAATATATTTTGCTGTGCCTGGGTGGTTTGCAATATTTCCTTCTCATAGCGTTCAACCAGAGCGCTCTTGGAGCTGTAATGATAGGAAATCTAAAGTCAATTTTCAGAAATAAAACCAATATAGTGAAGGTAACCAGCTCAACTGAAATTCGTGTATATAAAAGAAAATATCGCTTATACGAGTCCACTTACGAATGAAATCTGATTCCTTTACACTGTGGACAATAACATGCTACTCACAAGCAGCATATTTTCCAAACCATTTCCAAAAAGTAATACTGTAACCTTAAAAAAAGTAAGTCAAAGAGTAAAACAGCTAACCTTTACTGACAACAGAAGTAAAATAATGACAGAAAAGTTATGACTTCGCATTAGGCCAAAATTTTAGAAATTACGTAAAATAAAGTCGAAAAACACTTATTAACTGCAAATGACATACAGGTGCCCATAGCCAATAGGGTATTGTCCCCTGCTTGGAGTCTGAACAAGGGAACGTTGTATCCGAAAGTTCGCCATGTTTTTCGTACTGTTAGACTCGCTAACCTGAGGTGCGGATGCTCTTTGTATCTCTTTCTGGCTTGGTGAGAAACAGGTATCAAAGAGTTATATCATAGTCGATAACGTTCGGAATATGTCGTTTAGAGTCAATGTAGCCAGAGAAGTGTCAGACCTTTGGTTATTTAAATGACAGTAGTAACCATGATTGTGACATTGAGACTAAGCCTTGGCCATCTGCTGTGCAATTACACTTTATCGATATTTGCCGGTAAAATTTGTGTAGTTGAGAGTATGTGTGATGACATTGCATTTTAACCATCATTTTGTGGGATAAATTTGATTTTTATGCAGTTTTCTTTGTAACAAAGGTGTGAGCACATGTTCATTTCATAGGTGTAGAGCTTAACAAGTAGAAATTCAAGGTTTTACTTACGCTTACCGTGTTAAAAGTTTTCTAAGAGAAATAGAAACGGAACAAGGGTATTTCTGTTCAGTATTTTGTAAATTTTTGGGCCTTTGTTTGTGACTTGTTCTGGAGCCAGAAAGACTTTGAGTGGTTTCGCCAAGTCTCCCTTATTTCTTTACGAGAACAATATCTGAAAGAATGTCGGATATAGTGCTCAACCCCAATAGGATCAGTCATCAGACAGTTGCACAAGTTCTGCAGGAACCTCCTTTAAGCTTCGTTTTCCAGTGGTTAATGTGGCGCAATTAGTCTGAATATCAACAACACCCCCCTCCTCTACTTCCACCTATTGGCACACCCATGGCTGAATGTTGTGTTGATATTGATATACTGAAAGTAACCCAAAGTCTTACTCTATAATGTGACTGAAATTCTTTTGTATCCTAACTGTCCAGCTTGATTTTTGCAGAGAAGATATTTTATAATGCTATTTAATAATATAAATAGCGCTGAATCGACAGGACCATCATCAGACAGCTTCTTACATTGCGATACTTTTTGGTTGCTTTGAATTAGTCTTCAGTTTTTATTCCCCCATTTCCTTTGGGTGGTGGTGTCCTGCAACAAAAATGTGATGTGAGAAAATGTCTGTTTAACTGTAATTGTGCCTCACAACGATTTTAACAGATGTAAACAAAATATTAAAGTGAAAATATTTTAATTACTAACATCGAAAGTTCTGCGCCATTATGCTCCAGTGATGACTGCTTGTCCTCATATAACAGTGAAGACTATATTAAGCACTTTCTTTATATATGTGTAAACACATCATCTGAAGCACCACTCACACACCAAGGAGTTCGTTACATGGAATGATGTATACAAAGACAGCGATAACACAACCGTAACAGCGTCAAAGACTTTCTCTCTCAGAGACATTTCGATAGATACATTGACGAGGCAATAGAAATTTACAAACTACAAATGTTCCAATACTTATGTTAAATGAGAATTGATTAAAATTAAGATAAACAAATAAAGTAGCCAGTTTTTTTACAAAGTGTTACTGCAGTGATATTATATAAATGTTATGGTTTACTTTGGAAGTAATGTAAATGATAAGGGATCGATGTACATTAACAGATATGACCATAGTAGACACTACATGACAATTTTTCGTTGCCCAGTTGAAGATATTGTATGGCTAAGGAAGCTGTTATATTTTAAGCACAATTTCATGTTGAATTAGTGTCTGCATGTTGTTATTATTGAAGGGAGTAGTGTTTATTATAAACTTGAAAGCAGGTGAATAAGATTTTGAGAAAAGGCTGTGTTCGCTAACTTTGTTTGTTCATTGAGAAGATCTTATGGTGATGTGCTTTTATGTATACATATTTCAGTCTCTTCCAGTAAACTCTCTGTCAACATGATTCAATACTTGGATGTCGTCTTCAATGCTTTTTATTCCGTGATTGTTAATAGTTATGTGCACTGCAAATGTAGATTTCGATATGTTGTTCAAATATATGGCATCAGTATGTTCTTTGAGCTGAGTCTCAAGCTTCGTGCAGTGTCCTATAGGGTAGGAAAGATAACTTTGGAAGGTAGTTTGTATGTAGGTGATTTTTTGTATGGTGGTTATTATTCTTTAAGTTGTGAATTGCCAACTGCTTAAGTTTGTTGATTGTGTGGAAGCTTATCTTAATGTTTGTGTTTTTAAATAGATTGCTTATTTTGAAGGATATGCTGCCTATGAACGGTAGTGCAACATTTTTTCTGCTGTTTTCTACTGTATCTTGTGTTAACTGTATGGTTGTCTCCAGTGCACCTTTGTTGTTTGATGGTTTTTTGATCTTTTGTGATAGTTTGTCTATAATGAGAGGGCTTAATGCTTTGATTGAGTCTATGGTTTTAATGATATTGATCTCTTTTTGTTCCTGATTTGGTTCAGGTGGAATTTTTTCAGTGTGGATCTGAAATATGCCATGTTTTGCTGGTTTGTATGACAAGATGAGCTGTTGATGCAAACATTAGTGGATGTTGGTTTTCTATAAATCTTAAAATTATGTTTACAGTTTTTATTGGTGATTTTTATGTCTTATAAATTAATACTTGTGTTGGCCTCATGTGCAATGGTGAATTTTATGCTTTTGTACATGCTGCTCAGATTAGTTCTTAATGTGTAAATTCCTTCATTGGTGCCATCAAAAAGTTAATTGTATCATAACATACATTTTGGTTTTGATGTAACTGTTAACTTCAAAAATATGTGCTTTAAGTGATTTATGTAAATATCTCCTAACATTCCAGCTAGGGTGCTACCTATTACCAATCGATCTTTATTTCTGTGTATTTTGTTATGAAAACTGAAGTAATTGTATGACAGAACCAAACTAAGTAACTTAGTGATCTCACATATCTCTGCCTTGCTTAGTTTCTTATGTTTAATTGATTATTGCTCATCATGTTTATGGAGTCCTCTATAGGAATGTTTGTATAAAGTTTTACTATTTCAAGCAGTTCAAATCTGGCTGTCAGTGGAAAGTACATATCTTTAATGTTGTCAGTCATTTCACCTGTTTGCTTGATAGAGAATTTGTTTTCAAAAATGTGGTGAGTATTAAGCAGAGTAAGCAGTTTGTTATTTGACATATATGAAGGGTTATTCCTAGAGTTAATAATAGACCTGGTAAGACAATTTTCTTTATAGAACTTAAGCTGTGATTGCTGCTGAGGTGTAGTGATGTTCATGGAAATAGTCACGCACTTCCAATTTAGTTAGAAGGAAATTTCAATTCACAAGTGCTCTCTTAATTTTTGTGTGAAATTTGGAAGTAGGGTTGAAATTTTATTTAGTTTTGTTGTTACTTTTGAAGAATTCCATGGTTTTATCAATGTAGTCAATTTCTTATATTATGACAGCATTACTTTTGTCAGGCTTGACTATTAAAGCATTACGCTTAGAAACTTTGGAGTTTATACAGTTAACAACGTCTGGGTCACTGGTTCTGTGTGTACTGTTGTTTTGTGGTGTTTTCTTATTATTTTATTGGCTTTATAGTCTAAAGCATTGGTTTCACTGAAATTTAATTTTGCAGCATTATATCCAAGTTTAATGGATGGAATAAGGTTCTGCAAATTATTGATTAAGTTTGGGCTCTGTGTTGTGCTTTAGACCTTTGTTTATGAGAACAAGTTCATTATTTGTAAAACCAATGTTTGTTGAGTTAATAATCTTTCATGAAGCTGATGTGGGCTATCATGTGAGTTTTTGTCACTGGGGCAGCTTCTTTTCATTTTCAGAGCACCAAGTTTTTTCTTACACCTAAATGGTATTTACAGATGTTATTTTCCAGTGTTGTCTTCCATGTATTGTAAGGTGTAGGAGAGCTGTAGTTTGTAGAGGCAGTTTCCAAGTTGCAGGTGCGGACTGTACAGCTGCTTGTTGAGAAGTTATTTCTTTTTGTATGGCACTTTTATCTCTGTCTTGAGCCATATAATTTCATATTTTGCTTTAATTATTTTGGTGGTATTGTTTTTAGAATTAATCTTCACATTTATGTAGCTTTGTGTTATCTGCGCTGACAGATATTGTATGTTGCATGCTGAGGGAATTAGATTAGGAAATGAGACACTGAAAGTAGTAGTAGATGAGTTTTGCTATTTGGGCAACAAAATAACTGCTGATGGCTGAAGTAGAGAGGATACAAAATGTAGACTGGCGATAGCAAGGAAAGTGTTTCTGAAGAAAAGAAATTTGTTAACATCAAGTATAGATTTAAGTGTCTTTTCTGAAAGTATTTGTATGGAATGTAACCATGTATGGACGATAAACAGTTTATGCAAGAAGAGAACAGAAGTTTTGAAAATGTAGTGCAACAGAACACTGCTGAAGATCAGATGGGTGATCATGTAACTAATGAGGTGGTACTAAATAGTATTGGGGAAAAGAGGAATTTGTGACACAACTTGACTAGAAGAAAGGATCGGTTGGTAGGACATGTTCTGAGGCATCAAGGGATCGCCAATTTAGTATTGGAGGGCAGTGTGGAGGGGAAAAATCGTAGAGGAAGACCAAGAGATGAATACACTAAGCATATTCCAAAGAATGTAGGTTGCAGTAGTTAGCTGGAGATGAAGAAGCTTGTGCAGGATAGAGTAGCATGGAGGGCTGCATCAAACCAGTCCTTGGTCTCAAGACCACAACAACAACAACATAAAAGCAAATCCCATAAAATCTCCTCAACGATCAGATTGAGTTAGTCCACGCAACCTATCTTCGAAACTTTCAGTTGCTTTCCAGTTTAAAATAAACACTATTTCCCCTTCAACCATAACAATGAGCAAACACTAATCCAACATGCAATAGTGCATAAAATATAACAGACTGCTTTGTCATACAATACTTAACCAGATATGTCCTCTATTGTAATATCTATTATTGTACACCTATCCCTTATAATTTGTTTTACCTACAACATGAACCATAATATTTACAAAATGTGATTTCAGTAAAACTTTGTAATAAACATTCTGCTTTATTTGTTTATTTTAATTTTAATCAATACTCATTTAATCTAAATTGTAAGTAATGAAAGTTTTATAGTTGGTTAATTTATACTGCCACATGAGTGTATATATCGAAATATCTCTGAGAGAGAAAATATTTGACACTGCTATGGTTGTGTTATCACCATCCACACGTACAACGTTCAATGTGGTGAAACTCCTTGGTGTGTGAGTGGTGCTTCAGATGATGTGTTTGGATATATACATAATGTCTAAAGTGAAAGGAGGAAAACGCTCATCAGCTGAGGAATTAAGTATTTATGATGACTGAGAATGTGTATTAAGTGGTGTTGGCCAATGGAATGATCAGTATAAAAATTAGTCTAAGATCCACACAGTTTCCACTATAAAGCAATGTAAAAGGACATTTTTGGCAGAAGATTATATGCGCTTCATGCTCTAAGTGAGCACTATAGTGTGAGGTCATTTTTGGGAAGACATGGATAGTCAGCAGCTGTGAGCACAACATGAGATACTGTAAAATTGTTTTAGTTGTATAATACAAGTTGTGAATGTGACATACTGAAATGATAGCCTAGGTGTTGTACATGTTCCAAAGACATAAATTGATTTTGTAACCTACATGTAATGTTAATATAATGTACTTTGGGGAGGAGAGTTGGGTTTGGAGTGAAGTGGCGAAGGGAAGGGAGGGCGTATAGAAGGGGGAAGGGTAAAGAGTTTGAGGAGAGTGGGGAGGGGAAGACAAAAGGACAAAGTTAACATCATCTCTGGATCAGAAGGCTCATTGCATTTCTATATATACGTTTCTTGTGAATGAAACTCTTTGTTTATACACTGATAGAAAAAAATCACAAGACCAAAACATAATTAACGTAGAGTAGTGAAATTTCGGGAATACATTTGTTACATATTTGAATGATTAACATCGCAAGGCACAGGTTAATGCAAGCATGATAAGGCATTGCCGATATGAAATGTTAGTACATTAGTAACCGATGTAACAGCCAGAATGTCGAATGCAAGCATACAAACGTACATGTATTCTGTTATACAGGTTCCAGACGTCAGCTTTTGGGATGGAGCTAAAATGCCTGTTGCACTTGGTTGGTCAATATAAGGACGGTTAATGCTGTTTGTGGATGACGCTGGAGTTGTCGTCTGATGATGTCTCATATGTGCTCGATTGGAGACAGATCTGGTGATAGACCAAAGCAAGGTAACATGCTGACACTCCATAGAGCTCGTTGGCTTACAACAGCGGTATGCGGGCGAGCGCTGCCGAGCTGGAAAATAGCCCCTAGAATGCTATTCATGAATGTCAGCACACGTCCAACCACCAGATTGAGGTACAATTTTGCAGTCTGGGTGCTTGGGATAACCAAAAGTGTCCTCCTGCTGTTATAGAGAATCGCAACCCTGATCATAGCTCCAGGTGTAGGTCCAATGGGCAACTGTTATATTGGAGAACGCGGCCAGTTTCACAAACTAAATTTGCATCTTCAGGCACTTCAGCTCAAATAATTAAAGGTCCAATTTAAACTAGATAAAGCCATTCCCAACATTTATGTCTGGAATTTTAAAACTTCTGATTCACGAATGTGCGAGCATCTATGATGAAGTGTGTTATTGCAGACGCTCGCACATTCTTGAGTCAGAAGTTTTAAATAAATGTTGGGAATGGCATTATCGAGTTTAAACAGAACTTTTAATCTTTTTACTTGAAGCAGCTGATGATGCAAATTTAATATGCGAAACCGATTGTGGTCTCCAATAAAGAACTCTAGCAATCGCAGCAGTCTTGTTTATTCAAATCATGGAATATTTCGGCTGTGATTGCCCTACATATAAAATAGTACGTCCAATGTCCCCAACCCACCCTCCAACTTGCTCTTGCTTGACACCACTGAGGCCGCAAGTGGTGGTGCTATGGGGTCAATGGAATCCACACTACAGGGCGGCTGGGTTGGAGCTGTCCTTGAAGTAACAGTTCGTTGTGTCGCTGAGGTGCCAGCTCCTGTTCAAATTGCTGCTGCAGGTGCACTACGATTCGCCAGAGCCATATGCTGAACACGATGGTCTTCCCTCTCTGGAGCGCCACGTGGCTGTCTGGTGCCAACTCTCCTTGCGACCTTACATTCTTGTGACCACCGCTGCCAGCAACCACACACAGTAGTCATATTCCTGAAAAGTCTTTCTGCAGTATTCAAGAAGGAACATCCAGCTTGTCATAGTCCTATTACACTGAACATCAAATTTGAAGTGAAAGTGTGTAAATTGCATGATTTTGAGTTAGCTGTGTTTATTTCTGTATGAAAAAGTAATCTACATTTTTGTATAAATAACTGACTAACTTAATATGGATTCACGTTCCAAGATTCAGCATAACAAATTTTAAGTGAATAATTACTTGAATTATGTTATGTATCATGCATTGATAGATTTTAGTGCCATTCTGGAACTACAAAAGTAAAATATTAAGAAAAATGAAGATAACATTACATGAATGAAAATACTTTGTAAGTCTGCTTTGTAACAGAACTATGTAAAGGACAAAAGAAAATATATAAATTAACTGGTCACAAATGTATATAAAGGATGACTGTGTTAAATGTCCTTATGTGCAGTGTATACAATTACATATTTTGATCAGACATAAATTCAGAAGGTGCCTGTTTTCGCTTGGCTTGATGTTTATACACATACTCGGGAACATCCCTTATGGCAGTCCAGCAGTAATCTCCTAAAATAGTAGGACTCCACTTTATGGCATACCTCTTCTCAAATGTTGCTTCCCCATGTTCATCACTTACTGCATCACAATCTTTGGGAAAGAAGTCAAGATGACTATGTAAGAAATGCATTTTCAATTACATGCTGCAACCAAGCTTTTCATAAGATGACAACATATTATTTACAATCTCCTTGTAATTTATTGCTCATTTGTTTCCTAGAAACTGCAAACATACTTTCTTAAAAAATTCCCATGCATGCTTCTCATCACCTTGTATGATTCCATCAAAAGTATGGTCTCCAAAAATCTCTTGAATCTGTGGGCCTCCAAATATGCCCTCCTTTACTTTGGCATCACTTAAGTAAGGGAATATTTGCCTTAAGTACTTAAATGTGTCACCATCCTTGTTCATTCCCTTAACAAAGTTTTGCATGAGACCCAACTTGCTGTGCAAGGGCGGGAGCAGAATCTTTTTAGGGTCTACTAGAGGTTCACTGTTAATGTTTTTCATACCTGATTGAAGAGATTTTCTGGTGGGTCCTTCATGTTTACTGTAATGAGATGCACGAGCTTGGCTATCCCATTCACAGAGAAAGCAGCAATATTTAGTATACCCTAACTGCATACCTCATAGCAGTGCAACCACTTTCAAGTCACCACAAATCTCCCACTGAGAGTCATTATACTTGATGGCTTCTAGTAAAATTTTTGTGTTTTGTTATGACTCTTTAATATGCACACTATGCTCAACTGGAATAGAAGAAAGCTCATTACCAATATGTAAAAGCACTGCTTTTAAGCTCATCTTTGATGGTTCAATAAAGAGTCTCCACTCATCAAGGTTGTAATTAATTACAGTGCCTACATTAGACCATTTACGTCTACACATGCTGCAAGACTATCTTGCATGTTAAAAAAAAGGAGTGAATTATTGCTCTCTTCTGCAGTAGAATGCAACATTTACATTGCTTTCCAGAAAATCTTGCTGCAATCTTGATGCTAAAATCTCAGCCTTAGCTTTAGACAGCTCCCAATCTCTAATGAGGTCACTTAACTCATTTTGAGACAATTTTTTTGGATCATCAGTTGATGATATATTTGGAAGAAACTCTGGATCTTGTGATGTACATGGTTCAGGACGTTCAGAATCCCCATCAGAAGCAATCTCATAGTCTGTCTGTGGTTCAGGTTTTGGCAATCTTTCCCCATGTAGAACTGGAAGCATGGCAGATGGGATGTTAGGATAGATCATTATCCGCTTCTTCTTGTAGATATTCCCTTCTTGATAGGAGGAACCAAACAAAAGTAGCAGTCACTGACATGGTTAGTTGGCTCACACCACATCATAGGCACTGCAAAGGGCACTGAACGTCCTGTCCCACGTATCCAATTTCTGAGGTTGCTGGCACAAGTGTTGCAGATCACTTGTGGAGCCCAGGGTTTATCCTGATCACCTATTATGCACCCAAAATAACAGCTGTAAACGTTTTTAATCAATGGAGTTATTTGCTGGTTTTTGTGAAGCAAGTATCACTTCTCCTCACACATAGCAAAATGTGTCAGCACTATTAGCACAAACTCATGACATTTTTGTTCACTTCAATTGCAGTCAACTTGAACAAGTGGTAGTTAATCTGGAAACAATGTGCAAACATTATTACATGCATTAATAAAGTCACTGGAGTTGAAGAGGAGGGAGACAAAAAGATCACTAAAATTGCTATCAAAATGTTTATATCCAAAGTATTGCACACAAGTAAGACCAGGGACAATAATATAATCCATTGTTACTAGTTATTATGACTTTGGCAAATCATTATAGTATTGGATATTAAACTTTACATAAAAATCTGTATATAATTATCTCACCATATAAAAAGTCTCAAATGAAAACTAGAGCTAATTTTGAATTATCTTTCTGCTATTCACGATCAACACATTAGAACTGATAGGAAATGGCTATTTTCATTCGACTTACATTTTCATTGTTGCACAATGCAATTTGCCTGCTGCACTGTGTTTGTGTAACTAACATTTATTTGCCATAATGAACATTAACTTACCTTTAGGCTTATAGTTGTTAACTATGCACAGTTTTCGCCATTTTAATCACATCTTCTTAAATTTTTCGTATAAAGCATATTATTTTTTCCTATTCACTTTAATGTAGAGGTACTTTTCGATAGAATAGTATGTTGTATAATCCTCATCACTTAACCAGTTGTGGTTTTATATAAATAGCATAGTTCTTTCTTATTATAAATAGCTGTAGATAGTGTAATATAAATCACACTTAATTTTAGCACCATCACTGTATTCATTAGCCCATTCCTCTTCATAGCTTACTCATTAACATTTGTTTTATTAATTACTTTAGTACAAGCGTAACCTTTCTGTAAATAGTTTTTCCTCAGGAGTGACCATAGCTCTTTGTATGTAAATACTTTCTGTTACATATATCTTCTTACTCTGATATATCTTTCTTCTTGTACATAGTCCTATGTCTACATACAGTTGTATGTGTGAAGCTGGTTTTGAAGTTTGTCACGTAATGACTTGGCAAGATGGACATGTCATGGGATAAAATATTCCATACTAACAAAATCTGTTTAAAAAATACAAAGTGTGCAGTAATAATACCTGATATACATGTTTATTAATGTGCTTAATACACTGACTATCAGTGTAGTCTTTGTTCCTATAACTAGTTGCATATATAACATGGAAAATTGCTATTTCGCTTTTTAGAATTTCCTGTAATTTTGGTCGTAAGTATGTGTCAGCGTTTACTTAATGCTTTTTGTTCATAGTATTTCCTTTGCACAATTACGTCTTATTTTGTCATTTTCAACAGTTAGTGTTTGGACGATGCAGTGTCTTTTGCATTCACCACTGTTTGTTCGATCAATTTCTTTCAGTGATAAGTTCGGAACGAATCTTACCTTCTATTGCTTTCATATCACTGTCCGTTTTAATTTAATGTTCTCTTCCGTTTATGATCTATTCAACTGCGTCCGCACAAGTTTTTTACAAACTTCCATCATGCTGGAGTAGCTTGGGTCAGCATCTTCTGTTAATCAGTAGAACGAAAATCCAGTCCAAATTGCAAGTTTTTACTTTTTGTTCATCCGATGACTAGTTTGGGGCCGAGACCCATTTTTAAATCATCAAACAAAGCCGAAAAAGATATTTCGGAAGATGTCGAAATCATTCATTGCAAAAATGCCATTTTCGGCTTTGTTATGATGATTTAAAAGTGGGTCTCGGCCCGAAACAAGTCATCGGACGAATAAAAAGTAAAAATTCGCAACTTGGACTGGTCTTTCGTTCTACTGATAAGTCTTTTGTTTCCGGACACCCTCTTCAGCTAGAGTAGAACCGCTTTGAAAGGCGCCAGCCTCAGCTCCCTCATTTAAACTTTTTACATCCTTACTGTTGTTGTCGTACTCGGTTGTCAAACATTTTTGTCCTAAAGTCAGAAATCGTATGTCTTGCGGAGTTTTTGTACATCATTCAGCAAATTTTCGCCCGCAGACTTCGTTTCAGATACGTGTGTTTGAACAGCTGTTACCACCTGAGCTAGCTTTCATGTGCGTCTTTTAAGCTACCGTGCGCCGTTGCAAGTTCTTCAACTTGACGCGGACTTTTCCCTTGATCTTCACTCACACTAAGAAGTTTTTTGACTAGCTGTTTGTACACATTTGAAAATATTGTACCTAATTTATTAGTTGCAGCTGTCAACTATCTGTTCAAGTTAGTATGCAAATTTTCGAAGGCGTTCGAAAGTGTCGTGACTTTTTGGTCTAACATACTGAAACTTTGATCTAAATTGCCGAGACCAATGGACACGTTTGTAATTTTTGTGCTCTTCTCTGTACGTAACTCAGTATTCATTTGTATTAATTTCTGTGAGTACTGTTCTATGGTTGATACCTGTGGATGATAATTGTCTAATGTACGTGTAGCATGAGCATGTGTGTATCTGCTCCGTTCACTCAATATCGAGCTCAGAAAGTTTCCTATGTCTGTTGCATTATTTCTATCCAAATTATTTTGAAGAGAGACTTTTCCAATTGAGGATTGTGAATTAATCTCATCGACTGTTAGCCATGTGACATCACATCCTACCCATTCATTGCAACTGAGTTCAGTTGTACATTGTTTTAGTTTGTAGAATCGTCATCCCGTTGCGATGCGTTGTCATTTTCATTATCTAAAACATTAGATTCTAATTCAGTATTTTCGTGATCACTACCGTTACTATTAATTTTTTCACTCACACGTGATTCCATTTTTAGTGACAATAAAAGGTATACACTGCAACTGAATTATGAAATATAACAGAAACTCACTTGTGGTAAATTTCACTACTGATATAAGTTCGCGACAAAATTGCTTCTCATTATTGTTGCTGTTACGTATATGAAAATCGTTTACTATTGCAGTGAAAAATCAACTCTGCTAAACAAACTTTTGCTTGCAAAAGGGTTTTGAACGGGTCAAGAATCAGGATATTGCAGCGAAATTGATTTTGTGTACTATGATGAATAGAATATTCTTGATCCGACCTTTGGTTAGCGTTCTTCTCTTCACGTTCCGTAAAGTTCAATTACTTGTCTCTGGAGAAAAGTTTCTTAATTTTCCATGATTTTATTCCTTTTTTACGGGTAACATTCTCCTTTCCTCATTTTACCCTCAATATAGAATATGTGGAACAAATACATAACACAATTAGTATTTCAGCAATCACTGTTACAACTACATTACTTTTTGCTTATGATCCGAAGATTGCGAGATCTGATATCTGTTCAGTCGCTAGTGTATCCTATTCAATTTTTTACTACTGGTGGCTGGGAAGTTAATGAAATGCTTTTACAACCGGTAGCCGAACATACGTCACCAAACATATCTCAAATGTTCTTTCAAGGAAATGTAATAGTAAATGTTCTTAGTCGTATTTTCTTCCCAGTGGGAAGTTTTACCTATTATTTCTGCTGTTATTGTCGTCTCGAGTACAGCTGCTGTAGAAGTCGGTAATTGTTGACCATGTCGCCCAATGAAAGAAACTTCTGTTTCGAGGTGGTGAGATGAACTGTCTGAAAAAAATAGACTGGCACTGTGTTTCACTTCACTTTTATATTAACCCAAAATACAATCTTATTCAGGAAACTGTTACAACCACAGACTCACTTCTCTCTGTTGACTTAAGAAAAAAGAAAAAAAAAAAAGGAAATAGTCAACAATCACATCTCTTTCATCTAAGAGAATCTCTGCTGCAGCGCATCGCTTCCTCTTTTATCTTACGAATACCTCTTTGGAAACATTTAACAAGTGCCATTACAGCGGTTTAATTATAGTTGGTTAAAGTTGAGAGACGTCAGACTCCCACCTTCCAGCTCGCAGCCTGTTACACTGGAGTTGTGTGCCTAGTTGGCTGAGCCCCTGTGGCGGGCACCAGACGTGGTAAACAGCCCGGGGATTAACCGTGGCGTCTGTTTACCTCAGTAAGATGGGCGGGAGGATGGGGAGAGAGAGGAGGGGGGGGGGCGGCGATCGAGAGTGGAAAGCAGCGGTACAGGGCTGTTTCGATGCTGTCTTTAGCGTCCATCAAACGCAGTAGCAAGCCCAAAGTACAGGCGGAGCGAATTGCAGCTGAGAAGCGTTGGACAGATATTGTAAAGCCGCACTCCTAATTTTCGAGGAAGAAATAAAAAAAAGATTTTATGCGAAAATAAGCCACGCACTGAGCGAGAGGAAAAAAATTACCAAACTTCTATTTGCAGTTACATGTAAGACCTAGGTACGTACTGGAAACATTTGTTCTAATAATTGATATAATATATTGGCAATATATTTTGTCTTATTTACACTCATCACTATCAGTAGCTGGCCGCTTTGGCCGAGCGGTTCTAGGCGCTTCAGTCCGGAACCGCGCTGCTGCTACGGTCGCAGGTTCGAATCCTGCCTCGGGCATGGATGTGTGTGATGTCCTTAGGTTAGTTAGGTTTAAGTAGTTCTAAGTTCTAGGGGACTGATGACCTCAGATGTTAAGTCCCATAGTGCATAGAGCCATTTGAACCATTTGAACAACTATCAGTACCGGAATTCACTTCATCACCCTCATTCTCACTCCTGTAATTTTTTTCTCAGTAGCTCGTCCTTACTGCCACCCAGCGTTTCGACATGCAGCATTTCCTGAACCCCTTGATAATGGTCTCTGAGATTGAGGACCATGAAGCAAAAATACACTCGCACAAACGGGTGACTGGCGGCTTCTTAATCTTACCAGACAGTGTAAGGACATGATCTTCCTCCACGAGCCAATCTGAATACATTTTGCAGAGGTTGTCCTTGAACGGTTTGTTTATGGCCACAACCAGTAACTGTAGTTTTGAAGCCATTCCTGCAGGTATTACGACAAGATCTGTCTTTTGTGTAGCAAGTTTATCTTTTACTTCAGCAGTAGGATGTTGCTTAAAAACATGCTAATCTAGCATGGCTCTCTTAGCAAGCAGTGCCCCAGATCTGCGATTCTAAACAGTAGAGAACCAGTCGATCATTAAGCCCATAGGAAAGTTTTCTTTGGGTAATGTTTTTTTTCTCTTCAGAATAACATAAGGGGGCCAATTTCCCCCATCAGCTGTAACACCTAACTTCACGATTGCACTGTTATTCTTTTCTTTTCCGGTTCCTCTTAAAGAGTTACTTTTTGCCCTTTACATGTCTACTGCTGTATTGATCGGCATGTCCAAAAATACTGGCGTCTCGTCTGCATTGCCAATCTGATGAAAAGGGTATGAGTGCCACTTTCGCATCTGAATGGCGTAACTCTGGAAGTTGACCAACTTCTCCTCGAAACCTGCTGGCATTCTCTGTGCTAGTGCAGTACAGCAAGGCCATTCCTCCGCGCCGGTCAGGGTGACCCAGCGGTTCTAGGCGCTACATTCTGGAAGCACGCGACCGCTACGGTCGCAGGTTCGAATCCTGCCTCGGGCATGGATGTGTGTGATGTCCTTAGGTTAGTTAGGTTTAAGTAGTTCTAAGTTCTAGGGGACTGATGACCTCAGAAGTTAAGTCCCATAGTGCTCAGAGCCATTTGAACTATTTGAACCATTCCTCCGCATAACCCGACGACACAAACCAGTACTCGCTCGAAATTCTCACTGTGGCAGTTTTAGAATTTTCTGATTCCTAAGGATTACAGTTGAATAATTTACAGAGAGACAGGCATCCCCTCTTATCTTGCACATAGGAAAGAACCTTAGCTCTGGATTCCGAATACTTGCCACATTTCGGTCCTGTGAACGATTTTCTCGCTGAAACTACTTTCTTCCATTTGTCATCTGAAGCAACTCAACGTCGTACGTTAGATTCGCCCAGCCCACACTTTTTCCCAGCCCCTCTATTGGCTGTGAGTTTAGCATAACGCACAACTATAGGTTCGAAGCTTGCACTGTAACTACGCCATATTCTTTGGCTTGATGATTCTTTTCGCTCTAAATGGTCGTTCATATCGTCTCAAGCCAGACTTTCTCACCAGCATCCATCTGAAATTGAATTACTAGCTAACGAAACAATACTGGTAGACTTATACAATGTTAACGTCAATAAAACACCGGTAAAAGTTTGCATTGTTGCATAATAAAATGCCTTTTCTCAAGGTGAGGCGTGTCTCAGTGCGTCTGGACAAAAGTTTGAGCATCATCTTCTGTAGTGGGCGCTCATTCGTAGCACATGGCTAAAGAATTGCAACGCCATTTATTAGCCCCAGATGACATTTGCTTTCCCGGTCCCTATGTGCTTATTGACCCTTGTATGCACGATGTGGCATGTCAGTTTATAGACGGTTTTTTTTAATCACCCGACGTAAGTCATATATATTGCCTTTTTTACAGTCATTCTGCACGAGGTAACTCCCTTAACAAAAATCCTATGCTTGTAAAAATTCACCACTTAGGCCTAAATTTATATCTCGATAAACTTGTAAGTTAAGAAACGTTCTACATCTAGATCTACATGGATACTCTGCAAATCACATTTAAGTGCCTGGGAGAGGGTTCATCGAACCACCTTCACAAGTCTCTATTATTCCAATCTCGTATAGCGCGCGGAAAGAATGAAAACCTACATCTTTCCGTACGAGCTCTGATTTCCATTATTTTATCGTGGTGATCGTTCCGCCCTATGTAGGTCGGTGTCAACAAAATATTTTCGCATTCGGAGGAGAAAGTTGGTGATTGGAATTTCGTGAGAGGATTCCGTCGCAACGAAAAACGCGTTTCTTTAAATGATGTCCATCCCAAATCCTGTATCATTTCTGTGACACTCTCTCCCATATTTCGCGACGATACAAAACGTACTGCCTTTCTCTGAACTTTTTCTATGTACTCCGTCAGTCCTATCTGGTAAGGATCCCACACCGCGCAGCAGTATTCTAAAAGAGGACGGACAGGCGTCGTGTAGGCAGTCCCCTTAGCAGATCTGTTACATTTTCTAAATGTCCTGCCAATAAAACTCAGTCTTTGGTTAGCCTTCCCTACAACATTTTCTATGTTCCTTCCAATTCAAGTTGTTTATGACTGTAATTCATAGGTAGTTAATTGAATTTATGGCCTTTAGATTTGAATGATTTATCATGTAACCAAAGTTTAATAGATTCCTTATAGCAATCATGTGGATGACCTCACACTTTTCGTTATTTAGGGTCAACTGCCAATTCTCGCACCATTCAGATATCATTTCTAAATCGTTTTGCAATTTGTTTTCATCTTCTAATGACTTTATTAGTCGGTAAACGACAGCGTCGTCTGCAAATAACCTAAGACGGCTGCTCAGATTGTCTCCCAAATCGTTTATATAGATAAGGAACAGCAAAGGGCCTATAACACTATCTTGAGGAACGCCTGAAATCACTTCTGTTTTACTCGATGACTTTCCGTCAATTACTACGAACTGTGACCTCCCTGACAGGAAATCGCAAATCCAGCACATAACTGAGACGATATTCCTAAGCACGCAATTTTACTACGTGCCGCTTTTGTGGTACAGTGTCAAAAGCCTTCCGGGAATCTAGAAATACGGAATCGATCTGAAATCCCTTGTCAATAACACTCAGCACTTAATGTGAATAAAGAGCTAGTTCTGTTTCACAGGATCGATGTTTTTTAAACCCATGTTGACTGTGTGTCAATACACCGTTTCCTTCGGGATAATTCATAATGTTCGAACACAATATATGTTCTAAAATCCTGCTGCATATCGACGTTAATTATAGGGGCCTGTAATTTAGTCGATTAATCCTACTATCTTTCTTGAATATTGGTGTGACCTGTGCAACTTTCCAGTCTTTGGGTACGGATCTTTCGTCGAGCGAACGGTTGTATATGATTGTTAAGTATCGAGCTAATGCATCAGCGTACTCCGAAAGGAACCTAATTGGTATACAGTCTGGACCAGAAGACTTGCTTTTATTATGTGATATAAGTTGCTTCACTACTCCGAGGATATTTACTTCTACGTTACTCATGTTGGCAGCTGTTCTCAATTCGAATTCTAGAATATTTACTTCGTCTTCTTTTGTGAAGGCATTCCGGTAGGCTGTGTTTAGTAACTCCTTGCATTGAAGTCCGCGCTAAATTTCGAGCTTCTGTAAAAGATGGCCAATCTTGGGGATTTTACGTCTGTTTAAATTTGGCATGTTTGTTTCGTTGTTTCTGCAACAGTGTTCTAACCCGTCCTTCGTTAGTTTATTCGGTATAATCCTCCCAATTGCTGCCGAATCTATTTCTTTGAATTTAAGCCACATCTGGTCTACACTTATATTATTAATTTGGAATGAGTGGAGATTATCTCTAAGTAAGGCGTCAAGTGAATTTTTATCTGCTTTTTTGAATAGGTATATTTTTCGCTTATTTTTCGATGATTTGGGGATTACAATATTCAATCTCGCTACGACAACCCTGTATCACTAATTCCTATATCGGTTTTGATTCTGGTTATTAACTCAGGATTATTTGTTGCTAAGAGGTCAAGCGTGTTTTCACAACCGTTTACTATTCGTGTGGGCTCATGAACTAACTGCTCGAAATAATTTTCAGAGAATGCGTTTAGCACAATGTCGGATGATGATATTTTACGTGTATCTCCGGAATTAAACATGTATTTTCGCCAACATATCGAGGGTAAATTAAAGTCCCCACCAACTATTATCGTATGAGTCGGGTACGTGTTTGAAATCAAACTCAAGTTTCCTTTGAACCTTTCAGAAACTGTATTATCTGAACTGGGAGGTCGGTAAAATGATCCAATTATTATTTTATTCCGGTTGCCAACAATGACCTCTGCCCATACTAACTCACAGGAAGTATCTACTTCAATTTCGCGACAAGTTGAACTACTTCTGACAGCAACAAACACGCCACCGCCAACCGTGTTTAGCTTATCTTTTCGGAACAGCCGGTCTGTGTGGCCGAGTGGTTCTAGGGGCTTCAATCTGGAACCGCTTGACTACTATGGTCGCAGGTTCGAATGCTGCCTCGGGCATCGATGTGTGTGATGTCCTTAGGTTAGTTAGGTATAAGTAGTTCTAAGTTCTAGGGGACTGATGACCTCAGATGTTAAGTCCCATAGTGCTCAGAGCCATTTGAACCATTTTTTTTCGGAACACCGTTAGGTTCTTCGCAAAAATTTCGGCTGAGCTTATATCCGGCTTTAGCCAGCTTTCAGTGCCTATAACGATTTGAGCATCAGTGCTATCTATTAGCGCTTGGAGCTCTGGTACTTTCCCAACACAGCTACGACAATTTAAAACTGTTATACCAATGGTTCCTGTATCTATGTTCAGCCTGCACCCTTTGTGACTGAAGCTCATCTTGTGTTTTCCCGAGACCCTCTAACCTAAAAAACCGCCCAGTCCACGCCACACAGCCCCTGCTACCCTTGTAGCCGCCTCCTGCGTGTCTAGACACCTGACCTATTCAGGGGAACCCGAAACCCAACCACTCTTTGGCGCAAGTCGAGGAATCTGCAGCTACACGGTCGCAGAACCGTCTGAGCCTCTGATTCAGACCCTCCACTCGGCTCTGTACCAGAGGTCAGCAATCGGTCCTGTCGACTATGCCGAAAATGGTCAGCTCTGCTTTCATCTTGCAAGCAAGACTGGCAGCCTTTACCACTTCTGTTAGCCGCTCGAAACCAGAGAGAATCTCTTCTGATCCAAAGCGACACACATCATTGGACCGACGTGAGTAACCACCTGCAGTTGGCTGCACCCTGTGCTCTTCATGGCATCCGGGAGGCCGCTTTCTGTGGTATCGATAGCTAAGATGCCACGGCGAGGGGCAAGTTATTAGGTGGGCACTACACCGACACCGACGACAGCGCCCTCTAGCCGGCGCTGGAGAGCTCTACGAGCGTCGCTCCAAATTCTCCACATTTCATCAGGTGCAGACAGCCAGGAAATATCACTTCAGCTTAGTTTGCTATTGAGACTTTGCATCAGTTACGATGGGGCCACAACATCGCACCTACGTGTCATCACCTAAACTGTATTTGCGGTACCGACGTGTGTTACCTTTTCCTGCTCCTACCCACGCGCCGCCTTCCAGGCGGGATACAAAACTTTCCACATCTGGAATGACTCCACCCAGTATGTACACGGATTGGACATTGGGTTTCTTACCCTTCTTGTCAGCCAAGTCCCTAAGGAGTCCCATAACGCGCCTAACAACGCAGATGGAAAAACTCAAACGCATAAAATGGGCAGACAGTTGAAAGGACTAATGTGATGTATCATTTAGTGAGACTATAGTCTGAAAATATGAGTAAGCTGTATACTGGTCTTGTTTTAAGTCAAAGAGAGAAAATGTTATTTCGGCCGCGAGGAGAATAGCCCGCCAGATAACGGCATCCGGCAATGGAAAACGGGCTAGTCGCCCGCCCGCGGACGAGAGTCCTGGAAACGCTGAACACAGAGAATTCAACCCGTTCTTAGAAATGTCTGTCGCGATGCCTTCGCTCTGCGACCTCTGGAGTTGCTGTGGAAGCATAGCGACTGTGGGATCGCCGAGGCTATTTTGTAAACATAGAACGGAATCTACCGGGAGCTGTCAAACTCCAGACACAGATAAGTTAAACCGTTCTCGGTAGTGTTTCTCACGACGCGTTGCGACCCCTGGAGTTGATATTGAACCGCAGCAGCTCTCGGAACTCCGAGGCTGTTTAGCAAGCCCAGAATAGAGGTGCGTCGGCAGCTACCAAGTATTATTAGGTCAGTTCATAACTTCGCAGCGTTTTTGTTTTGCATGTTGCTGTCGCTATTTCAGTTTAGGCCTACATATTGTCATTTGATCATCTCGAGATAGTGATGGAGCTGTAGACGCTAGAAGATGGAGCGCCAAGTGGACAAATCGGAACATTTCCGACATATTGTTCCGTTTGATTTCAGTAGAGGGGTGACAGCAGCGGAGGCAGCCGGAACCATTTGCGCCGTGTGTGGAGATAATGCTGCTGGTAAGAGCACGGCGAGAAAATTGTTTTCTAGTTTTAAGGAGGATCGTCTTGACATTAGTGACCCTCCACGTTGCGGAAGACCTTCGGGGTTTGATGAAAACCGTTTAAACACATTAATCCACAATAGTTCACGACAGTGTACTCGTGAACTGTGACCATTGTATCATAGTGCGATATTTGCATGCAGTAGGGAAGGTGCCAAAGTCGAGTGTAAGGGTACCGCATGCTATAAGCAGTGATCAGCAATGATCAGCAGGTGGCCACACGTGGATCTCTGCCTGCCCGTCATCAACTGGCTCGTGAACAACACCGACCATTCCTATCTTGTATCGGTACTGGTGACGATAAATGGTGTCTTTTTACTAACGCACAGAAAAGAAAGGAATAGATGAACACAAACAAAGCAGCAACTCCCCGTACAAAGGCCTGTGCGCATTCACAAAAGATAATGTTATGCATCTGTGGAACAGCGACAGTGTGGTGTACTACGAATTGCTTCCCCGAGGTGTAAACATCACTGCTGTCATTTTCGTGCAGATACAATCCATGCACAAAGACCAGGAAGACAGTCCGAAGTAACGCTACTCCACGATAACACTATGCAGGAACTGAGTTGGGAAGTCATGTCGCACCCAGCCTATTCACCTGATCTTGCGAACTAAAATTTTCGCCTTTTCTGCTCTCTATCAAATAACCCTCAAGAAACTTCCTTTCGAGACGAAAACGCGCTCCGAACATGGTTCGACGAGTTCTTCGTCTCACAAACACGTGATTTCTACAATCGCGGGATCGAAAAGTTACTTCAGCATTGGCAGAATGTTCTAAATAGTGAAGGAGAATATACGAGGGTTGGAACTTAAATAGTGGCAACTATTTATTCACAACCGACGCAAAAGAGTTACAAGTTTGCACCTGTTACTGTCCTTCAAAGTAGTCACCAGCGTTGTGTCGAACCTGTTGCCAGCGGTGTGGAAGGCATAGTATACCGTTAGCAGAGCCCGTTCTGTTGATGGTGTGAATGGAGCCGTCTACTGCCTGTCGAATCTCTGGAACAGTTCTGAAGCGAGCCAGTCCAACGAATGGCGTCATTATGGGTCGCCGCGAAAGTCGAAAGTGCGTCAGAGCCCCAGTATGGTGAAAGTTATGGTAATCCTCGTGTACGACTGTGGTGGTGTTATCCTAACGCATTACGTTCCTCCACGACCGACCGTCAACGCACAGTATTGCTGTTCGTTTTTGCAACATCATCTGCGATCAGCTTTGCGAAAGAAGCGGCGACGCTTTCTGCGCAGCCCACCTATCATTTTGCACGACAATGCACGGGTGCATACAGCTCAAGGTGTAGCTGCTCTGTTCGGCAGATGGGACTGGGAAGTACTGTACCATTCACCATACTCCCGAATTTAATTCCTTGTGACTTTGGTTTGATTCCGAAGATGAAGGAACCACTTGGTGGCATTCGCTTCAGAACTGTTCCAGAGATTCGACAGCCAGTAGACCTCCCCATTCGCATCGTCAACAGAACAGGATCTGCTCACAGTATAGTACGCCTTCCACATCGCTGGCAACGGGCTCTACACAGCGCTGGTGACTACTTTGAAGGACAGTAACAGGTGTAACCATATAACTCTTTCGTATCGGTTGTGAAAATAGTGACTTTTGAAGTTGGGGTCTAGAGGGAAGCCGACAATCTAACTAATCCCAAAGGTATTCCACTGTGTTCAGGTCGGAACTCTGGACAGTCCAGTCTATTTCAGGAACGTTATGTCCAAAAACCATTGCCTTACAGATTCTGCTTTAAGACAGGATGAATTGTCATGTTGATACAAGCATCGTCTTCGAACTGTTGCTCTACTGTACGCAGTACATAACGCTGTAAAATGCGCTCATATCCTTCCACATGTAGCGTTTCCTTAATTGCACTAAGGAGACGACACTCTTAACTATGACCCCACTATACCATAACAATGTATCTCCTCCGTACTTCACTGTTGGCACTACACACGATGGCAGATGACGTTCTGCAAGCATTCGTTGAGCCCAAACCACCCCATCGGATTGCCTCTGGGTATAGAGTGATTCATCACTCCAAATCATTCCTGGATGGTTCCTTTGAAAGGGCACGGCTGACTTCCTTCTCCATTCTTCCCCAATCCGATGGAACCGATGAACTCGCTGTCTGCTCCCCTTCCCCAAATCAGCCAACCACTCCAAATCACTCGTTTCCAGTCATCCGCTGTTCAGTGGCGTCGCTCTTTACACGACATTTCGCGTCGTTTTTTTGTCGGTCTAGCGGAATGCGGGCGGGCGTTACGTGGGGTAGCATCACTTCACGCAGTCTTCCTATTTGTTGTTATTGGATTGTGTCTGCAAGATGTATCAGTTGTCGCCAATAAAGTCAGCAGTGATGGTTACACCTCGGGGAAGGAATTCGTAATTCACCACACTGTCGCTGTTCCACCAGATGCATAGTACTATCTTTTGCGGGTGCGCACGGATGGTTGTACGGGGAGTTGCTACTTTGTTTGGTTCAGATCTTTCTTTCTTTTCCTTACTTTAGCAAAAAGACACCATCTCTCGTCACCAGTAACGATACAGGACAGGAATGGTCGATGTTGTTTATGAGCAAGCGGAGATGTGCTTATAGCCACCCGCGTGGTTTCCATATACCCACTTTTAGAACCATCCGCATTGCGTGGAAATGTCGCACGATGGTTGTGTCATCACAATTCATCACATTTGTGAGTTCTCGAGTACACTGACGTGGATCATTGAGGATTAATGCGTTTGAACGATCTTCATCAAACCCCGAAGGTCTTCCTGAACGTGGAGAATCATTAATGTCAAAACGATCCTCCTTAAAACTAGGAAACCATTTTCTTGCTGCGCCCTGAGCAATGACATTATCCCTGTACGGCGCAAATGCTTCTGGCTGCCTCCACTGCTGTCAACCCCCTATTGAACTCAAACAGAGATGGTTCAAATGGTTCAAATGGCTCTGAGCACTATGGGACTCAACTGCTGTGGTCATCAGTCCCCTAGAACTTAGAACTACTTAAACCTAACTAACCTAAGGACATCACACACATCCATGCCCGAGGCAGGATTCGAACCTGCGACCGTAGCAGTCGCACGGTTCCGGACTGCGCGCCTAGAACCGCGAGACCACCGCGGCCGGCCTCAAACAGAGAATACGTCGAAAATTTTCTAGGGCACACAGCTCCTCTCACTATCTCCAAATGACAAAATGACCTTAAGTAAAAACAAATAGCAACAGCGAATTACAAATAAAAATGAAAATCGATAAATAAACCTATAGCAACAGGAATACCAACATGCAAAACAAAAACGCACTACAGACTTATCCACCAACCTCATAGGCATTGCATACGTAAGAAAGAAATAAAGCAGGAAATATCTTTCTAACGGCCTGTCTACCTGGTACTACTCGGTAGGCGAATAGCAACGAATAACGAGACCGCCAAACGAGGTTGTCCTGCACTGTGTCTTGCGCTCAACGTTTTTGTGAAGTATTCAGAGGGTCGGTAACAGATTCATAAAGTTTCGCATCTCTCGAGCCGAGAGCAGTAATTTGCATCTGGAGCAGCGAGCAGCGCGTTCCGCGCAAAACGAGAGCAAAGTCGATTCATTTTTATTGAGCCCGCACGGCGCGGCGCGGAGTACAGAAATGTAATCAGTTGTTGCGGTTAGCAACGTTCATTAGCGCACCGTCCACAAATCTGGGTCACCAGCGGGAGGGGCGTGGAGGGGTGGGAGGTGCCGTGGTGGGGCGCGGTTGGGGGAGGGGCGAAGGGTTGCAATGGAGGGGGGGTGGGGGGCGGGGGCTCCGCATTGCGCAGAACCCGAGGCAGTCAGCTGGAGCAGCGGCTGCGTCTGGATCCTCTGCCTGCGAGGCTGGGAGCGCTGGCGTCTACTGTAGGAGGCGCCCGAGTCAACTGAAATGAGTACATTATCGGGATGAAATCAGAGCAGGTGCAGAGATCCTAATCTTTTGTTTACCAGGAGTAATATCTTTCTCAGCATTATTACTTTGTTAATAACGTACAGTCAAGAACATACTACATTAATGTAACATCCACATCTGCCATGTGTGTGATAAAAGTAATGAGACTAATTTTTTATCTACCCAAGTTTTTTTTTTGCGTACAACAGTACTGTGCCCTTCTAAATAAACATATCATAGAAAGGTTTGCATCATCTCGGTTCCGAGAGTTCCGGAACCTGTACAAAACATTGGAATAGAGATCAACATAAACATCATTTCCGTCCTTCTTATTCCTCTAGAAAAGCACACATTGCATGTTGTACTACCATACAGCGAGACCTTCAGAGGTGGTGGTCCAGATTGCTGTACACACCGGTACCTCTAATACCCAGTAGCACGTCCTCTTGCATTGATGCATGCCTATATTCGTCGTGGAATAAAAATGATTCAAATGGCTCTGAGCACTATGGGACTTAACATCTATGGTCATCAGTCCCCTACAACTTAGAACTACTTAAACCTAACTAACCTAAGGACATCACGCAACACCCAGTCATCACGAGGCAGAGACGTCGTGGCATACTATCCACAAGTTCATCAAGGCACTGTAGGTCCATATTGTCCCACTCCTCAACGGCGATTCGGCGTAGATCCCTCAGAGTGGTTGGTGAGTCACGTCGTCCATAAACAGCCCTTTTCAATCTATCCCAGGCATGTTCGATAGGGTTTATGTCTGGAGGACATGTTGGCCACTCTAGTCGAACGATGTCGTTATCCTGAAGGAAGTCATTCCCAAGATGTGTACGATGAGGGAGTGAATTGTCGTCCATGAAGACGAATGCCTCGCCAATATGCTACCGATTTGGCTGCACTATCGGTCGGAGGATGGCATTCACGTATCGTACAGCCATTACTGCTCCTTCCATGACCACTAGCGGCGTACGTAGGCCCCACATAATGCCACCCCAAAACAGCAGGGAACCTCCACCTTGCTACACTCGCTAGACAGTGTGTCTAAGGCGTTCAGTCTGACCGGATTGGCTCCAAACACGTCTCCGACGATTGTCTGGTTGAAGGCATATGCGACACTCATCGATGAAGAGAACGTGATGTCAATCCTGAGCGGCCCATTCGGCATGTGGGGCCCATCTGTACTGTGCTGCATGTTGTCGTGGTTGCAAAGATGGACCTCGCCATGGAGCTCGAGAGTGAAGTTGTGCATGATGCAGCCTATTGCACATAGTTTGAGTGGTAACATGACGTCCTGTGGCTGCACGAAAAGTGTTATTAAACATGGTGGCGCTGCTGTCAGGGTTCCTCCGAGCCATAATTCGTAGATAACGGTCATCCAAAGCAGTAGTAGCCTATGGGCGGCCTGAGCGAGACATGTCATCGACAGTCCCTGTCTCTCTGTATCGACTCCATGTCCGAACAACATCGCTTTGGTTCACTCTGAGACGCCTGGGTACTTCCCTTGTTCAGAGCCCTTGCTGGCACAAAGTAATAAGGCGGACGCGATCGAACCACGGTATTGACGGCCTAGGCCTGGTTGAACTACATATAACACGAGCCGTGTACCTCCTTCCTGGTGGAATGACTGGAACTGATCGGCTGTCGGACCCCCTCCGTCTAATAGGCGCTGTTCATGCATAGCTGTTTACATCTTTGGTCGGGTTTGGTGACATCTCTGAACAGTCAAAGGGACTGTGTCTGTGATACAATATCCACAGCCAATGTCTGTCTTCAGGAGTTCTGGGAACTGGGGTGATGCAAAACTGTTTTTGATATGTGTAGTTCCCTACGGCATTTATACACTGATGGAGTCGTTGTTCCCAGTATTGGTAGCAGAGCTGAAAGGCTTCTACTTGGGGTGCCTTTAACATGTCGGCCACATTTTTTTTAATGTTCTCCAAGGTCACAAAATCACGTCCTTTAAAGACAATTTTCGGTTTCGAAAAAAGAGAAAAGTCACAAGGATTCAAATCAGGTGGATAGGGGAGCTATGGGACAACAGGAATGCCTTTTGATGTGAAAAATTCCAAGATGGGAGTGGCCATGTGATATGAGAAGTTGTCGTGATGCAGCAACAACTTGTCTGCGATGTCTATCCTGACCCTTTTCACCCTTTCCTGAACCTTTCAAGGATAGCTTTGTAAAACATGTGGTTGACAATTCGTCAGTCTAGAGGGAAACATTTTTTATGCAAGATAACCCTGGTGTCAAAAATGCAAATAAGTATTGTTTTTATCTTTGATTTGCTCACTCGAGCTTCTTTCGGCCGAGGAGATATCGATAGTACTCCAAAATCCAGGGCTCATCGCCTGTGATCACACGAAAGTCCGACTATTCCCTACACGATGTTCTAGGCTCTCCAGAATCCAACGAGCTAGCTGCACTGCCATGAGTAGCGGTGGAAGATTGGTTACATCCTGGAGCAGGTTTCCTTTTGAAACTTATCAACGTAGGTTAAAGTTTAGTTTGGGGCAAGATACTTGAACCTTTCTGTAATTAAAATTCAAGCATTTAGGCTAGAATTATAAATGAGGCAGCCACTAACATGTGGAACAGACTTTTGTAGCCGCCCACTGTGGGAACAGACTCTATACTCTTGAGCTTTTCTATAAAAGCCTACCTCTTCCGCCAGGTCTGCCATTCTGATGATCTTCATCTCCGCTATCACTGCCGTTAAGGTCTTCACGGTCATCCCGACAAGGAACCCTTACAAGGTACCATCACTGGGTGAGGTGAACCAAGGTTTTTTTTTTTTTTTTGATGTGTTATTCCATCTTTCCCCCTTTTTCAACCGGACTTCGGACCGGCTTTGGCGGAAAATGTGTGTGTGTATTAGCAGAAACAAGAGTGTTGTATTTATGTCTTATTGCTTTATGATTAGAATGCCACTATAGAATTTGAACTTAAACAACAATAAACAAGGCTCAAGCACAGAGAGAGGAGCGAAGAGATGGACAGAGGGGTGGGATGAAATGGACATAGAAAACGGAAAGAAGGAGACGGATAGAGAGAGGAGGAGGAGGTGATTGACAGAGAGTACAGGAATGAGGAAGAGGAGATGGACAAAGAAAAGGCGAGGGGGAGATGGACAGAGAGGGAGGAGAGAAGGCGAATAGGATCTATATCCATTTCCCATACAAATTAGAAACGTGTGCTTTCTCTTTTCTTTCTTTTCCATTTAACTAGACTGAGCCACAGAAAATCGTGGCCGGGTGCAGCTATTCATAAATAAATGTAACTTATAACACATAAATGGGCAGAAGGGTCCATTATTGTATTGTTACAAGACAACAGAATAGTCACTGGAAGCTTTCACACCCGTTAAGTATCTGTGAGTATGGGTATGGAGCGATTTAAATAGGGACATCCACATAAAACTAACTGCAAGGTGGACAGGTGCTAGACTAGGAATCATTGAAAAAATCGTCAGGTAGTGTAGTCCGCAAACGACGGAAGCAGCATAAAAATACCTTCGTTCGAAGAGTACTACAATGTTGTTCGTCAGTCTGGGATATGTAACAGATAGAATTTAAAGAGAAAATAGAGATGATCGAAAGAAGAGCAACACGTTTCGTTACAGATTCATTGAGTAAGCCTGAAAGCGTCACAGGGATACTCAGCGAACGCTTGTGGCATAAGCTACAAGAGAGGCGACGCACATCGCATTGTACTTTATTGTTAAAATTCCGAGAGCATACATTCCTAGAAGAGATAACCAATGTATTACTTACCCCTACGCATATCTCACGAAAAGACCATGAAGCTAAAATTATATAAAATGGCTCGCGGAAATAGACGTAGATATTTGAGTTGTGTGAGAAAAGAACAAGTTCTCCATGTACGCGTACACCACCATTACTCTACCATGCAAAGGTAGGGGTTACACTCGTCTGGTGTGAGACGTTCCCGACGGGGGGGAGGGGGCAGGGGACGACCCCTGGGGGCTGAACCACACAATAACCCTGAAAGGGTGGTTCGGTGTGGGGCGGCGGAGGGTTGAAGTGGACTGTGGTAGTCGTCATTGGATTGTAGACCACTGCAGCTGCTGCGGGGATGGAGCCTTCCATCGTTTCCAGGCCCCCGGTTAACATACAATACAATACAATTTCAAGAAACAAGATATATGGATGAAAATACGGTTGAGTCAGGTAGGTAGAGAATTTACCAGCTATTAGAAATTTCCACCAGCCATTAGAAAGACCAATAATATGACTATGTTAAGGACAGTTTTTATGGCCAAACAGCAACTTACTGAATCAATAACTAATTTAAGCTCCCCATCAGAATAAATTTCATTTCTGACTTTTAAGTCAGGCAATAAAAGTTACACCTTTATAAATGCACGTGCACCTATCGACCAACATACCAGAATAAGCGTTGAAAAAGTGGAAGATTTTTGGGAAATGCTAGATTACGAAACATCCAACTACCGAAAGAACATATCAAAATTTTATTGGGAGACTATAATGAGCAAGTTGGTAAAGAAAGAATATTGAAATCGGTAGTTGGAGAATATCCAGTACATGAAAGAAGAAACAGAAATAGGTAAAGGCTCATAGACATTTGTAAACAAATTAATTAAACAAATTAATTAAAATTAATGACAACATTCTTCAGAAAACTTGCAAGAAAGAAAAAAATGGGTATCACTTAATCCAGATTAAGATGAATATTAAATAGACCATGTGGCAATAAATACTAGTAACAACAAAGAAATCTTGGATGTCAGAATGAGCGAGGGCCTAAACTTAGACTCACACCATTATATAACAGAAATAAAGACCAAGTTTCAACTGAACAAACCTAAACCGAAACTAAAAAGATTTCCAAGAGTAAACACTAAATTTCTCGCTCAAAACCAGGATAAATTCTATGATATACTAAATAAACGAAAGATGAGGGAATGGAAAGAAATCAAAGAAACGATGATACAGTCAGCTACAAAGAATACCAAGACTCAGATGGTGGAATAAGTTATGTGATGAAACAATTCACAATCGACTAAAGGGATGGAAAAAATGGTACAGTAATAAGAAGCGTGAATATTGAGAAGAGTTAAAGGCGAAAGGAAAAAAAAACAGCAAAAATTATAAGTGAAAAGAACATATGACAAAGACAGACTAGAATAAATGGATTCAGACTGTAAAAGGAACTAGACTAGCGGCTTCTATAAGACTTTTAAAGAAATTTTAACAGGATTCCAGGATAAAAATGGAAATATAGTTTTAAGCAATAAAGAGAACTGGCAGCTTTTAGCTTAATACTTTTTTAAAAATCTATTAAAGTATCAAGATCCTATTGTCAGGTTACAATATCAATAACCACAACATGAAAATCCACCTTGGAACCACCTACAAGAGAAGAAATAGAAAAGATTATCAATTGATTGAAAATAACACACACTAGGAGAGGATGGGATAGTAACAGAAATAGGGAAACTGGTGGGCTTATGCACAAGGTAGAAAATTCACAAGGCCTAAAAAACCCAAAGGAATCATACCCAGCCATTAGAAACAAACACTGATTCTTCCTCTCTACAAGAAAGGAGATAAATCAGACACCAAAAACTACAGGGGTATCTCCTTGTTACCTGTAACATACAAAATATTGTCTAAAGCACTTCTAAACAGAATAGAGGAACAAGTGGGATCTGATGTAGGAGACTACCAAGCAGGATTTAAGAAAGGTAGATCATGTACAGAGAGATTCTTAATTTAAAAACTTTTTCGAGAGTAAGAACTATACAAAATAATAACAGAGTTACTTTCATTGACTTTACGAAGGCTTACGACTCAGTTGACAGACAACACTATTTCAGATACTTTACGTATCAGGGTTAGATGAAAATACAGAAGACTTGTTGAACAAACGCTCACTGATATAAAATCAAGGATTACATTTGAAGGTGAAATTTCTGAACCATTCAGAACCAAAAGAGGAGTTCGAGAAGGATACGGACTATCCCCAGTTCTCTTTAACTTGGTTTTAGTTACAATAGTAAAAACATGGGAAAACATTAGAAAACAGAGGTGTAAAAGCTATAACCACAGGACAAGGAAAGAACAAATCTGAAGTAAGGTGTTAATCTTTGCGGATTATCCAGCAATGATAGATGAAAACCGAACAATCACAACTTTTATGTTTGATATATTACACGAGAGAGAAAACAAGTATATAGAATACAAACACAATAGAGAAAAATTTATTAAAACAAAGTGTGAAAACATTAAAAGAGTTGAGAAATTTAAATACCTCAGGGAATGGATCCAACCCAATGGACTGGATAAAACAACAAATAAAGAAAGAGTAAAGAAATTAGAATGTGATACAAATTAACACAAAACTTCTACAATAAGAAATCAATACCCACCTATGTGAAGACATTATAATTCAGTTGTTAGGACACAAGCAACATACAAATCAGTTTGCCTAACATTGAATAAGTAAGGCGAACTAAGAGAACTAGAAAAAAGGGAGAGGAAAGTACTAAGAATAGTTCTAGATTTCGAGAAAAACAATGAAATCATAAGGATTAAAAGGCGAAATGAAGATTTATATAAAAATACAGAAAAATCACAAATACAGTGAGGAAGAGACGGCTAAAATCATGTGGACAATTAAAAATAATGGAAAAAACACGGATTACAAAGAAAATTTTTAACTACATTAATAAATTGAAGAAAACTGTGCAATGGGTAGAAGCAGTTGGTTGGTTGGTTGGTTGGTTTGGGGAAGGAGACCAGACAGCGTGGTCATCGGTCTCATCGGAATAGGGAAGGATGGGGAAGGAAGTCAGCCGTGCCCTTTCAGAGGAACCATCCCGGCATTTGCCTGGAGTGATTTAGGGAAATCACGGAAAACCTAAATCCGGATGGCCGGACGCAGGACTGAACCGTCGTCCTTCCGAATGCGAGTCCAGTGTCTAACCACTGCGCCACCTCGCTCGGTAGAAGCAGTGAAGAAAGATGGGAACAAAATAGTGTTACAGAAGAAATAATATGTGACAGCAATCCCTTCAGGCTACTGACAGGCTACTATGAGAAACGTAAGTCAAAACCTCGATCAAAGAGAGTGTGGGCAGATGATCAGAGACGAGCAGTTGGAGACAAAATGAATATATATATATATATATATATATATATATATATATATATATATATATATACTAAAGATTATGTCTTCTACATGTGTCTAAGAATTTTTTACAGTGACGTGCAAAAATCTGAAGTAAATCAGATAGGTAAATTTTGAGATTTTTGCTAACTGTGTTTTCCCTTAATATATGAAACATGTATATTTATATATTATGTTTATTAAGATATTCATATATTAATGAATTAGGTACCCAAAAATTCAGTGTTGTGTCAATGATTCAAAGCAATCTGGAGATTAATGATTTTGAAGAAACCAAAATTTGCATTTCTATATCGTTCCCCCTTTTATTCCAGCAAGTATATAAAAATACGTGATTATTCGAATGCAATATTGAATCAAGATTTCAAAGCAACTGATCAAGAACTTTCAGAGATTTGGCATTTGAAGAAACGGACATCTACGTTTGTACTTATACGGAAACCGTAAACATTCATAATCGCAAACCTCCTTAAGTTTTTGACCAGAAGCTTTGAAATTTTGATACAACGTTGCATTGAAATATATGTGTGCCCCTAAATACGTCTTTTAAAATGTATGATATATATAATTTTTAGGTACATAAAGACATGTCTGTATTAGAATGCAACGTTGTGTCAAAATTTCAAAGCAATTGATCAAGAACTTTCGGAGATTTGGTATTTTGAACAAACGAACATTTACATTTTTATTTATGTAGATGAGAATCAACTGACAGTCTCAGCACCCAATCTCGATCCTCTACAGGTCTTCCTGCATTTCGATGCGGTTTACTAGTGGTCGGCTTCGCTGTTTATAAGAGCATCATCTGCGAAAACTGTCATGGAAGGTATTTGTATGTAAATGTTGTGAAAATAATGGCTCCCTAACACCTCGTGTGGTAAGCCCGAAGTTACTTTTACGTCCGAAGATTTCTCTCCGTTAGAAACGACATGCCGTCTTCTGTTTGCTAGAAATTCTTCAATCCTGTCACACAGCTGGCCTGATATTCCGTACGCCTTTATTTTGTTCGTTAGGCAAAGTGCGGAGCCGTATCGAACGCATTCCGGATGTCAAGGAAAATGACATCAACATGGGCGACGGTAACTATTGGTTTTGTGGATCTCGAGGACGAACAAACGAGCTGAGTTCGACACAATCGTTGTTTTCATAATCCATGTTGGTTCTGACAGAAGAGTGTTTCGGTCTCTAGAAGCGCTATAATACGCGAACGTAAAACATGTTTCAAAATTCTACAACAGACCGACGTCAGAGATATAGGCCTGTAGTTTCGTGCGTCTGTTCGACGACACTTCTTGAAAACGGGAAAACCTGCGCTTTTTATCCATTCATTAGGAGCACCTCGCTTCTCCAGCGACCTACGATACACAGCTATTAGAAGAGGAGGAAGCTCTTTCGCATAATCTTTGTATTGATTTCAGTTAATTTTCCAACCCGGGGCCACTTATTTCGATATCTGTCAACTTGAGGTTGATGAGAGAATTTAAATGAGGAACTGCAGTACAATCTTCCTCAGTAAAACAGTTTTGGAAAGGGAGTTCAGTATTTCGGCTTTTTCTCTGTCATCCTCTGTTACGATGCGGTAAGCAAAGGCATTTAAAATAAATGTATTTTCGTGTGTTTTTACTGTATACGGTTTCACTGCAAAATGACTGTTAAATCAAGTGATTTCTCACGTCTTGTGCTACTCTACAAATCACTTCTTATCATCTTTCATAAAGAGTCCAACACCACATGTCAGACGAATTCGTTTGATATGATGGAGATGTTTCATTGTTCTATAGAATGCACATCACATTAATGCTCCTTTTTCTGGAATATTTACAGCTTCATTTCATTATTCATTTAGTACTGGAACGTGTGTTTTTAGCAGCTGAACCGTAGTCGTTTGTTTGCTCTTGTTGTTGGCTGTCACATTGATGTCCTCATAAGCCCTTTAATGTCAGAGACTCTAATCTACGAATTCATTATGTCTTCTGCATTCATTTCTCCGATAAGTATGCTAGCACAGACTACAGCCAGATTAACAAACTACTGCTAATTATCGATTAAATCTAAAGCCACAATCTGGCCATCTCATGGTTGTGGAATTGCAAATGATTGTCATTTGTGAGTATTGTACTTGAAACGCAAACTGTTTAACTTGTCTAATTCAGTGTGTGTACAGGACCTCATGGACATGCTAGTATCTCGTGTTCTTTTATAACGTCTTATACTTTCTCTCCATACATTTTGTAACTGTGATTGGCGTACAGCTATGTGTCGTTTGTACCTCAGTAATATGTGGTAACACATTGTGTGCTTTTATCTATCGGCATTTACACTTATATCAACATCTGTAATTGAAATTCCAGTTAATTCTGATACTTTTACTTATACTTTGCTGAGTGATACAACCACACAAGACTTTATACTGGTTTCTTCATCCCAAGCCAGTAATTTTTTGCATGGTCCTTCCATGGCTCCCCAAGCTCTTAATTACGCACATTTCCATCAGATAACGCTATGTATGCCAGAAGCAGAAGTAGAAATATATTTTCTATGAGCTTCAGACCATAAGGCAAATTTGACATTGTACGAGTCCACGAGATGCGACATGATTGCACAAATAGTATCTCTTGCATAAAAGTCCATCTAATGAGGTGTCAGCTTCAGAGCATAACTATCAGCCAACAGATCCGTACTAAAGCTACAGTTTAATCTCTGTCGAGAAATAAATTCATGGTATTTAGATAACATCCAGTTCAAGTCAGATATAATTCTAAGTTACCAGCATTCTCTTAAACTTACGATTTAGGCACAAGCAAGTTCATTATTTCAAATTCTATTTTATTGTTTTTAGGTAAAGTCGATTTCACCAGATACAATAATGGCACATAATGATAGAAAGAAGACATTTGTCTGACTTCATTACAAAATATTAAACATAATTGCATGAGATTGTAACACCCCACCCGTCACTTATCTGGTTTTGGCGTGTGTACGCCCCAGCTAATTGACTAACAGATCAATAGAGAGTGCAAAACTGCTGCAATATCGGATAACGCAAAAAAAGTAATAAGACCCTGTGACTCCTGATTGAACCGCAGTGGGAGTGTTGACATTAATTGATTCAGAATTGATCACTTTTAAATAAAAAGAGGTGCACATTGATGTTATATTCAGCTATTGAACACCAGATGCAAATGTTGAACATAAAATTAACTAAGAAAGTGACTTGGGATTTCAACTACTTGATTGAAAACAGATGCAGTCGATTAGCACAAATTTATTTTAACTCCCGACCTTCAATCATCACATTACAAGACTCTCCTATCAGGCAGTGGTAATAAATTGCGTTTGCATGGAGTAAAGTGCGATAACTCAAAAGTAATTCCTATCGACTGACCCAGGCGTAATGCGAAGTGCGAGAAGAATTCTACAATACACGGCCCATAAAACCCTTGTGGAAACTTTGCCGACGTGATCCAACAAATTAATCAGTGGCTGGAGCGGGCCCAATATCACCTGATACAGCGTGGCGGAGCGGCGTTGTTGTCGGACGTCGGCCGACCTCGTGGTGCTGCAAGGCTGCGCTCATCTATTCACTCCTAGCTATATTGTTCAGTACATAGCTGAACCAAAACTTCCTATCTCCAAGCTCAATCGTTCCATTTGCTAAGTCCTAAACTGCAGAGATGCTCACTCTTTCTCAGGCAAGCTGAGTAAAGAACGCCATGTCCGCACTCTAGGCAAGCTGGGATCGGAAGACCAACACGGGGACTTCCCCCAGTCCGCTATTCGCCTCAGTTACCCCTCTAGCAAAATCACTTATGCCAATTGTACCGCAAGTCGCGTTAATTATGCATCGCTTCCCAGTGCCGACCAATGCCTGCTCTGGGAAGTGAACAAATTCCCACAAAATTTCCCTTCCTATCAACTTCTTCTATTTAGCTCCTCCCAGGCCACCCATCAAGGTTAGCGTCTGAACAAAACACCAATTTTTCCGGAATTCTGACTCCCAGGAGAGTACTTCAAATTTCTTTGTCCTATGTTCCCATCGGAGGCCGGCATATTTCATCCTGTCACTCTTCACCTGATTCACTTCAGACTATGCAGACCTTGAATTCAGCGTGAAGTTGCTATAGTCACGAACACACATATTTTGGCTGCTGTTGACCGCTCCACCATAGCTTTGTGCGGCTTACTCGCATGTTTCACTGAAAACAGGACGACGGACATTTATCGACAGGTGTACAAGTTCTCCGTCTGCTTCCCAGTACACCAGCATGGGGTCAACCACCCACTCACTGTGACCCATCTTAAGGCAGCTGGAGGCTGCACCCTGTTACTGCTTTCTCAGAGCTTGAGCCGCCCTAAGCTGCCTATTGTCGCTTCCCTTCGCCGCTCCCCAGCTGTCCACGGTCAACTCGAATACTTCCCTGGGATAAACTAGCCTCCAGTAAATCGACGCGTTTCCATAAAGTTTTCATGTCGTGTTACTTTAAAACCATCACCTGACATTAATTATTCCAATACGTCCATACTATACCTTCTATAAGATGCATTGTGCCTTGTCAGTCATTTTTGTTCAGCTCTACTGTTCGCTCAATGTGAGTTAGGTGATCTTTAATTACTTCATGTAAGGTGCATAGTTCTTGCCATCTTACAAGATAATTGAGCAGCATGGTACATTAGTATGACTGTGCCATTAAATAAAACTCACAATATTTAATATATGAAATCTAATTACGTATATTGCAAGATTCCAACCACGTCGCACAACTTAATGCACGATGCCTCTGGACTATGGCCCACTGTAAACAGTTCATCTGGTCTGTAACGAACGAAGCCCCTCAACGTACAGATCACCTCTTACCAACACAGATATGAAGTGAATAACTGCATGTAACGCAAATAATTTAGGAAATAGTAGCCCTAACAAAGGAGTTGAGGCTGTAGCCCTTGTCAAAACCAGTAGTAATAAACGGAGTGGTGGGGTTCATCTATCTACTGAAACCAAGGATGGGGCCACTTTGACTGTAGTTTGCTAAAAATGCGACAGAAAAATACAAACACGATAAAGAAAAGATACAATAAATTCTCCACAACACAGATAAGGAGACGTTGGAACACAAGATCCTTACAATATGTCCAACTGAATACAAGCACGGAATGGCAAAGCCCGCGGGGAAGGGGTGCTAAAAAGAATCTCGTAAATAATCCATACTTCACCGAAGTAAATCAAACATGCGGTTCTGTTGCATCCATGTAGTGTAGGGTAAAGATAATCACATGCAGAAATTTCAAGATCCCAAATCATGACTGAGCCATCGAACACCAAACTAAATTTCTAACAAGGTCCTCCGAACTTTAGAAAGAAACGCACCTTGCAAAACCCCGAAGTGAAGACTTACCCTTAACCCTCCAAGATTAACTGCAGGAAGGCTACCTCTAAGAACTAACCTCTTAATGCTTGAGCACAAAGCTAAATGGAAAACGTGATAATTACGGTCCTAGTCATAGCTCTTAAAGTTAGGAATTCGCAAAACAAACATCTCACTCTGACTAATACAAACTGACCGGAGTAATATGTTGCTGAAGATCTTTAGCTGATGGCTAATATCCTCCAGGATATAGATTAAAATCCTACAACTTCATGTTGTAGAGGTGGTCGTACGGAAACAATGATTCAGCTCAGTATTCACACTTATTCTTAAACACTTAAGTATAAACACGCCGGCACCTGCTAACCCTCTCTTCCCGGCTGCAGTCCCATCCACCGGTCACCGATTTGTTCGCCGAAGTATTTCCAGTCACTGAGTCTCCATTCCACTGCTCAGCACGTTCGCACACACCCCAGATATGCATAATCCATTAAAAACAGTCACTGAGCTAACGAAGAGAGACATGCCAATTACAGAGACCACCCTACTGCCAGTCTCCGTGTTTTATGGCATCAATAATGTTTTCCAAACCGAATTTCTCCCTTGTTAGCCTCAGAATGGTAAACATATTCAAATTATTAATGGAACCGACACGCAAAAGACGCGCTGCGTTTCAGCCTAACACTGTCTCATCACTCTCCTCTCCTATCAATGTTGGCAGCGTGAACCTACCGTAGTCCTACACCTATATCTACATCTACATGGTTACTCTGCAATTCGCACTTAAGGGCCTGGCAGAGGGTTCATCGAACCATTTTCATACTACTTCTCTACCATTCCACTCTCGAATGGCGCGTGGGAAAAAGGAGCACCTAAATCTTTCCGTTCGAGCTCTGATTTCTCTTATTTTATTATGATGATCATTTCTCCCTACGTAGGTGGATGTCAACGAAATACTTTCGCATTCGGAGGAGAAAGTTGGTGATTAAAATTTCGTAAATAGATGTCGCCGCAAAGAAAACCTCCTTTGTTTCAGTGACTGCCACCCCAACTCGCGCGTCATATCAGTGACACTCTCACCCCCACTGCGCGATAACACGAAACGAGCTGCCCTTCTTTGCACTTTTTCGATGTGCTCCGTCAATCCTACCTGGTAAGGATTCCACACCGCGCAGCAATATTCCAGCAGAGGACGGAAAAGTGAAATGTAGGCTGTCTCTTTAGTGGGTTTTTCGCATCTTCGAAGTGTTCTGCTAACAAATCGCAGTCTTTGTTTCGCCTTCCCCACAATATGATCTATGTGGTCTTTCCAGTTTAAGTGGCTCGTAATTGTAATTCCTCGGTACTTAGTTGAATTGACAGTCCTCAGATTTGTGCGGTATACCGTATGCCCAAAATTTATCTGATTTCTCTTAGTACCCATGTGGATGACCTCGCACTTTTCTTTGTTTAGTGCCAATTGCCACTTTTCGCACCATACAGAAATTCTCTCTAGATCATTTTGTAATTGGAATTGATCGTCTGATGATTTTACTAGACGGTAAATTACAGCGTCATCTGCAAACAATCTAAGGGGGCTGCTCAGATTATCACCTAGGTCATTTATGTAAATCAGGAACGGCAGAGGGCCTATGACAATACCTTGAGGAACGCCAGGTATCAATTCTGTTCTACTCGATGATTTACCGCCTATCACTACGAACTGTGACCTCTCTGAGAGGAAATCACGAATCCAATCACACAACTGAGACGATACTCCATACGCACGCAATTTGATTAATAGTCGCTTGTGAGGAACGGTATCATAAGCCTTCTGGAAATCTAGGAACGTCCACTGGACCTGACGGGATACCAATTCGATTCTACACAGAGTACGCGAAAGAACTTGCCCCCCTTCTAACAGCCGTGTACCGCAAGTCTCTAGAGGAACGGAGGGTTCCAAATGATTGGAAAAGAGCACAGATAGTCCCAGTCTTCAAGAAGGGTCGTCGAGCAGATGTGCAAAACTATAGACCTATATCTCTGACGTCGATCTGTTGTAGAATTTTAGAACATGTTTTTTGCTCGAGTATCATGTCGTTTTTGGAAACCCAGAATCTACTATGTAGGAATCAACATGGATTCCGGAAACAGCGATCGTGTGAGACCCAACTCGCTTTATTTGTTCATGAGACCCAGAAAATATTAGATACAGGCTCCCAGGTAGATGCTATTTTTCTTGACTTCCGGAAGGCGTTCGATACAGTTCCGCACTGTCGCCTGATAAACAAAGTAAGAGCCTACGGAATATCAGACCAGCTGTGTGGCTGGATTGAAGAGTTTTTAGCATACAGAACACAGCATGTTGTTATCAATGGAGAGACGTCTACAGACGTTAAAGTAACCTCTGGCGTGCCACAGGGGAGTGTTATGGGACCATTGCTTTTCACAATATATATAAATGACCTAGTAGATAGTGTCGGAAGTTCCATGCGGCTTTTCGCGGATGATGCTGTAGTATACAGAGAAGTTGCAGCATTAGAAAATTGTAGCGAAATGGAGGAAGATCTGCAGCGGATAGGCACTTGGTGCAGGGAGTGGCAACTGACCCTTAACATCGATAAATGTAATGTATTGCGAATACATAGAAAGAAGGATCCTTTATTGTATGATTATATGATAGCGGAACAAGCACTGGTAGCAGTTACTTCTGTAAAATATCTGGGAGTATGCGTGCGGAACGATTTGAAGTGGAATGATCACATAAAATTAATTGTTGGTAAGGCGGGTACCAGGTTGAGATTCATTGGGAGAGTGCTTAGAAAATGTAGTCCGTCAACAAAGGAGGTGGCTTACAAAACACTCGTTCGACCTATACTTGAGTATTGCTCATCAGTGTGGGATCCGTACCAGATCGGTCTGACGGAGGAGATAGAGAAGATCCAAAGAAGAGCGGCGCGTTTCGTCACAGGGATATTTGGTAACCGTGATAGCGTTACGGAGATGTTTAGCAAACTCAAGTGGCAGACTCTGCAAGAGAGGCGCTCTGCATCGCGGTGTAGTTTGCTCGCCAGGTTTCGAGAGGGTGCGTTTCTGGATGAGGTATCGAATATATTGCTTCCCCCTACTTATACCTCCCGAGGAGATCACGAATGTAAAATTAGAGAGATTAGAGCGCGCACGGAGGCTTTCAGACAGTCGTTCTTCCCGCGAACCATTCGCGACTGGAACAGGAAAGGGAGGTAATGACAGTGGCACGTAAAGTGCCCTCCGCCACACACCGTTGGGTGGCTTGCAGAGTATAAATGTAGATGTAGATGAACATGGAATCGTTCTGAGATCCCTTGTCGACAGCACTCATTACTTCATGGGAATAAAGAGCTAGCTGTGTTGCACAAGAACGATATTTTCTGAATCCGTGTTGGTTATGTATCAGTAAGTCATTTTCTACAAGGTGATTCATAATGTTCGAGTACAGTATATGCTCCAAAATCGTACTGCAAATTGAGGTCAGTGATATGCGTCTGTAATTCAATTCCTCTCTTGAATATTGGTGTGACATGTGCTACTTTCTAGTCCTTAGGAACAGACCTTTCGTCAAGTGAGCGGTTGTATATAATTTCTAAGAAGGCTCTATTGTGTCTGCATACTCTGAAAGGAACCAGATTGGTATACCATCTGGACCGGAAGACTTGCCTTTCTTAATTGACTTGAGTTGAAACTTCCTGGCAGATTAAAACTGTGTGCCGGACCGAAACTCGAACGCGAGACCTTTGCCTTTCGCGGGCAAGTGCTCTACCAACTGAGCTACCGAAGCACGACTCACGCCCCGTCCTCACAGCTTTACTTCTGCCAGTACCTCGTCTCCTACTTTCCAAACTTTACAGAAGGTCTCCTGCTAACCTGGAGTTCTGCAAGGTTCGCAGGAGAGCTTCTGTAAAGTTTGGGAAGTAGGAGACGAGGTACTGGCAGAAGTAAAGCTGTGAGGACGGGGCGTGAGTCGTGCTTCGGTAGCTCAGTTGGTAGAGCACTTGCCCGCGAAAGGCAAAGGTCCCGAGTTCGAGTCTCGGTCCAGCACACAGTTTTAATCTGCCAGGAAGTTTCATATCAGCGCACACTTCGCTGCAGAGTGAATATCTCATTCTTGACTTGAGTTGTTTCGCAACACCTAAGATATCTACTTTTATGTCACTCATGCTAAGAGCTGTTCTGGTTTCGAATTCTGGAATATTTACTTCGCCTTCTTTCGTGAAGGAATTACGGAAAACTGTATTTAGTAACTCCGCTTTAGTGGCACCATCATCGGTAACATTTCCATCACTATCGCGCAGTGACGGTATTGACTGCATTTTGCCACTGGTGTACTTTACATACGACCAGAATCTCTTTGTGTTTTCTACCATATTTTGAGACAGTGTTTCATTGTGGAAACTATTAAAAGCATCTCGCATTGACGCCCGCGCTAAGTTTCGAGCTTCCGTGAAACTTAGCCAATCTTGGGGATTTTGCGTTCTTTTGAATTAGGCATGCTTTTTTCGTTGCTTCTGCAACAGTGTTCTGACGTGTTTTGTGTACCATGGTGGATCAGTCCCGTCTCTTATTAACTTACGCGGTATGAATTTACCTATTGGTGTCGATACTATATCTTTGAATTTGAACCATATCTGGTCTACACGTACATAATTAGCTTGGAAGGAACCTCTCTCAGGAAGACATCAAGCGAACTTATATCTGCTGTTTTAATTACATATATTTTGCGCTTATTTTTAGTGGTTTTGGTTGATATAGTTTTGATCTTCGCTACAATGACCTTGTGTTCACTAATCCCTGTATCCGTCATGACACTCTCTATTAGATCAGGAGTATTTGTGGCTAAGAGGTCAAGTGTGTTTTCGCAACCACTTTACAATTCGTGTGGGCTCATGAACTAATTGTTCAAAGTAATTCTCAGAGAAAGCATTTAGTACAATTTCGGAAGATGTTTTCTGTCCACCACCGGCTCTGAACATGTATTTTCGCCAACAAATTGAGGGTAGATGTCTCCACCAATTATAACTGTATGAGTGGGGTACTTATTTGTCACGAGAAAGCAGACTGCTCTCAATGGCTGGAGAAAAGAACGCCAAGACCGAAATCTAAGAGTGAAAGACATCTCATGTTTCTAAGATGGAATCCATGTGCTCGTGTAGAATACAGACTGCAAGTAGGAGAGAGTCCGATTTTCGTCAGTAAGATTCAAAACCTGGCCAGCAGTTCACAAGGCGGAAGTAGGAAGTCTCACAAACGACGCTTCTTCGTGCTCTCTGTGAAGAAGCCATAAAAAATACCTATTTGTCAATCAGCAAAATTTGTTAGATGACCCTCTAGCGGGATATTACATAGCAAACCTTGCCCTCTTTCCTCAGAACTTCTCACAGTTCAGTAACAAACTCCCACTCTTTGACATGGATCAATATGAGCAACCCCAAGCTTCCTTTTCTTGAAAAATCGGGGCCCTAACTCTCAGTCTATCTACTTTTTTACGAACCGTCCAATCATTGCGTGTCCCACTCTCTTCTTCAAAAGTTGTGTTAACGACCTCTGTGGCCGCGGCGACAGCAAGTCACACCGGCTGTTTCCAAAGCGGGTCCAGCATTCCGCCAGTTTGCGGCACCCACAGACCTGGCCAGATATTATCTGGCATTCCGACCGTCCATACTCTGTTGTTTTATGACCAGCGTCTGACCTGCAGCCATCCAGCACCGCAGGAGCAGTTTGACTGAATAGGATCGTGTATAAAGAAACACACAGGTCTCCCTCAGTTCCAGCTGTTTCTCTATTGCACATTATTGCACCCTATCATGTGCATCCCATTTGCCAGACGCCAGCACAGGTTTTCCAAACAAGTCACCCTGCTCCACCAACTCGGAGTCAGTCGAGTGGCGGTCCACTGCTGGGACTGGTCACACGAGGGGCGGAGCAGCTGCGGCACTGTTCTTAGAATTAGAGTTGGGCAGCTCCTAGGGGTCTCAAGTCTCTGGTCATCAGGATGCGTCTTGCTGTGATGGTTTTCCTAGACCCATCCACCGAAACATATAAAGAAAAAATAAACCTGAATTCTTAAAATATTGTAAAGCTTAATTGTTCTTGGCTGATTGTACACTACTGGCCATTAAAATTTCTACACCAAGAAGAAATGCAGATGATAAAGGGGTATTCATTGGACAAATATATTATACTAGAACTGACATGTGATTACATTTTCACGTAATTTGGGTGCATAGATCCTGAGAAATCAGTACCCAGAACAACCACCTCTGGCCGTAATAACGGCCTTGATACACCTGGGCATTGAGTCAAACACAGCTTGGATGGTGTGCACAGGTACAGCTGCCCACGCAGCTGCAACACGATACCACAGATCTTCAAGAGTAGTGACTGGCGTATTGTGACGAGCCAGTTGCTCGGCCACCGTTGACCAGACGTTTACAATTGGTGAGAGATCTGGAGAATGTGCTGGCCAGGGCAGCAGTCGAACATTTTCTGTATCCAGAAAGGCCCGTACAGGACCTGCACATGCGGTCGTGCATTATCCTGCTGAAATGTATGGTTTCGCAGGAATCGAATGAAGTGTAGAGCCATGGGTCGTAACACATTTGAAATGTAACGTCCACTGTTCAAAGTGCCGTCAATGCGAACAAGAGGTGACCGAGACGTGTAACCAATGGTACCCCATACCATCACGCCGGGTGATACGCCAGTATGGCGATGACGAATACACGCTTCCAATGCGCGTTTACCGTGATGTCGCCAAACACGGATGCGACCATCATGATGTTGTAAACAGAACCTGGATTCATCCGAAAAAATGACGTTTTGCCATTCCTGCATCCTGGTTCGTCGTTGAGTACACCATCGCAGGCGCTCCTGTCCGTGATGCAGCGTCAAGGGTAACCGCAGCCATGGTCTCTGAGCTGATAGTCCATGCTACTGAACGTCGTCGAACTGTTCGTGCAGATGGTTGTTGTCCTGCAAACGTCCCCATCTGTTGACTCAGGAATCGAGACGTGGCTGCACGATCCGTTACAGCCGTGCGGATAAGATGCCTGTCATCTCGACTGCTAGTGATACGAGGCCGTTAGGATCCAGCACGGCGTTCCGTATTACCCTCCTGAACCCACCGATTCCATATTCTGCTAACAGTCATTGGATTTCGACCAACGCGAGCAGCAATGTCGCGATACGATAATCCGCAATCGCGATAGGCTACAATCCGACCTTTTTGAAAGTCGGAAACGTGATGATACGCATTCCTCCTCCTTACACGAGGCATCGCAACAACGTTTCACCAGGCAACGCCGGTCAACTGCTGTTTATGTATGAGAAATCGATTGGAAACGTTCCTTATGTCAGCACGTTGTACGTGTCACCACCGGTGCCAACTTTGTGTGAATGCTCTGAAAAGCTAATCATTTACATGTCACAGCATCTTCTTCCTGTCGGTTAGATTTCGTTTCTGTAGCACGTCATCGTAGTGGTGTAGCAATTCAATGGTCAGTAGTGTATTTATTACGTTCTGTTAGTCTATGAATAATGCCCTCGTTAATGAGGCAGGAATCACAGCTTTACAGGATATTAACCTGAACAAATGTCACGTTTTATTAGTATTTCTGTGACCTACTCTTACTTTGTTAATAGTAATAGTTTCCGTTCTTCTGAAAGCAAAGTTGTAAAACCAAGGGTGACGTGGGATATATTGCGGGATCACCCAGTTCCATGTGTCTTTGAGTGTGTGGAAAACAGTTCTTACTTATTTTTCTTTAAGCCATTAGTTTCGGCACTTCACTGGTGCCATCCTCAGTCCCCTGTACATTAGAACATCAACAAGTATACAGTGTAGTGCATGTGTCGTGTATAACATAAGATAATAGTACAGATGTAAAGCAACACTGGCAAAAGTCACTACACTATACAAAAAGTCACACAAGGGACATAAAGAGTTAAATTGCACGCAAACCACACTAAAACAAAACATATTCACATACTGGTTGGCATGAACAAACTAAAACAACACATAAAAAAACTATTAGAAACTAGAAGAAATATGTGATATGACATAACCAATCAAATGGATAAAATGATCACCAGTGAAGAACCGAAACTAGCAGCTTAAAGAAAGATAAATAAGAACTGATTGAAATTTGACTGGTGTTCGGTTTCGTTCTACATATTGTTTGATCTGGCGGTGTCCAGAGTCCTTGATGAATCCAAGAAGATTTGGCTTTGATGTTGCGGTCCAGGTCCGCTAACATTGTCCGTTCCCTTTTTGTGTAACTGGCGAGCATGCTTTAAAAATCTTTGCATGATCAGGGTATATCCGTGGGAATTATATGCTGTATCACGTCCGCCATTTGTCACTACTCTATACAAAATGCACCGAAGCTCAGGAATCCGGTAAAACATCAAATCTCCGACATAGCCACGGCCGGAGAAAGATCCTGCAAGAACTGGACCAACGACGACTGAAGAGAATTGTTCAAGGTGACGGAAGTGCATCCCATCCGCGCAAATTGCTGCAGATTTCAATGCTGGACCATCAATAAGTGTCAGTGTGTGAAGCATTCAACGAAACGTCATCGATATGGGCTTTCGGAGCCGAAAGCCTACGCTTGTACCCTTGATGACTGCACGACACAAAGCTTTACACTTCGCCTGGACCCGTCGACACCGACATTGGACTGTTGATGATTGGAAACATGTTTCCTGGTCCGACCAGTCTCGTTTCAAATTGTATCGAGCGGATGGACGTGTTCGGGTATGAAAACACTTTCATGAATCCATGGACCCTGCTCATCAGCAGGGGACTGTTCAAGCTGGTGGAGGCTCTGTAATGGTGTGGGGCTTGTGCAGTTGGAGTGATATGGTACCCCTGATACGTCTAGATACGACTCTGACAGGTGACACGTATGTAAGCATTCTATCTGATCACCTGCATCCATTTATGTCCATTGAGCATTCCAACGGACTTGGGCAATTCCAGCAGGACAATGTGACACCACACACGTGGTGCCTTGCAACGTGCTGCTCAGAAGAGGTCTCCACACCGTCGTACTCTTACTGTCAATTCCCTCCTGCACTTCTTCAGACATTAGTCTAGTCCATGCCACGTCGTGTTGCGGCACTTCTGAGTGCTTGCGGGATACCTGCAGGACACTAGGCAGGTGCGCCAGTTTCTTTGGCTCTTCACACACTAAAACACAACATGTTTACATACTGGTCGGCATCAACAAACTAACGCAACATACTCGTGTTCGTTGTCCCTGACAACAACGTCCCAGCACCCGTTGTAGATGAATCAGTTCAAGCGGATCCTTTGCTCTATTGAGACTTTTGAATATAACGTTTGCCAGTGGATTTACAGTTTTGCGTTTGGCTTTCCTTGTAAGAGGCTATAGGCGACTCGTCCATTTAGTACATACTAGAGTTCTGTAGACTTCTAAATAGACTACTTAAAGAACAGCTTGATGAACGTCATACAACTCCACAGTTGATACCGACAATCCTTTAGGTATCAACAAGGATTCTCCATATCCTGTTTGCTCACAAAAAATGCGGCTCCTACAGAAACATATATTTTTGAAGCATCTGTGTACTTTCCTTCGTTATGATAGTTAACGATCCAGTTTTGACGCTCAGTTCACTCGAGGCTACGGATCTTTTAATTCTATTTCTATCATTTAAATCACGGTGAATTTTAAAAGAGACATTGTTTGATTGACGTTATGTGTCGTCTGCGAAACTGAGGTTTACATTTTGCAGTCGGACGTTCCAGGATTTCGCAGTACTACATGTTATTGATACTAAGGATTTTGGTTTCTTCGGCTAGTATGGCTTCATCTGTATCAGATTTAGTAATCGAGTTAACTTCCACTGGAATGGAAGAGGACTGAACCTCAACATATACTGGCACATGAGAACTTTTCTTGTATCTGGTGGGAACATTGCCAATTCTTCTTGCATAGCAGACACGTTTGCCGCTTTAATAGAGCCTCTATAGACACATAGAGCTGCTGTTTGTAGACAGTGCAGAACCTTCAGCCATAATGTTGGAACGAAGTAATACAACGCTCAGCCATATCCCATCTTGCTCCTAGTTAACTGTTTGTGCATAAGTAAGAGTTCACTGATCTGCATCGAACGAAGCCTCTCGATGTGCAGATCGCCCCTCAGCAACACAGATGTGAAAAGATAAACTGTGTGCAACGGAAATAGTTTAGGAATTACTGGCCGTAACAAATGAGTTGAGACTGTGGTCTTTGTCGAAACCAATTGTAATAACCCGAGTTGTGGGCTTCATCTGTCTACTGAAATCAACGATGGGTCTACTTTGACCTTAGTTTGTCAAAAATGATAAAAACAAAGGTGATTAAGAAAAGATAACAGTAAATTCTCCAAACCGACACAGGTGAGGAGACATTGGAACACAAAATCTTTACAAAAAGTCCAACTAAATACAACCACCGAACGGCAAAGCCCACGGGGAAGGGGTACTAAAAAGAGGCCCGTAAATAATCTACACTTCACCGAAGTAAATCAGACATGCGCTTGTGTAATGTACCTGATGATTGCATCCATCTAATGCCAATTAAAGGTAATCACAAAAAAACCCAAAAGCCGAAATTACGAGTGAGTCATCGAACACTAGGCTTAATTTCTGACAAGGTCCTTCACCCTCCATAATTAATTAGAGATTAGCTAGAGGGTAAATAAACATTTCGGAGGAGAGAGGGCAAGGTTTATTATGTAGCATCCCACTGGAAGCTCATTTAACAAACTTTCTGACTGATGGAGTACAAGCACTAAATTGTAGGCAGGGTACCTCTTTAAGAACTAACCTCTAAATGTTCTGATTGGTAGAGGACCGACACCCAACATTTCCTTGCCACAGAAGAACTTTCGTCTCGTATCTAGTGGGGAAACTGCCAATTCTGCTTGCATGGCAGACGCGGGTACCGTTTTAATATAGATTCCTAGTTAACTGTTTGTACAGATGTAAGAGGGTCCTACAAGTCCATTTTAATAGTAAGGAACGTAAAACAAGTAAGTTGTGGCAAATAGCAGAAAATCAATTTTAGGGGTAAGAACAGCACCAAGACTTTGCTGCCCCTTACAGTTCTATTGACTGTATTGTGCAGAAAAGACGTTGACCTCATGAGTAGCCCTACATTGACAGCAGAACAGGTAACTAAAACACAGCAACAGCCAGCTGACTTTCACGGCGGCGCTACTGCTCAAGTTAAGTCCTCGCATATGTTTGTGGTTGCTGTGCTCTTTCCCTCTGTGTTAGGTAGCACCAGGTTGTACGAACTCCTCTTGACAGTGCGCCTGCACGGCAACTGCAAACTGGGCGGGTTGGTAAAATCTACTGCAATGTCGGAGTTTATTGCAACCCTCTTCCCATATGAATCGTACCAGTCTGGCAAAGCTATGTTATGAACTCCAGCCTTTCACGGAAGTAAATTATCCTTTAGCAATCCCTTGGCCTCAGGATGTCTACAGTTTTAGATGGTACCCAGAAAACTACTTCAACTAAAAATTTCTGAGAGATTCTGAATTCAGCGTCTTACACGAACGTTGTCAGTAAGTGCAATGGAATCTATGTATTCGTATGACTGATTTTTTATACGTGGTGCGCGAGAGCTCATAATTATTTGAAAAAATTCACATTTCAGAACCGGCAGAGGGTGTACTGCACACGAAAGAAGGGGGATTACAATTTAACGTGTCGTCGACAGCGATGTTATTACAGACGGAGCACAATCCCGGATTACGAAAGGGTGGGAAAGGAAATCGGCCTTGCCCTGTCAGAGGAAGCATCCGGCATTGGCCTGAGGCGACTTAGGGAAATCATGGAAACGTAAATCTGCATGAACATCGGGGGATTTGAACTGTCGTCCTCCCGAATGCGAATCCAGTGTCCTAACCACTGGGCCACATTGCGCACACGAAAGATTGAAAGTTATGAGAGCATACGGAGATTGATTAACTTCGTCGGTACACAATAATAAGTGTTTGTTTTTGTGCAGTTTGTTAAGTTCTTTTCCATATTGATCAATTTGTTCTACTGCTCCATCAAATTAGATACATGTATCACACACACAGCGTTTATTATATATTATTTTTTAGTTTACTGTTAAACTGGCACTGAAAAAGGATGTTTCTAACTGATTTTGCAAATGTTGGCTAGCAGGCTAACTAGGCAACTGCTCATTACAAAGCCATCTTCTAATAGCCCACAAAAATGGTTACAGTTGTTCACAGCTTAGATTTAAAAACTGAAATACAGCATACGTCTGCCATTCATAAACTAAGTTGTGTGTGCCACAAATTTCACATTGACCAGACAGGTAGGAGTTTCAATGAACGATTCTGGGAACACATGGATGCTCTCAGGCCCGAGTACAGGATCAATTTGTTAGAGGAATTAGAAAAGAACAGACACATTCAGAATAAACCTGAGTGCATACTGAATGATCAACTAGTATTAAAAAACCAAATTTCGTACAGCCTTTATAATTTGAAACGAAAGAAACAATTAATTGACAGAGGCAAATTTCTTCATTGGCCATTACCAGCATCTTTAAAACCTAAATTATTAAATGTCTAACTGTATAGAATTATCTGGACTATGTAGAAGTATCTCTGAAGTAACTGCAGAAGTGTAACATATTTGTACAAATCTCGTATTCTTTGGCAGACCAAATCAACATCTTGTTTTTAGTTGAGTTCATAGACCAGTATGAATTGTGAAATAAAACCAAACCTTACTCTTCTAATATGTAAAGGAGGGCTTTTCAGGAAGCAAGAACAATATATAGAGCATGTATTGCTGTAAAACTATGTTACCACAAAAACACTGTAAAATTTTAGGACGCAAATATAAAATGAAAAACCTTTTGTAAACTATGCATCACAAAAAATTTGTTGTGTTTTAGGACACAAATGTAAAACTTGCAGGAAGTCGACGCTACTATCTGATGATGATGATGATGTTTAGTTTGTGGGACGCTCAACTGCGCGGTCATCAGCGGCCGTACAAATTGCCAATTTGTACACAGTCCAGTTTTTTTTTACACTGCCCAATATAGCCACTGTCACGAATGATGATGATGATGAAACGATAAGGACAACACAAACACCCAGTCCCTGGGCAGAGAAAATCCCCAACCCGGCCGGGAATCGAACGCAGGACTCCGTCATCCAGAAGCAGCAACGCTAGCCACTAGACCACGAGCTGCGGACTCTGCTATCTGATGATGAGCTCAGGCCCAAAACTAGTAGGGGCATAACAAAATCTTTTCAAGAAAACATGTGGCTGGTTGCAGTATTTCCTGCAGTGTAATTTACGGAAACTGCTGCAGTGTTCCCAACCAACATGGATAAACTAAAATCATTTCATGAAGGTTTACTAACTTCCATTCTTCAACTGATATTAGGATTTTGATGGTTGTGCACTAGGTTGCTCTGGCCAAGAGCTGGGCTTTTAGCACAACAATACACCATTTAGTGATCAGATCATAAACTGTGTTTCAATAACAAACCAACGCCATTATGCGCATCTTAATCAACAAAATCAGTGCACGCGTTAATATTATGGTATAGTTCTACCATTACTTCTTATGCTCTTCTCGTGAACCAGCCAGAATCCATGGCACGTTTATGATACAGCGGAGAATTAACCGAGAAAAAGACAATATTAAACTATTTCAGCAACATGGCAAGATAAATACTTAACCGCGCCTACGCAACAGTGTGAGTGATGAAAATAATGAGCCGGTTGATCTGTGTTAAGGAATCACTGACAGTTCTTTGCAGAACACTTTGAGCAGTGGCCTGATCTGCCTAGACTGTATTGCAAAGTTAGGGCGAGTCTCCAGCTTAAGAAATTAGAATGATATTAATACCTTCAGCTGCTGACGGGCGTTTATGTATATCAACGGGGACAGGTGAAAATGTGTGCCCCGACCGGGACTGGAGACCGGGATCTCCTGCTTACATGGCAGACGCTCTATCCATCTGAGCCACCGGGGCACATAGGGTAGTGTGACTGCAGGGATTATCTCGCGCGCGCCTCCCACGAGACCCACATTCACCTTGTATGTCCACACACTACATTCGTAGTGTCCCACCCCAACACACTCATTCCTCGGGGAAGACGTTCTTACCTATTCCCGTAAGAATTCGGGGAATATGTATGCATCCGCACAAAATAAGGTCATGGTCGGTATTGCCAGAAAGATATACTTATATGGATATGGTGTCAGTTCTTTCGGACATGTCCGAAAGAACAGAAACCATATCTCTATATCTCCAGCTTTCTCCTTAAATTTTCGTGGTGTATCTGTGCGAGGGGATACCAAGCATATTCTCAACACCAAGAGAAGCCAATTCGCTGCACTGTGACGTTCCAGAAGGGTCTTCAGGCGCCAGTGCACAGGGGGTCGACAAAAATATCGAAACACCGTGAGAATTTTATGATTGAACATTAAGGCAAATGTTAACCGAGCCTGCAAGTTGCACTGTTGTATTTGACATCGAACTGCACCTGTGAAATGTTCTCAATACTTTGCAAATGTCAGTCGTGGTGAGAACAGTGTTCTGTGTAGTTGTGAGTGCATTATGTCGGAGCTTAGTGCGTTCGAACATGTCCAAATTGTTGGTGATCGTATAGCGAATGCTTTCTTAACCAAGGCAGCCGAAGTGTTTTTCGCCTCAAGAGGCACCGTTTCGAAGATTTATACTGCATACAGGGAAAAAGGAAAAACGTTATCCGCTAAGTCCAACGCGGACGAAGTAAGTGTTAACTGGTCGTTCCAATCGGTCATTGAAGTGGATTGTGACGAGTGAGCCGTGGTAAAAATCGCTGTTTTGAAGAGCGCGCCGCAGCGCGTAGTGTGAAGCAGTCGCCCTCCGTTTCTGGCGGTGGCGCCGCTGTGGCAATCGCAGCTTTGGTGTCTCCCTCTGGTGGGAAAGGGGAAAGGTTGCCTGTTCACGTGCATTTAAGGGGCGCGATGAGCTCGCCAGTTGGTCAGTCGCGTTCAGTCTGTGTGAGTCGGGAGTCAGTCTGGGGTCAGTCTCTCGTCCCCAGCTTGCTAGTATGTCTTCGTTCGGATCGACCTTTGAAGCCGGCAAATGAGAGTCTTTCCACTCCGCCAGTAAGAGAACTCAGCAAGTGGTCGCACGGTGATTGGATCGGTCGGCTAGTCGGTCGCGCACTGAGACACAAGATGACTTCTCCGTCTTGAACGTCGGCGCATGTGATGTCGCCACGTGACTCCAGTGGGATGCGCCGTATAGAGAGGGGTAGTGACTTCGCGGTCGACAGGAGAGCAACAAGAGTCAACCCACGACATCAGTCTGGCCGGTGCGAGCTGCGACGCCTTGGTGTAACTGGTTCTCCGAGCGTTTCTGGGGCCCTTCAGTTACCATATTGCGGAGCTTGGCTCGGTCCGTTCCTGGTACAGGGATGTCGTTTTGCCAGTGGGTGTGTTTCCTCTGCATGGTTGGGTCCGAGCCAGTATTTCCGCCGCCGTGTGTCTGGAAGTGAGGGGGAGACGCACCAGCAGTGCAGTCGCGACGGAGCAGCAGTCGCGGACGGAGCAGCGGGCAGTCGGTCGGTTGGTGCGGACCAGGAAAGACGGGAGATCGGCGCACCTTCCTGCGTCCGTTGAGGCGGCTGGCAGCGGACGGTTGGGGAGAGCGATTTGGGGGGGCTGCGGCAGATCTTCTCGAGGAATCACAGTTTATTAAAAGTTAAGTGATTGGTGATATGTTCTGTGATTTACTCTTGTTAAATTTTTCTTGTTTTCTTGGTCAGTCTCTCGTCCCCAGCTTGCTAGTCTGTCTCTCGTCCGAATTTGTTAGGCAGTTAGTGTTTGCTGTCGTTCGGAGCTGCCTCTGTCATGTTTGTTGGATTTGGTGTGTTAACGAATTTATTGCTTGGAGTGTAACGGCCTAATTCCTGAAATATGTTTTGATCTTGCCTGATGAATTGTTGTATTGCACCCAGCCACCACAGTCACCAAATCTCAGTATTATTGAGCCTTTGTGATTTGCTTTGTTGAGAAATCTGCGTGATCGCCATCCACATGTACTTGCCACTATTGTGCAGGAAGAATGGCATGAGATTCCCTTGAAAACTATGCAGAACATGTGTTCGTCCATTCTGAGACGCCTGGAAGCTGTCGTGAATACCAACGGCTTTCCTACGCCGTATTAGGCGTAGAAATTTTGGTCTTATGTCAAAGCGGTAAGTGGATCAAAACAAAATGTCCAAAATGGTACTGAAACAGAGGATGACAGACTAAAGGCCGAAACACTAAATGTCTTTTTCCAAAGCTGTTTCAGAGAGGAAGACTACACTGTAGTTCCTTCTCTGGACTGTCGCACAGATGACAAAATGGTAGATATCGAAATAGATGACAGAGGGATAGAAAAACAATTAAAATCGCTCAAAAGAGGAAAGGCCGCTGGTCCTGATGGGATACCACTTCGATTTTACACAGAGTACGCGAAGGAACTTGCCCCTCTTCTTGCAGCGGTGTACCGTAGGTCTCTACAAGAGCGTAGCGCCCTAAAGGATTGGAAAAGGGCACAGGTCATCCCCGTTTTTAAGAAGGGACGTCGAACAGATGTGCAGAACTATAGACTTATATCTCTAACGTCGATCAGTTGTAGAATTTTGGAACACGTAATATGTTGTAGTATAAAGAGTTTTCTGGAGACTAGAAATCTACTCTGTAGGAATCAACATGGGTTTCGAAAAAGACGATCGTGTGAAACCCATCTCGCGCTATTCGTCCACGAGACTCAGAGGGCCATAGACACGGGTTCCCAAGTAGATGCCGTGTTTCTTGACTTCCGCAAGGCGTTCGATACAGTTCCCCACAGTCGTTTAATGAACAAAGTAAGAGTATATGGACTATCAGACCAATTGTGTGATTGGATTGAAGAGTTGCTAGATACGAGAACGCAGCATGTCATTCTCAATGGAAATAAGTCTTCCGAAGTAAGAGTGATTTCAGGTGTGCCGCAGGGGAGTGTCGTAGGACCGTTGCTATTCACGTTATACATAAATGACCTTGTGGATGACATCGGAAGTTCACTGAGGCTTTTTGCGGATGATGCTGTAGTATATCGAGAGATTGTAACAATGGAAAACTGTACTGAAATGCAGGAGGATCTGCAGCGAATTGACGCATGGTGCAGGGAATGGCAATTGAATCTCAATGTAGACAAGTGTAATGTGCTGCGAATACATAGAAAGAAAGATCCTTTATCATTTAGCTACAATCCAGCAGGTCAGCAACTGGAAGCAGTTAATTCCATAAATTATCTGGGAGTACGCATTAGGAGTGATTTAAAATGGAATGATCATATAAAGTTGATCGTCGGTAAAGCAGATGCCAGACTGAGATTCATTGGAAGAATCCTAGTGAAATGCAATCCGAAAACAAAGGAAGTGGGTTACAGTAGACTTGTTCGCCCACTGCTTGAATATTGATCACCAGTGTGGAATCCGTATCAGATAGGATTGATAGAAGAGATAGAGAAGGTCAATAGGAGAGCAGCGCGCTTTGTTACAGGATCATTTAGTAATCGCGAAAGCGTTACGGAGATGATAGATAAACTCCAGTGGAAGACTCTGCAGGAGAGACGCTCAGTAGCTCGGTACGGGCTTTTGATGAAGTTTCGAGAACATACCTTCACCGAGGAGTCAAGCAGTATATTGCTCCCTCCTACGTATATCTCACGAAGAGACCAAGAGGATAAAATCAGAGAGATTAGAGCCCACACAGAGGCATACCGACAATCTTTCTTTCCACGAACAACACGAGACTGGAATAGAAGGGAGAACCGATAGAGGTACTCTAGGTACCCTCCGCCACACACCGTCAGGTGGCTTGCGGAGTATGGATGTAGATGTAGATGTAATGTGGTGTTGGTGTTCCCATATTTTAGTGTTCCCCCTATATGTCCAACATACCCACTGTGATGTCGCACTGCGTGGTCGGTGATATTAGCGCAGTGGGTAAGCCTGAAGACAAAACGGTTCATAATCCAATAAAAGTTTGCACACACTGGCTAAGATAAGCATTAAGCAGGAATGCTTTAGAAAGGAATGATCTTGTCAAGGGTGTAGCATTAGCTGCCCTCAATATTTATATTGATGAGACGAAGATCCTTGAAATGTGGAAGCTGTTTCTGTGTGCCTCGTTTCGTAAATCTGTGGATTTTAGTCGAACACGCCGAGTTCGATAGATATGAAGGAGGGCAATCCTATGCAGAACCAACATCCATTCTTTATGTTGTTTTGCTTCGTGAACATTATGAGTTGTTTTGTATAATCATTCCAAAAATGGAATTTTTGGGTAGTCATTCTCAAATGTCTCCACTTGTTGTGGTAATTGAGTTCATAGCCATTTGCACCATAAGAGGAAATGCGTGATAAATGCTATCTATGCCTTAGGAGTAATCAGACAAGAACTGACAGTCCATTTCCTCTCCCCCTCAGTAATGGTGACCGTTTGGAGGTCAAACTAGTTACTAATCGAGCTACCTACTCTGACGAGCCAAAACATTACAACCACGTGCTTAATAGATTGTTGGTATCATAGATTCTACAGTTCGTTGGAAGATTCGCGGAGCTATGTGGCACCAGGTGTCTACGCCCAAGTGACGTAATTTGCGTGTAACCTCCCCCTCACTTATCGACCTTAGTGACAGTAAAAATTGAACCGCGTGTACCTAATGGAAATTTGGGAAAAGCAATCGTCACCGAACGTAATCTGTCGGTAAAGAGGGAGGAAAGGGTTACATCTAAATGAAAGGAAAAATGCAAATGAAACTGGTGGAAATTAATTTTGAAAAGGGGTAAAGTTAATAAAGAAAGTAAATGTGCGGTCGTTACGTTAACAGTTAACTGGCGTTAATTAGATATTTGAGATTTCGAGAAGATTACGGTCGCCAGTCCTATGGACAACTACTATAATAACTGAAAAAGAAAGGTTATTGCACATATAAGTAGCACTAAAAACGTGGCAACTGAAGGTTGACACGTGTTGTGTGAAAACTGAATGTTTTTCAGAAGTAATAAATTTTGCTACACTCTGACTTAATTTAGCAAAAGAATTAATAAAACCGGAAAATTGAAAGTCAATTTAGTGACTGAAATTAATAGTGAACTTGTTTTTGAAGCACTACGAAATTATATAAAATAATGTTACTCTTGCGCTACCTCAACAATCATTTCAAAAGCTACTTGAATCTACGCAATTTAGAAATAAGAGATTTAACTTTGAACTTGAATTAAATGAATCTGAACAATTAACAATAGTAAAATATATTACGTACCAAGCTGAGCTGCAGTCACAGGTAAGCTAAAATATGGTAACAAAACTCGCAATCTTAATTTGTGCTTGTGTAATCTAAAAATTGTAGCCAGCCATGAATACCTTAACTGAACTTTGAAATTAAAGCAGTGAAATCGAATGATATTAATTTAATGATGGCGTTTGAATTTCAATGACACTCGAGTTCATTTCGGAAAAGGAAGGGACCCTGCTTGGTAATGCAATTGGGACAATGAGCAACAAAGGTTCACGCTAAGTTGCTGTATTTTAGTGATGCTAATGGAATAGTTTGAAAAGCTGAGGTCTGCCATACTGTTCTAAAACTTTATGTCCTTTAAGTCTTCCTTGTTGGTTGATTGAAGGTTTGAAGTCGTCGATCGAGGAGGTGGCGACAGTCACTCATTGTCGGCCGTAGCTGTTGCAGAAGCTGGATGTTGGCGTGCCTTCTTCTCGACAGGGTCACCAGGCGAAACGGGCTCTTGATGTGTGCCTGCTAATGTTTCCCGTCCGCGACACCGTGCCAGAAACTACTATAGCAAGTCGAGCGCAATTACATGCTGCCAAACCCCGAAGCGCTGCAACTCGCGGGAGCGCCACTCAACACACCTGCTCCGCCGCCCTGCTCCAGCCAGACTCCGCTCTGCCCGCGCTCCACGCGACAGTGTTAACACTACCAAAGATCCTAAACACTTTGGTTCTCCACATGACCTATCGATGTAATCGTTCGATAGCATAGTTTTCCCTAGGCAAGACCCAGCGTAAAAATAGAAATAATATTTACACAACAAACCAATTATACATCGACATAAATGCATAGTAAAACAATTACAATATATAAAGACACAGAAACGTCATATCTTCAGGTAACAAAATAAGGAAAAAAAGTAGTAGAATAGATGGAAATAGGAGGATATGCATTTCCGGCGTTACAAGCGGGAGTGGCTGGCCGCTGATTTGTGTACGCGGTGATTGCGCTCGATAGCGACCCAGATGGGAACCATAGGATTCATTGCAGGTGAATTTGGTGGCCAAGACATTAACGTGATTTCACTACCATGTTCCTCGAACCAGTGTAGCTCGATCCTGAATTCGAGGCACGAACAATTACGCAGCTGAAAGAGGACATCGTCGTCTGGGAATATATCAAGTATGAAGGGATGCAGGTGGTCCGCAGCTGACCTGGTGCCTTCGATTACTACCATTGTGCAGATGACCATCCACCTGGTGTAGAAAAACGCGATTCATCCGACGAGCCGACTGTTTCCAGTGAGACAGGGTCCAATCTCGATGATCCCGGGCCCACTGCAATAGTAATTTAGAATGTCATGGGCTCAATATGTGAACACGCCGGGGTTGTTTGCTGTGGAGACCCTTGTTCAACAATGTGCGCTAATGGTGTGCTCCGGAACACATGTGCCCCGTCCGACGTCGTCCTCTCTCGCCATAAGCGCCATAAGTCACCTTTTATCCTACTTTACAGAGCAGACAAGCCTCCAAACCCTACGTTCTGTGAAGACTCGTAGATGTCCGCTCACTTAGCGCCTAATGGTAGTTTCGTTGCCCTTCTATCACTTTCCGTAGATGCTCAGGACAGTAGCATGTGAATGTTCGATCAGCTTCGCTGTTTTCGAGATACTCACTCACGGGCTCTACGTAATAATAACCTGCCATTCACAGAGTCGCTTATCTCAGTGGATTTCTGCGTTTGCAGCGAATATCTTCGATAGGATAATCCCCCATCCGCCTCTGCTCGGCTTACATACTTTTCGTACTGCATCACGGGCCTGCAACGCCACTAGATGGTAGCAGTGGCAGTGGCTGTAATGTATTAGCGTATTTTCGTTTGATTATGTCGATGTGTTTCCTTGAAAATTCAGGCTGAGGGTGGTAACTAATAAAATGATGTTAAATCATTCGCAAGGTGGGGTCAATTTGTTGATACCTAACCCCCAGAGGACGAGTAACGACATTGAATGTGTACGAGGGTCACTCCAAAAGAAATGCACACTATTTTTTTTAATCCATCTTTTATTCTACATGTTTGAAAGTTTTACAGTGTGTAGATACGTCCTTTACGAACAATATTTTCATTTCTCCACATAATTTCCATCACTCTCAACTGCCTTACGCCATCTTGGAACCATCGCCTGTGTACCCGCACGGTAAAATTCTGGACCAACCTGTTGGAGCCACTGTTGGGCAGCATGCACAAGGGAGCCATCATCTTCAAACCTTGTTCCACGAAGAGAGTGTTTCAGTTTCCCAAAGAGATGATAGTCACATGGAGCCACGTCAGAACGGTAAGGCAGGCGTTTCAGTGTTGCCCATTCCATTTTGTGATCGCTTCCATGGTTTTTTAAATGACATGTGGCCGTACATTGTCGTGCAACAGCGAAACATCCTGCTTTTGCCGATGTGGTCGAACACGACTCAGTCGGGCTTGAAGTTTTTTCAGTGTCGTCACACATGAATCAGAATTTGTGGTGGTTCCACTTGACATGATGTTCACAAGCAAGAGTCCTTCGAAATCGAGAAACACTGTAGCCATAACTTTTCCAGCAGAAGGTGTGGTTTTGAATTTTTTTTCTTGGGTGAATTTGCATGATGCCACTCCACTGATTGCCTCTTCCTCTCTGGTGAAAAATGATGGAGCCATGTTTCATCACCTGTCACAATTCTTCCAAGAATTTCATCTCCACCATTCTTGTACTGTTCCAGAAGTTCGCTGCATACCGTTTTTCTTGTTTCTTTGTGAGCCACTGTCAACATACTGGGAACCCACCTGGCACAAACCTTTTTTAACGCCAAAATTTTCAGTATTCTGCAAACACTTCCTTCTCTGTCCCAACGTAGCGTGACAATTCGTTCACTGTGATGCATTTGTCAGCAGTGTGTCCAGTACAAGGCCTGCTGCTGCGAGGACAATCCTCAATATTGCCGAGCCCGCTTTCATCACGCAACCTGCTTTCCCACCGACTAACTGTACTGCGATCGAAAGCACCATCTCCATACACCTTTTTCAGCCTCTTATGGATGTTTCCCACTGTCTCGTTTTCACAGCACAAGAATTCTGTGACAGCAGGTTGCTTCTGACGAACGCCAAGTGTAGCAGCCATCTTGAAGACATGCTGTGATGGCGCCACTCATGGGAACAGGTCGAACTAAGTTTGAAAACAAGCGGGAAGGACGTATCTACACACTGTAAAAGTTTCACACAGGCAGAATGAAAACTGTATTTTTACAGAAATAGTGCGCATTTCTTTTGGAGTGACCCTCGTATATGGCTCGTCTGTAAATTAGGGGTTCGGTGATACATTGCTGCCTGAAGCCCCAATAAAAGCATTTATCTTCCAGAAGGTGCAGTGAGCAAATAATCAATGAAAATTTTAATTATGTTAAATTTCAGCCTCCAGTTGCATAAGCAAAGAAACTTTGCCTAGGTTTCGGCTATAATACTGTAGCCTTCTTCAGTGTATGACTATGTACTGTAGTACTAACATTTTAAGTTTGCTAAGGCCAATACCTGGCATGTTTTAATTTTAATTTTATATTGTGACATTTCTGAAGAAGGCTACCTTATTATAGCCGAAATCCAGGTACAGTTCCTTTGCTTATGCAACTAGAGGCTGAAATTTAGTGTAATTACATTTTACAGTTGCTGACTCTGCTGCATGTTGATAAAAATATTCAACTGAAAATTTTATTTACGAAGTAAGTAAATGAATGGATTAATGAAACAAAGGCAGTATTAAAGGAATGATCTCTCAGGATAATCAAGTTCATTCGAGAGCTTATACAATACCCAGTTCAGCATGGCAAAAGCTCAGTCACTTTTAGCTACACTGCCTCTTATTCCTGATATATCTTGTAAGTCCCGAACAGCTACTTCGAAATATTCCTAAGTCCTGAGCAGGTGCACACGAATTAATTCTGTGTTCTGACTAAACAGTTTCTGCTTACCTATTTAAAAACTGTCACGTGGCCAACCACTAAAGCCAGTAGAGCATTTTGTAACTAGACCAGCTGTTATATATTTCATAAACGGCACGTGTTTCAAACGTACGTTATATATACTTTTAGATAATACGCAGACTGATATTACCTTATTGCATCATAAACATCACAAAAGAGTCAACTTTGATTTCAGTTGGCGATTTATTTGGATATAAATATTCAACCAGTCGCTCCTTGGATTTTTGGTACAATTTATTGTGCCATTAAACAGTTTTCGAACCACTGCAGCCTCATCATCAGATAACGCTGTGGTGATGTTCTAGCTACACGTCATCCATGATATAATGTTCGTGTAACACCTTCATCTGATGATGAACCTGTGATGGCTCGAAAAACAATTAAATGGTACATTAAAGTGTATAAAAAATGCAGAAAGCGTTTGGTTACATATTTATATCCAAATAAATCGCTAATGTAAATCACAGTTGCAGTTCACCATCCATAATAGATATACTGAAATTACAACTTTGGTTTGGATTTTGTGCATCATAAACCGAATGGCAAAAATCTAATCAAACTGATGATTTCATTTAGAATGTCGTTGAAGTAGAATGTTACCCAAATAGTCATATTACAAACATTAACTTATCTAATTCTCAATAAATAAACATAAATTGGGGAAACAAGACAAATAATTAATGTTAATGCTAGTAGTGTGTCTGTGGAGAAGTTTGTTTTGGCACTACGAGGATTGCCCACAAAGTAATGCACCGCATTTTTTTTTTTCCTCAACCGAAAACAATGCTACGAATCGAAACGTTACGTATGTATTATTTGAGGTCTCCTGAGTGAGCGAGCCAAGTTTCCCTCGCTTCCGACAGATAGCGTAGCTGCAGGACTGTTTCAAAATGGCGTCTATAGGTGATGTACGTTACAAATAACGTGCCGTCATTGAATTTCTCACTACAGAGAAAAAAAAATGTGGGGAATATTCACAAACGCTTTTGCGAAGCCTATGGAGCATCTGCTGTTGACAGAAGTATAGTTAGTCTCTGGGCACGGAGGGTGAGGTCATCAGAGGAAGGTTCGGCAGAACCCCACGATTTGCAGTGGTCGGGGATGCCATCCGCGGCTGTCACATCTGATTTGCTGCAGCGAGCTGATGTTGTCATTCGCGAGGACAGACGCATTACGACTCGGCAGTTGGCACTGCATCTGTCAATCAGCAAAGGAAGTGTGGATGCAGTTATCCACACTCGTGGATATTCGTACGGACAGGGCATACACGCCCTTGTTTCGCGCTAGAGGAAAGCCATAGAACGGGATGGAGATTATGTGGAAAAATAGTGTGTGTAGATAAAACACCATTCTTTCGTATGTGTAATTCTTATTATGTTCAATAAAGAATTGTTGAAGAAAAAAATGCGGTACACTACTTTCTGGGCACCCCCTGTATTTTATGGGAAATTAAATGGTTTGTTTATAGGAACTTATGTATCCGTTCAACAATAAGATAAATGACGTCATTAAAAAACTAACGTTAAGGCCTCTCTAACTGTGTGTTGTATGCATATGTACCGAGTTTGTACCTTCTGTTGTTGATTTTTATAAGCAAATTAACATAAAATATTAATAACTTCGTTAACATTTCCTGCATAATTTTGGTAATAATTTTTTAAAAAAATCCCTCTTTCATTCGCGATTTCAACGATGTGCCCCTGGAAGCGGTGCTCGTGTTTTTAGTGAAAATTCGAAGCGTTAGTTTTAGCACAGTCAGAGTCTGGACATATTGCTGAGTGTTCATAAGCAGTACACCAATCCGTCGTCATGGGATTTTTCAAGTAGCGACAGCAGAGCGGTCCCCCAGAGAGCAGGGCCACCCCCTCTCACGGTTCACTGCAGTAACTCGGAGCCCTCCTCCGCGTCCACTTACCAACTTGACCCAGCCACTTCACGGCAACTTGCCAGCCACATGACACTCAAACAGACCAGTCAGTTTAGAACTTAAGAACAGCGAGAACACTGCTCGTAATATTACATCCTGAATGACAGCTTGTAGCAGCAATGCTTCTTGACATACACAGACGGAAAAAAATCGCAACACCAAAAAATAATAAATATAGAGTAATGAAATTCCGGGAATACATTTGTCTAGGTAACGTATTTAAGTGATTAACAATACAAGATCACAGGTTAATGTAAGTACGAGGTAAGCCACTGCAAATGTGAAATGCTGGTACATAAATAACTGGTTTAAGCGCCAGAATGTTGAATGCAAGCATGCAACGTGCATGTGTTGTGTTTTATAGGTGCCAGATGTCAGTTTGTGGGATGGAGTTCCATGTCTATTGCACTTGATCGGCCAATACAGGGACTGTTAATGCTGTTTGTGGATAACCCTGGAGCTGCCATTCGATAATATTCCATATGTGCTCGATTGGAGACAAATATGGTGTTCGAGTAGGCCAAGGAAACCTGTCGATAACTTGCAGAGCACGTTGGATTACAACAGCGGTATGTAGGCGAGCGTTATCCTGTTGGAAAACACCCCCTGGAATGCTGTTCATAAAAAGGCAGCTTAACAGGTCGAATCACCAGATTGACTTACAAATTTGCATTCAGGATGTGTGGGATAACCACGAGAGTGCTTCTGTAGTCATATGAAACACCAGGTGTAAGTCGAGTGTGTCTAACAAGCAGACCAGTTGGTTGCAGGCCCTCAACTGGCCTCCTTTTACCCACCACTCGGCCATCACTGGGGCCAAATAACAACCATCTTTCATCAGAAAAAACAACAGTCCTCCATCCCGTCCTCCCACGAGCTCTCGCTTGACACCGTGAAAGTCGGAAATGCAGTGGTCTGGGGTCAGTGGAATGCACGCTACAGGGCCTATTGCTCGGAGGAGTCCGTGAAGTAATCGATTTGTATCAGTTCGTTGTGTCGCTGAGGTACCAAACGGTGTTGCGGGAGATGGTGTACGATGCGACTGAGCCATATGCCGAACACGATAGTCTTCCCTCTGGACAGTGCCATGTGGCCGTCTGGAGACTGGCCCTCTTTCGAAAGTGACTACCTTTTCCAGCCATTATGTACAGTGGCTACTGTTGAATCCAGCCTAGTCGTCAAATATCGGGTGTCTTGGAAACCTGCTTTCTCCGATCGCTCGACAGCAGTCAAACGAATCGTATTAATGAGTTTATTCCAATATGAAAATTTCAAAATCTAAGTCTGACATCAGTTACATTGTACACGATCACATCACTCAACACAGCATCTGAATATCAAGTACCATAAGCACATCTGAATTTGCATGTCCGTCATACCTTGCAAATCTGTTACTCACTTGCAACGAAGGAGTTGGTACCTATCTGCCACCGCATTCACTTGATGGTCATAATAAACTACTGGCCATTAAAATTGCTACAACACGAAGATGATGTGCTACAGACGCGAAATTTAACTGACAGGAAGAAGATGCTGTGATATGCAAATGATTAGCTTTTCAGAGCATTCACATGAGGTTGGCGCCGGTGGCGACACCTACAACGTGCTGACATGAGGAAAGTTTACAACCGATTTCTCATACACAAACAGCAGTTGACCGGCGTTGCCTGGTGAAACGTTGTTGTGATGCCTCGTGTAAGAAGGAGAAATGCGTACCATCACGTTTCCGACTTTGATAGAAGTGGGAATGTAGCCTATCGCGATTGCGGTTTATCGTACCGCGACATTGCTGCTCGCATTGGTCGAGATCCAATGACTGTTAGCAGAATATGGAATCGGTGGGTTCAGGAGGATAATACGGAACGCCGTGCTGGATCCCAATGGCCTCGTATCACTAGCAGATGAAAGGCATCTTATCCGCATAGCTGTAATGGATCGTGCAGCCACGTCTCGATCCCTGAGTCAACAGATGGGGACGTTTGCAAGACAACAACCACCTACCTGCACGAACAGTTCGACGAGGTTTGGAGCAGTATGGACTATCAGCTCGGAGACCGTGGCTGCGGGTACCTTTGACGCTGCATTACAGACAGGAGCGCCTGCGATGGTGTACTCAACGACGAACCTGGGTGCAGGAATGTCAAAACGTCATTTATTCGGATGAATCCAGGTTCTGTTTACAGCACCATGATGGTCGCATCCGTGTTTGGCGACATTGCGGTGAACGCACATTGGAAGCGTGTATTCATCATCTCCATACTGACATATCACCCGGCGCGATGGTATGGCGTGCCATTGGTTACACGTCTCGGTCACCTCTTGTTCGCATTGACGGCACTTTGAACAGTGGACGTTACATTTCAGATATGTTACGACCCGTGGCGCTACCATTCATTCGATCAATGCGAAACCCTACATTTCAGCAGGATAAAGCACGACCGCATGTTGCAGGTCCTGTACGGGTCTTTCTGGATACAGAAAATGTTCGACTGCTGCCCTCGCCAGCACATTCTCCAGATCTCTCACCAATTGAAAACGTCTGGTCAATGGTGGCCGAGCAACTGGCTCATCACAATACGCCAGTCACTACTCTTGATGAACTGCGGTATCGTGTTGAAGCTGCATGGGCAACTGTACCTGTATACGCCATTCAAGCTCTGTTTGACTCAATGGCCAGGCGTATCAAGGCCGTTATTACGGCCAGAGGTGGTTGTTCTGGGTACTAATTTCTCAGGATCTATGCACGGAAATTGCGTGAAAATGTAACCATGTCAGTCCAGTATAATATATTTGTCCAATGAATACCCGTTTATCGTCTGCATTTCTTCTTGGTGTAGCAATTTTAATGGCCAGTAGTGTAAGTGATTAACAATACAACATCACAGGTTAACGTAAGCACGAGGTACGCCACTGCAAATGTGAAATGCTGGTACATTAATAACTGGTTAAAGCTCCAGAATGTTGAATGCAAGCATGCAACGTGCATGTGTGGTGTTTTACAGGTGCCGGATGTCAGTTTGTGGGATAGAGCTCCATGGCTATTCCACTTGATTTGTCACTACAGAGACGGTTAATGCTATTTGTGGATAACCCTGGAGTTCCATATGTGCTCGATTGGAGACAGATCTGGTGTTCGAGGAGGCCAAGGCAATCGTCGATACTCAGTAGAGCACGCTGGATTACAACAGTGCTATGTGGGCGAGCGTTATCCTGTTGGAATACACCCCCTGGAATGCTGTTCATGAAAGGCAGCTCAACAGGTGGAATCACCAGACTGGCGTACAAATTTGCATTCAGGATGTGTGGGATAACCACAGGAGTGCTCCTGTAGTCATACGAAATCACTCCCTAGATCATAACAGCAGGTGTAGGTCGAGTGCGTCTAACAAGCAGACCAGTTGGTTGCAGGCCCTCAACTGGCCTCCTTCTACCCACCACTCGGCCATCACTGGCGCCAAAGAACAACCATCTTTCATCAGAAAAAACAACAGTACTCCACCCCGCCCTCCCATGAGCTCTCGCTTGATACCGCGAAAGTCGCAAATACAGTGGTTTGGGGTCAGTGGAATGCACGCTACAGGGCTTATTGCTCGGAGGAGTAATCGATTTGTATCAGTTCGTTGTGTCGCTGAGGCACCATGTTGCTCACATCGTTGCGGGAGATGGCGTACGATGCGACTGAGCCATACGCCGAACACGATAGTCTTCCCTCTGGGCAGTGCCATGTGGGCGTCTGGAGACTGGTCCTCTTTCGAAAGTGACTACCTTTTCCAGCCATTATGTACCGTGGCTACTGTTAAATCCAGCCTAGTCGTCAAATATCGGGTGTCTTGGAAACCTGCTTTCTCCGATCGCTCGACAGCAGTCAAACGAATCGTATTAATGAGTTTATTCCAATATGAAAATTTCAAAATCTAAGTCTGACATCAGTTACATTGTACACGATCACATCACTCAACATAGCATCTGAATATCAAGTACCATAAGCACATCTGAATTTGCATGTCCGTCATACCTTGCAAATCTGTTACCCACTTGCAACGAAAGAGTTGTTACCTAGCTGCCACCACATTCACTTGATGGTCATAATAGTTAGTCAGCGAATCTACAACCTGATCGTAGGAAAGTTATCTCGGAGTAGCGTTAGGGAACAATTTCTGAATGAGTAGAAAAACCGCACCTCCTGCTGTTGACAAAATGTAATGTAGTTTCACAGTACCTGGTACGTTGTGAGCAATTATGTGGCCTTCATACTGTTGCAGTCACTCGCTCGAACCATTTCTCTTGTTTTTTCTCACACTGGCGAGAAGGTGGTAGGGCACTCGGAGCTGCAGTTGTTGCCTGTTGCACTGTATTGGTGGCTTGATTGCTAAGGAGCTGCTGTACCTTTTTTTTGCATTGTGGCGATCTGTTGGGTCTGAAACTGAAACATCCGTGTTAGCTGCGTTGCATCTATCGCTTGCAGCTGAGGTGCCTCAGCAGGGGGTGGGAGAAGTGGGGTGCTCATTGTGGAAGAGGTAAATGCAATAAACAGGCACGGCAAGCAATAAGAATAAGCACACAAGCAAAGAAAATTTCTGAAACTCCCACCTGAAAACACTGATTAGCAAAACACTATAACAGACACTGTTGAAACATGTAAACACACCCCTGCAAGGAGACAAAGTAGAATTAAGGCGCCAGCAAAACACAAAACCCCCGAAAAACTGTGCCAGCCAGGCTCTGGGTTGCCGCTATGGAATCCGTTGACCTGTCGTCGCCTAATGTGAAATCCAGCGTAGTCGTCAAACATCGGATGTCTTGGAAACCTGCTTTCTCGGATCGCTACACAACAGTCAAAGAAATCGTATTAATGAGTTCTATTACGAAATGAAAAAAATACATTAACTTTGTGTTACAGAGATGTGTCGCAAGCAAAGGACGACAGGCAAAATAAGAAATCTCTTCAGTATAAAATTCCCAGGTCGGTGTTTCACAGACAGTACAAGCAAGTGATTAGAGTTGATGCTTCTATACAGGTTGCTAGTCTTAAACTGCTGTAGATCTGCGCCGCGACCATTAGGGCGTGGCGCTTATGTCCTCTTCGCACAGGGGCCGCTGCTGTCCCGTTGTCGTCCTGGAGAGGGGTCGATAAGCGTGCAATTGACTGGCGTCTTCTCACAGCCATCACTTCTCTGTCGTTCCTGACTGGTGTACCGGCGGTTGACTTTACGCGGTAACAGCTACATTCCTGCCAAGTCTTTCTGCAACACCGCAGAAGGAACATACAGCTTCTCGTAGTGCCGTTAACGACCTCGTTCAATCTCAATGAGGTGTTGATATGGGCGTCTTTGTAGCCTTAAAGGTATTCTTCACTAACATCAACTCACCACGTTCAGTCTCAAAGGTAACTAATTCTCACGACCGTTAGAGCGTGTATTTAAAATAAAACTTGATTTGCATCCTCATAGTGGCGCTCTAGCGCCACTCTTACGCGACTGGGGCGATATTTGAATAGACACCATCTTTCAGATGTAGAAACACGCCTGCCAACTTTCGTTTATGTCGCACAACTCCTTCTTGGTGTCGTTTTTTTTTTTCCTCAGTGTATTACGTGTACTGATAGCCTTGGGAGAGCCAGCCCTGCCAAACTCTATCATCTCGCGAGCAAGATGTATGAGACAGGCGAAATACCCTCAGGCTTTAAGAAGAACATAATAATTCCAATCCTAAAGAAAGTAGTGTTGACAGATGTGAAAATAATAGGTCAGTTTAATAAGTCACGGCTGCAAAATTCTTTACAGGCGAATGGAAAAACGGTAGAAGCCGACCTCGGGGAATATCAGTTTGGATTCTATAGAAATGTTGGAACACGTGAAGCAATACTGACCCTACAACTTATCTTAGAAGGTAACTAAGGAAAGCCAAACCTACGTTTCTAGCATTTGTAGACTTAGAGAAAGCTTTTGACAGTTTTGACCGGAATATTCTATTTCAAATTCTGAAGGTGGCAGGGGTAAAATACAGGGAGCGGAAGGCTATTTACAATTTGTATTGAAACCAGATGGCAGTTATAAGAGTCGAGGGACATGAAAAGGCAGCAGTGGTTGGGAAGGGAGTGAGACAGGGTTGTAGCCTCTCCCCGATGTTATTCAAATGGTTCAAATGGCTCGGAGCACTATGGGACTTAACTTCTAAGGTCATCAGTCCCCTAGAACTTAGAACTACTTAAACCTAACTAACCTAAGGACATCACACACATCCATGCCCGAGGCAGGATTCGAACCTGCGACCGTAGCGGTCGCGCGGTTCCAGACTGTAGCGCCTTTAACCGCTTGGCCACCACGGCCGGCCCCGATGTTATTCAATCTGTGTATTGAGCAAGTAGTAAAGGAAACAAAAGAAAAATTCGGAGTAGGAATTAAAATGCGCGGAGAAGAAATAAAAACTTTGAGATTCGCCGATGACATTGTAATTCTATCAGAGACGGCAAAGGACCTGGAAGAACAGTTGAACGGAATGAACAGTGTCTTGAGAAGAGGATATAAGATGAACGTCAACAAAAGCAAAATGAGGATAATGGAATGTAGTCGAATTAAAACGGGTAATGCTGGAGGGATTCGATTAGAAAATGAGACACCTAAAGTAGTACCTGAGCTTTGCTATTTGGGGAGCAAAATAACTGATGATGGTCGAAATAGAGAGGATGTAAAATGTAGACTGGGAATGACAAGGAAAGCGTTTCCGAAGAAGCGAAAATTTTTTAACATCAAGTGTAGATTTAAGTGTTAGGAAGTCGTTTCTGAAAGTATTTGTATGGAGTGTAGCCATATATGGAAGTGAAACATAGACAATAAATAGTTTGGACAAGAAGAGAATAGAAGCTTTCGAAATGTGGTGCTACAAAGAATGCTGAAGATTAGTTGGGTAGATCACATAACTAATGAAGAGGTATTGAATAGAATTGGAGAAAATAGAAATTTGTGGCATAACTTGACTAGAAGAAGGGATCGGCTGGTACGACATGTTCTGAGGCATCAAGAGATCACCAGTTTAGTATTGGAGGGCAGTGTGGAGTATAAAAATCGTAGAGGGAGACCAAGAGATGAATTCACTATGCAGATTCAGAAGGATGTAGGTTGCAGTAGGTACTGGGAGATGAAGAAGCTTGCACAGGATAGAGTAGCATGGAGATCTGCATCAAACCAGTCTCTGGACTGAAGATCACAACAACAACATATACATGTGTTAAATCTTCAGCTACAAAGAATGAGTATGTTCAAAAATGGTTCAAATGGCTCTGAGCACTATGGGACTCAACATCTGACGTCACCAGTCCCCTAGAACTTAGAACTACTTAAACCTAACTAACCTACGGACAAACTGCCTACTGGCTTCTGTCTCGGGTTCTTCGGCCGACGTTCTTCTAACGATTTTTCTGACGTTTCGCCAGCACGAGTGGTTGGCATTGTCAAAGCTTCACCCTCCATTGTCGGTGGTGAACTGGAGCCGAGCTCACGGGTGCAGACTATATGTACCTGGCGCGCCAACGTCCGAGGGCTTCTCCGCGGTCATTTCCGGTGCGGTTCTCCTCTTGCTACCTGCGACGGTCGTTCGCTGCAGTACGGGAAGCCAGGATCCGTTTACCTTAAGGCTTTCTTCTTTCTTGTTCAAACTGTTCGCGTGTTTTTGTATTTCCACAGCTTCTCTGAACGAGCGCGTGTGATAGTGCTTCTCTACAGCCAGAACTTCCGTGTCGGCGAATTTTATTACGTGGTCGGTCTCATTCAGTGCGTGCTCTGCCACGGCCGATTTCTACACCTGCCCCAACCTGCAATGTCGCTTATGCTCTTTGATCCTGGTGTTAATGGATCGTCCAATCATTCCGACATAAACTTTTCCGCATGTGCATGGTATGCGGTATATTCCCGACATTGCAAGTGGGTCTCTTTTCTCCTTTGCCGATCTAAGACACTCTTTGATCTTCCTTGTCGATTTGAAAATCGTCTTTACGCCATGTTTGCGCAATATACGGCCGATTCTGTCCGCCATTCTGGGAATGTAGTGCAGAAAGGCCGTACTCGACATTTCTTTTTCTGGTTCCTTACTTCGCCGAGTGTTTGGCTCTGTTACACTTCTAATATAATTTGTGGAGTACCCATTGCTCCTCAGGACAGTTTCCAAGTGTTGCATTTCTCGTTTGAGGTGTTGCGGCTCACATATTCGTCCTGATCATGCCTCTTTTCTGACTCGGGTGGTGGTTTGACAGTTTGTGTAGGTATCGGTCCGTGTGTGTCGGTTTTCGATACACACTGTGTCCCAGGTTTTCGCCGTCCCTTGTGACCAACACATCTAGAAATGGCAGTTTCTTGTCCTTTTCTACTTCCATGGTAAATGCTATGTTGGCATGGAGGCCGTTCAAGTGTCTTAGGAAGTCACCGAGCTGTTCTTCACCATGGCTCCACACCACGAAAGTATCGACGTACCTGTACCACACCTTAGGTTTGCAAGTCGCCGAGTCCAGTGCCTGTGCTTCGAATTGTTCCATGAAGAAGTTGGCCACCACTGGACTGAGAGGACTACCCATGGCGACGCCTTCCAGCTGTTCGTAGAAATCGCCATTCCACGTGAAATAGCTCGTGGTGAGACACGCATGGAAGAGCTTTCTGATGTCTTGCGGGAAAATGGAACCGATGTGCCCCAGAGCGCCACTGAGTGGCACTTTCGTAAATAACGAAACAACATCAAAGCTGACCAGGATGTCGTTTGGTGCAAGTTTCAGTTTCTTCAGCTTCTCAATGAAATGTCCTGAGTCCTTAATGTATGTGTCGGTCTTCCCCACGTGTGGCTGGAGCAGAGAGGCCAAGTGTTTTGCCAGTTTATATGACGGTGATCCAGGAGCGCTAACGATCGGTCTCAGTGGGACGTTGTTCTTATGGATCTTGGGTAATCCATACAGCGGAGGTGGTAGGGCTTCTGTGATGCGCAGGTTTCTCTGTATGTCCGCCGGCAGAGAAGACGCCTTGATTAATCGATTCGTATTCCGTGTGATACGCTGCGTCGGATCTGCGCTCGTCGGATCTAATAGGTCTCGGATCTTTTGCTCATAATCTTCCGTCTTCATTACGACGGTCGCATTCCCCTTATCGGCAGGCAGTACCAATATACTCTTGTCGGCGTTGAGATTCTTAATGGCTTGTACCTCTCCTATCTTCAGGTTGCAAGCTGGTGGTTTTGCTCGGCGCAGTATCCTGGCTGCTTCAGTGCGTATTTCCTCCGCCCTTTCACAGGGAAGGGTCCGAATGGCTGCTTCGGTGTTGGCAATGATGTTCTCCATAGGGATGATAGCGAATTTCCCTCCTTTTTGAAGAACAGACACTTCCTCTTCGGTCAGTTGTTCAGTGAGGTTGACCACTGTGTGTGACATGTCGGGAATCGCCTTGTCGGTCTGCTTCCGGCATCTTTCCAACTTTTTCTTCTGTCGCTCGGTGCAGCGCTCGAGTTCGTTCTGCATGCTCCTGTGAGTGATGCTGTCGATGTTGTCCCAGTCGTCTCGCTGCATTCTGCTACGATCCATTAACACCAGGATCAAAGAGCATAAGCGACATTGCAGGTTGGGGCAGGTGGAGAAATCGGCCGTGGCAGAGCACGCACTGAATGAGACCGACCACGTAATAAAATTCGCCGACACGGAAGTTCTGGCTGTAGAGAAGCACTATCACACGCGCTTGTTCAGAGAAGCTGTGGAAATACAAAAACACGCGAACAGTTTGAACAAGAAAGAAGAAAGCCTTAAGGTAAACGGATCCTGGCTTCCCGTACTGCAGCGAACGACCGTCGCAGGTAGCAAGAGGAGAACCGCACCGGAAATGACCGCGGAGAAGCCCTCGGACGTTGGCGCGCCAGGTACATATAGTCTGCGCCCGCGAGCTCGCATCGACGAACCAGCGCCACTTCCAAACAACAATGACGACCTCAAACAAGAGCTCGTGCTGAAGGAAGACCTGCTGCGAGTCCTTGCTGCAACTCTGCTGGACTTGTTCCAGGATCGCAGGGAAGCCATCAAAAAGTCACTGAAACAAGCTACTAAACAGATTCTAGAAAAAGACTTTGAGGTGACACAAACAGGAAACAAAATACATATCACAATAAGTGACCACTGGCACCCAGAAACACGCTTCAGACACACACCACAACACACACCCCAGCACACACCGCAACACACACAACAGGACACGAATTAAACAGACACCCACACCCTAACTCCAACCCCCTCCCTCCCAGGCACCTCCGCGATGGACAACACACTACGTCTCCTATCGGTAAACGCCCAAGGCGTCAAACCGAAACGCCCAATACTAACGCACACCATACAACAGGAAGGTGTCCATATTGCAGGCATCACCGAAACATGGCTAAGGAACACACACGCCTTTAACATCCCCAGGTTCAATACATTCCGAAAAGACAGGCAGGACGGAAGAGGAGGAGTAGCTATACTCGTGCAGAACACGATTGCACAAAGGAGATCCCTCTCCCGGCACCACTCAATAACCTAGAAGCAGTCATAGTACAGATAAGAGACAAGAACAGACGCACTCTTACGATAGCATGCCTGTACAACCCATCTGGAACGCCCCTGCCACTGCACTTCCTACGACATATGATGACTTACAATAGATACATAATACTAGGAGACTTTAATGCACGACACCATATGCTAGGGGACACAGCCGATAATGGAAACGGACGAAGTCTATTCGACTTCCTGACAACAGAACCAATGGAACGGTTACCAGTTAACCAACCGACTTTCATAGGACACCGAGGCCACTCGACACCAGATCACGTACTATATGGACACAACATTAGCGACACAATGTCAGATGCTGTCGTGGGCACCTCGATAACTAGCGACCACCTGCCAATCCTTTTTTCGACCAGCGCCACCCTGCCCCCAGACCATATACCCACAAGACGAACAATCCGCAAATACGCAAATGCGGATTGGGACAAATATAAAGAAGTACTCACGGAACAACTATCAATACCACTGACGATAACAGACGACGACGACCTCCAACACGCCACAAATAGAATAGAGACTGCCATACATCAAGCAATACATGAAGCCATACCCACCATAGTAGTCGAAAATTGGAAACAAGCCATACCCCAGGAAGCCCTCAACCTAATACGACACAAAAAACAACTTTATAGACAAATCAGACGCGACAACAATCCAGACCTAAAAAGACAATGGAATAGATTGAATGCCAGAATTAAAAGAATCATATCCGAACACCGACAAAGACAATGGGACGACACATGCAGAAGACTTAACTACAGGGAAGGGGGGAAATTCTGGCAACACTTTAAAACGCTCACGGGACAACGGCAGACAACAAACACTACATTACTAGTGGATAACGAACCGACAACAGACAAAGCAGAACAAGCAGATGCATTTCGACAAGTACTGCAGCAAGTTTACTCCTTCCCACAAGACGCAAAATTTGACGACAACTTCAGACAACACGCCGAGCAACAGCTGACTGTAATCCTAAACACCCCAACGACAGCAACGGAAGACGAAAACACACTGACAGCAGAAATCACTAACGCAGAAATAATCAATGCCATATACTCAGGACGTAACACAGCTCCAGGACAAAATGACATAAGACGTATACACCTTCAGAAAGCCCCAGCCCACCTCCTGACACCCATCCTCTACCTCATCTTCAACTATTGTCTCACAAATGAACCGCCACCCGCCACTTGGAAGACTAGCAAAACAATAATGATACCAAAACCTGACAAACCAAGGACTGACCCAAGATCTTACAGACCGATATCTCTACTCGACGTCATAGGGAAAACTTACGAAAGGATACTAACTGACCGCATAAAAACGTATGTAGAACGCAACGACATCCTCCCTCTGACACAATCAGGCTTCCGACAAAATCACTCCACTAACGACCCGTTAATCAGACTGACCAACGGAATAACACAAGGCTTCAACAGAGGACACTGCACGCTTGCAGTCTTCTTAGACATAGAGCGTGCCTTCGACAAGCTCTGGCATACAGGACTGCTCTACAAACTGAGCAAATTGTGCCTCCCGACCAAGGGTATACGACTAATACGGACGTACATCACAAACAGGAAGTGCAAGGTACATGTCGGCGGAGCCTACTCCCAAGAATTCACACCCCAAGCAGGAGTGCCACAAGGAGGTATCCTATCCCCGCTGCTGTACGCGCTTTACACGGCTGACGTACCAACGACAACAACCCCCAAAGAAACGGTAGGACTGTATGCTGACGACACCGCCTACTGGTGCACAGACTTGAGGACGACAACCATACAACAAAAAACACAGACCTACCTACAAAGATTAGAAAACTGGATGACGACATGGAGAATCCGACCAAACCCAACCAAAACCCAAATGGTTTTATTTAGACACAGACACCTGACGAAAAAACGACAACAAAACACAAATGACATACAACTGACGCTGTGGGACACACCACTAAGACTTAACGACACTGCCAGGTACCTAGGAGTGTACCTAGACAAGTACTTAAACTGGAAGACACACCTCACTTACCTGCTAAACAAGACGAGGAAAAGACAACGCCTAATCAGACAAGTACAAGGACGTTTCCATGGATGTGACGACCACACGGCGATACATACCTACAAGACGTACATCAGACCAGTGATAGAATATGCAGCAGCCCCCCTAGGAGGCTTGCACAAACCGGTAGCCGAACAACTCTACTCGACCGAAAGACGACTTTTACGCAGCATCTGTAGACTGCCAAGGCTCACGCCCAGTGACGACGTATATGACATCACAGGCGTGGAGCCACTACAAAACAGACTGACCAAACTCAGAGCGAACTACGGTAGACACATATTAACGAAACGCCCAGACATGGAAGACATTTTGACAACAAGACCGCGAGTGAACAGACGACCAAAATTTAAGTATACCCAACCAGCGCGTACAGTAGCACAAAACACCAGCCAAGAATACCCAGACCTCGCCCCCACCATGGAACCACTAACACAAGGCATCCAACTTCCCCCACACCTCACCCAAAGACACAGAAACTGACCCCAGAATATACACACAAACGCGCCTGCGCGCACACGCACACACACAAAACATACACAAGAACTGTAGACCTAAGCTACATCTAAAAAGTAGCATAGAAATAACAAATTAAACATTAAAAGTAGCATACATACCAAACTACGGTACTACTATCGTATGCTACAACCTCCATACACACTAAAGTACTCCAAGAAAACAAAGAAAATAATCATAACGGGAAATACGGTATAATTTATAAAGAAACACTATATCACAACATGACTTAAAATCTTTAATACTTAAACCTCAACCTCTAACCTCATTTTATGTAATATTTTTGTACCTATCTAATATCCTTGTACCTACTTTATATTTTGTATTATTGTATTATTTTATATTTCTGCATTTTTATATATGCTATATCTTTGTATACTCAATATGATCAAATGCACTTTGCAAGAAATATTGAACTAATAAATAAATGAATGTACGAGTTATGTACAGCAAATGGCTGAAAAGGGCAATGCAAGCCCTCAAACAGCCCGCCCATCCCCATCAGGGGAGGGAATGAAAAGTGCAAAAAAAAAAAAAAAAAAAAAAAAAAAAAAAAAAAAGAGCTCGGCTCCAGTTCACCACCGACAATGGAGGGTGAAGCTTTGACAATGCCAGCCACTCGTGCTGGCGAAACGTCAGAAAAATTATTAGAAGAACGTCGGCCGAAGAACCCGAGACAGAAGCCAGTAGGCAGTTTGTCAACAAGTGGCCACGAAAGCCTCAACAATTTTGTAACCTAAGGACATCACACACATCCATGCCCGAGGCAGGATTCGAACCTGCGACCGTTGCGGTCGCGGGGTTCCAGACTGAAGCGCCTAGAATCGCTCGGCCACAACGGCCGGCTGAGTATGTTCATTCAGTGTCATAACACCACAGCCACGTGAACTATTATTAAATGACATTCAGTTTGTATAACCACAAAGTATGTAGGGGATGTAAAACAGCATATAGTCACCGTATACAGTATCAGTATGTATGTGATCTTACAAGGTTTTAGCTAGACTGTATATGCGACTCAGTCGCATAAAGGCGGAAATGCAGTCTATTTCAGTTAGTGCTTGTTAAGTGTTCTTAGGAATACAAACTCCGGAGTGAACTTGTACTTACATAGTCGTATTACTGTTGTATTTTCCTGTTTTCTGAACTGTACGTGCATTCACATATAAGACACAAAAATGTGCATTGTACAAGTTATCCCTATAACGAATACCTTATTACTATGAGAGTTTTCTATATTCACTCAGTTATGTCAAGGTTTATTTATTTAAATTCCATGTTTAGTTCAAGATTTACACTGAAAGTGCAGTTCATCACGTCACAGGCAGCGGTAAATAGAAATAAAATATCTAAAGTTAAGTTTCACTTGACGTTCCCATCCTAGGATACACAGTTACATTTCAACAGCAGCTGGACAATCAGTTACAAAGACACACTCACAAAGTATTTTACAGAACACTAGGAGGGAGCTATACACATAGTACCGAACACTTCACTACTACCTTCTGCCAAATAGATATTTGTGAACTGCAGAGTAATCACGTAGATGTCGACATAGGCGTGATGTACACCGAGCAAGATGCGTCAGTAGTAAACCAGGCACAGGAAAGCTGTTCATATCCTCGTGCGGCCATCCAGATTTAGATTCTCTGTGACTTCCCTAAATTACTTAAGGTGAATGCCGAGGGTGGTTCCTTTGGAAGCACACAGCCGAGTTACTTTCCTACTCCTCTGCGGTCCAAACTCGTGTTCCGTCTCTGACGACCTCGGCGTCGACGGACCTTAAAACCTCAGTTTTTGTTCCTCCACCAACTCCCCCTTCCCCCTCCCCCCTCCCGCGTCACGCAATGTTTACCAATATGTACTACAATGTCGCGTGAAAAAAAATGTGATTTTATGGTGCTCATGCCTTGGGTTCTGTTGGTGATAGTAAGGTAGGGTCAAATGTTTTGGATAGCCCTTTGGTTAGGGACCATTTGTACACCCAGCCGGAGGATCATCTTAGTGCCTATACCCTACAGTACAAGGTCAAAGTCCGAATGTTACACACTTCCTCCTGCTTAGGTAAATGGAGCAAATCGGTTGGTTCTTTTTGTATCTGATGTGCTCTATAGTGGGCTTGATGTGACGTATGAAGGCACCATTAGTATACGTCATTTCCTCGGAAAACACCAAAAAAAGGTTCTCTTTACTATATTTTCGACGTCAGCAGGGGACCAACCCCCAGTCGCGGATTCGAAGACGGCTGTGCACAGTTAATGGTTGTAATTTTTACGATATATTCCTATGATTCCAGTCTCGAACCTTGAAAATTTTTTTGGATCTCTTTATCTGTTTCCGAGATACGTAATTTCCCCTTACCCTGCTTGGACACACAAAATACGCATGTAAAATGCAGTGTGAGGTGAAAACGTAGTTTATAAAGTGAAGTAACACTGAGAAATACGGTGTAAAGTGCGTCCATTATCATCAGAAGGGTTCTGGAAACTCCACGTTGCAGTACTGAAGCACATGCAAAATTTTTGTGCACATAAAATCTAGTCTCAGGCGTAAAATTAGTTTCGCGTGACTTCAGTTCCACATAAGTAAACTATCTAAATTTTACTGACTCATCAAGTTCCTTCCATATGAGTGAAATGCCTTGCCGTGGCGTGGAATAGAAGGGAACTAGCGGAAAACTGCTCCTAGGCGAGCGCGAAAAAAGCGAATAAACTCCTCTTTATTAAAAGACTCTGAATGAAAGCTGGGGTACTTGCTGCCCCATTCTACCTTCCGCAGCACCTTCAAACATTTTCGCCTAAATATTGGCACGCGAACATACTCTCACTCTTTTTGACATGCAACTCACCTCCCAAATCCACAAGGTGCCCTAATTGTAATTCGCCCACACCCACCAGTCCATCGCTTAAGTCTCTCACACCCATCAACTCCCAGTAGGCTATCTTCCTACGTTAAAATATGTTTCCGATTCTTATTATTCTGATTTATTATAACATTTAAAGAGCATTTACGATCAGTAGTCCCACAAAATATCAGTTATTTTTATGCAATTAAAGCTTGAAAATCATTAAATATCAAGCTCTGGTCACGTGATCGAAAACGCTCTGTTCTTGGCTGACGCTCTGGTGACGTCACAGGACAGGAGTGAGACGAAGCTGTACTTGTGTTATAGCAGCGTTAGCCGAATGTACGAGGTTTTTACGTACATTTATTGCAAACAGTTTAGCTCTTTAGTGATGGAAAACGCAATTACAACTTTATGTGACTGTAAAAAAGAATTCTTTGAACCCTGATAGAGGAACCCTTGTGAAAGTTGATGTGTTTATGTTCTACGCATTTAGAGCGGCGATATGTAAAACGACTGCCGGCCAGAGTGGACGAGCGGCTGCAGGCGCTACAGTTCGGAACCGCGCGACCGCTACGTTCGCAGGTTCGAATTCTGCCTCGGGCATGGATGTGTGTGATGTCCTTAGGTTAGTTAGGTTTAACTAGTTCTAAGTTCTAGGGGACTAATGACCAAGGCAGTTAAGTCCCATAGTGCTCAGGGCCATTTTATAAAACGACTGGCCTTCAATGCAACATCATTAAACTCGCTCAAAACTAAGGAATTGTAGAACTTTTGCAATTGTCGCCTATCAGTCATGAGCTATGACCCAAAGCACAAAACAATTATTCTTGGCTAAACTTAGTGTTGATTTCCTGTGTAGAAGGCACTCAGCAGAGAGCCTACATGTGTCAGGTGTTACGTGGCACAACGCATACAGGTAGCGCATTCGACTGCAGTAAAAGACGGCACATGGTTTTAAATGGTTTAAATGGCTCTGAGCACGATGGGACTTAACATCTGTGGTCATCAGTCCCCTAGAACTTGGAACTACTTAAATCTAACTAACCTAAGGACATCACACACATCCATGCCCGAAGCAGGATTCGAACCTGCGACCGTAGCAGTCGCGCGGTTCCGGACTGAGCGCCTAGAACCGCTAGACCACCGCGGCCGGCGACGGCACATGTTTTGAAAAGTTTTGCACGAAATACGAAAACAGCGTTTGCAAGAACTGATGTAGCGGTTGTTGCGATTGTGGGATGTGAAGTATAGCTTCAAAGTATACATCAGTCTGAGTCTGAGAAACGAACAACAGAGGATAAATGCATTTACTGTGCAAACAACAATTCACTCTTTTAGAAAGCATTGCAAATAGTGAAGAGAGCATATCACCATTTGTCCACGGTACACCAAGATGCAGGACAACGAGGTTATACGAAAAGATATAAAGCGTGTGCAAAATGCAGATGACACCAACGTAAGGGCTGTGATGTATATAAGCGTAAACTAATGTTAGCGTGTGTAGCAGACTTACTTCATCTGTATAAGGATCCTAGGTAGACTGTACGAAGGAAGATAAGAACAATATTTCCAGTACAATAAAAAGTGTGTGGTCGCATTAACTAGAAAATATCTTTTTGAACGTGGCGTATGTGAACAGCGACTGTAAATGTAAGCTCATACAAACAGCAATGAAAACAATAATATTCTGGTTCTGGTCGGTGTGGTGAGGTTCTGTAATTTTGATTTGGTTTTCATATGACAGGACTATCGAGTCGTTTTACAAATAAGTTAACATGTTCTTCCGGGTTAGATTCGAACAAGCAATCTATGGACATCGTCTTACAAAATTCGACGGTTACCGCTCTAACAATTGAGCTTCCAAATAACTGAGCTACCAAATAACTGAGCTGCAATTAAGCAAAACGGTAATTTTCACTAGCAGTTTAATTTCGTTGAACAACAATGTCCTTCGTTGTAACAGTGGGAGAGCATATCACATAGATAAGTTAATCTTAACTTCACAGTGCAACATATTTTAATTTAGTTTCGACGTGGTGGCAATTTTCTGGTAAAGTGCAACCACATTTTACGCAGCTTCTCAGTCTCTGAAACACTCAAAAACAACTTTTCAAGAGTTTTTGTAGATTTGTCTATACAGTATGGTACTACACACCATTTGTAACCCATTTTCCGCAACGTAAATCTTGAAACAAGGCATCACTGTGAATTAGCATTATGACTGTAGAAGCAGCGAGCTAGCCAGTGACGTCACAGGCATCACGTGGCTCGAATGAAGTGTTTTAGCAGGCGTTCAAATTATTTGAATTTCACTTCTGTTTTTATAAAAGAATACTGAAAGTCAAGAGAAAAAAAAGCATGTTAGGGTCATAAAATGACATAACTAATCATTTAAGACCATTTCTTGAAAGCAGTCAAATTTCTACTCACTCATTCGGTCCAACTCATTGTCATTACCTCTTTGTGTTTCTTCAGCTGTCACTGTTCCCTTTCTCACAGCACAGTCGCCTTCGTTCTGTCCCACTACTACCGCCTTCTCTCGCTGTAACTGTTACTGCCTGCTCTCACTGTTACTGTCTCCCTCTTATTCTCTCTTACTGCCACTATCTCATTATTCCTTCCCACTGCTGCTGTCTGTTCCCGCTGTCACTATCCATCTCTTTCTCGTTGTCATTGTTATAAACTCTGTCTATCATTATCGGTGGTTCTCACCCACTTTCTCTTTCTGCCTCTCTTTATTCTTCTGTCACTAGCACTGTCTCCTTCACACTCTCACTGTCTACTATGTTCCACTGCCACTACGTTCCTCTCTTTTTCACACACTGTCATTGCCTCCTGCACTCTTTCTAAATCACAACCACTGTCCAGTATTTATTACTTCCCCGCTTCTTTCCCTCTCCCACTGTCTCCTTCTCTCTGAGCATACAAAAGCACCATATGTTCGCATGCCAATACTCTTGCGAAAATTTGTAAGGTTGCTGAGGAAGGCAGAATGAGCAGCAGGTAACCCACTTTTCAGTCAGAGTCTTTTAATAAAGAGGAGCATATTCGCCATTTGTTCGCCGATGTAAAGCACTAAAGCTTGTTTACCTTTACTTATGGGGAAATTATATCTGATAAATGTCGGAGTAATATCCAGTTTTGGAGAAAGGGATACGATACCGCGAGACTAATTTGACTGTTCACTGAAAGACCTGACTCTACTCTACTGTAAATTTAATAAGTCATATTTGCATAACATTCACACGAATTATATATGGACGAATGGAAAAATTGGTAGAATCCTATCTCGTGGAAGATCAGTTTGGGTTGTAGGGAAAAGTAGGAGTAGCAAGGCAGAAGCGACATTATGATTTATCTTAGAAGACGAAGTGAAGAAATAAAACTCCACATATATAGTGTTTGTAGGTTTAGAAACAGATTTCGACAATGTTGACTGCACTGCAATCATACATGTTATAAAGGTAGGAAGGATAAAATGTAGGAAGCGAAACACCATCTACAACTTTTACAGAAGACAAATTGCGGTTGTAAGAATCGAAGGGCGTGTCAGGGAAGCAGTGGTTATAAGGGACTCGGGCATGGGTATGTGTGTTTGTCCTTAGGGTAATTTAGGTTAAGTAGTGTGTAAGCTTAGGGACTGATGACCTTAGCAGTTAAGTCCCATAAGATTTCACACACATTTGAACTTTTTTTTTGTTATAATGGAGTGTGATAGGGTTGTAGCCTATCCCTAATGTTATTCAGTCGTTTTGAAAAGGAAATTTAAGTTCAACGAGAAGACATAAAATTTTTGAGGTACGTTGATGGCAATATAATTCTGCCAGAGACAGTAACAGTCTTTGAAGATCAGGCGTGGATAGCATCTTGAAAAAAATGTTATGAGACGAACATCAACAAAAGTAGAACAAGGGCAATGGAATATAGCCAAATTAAGTAAGGTGGAAGGTGAAGGAAATAGCATGGGAAATGATACACTAACAGGTACCAGCCGAGGTTTGCTATTTAAACAGAAAAATTACTGATGATGCAAATTAGTAGAGAGGACGTAAAATGCAGATTGGGAATAGCAAGAAAAACATCTCTGAAAGAGAGAAATTTGTTAACATCAAACTTAAAAGTGTGTAGCCTTTTACGGAAGTGAAACGTTGACAATAAAAACTTCAGACAGCAGAAGAACAGAAGCTCTTCGAAATGTGGAGCAGTAGAAGAATGCTGAATATTAGATGCGCAGATCGAATGACTAATGAAGTGGTACTGAGTCGAACTGGGGAGAAGAGAGATTTTAAAAAAAAGAGATCGGTTGATGTGACGCACAGTGGTCGTCAAGGATTCGTCAGTTTCATTATGGAGGAAAGTGTGGGGGATAAAAACACTCATAGTAGAGTGAGACCAAGTCGTGACTACAGTGGGCAGATTGAAGTGGATGTGTAGTTATGCAGAGATGAAGAGACATGCGCAGGACAGACTAGAGTTGTTTTTGTACCAAACTAGTCTTAGGACTGAAGTCAGGAACAACAACATCCATTCAGATCTTCGCAAAATATTAGCTTGACGCAAAGGCTGGGAACTATCTCCTCATGAAGAGAAATGTGAAATTCAGCACTCCATGAAATGGAAAAGCATGGTGTCTTTGGCCTACAAGATTGATGAGTCAATCATTTCACACAAATATTAGAAAGTAAAATTGGTTGAGGTACGAAATGGAACGGCCACACAAACTGAGTTGTAGGTAAACTAGGTGGCAGGCTATAAATTATTAGTAGGATACTGATAAACTGCAGTTTGTCAACAAACAAGATTGTGTACAAAACACTAGTATGGACCCGTCTTGAATACTGCTTACGTCTATGAGACCCATATAAGATCAGGGTAACACTGTACATTGACAGCACACAAAGAATGGCGATGCCATGGTTAAAGGCTTGTTTTACTACTGAGAGAGTGTGATAGAAATATTGAACAGCCATAACTGGCAGACTGTCGAAGAAAGGAGCCGTACTTCTCGTGAGAACGTGCGTAGAGCATTTCAAGAGTCCTGCTTCAGAGTATAAACTAAGGAAAGCGTTCAGCCAATTTCCATTTATCACTTAGAGATCGTACTGATTACGCTAGGCAAATAACAGATCCTACAGAGGTGTACAAACATTCATCCTGCACACGCTCCATTCACGAATAGAACGAAGACCAACATATAATATACTAGCTTAGGGCCCGCTGCTTCGCTCACGTTGACTGTATGATCTATACAGATTTTTTGTTTTGTTTTCTTGTACTCGAACTTTTATGTTGTTCACAAACTGAAACATTTTCTAAACTGCTTGATAATTAAGGCCACAGAAGCATGGTCTTTCCACGACTTACTTCTGACCAAAAAGCGATCCTAGCAGGTAGAATCCAAAATATTTGTTAAGCCTGCCTTTTGAGTTCTGGTGGTGATATTTCCATAAAAGCTTTCATCTCTTAACACATTTTTATTTAGATGCCAAATAAAAATTTTCATGGATTTAGCTTTAAAAATGTTTTAATATAACGAAATATTTTCATATAAATTTTCATCCCCTATTTTTTTTATTCCCAACCGAGAAGTCAAATATAAATTTTCATAGATGTTGCTTTAAAATGCTTTATTAGGACCTTAAAAAATCTTCTCAGCGGTTGAATTTCGAAAACTCCTTTCTCAGACGGCCCCTACAATATAACATTCTCTGCAAATTTCAAATTTCTCTCCTTAGTGGTATGTTGTGGCCGATGATGAGCCATTGAAAGAGTCAGTCAGACGGGACATTGTCTTTTATACAGGGGAAGGAAGGGTAAACTGGTCACTCTAGGTGAAATTGAATTTTCGTAACACCGTGGCTATTAACAGGCTTGTTGCATATACGTCTCGAATCTACATTCTGTAATGTATCACATCAAACACTTATAGCTAAGCTAAAGTATATTTTTAGAATATATAAAAGTTTTCTGACTGCTTATGTAGTGGCCGCTTTTCCCTACCTAATCGCTTAAAGTGGCCAGTCCTTTGCCATCATTCCCAAAAAGAGTGTTTAGTTTACAAAAACAGGTAGGCTTATAGTTTTAATTTCACCATTGATTATTATTAGGAGACCAATAATGCAAACCAAAAGTGCAATATATTGTTGGCGTGAAAACTTCAACAAATGAGAAGTATTAATTATGCCTAATTATGTAAATAGAGAAATCAACGAATAACTGTGGGTTACTATTTCAGCCTAAGTCATACACAACTTATCCACTCAGTAACAATACTAATTTATGTACAAAATTCTCCCATGAAGTCATCGTCCTCATCACATCCAGCGCATAGTTCACGTGCCCAGCCTTTACAGCTCCGACATCTCATCCTTCCTTCATTTTCTTTAGATCTAAAAAACACTTCCTTGCAGTCAAAACAGTCTGTCATTGTCCTCATCAGTGGAATTTTTTTTCCATTTCTTCTCGAAAAAGTTACCGTTTAGCAGTAACTCTTAGCATTTGGTCCCAATTTTAACTTCTTACTTTTATTTTGTGTTGCCTTAGAATGCAGAATATTGGCATTATCTGCTTGTTTTTCTTCGAAATTCCTTTTTTTCCTTAAAAGCTCTTCATCATTCTTTCTTTTAGCTTCAGCCAACACATTTTCATAAGTGCTAGAAGTGATTACGGCAGTCTTTCCTATTTTACTCCTAGTTTGTCTTTCATTCACACTTTGCTTCTTAGGTAAAGATTTTACATCAATTGGGCTTATGGACATGAAGTCAGTACCAAGACTAACTTATCTGTGCACCGTTCAATCTTTCGACCAACTTTGTTGTATGGGAGCGAAAGCTGGGTGGATTCAGGTTACCTTATCAATAAGGCTGAGTTTACGGATATGAAAGTAATTAGGATGATTGCAAGTACTAGTAGATGGGAACAATGGCAGGAGGGTGTCCACAATGAGGAAATCAAAGAAAAACTTGGAATGAATTCTATAGATGTAGCGGTCAGGGCGAACAGGCTTAGATGGTGGGGTCAAGTTACACGCATGAGAGAAGCAAGGTTACGCAAGAGACTCATGGGTTCAGCAGTAGAGGATAGGAGGAGTCGGGGTAGACCAAGGAGAAGGTACCTGGATTCGGTTAAGAATGATTTTGAAGTAATAGGCTTAACATCAGAAGAGGCACCAATGTTAGCACTGAATAGGGGATCGTGGAGGAATTTTGTAAGGGGGACTATGCTCCAGACTGAACGCTGAAAGGCATAATCAGTCTTAAATGATGATGATGATGGGCTTATGTGGAGCCACCAGTTGGATACTCAGAGGGAGGTTCTTCGGTGGTCGGACGCTGAGGGGAACCTTCTCTTGGAGAAGTCCTACCACCTATAATCTGAAGGCAGCCTGCACTTGAAGACAGCTCATAAGTTGGTTCCGGGAATGAACCAGCAGGCCTTTTTTAAGAAGACACAGCAGTCTGGCGTCCAGAGGGATCACCACTTATAGTAGATGCAGCAGTTTCGCAATGAGAAGAACCAATATTTGAACAAGGACAAGTTAGTGTCACTATCCAAAGGAATATCAGTAACCTCAGCTGCAGTACAGCGTCTATGGTAAACACGGTAGTGACTAGAGGAGAAATTCCACACTTTCGAAACCCAGTGACTGCTGTCGTTGGAACGGTTGCCCGAAAAAACGCTTCACTGAAGAGAGCACTTATTTGAAACTGTGTAATAGTTCTTCCTGGATTATTACGAAGATATTTTTCACGAGCTACAATTTAGAAAGTTTTAATAGAAGACATGAATGCCACATCCAAAGGTTGGAGTTTGTGGCTACAGTGTGGGGTCGAGCACTCAACAGTTATACACTCGTGGAAATGGAAAAAAGAACACATTGACACCGGTGTGTCAGACCCACCATACTTGCTCCGGACACTGCGAGAGGGCTGTACAAGCAATGATCACACGCACGGCACAGCGGACACACCAGGAACCGCGGTGTTGACCGTAGAATGGCGCTAGCTGCGCAGCATTTGTGCACCGCCGCCGTCAGTGTCAGCCAGTTTGCCGTGGCATACGGAGCTCCATCGCAGTCTTTAACACTGGTAGCATGCCGCGACAGCGTGGACGTGAACCGTATGTGCAGTTGACGGACTTTGAGCGAGGGCGTATAGTGGGCATGCGGGAGGCCGGGTGGGCGTACCGCCGAATTGCTCAACACGTGGGGCGTGAGGTCTCCACAGTACATCGATGTTGTCGCCAGTGGTCGGCGGAAGGTGCACGTGCCCGTCGACCTGGGACCGGACCGCAGCGACGCACGGATGCACGCCAAGACCGTAGGATCCTACGCAGTGCCGTAGGGGACCGCACCGCCACTTCCCAGCAAATTAGGGACACTGTTGCTCCTGGGGTATCGGCGAGGACCATTCGCAACCGTCTCCATGAAGCTGGGCTACGGTCCCGCACACCGTTAGGCCGTCTTCCGCTCACGCCCCAACATCGTGCAGCCCGCCTCCAGTGGTGTCGCGACAGGCGTGAATGGAGGGACGAATGGAGACGTGTCGTCTTCAGCGATGAGAGTCGCTTCTGCCTTGGTGCCAATGATGGTCGTATGCGTGTTTGGCGCCGTGCAGGTGAGCGCCACAATCAGGACTGCATACGACCGAGGCACACAGGCCCAACACCCGGCACCATGGTGTGGGGAGCGATCTCCTACACTGGCCGTACACCACTGGTGATCGTCGAGGGGACACTGAATAGTGCACGATACATCCAAACCGTCATCGAACCCATCGTTCTACCATTCCTAGACCGGCAAGGGAACTTGCTGTTCCAACAGGACAATGCACGTCCGCATGTATCCCGTGCCACCCAACGTGCTCTAGAAGGTGTAAGTCAACTACCCTGGCCAGCAAGATCTCCGGATCTGTCCCCCATTGAGCATGTTTGGGACTGGATGAAGCGTCGTCTCACGCGGTCTGCACGTCCAGTACGAAAATGGCATGGCAAGCCGTTCCACAGGACTACATCCAGCATCTCTACGATCGTCTCCATGGGAGAATAGCAGCCTGCATTGCTGCGAAAGGTGGATATACACTGTACTAGTGCCGACATTGTGCATGCTCTGTTGCCTGTGTCTATGTGCCTGTGGTTCTGTCAGTGTGATCATGTGATGTATCTGACCCCAGGAATGTGTCAATAAAGTTTCCCCTTCCTGGGACAATGAATTCACGGTGTTCTTATTTCAATTTCCAGGAGTGTATGATTTTCTGTGGCCTTATCAATGAATTGTTAGTATGGATAGAATGACCATCTAAGATTAGCAGAACAGGAACAAGATCTTGAACAGTTGGTTTTGCATGTTTTAAAAAATGTTCAAACCAGTCCAAAAAGCTTTCACTCTGCATCCACCCGCTATGGTGGCACGCAAATTCGGTTCCTGTCGAAGCCTCATTTTTCTTCGCCTAGGGAAGATTACAAAAGGGGGAATGAAATTTTCTCCTGCATACACGTACACTACAAAAGTCGACAGCAACCTTCTGTCAGCTGAACTAGCGGCTCCGATTTGTTGTCTTCCTTTGAGTGAAAACACGTTGCTGTTCTTGGACTGAACTATCAGAAGACCAGTTTCATCTACATTATAAATACGATGAGCCGAATGAAATCATTTATCTTGCAATGTTTTACGGATATCAAAAAACTTGTCTACGTTCACCTTGTTAAATGCTTGTGCTTTATTCATAGAAGTTGATTCTGGCTTCTTAAAACTAATATTAGGATGCCGTCCTCTAAAGCATGCCATCCAGTCCTTGCCTGTACTGGCCACTTTTCCCGACACGTAACGTGGCCAATTTTCCGATCGGTCGGCTTCTCTGTATAAACGGTTCACACGCGAAACAATACAACCGAAGGGAACGACGGTGACTCATATCTGTGAGCCAAAAGGCATTGCATAAACCCTGAGATCGCAAGAACCTATTAATCTACGTAAAAGTGAAGCGGCTAAAGCAATGTGAGTGACTTACCTTACATCAAACGATCGAAAAACCTAAAAGTGTTCACAGAAGGATAATGGAGCAAGCATCCTTTGTCAACGTCGCTGAGAAAACAAATGGTGTCGATTATACCTAGTTTGGTCACTTCTCAGTACGGAGCAAGAATGTTGACGGCATCAAATAACTGGTGGCCATTTTTCCCAACCTGGCCACTTTCCCCTTCTTTCCCCTATACAGATGATGCTATCAGAAGCACCCTCTGCCCCGCACTTTACAGTGACTTGGACGCTATAGATGTTGACATTTCTGAGGGCGACTGATTTAAAACCACATTTGAGAATAATGACAACCAATTTTTTCTGGGGGGGGGGGAGGGGGGGGGAAGAAAAGTAGCACATTCCTGATAATTAATCACAGTTGCCTTGACACCATGCTTCATTATGATTCATTAACATGTCGATAAGCGCGTATACAATGATCATAAACGATGGCGCCATTACCTCGCGTCCGTAATGTCATAAAATGTGGTGGCGTGTGGACTGACGTAGAGCAATTGCTGGTGATGGCAGCTGTCGCCAGGGCCGTCACATAATAAATCCGCGAGAGCCCCAGTCTGTCAACAGGAAACATAAAAAAAAGTCGCCAACAGTTCTCACTCCAATGCAAAGTTTGGTAATTACCAACGGCTGCGGGGAATAACAAACAAAGGGCTGGGCGATAATTAGCTTCGACAGCGGTATGAATTTGCGTGATAGGACTCGAACAGCTTTTTACATCGTGTAGCACGGAACCCGTAACAGAAATCGGATATTAGCGTATTCTAATATGTGTCGAGGTACGGGATTTATGAAACACATTACTACCACAGCCCTACCAATAAAGAATTTTCACATAGGGCGTAAGAAAAACGTTTGGCAAATCTGCAAGATTTCGTCAAATGCGGAACAAGAAAACATGTTACATGGGCGTGGGTCCGAAAAAGCTTTATTTTCATGTTAAAGTTATCATTTTCTAGTCTTCATAGTAGACCTACGTTAATAATGAGAAACACATTTTCACAGTCAGCTCATACGGGCTGACGTAAGTCTCCACACAACTTTTGAAGCAAGTTATAAACAAAGATTTGGTCGGCATTGTTGGTGACGCTTTGTTAGATCCTAATGGTCTCACACGCAGACTGAAAGGAACAGTTTCCAACTGATATACAAACCAGGCCTGCTGTCTTAAGGGAACACAGTATCAATCTAGTAAACTATTTTGTTGTACTTTTCAGGCTGAGGTCGCATAAACGGTAACATTATCCATTTCGACTTATTACCAGATGACTTCTAAATTAATGAAAGGCTGATAGTATACAACTAGGGAACCAAGTTACAGATGAAACTACCTTCTGTATACAACTATACAGGAGAAATGCTCAATATTCAGCGACATGAGAGGAACGATCATTCAAAGCAAAAAAGTCTGGAAATCATTAACCAAAAATGCGTACCTTAACAGCTAAGAGACTTCCTCGCCTTCCATACTTCTACTGCAAGCTCTTTGTTTTCCATATTTTGGGAAGAGGTAACTCGGACTGTTGTTGTTGTGGTCTTCAGTCCAGAGACTGGTTTGATGCAGGTCTCCATGCTAGTCTATCCTGTGCAAGCTTCTTCATTTCCAAGTAACTACTGCACCCTACATCCTCATGAATCTACTTAGTGTATTCATCTCTTGGTCTCCCTCTACGATTTTACCCTCCACGCTGCCCATCGGTGATCCCTTGATGCCTCAGAATATGCCCTACCAACCGATCCCTTCTTTTAGAGAAGTTAGGCCACAAATTCCTGTTCTCCCAATTTTATTCAGTACCTCCTCATTAGTTACGTGATCTACCCATCTAATCTTCAGCATTCTTCTGTAGCATCACATTTCGAAAGCTTCTATTCTCTTCTTGTCTAAACCATTTATCGTTCACGTTTCACATCCATACATGGCTACACTCCATACAAATACTTTCAGAAAAGACTTCCTGACACTTAAATCTATTCTCGGTGTTAACAAATTTCTCTTCTTCAGAAACGCTTTTCTTGCCATTGCCAGTCTACATTTTATGTCTTCCCTACTTCGACCATCATCAGTAATTTTGCTCCCCAAATAGCAGAAACCCATCTACTACTTTAAGTATGTCATTTCCTAATCGAATTCCTTCAGCATCATCTCATTTAATTAGACTATCTTCCATTATCCTCGTTTTACTTTTGTGGATGTTCATCTTATATCCTCCTGCCAAGACACTGTCCATTCCGTTCAGCTGTTCTTCCAGGCCCTTTGCTGTCTCTGACAGAATTACAATGTCATCGGCAAACCTCAAAGTTTTTATTTCTTCTCCGCGGATTTTAATTCCAACTCCAATTTTTTTTGTGTCCTTCACTGCTTGCTCAATGTATAGCTCGAATAACATCGGGGATAGGCTACAATCGTGTCTCACTCCATTCCCAACCAATGCTTCCGTTTCATGCCCCTCGACTCTTATAACTGCCATCTGATTTCTGTACAAATTGTAAATAGCCTTTCGCTCCCTGTATTTGATCCCTGCTACCTTCAGAATTTGAAAGAGAGTACTCCAGGCATCATTGTCAAAAGCTTTCTCTAAGTCTACAAATGCTAGAAACGTAGGTTTGCCTTTCCTTAATCTGTCTTCTAAGATAAGTCGTAGAGTCAGTACTGCCTCACGCGTTCCGCCATTTCTACGGAATCCAAGCTGATCTTACCCAAGGTGGACTTCTACCAGTTTTTCCATTCGTCTGTAAAGAATTCGCGTTAGTATTTCGCAGCCGTGACTTATTAAACGGCAATTTTCACACCTGCCAACACCTGATTTCTTTGGGATTGTAATTCTTATATTTTTCTTGAAGTCTGAGGGTATTTCGTTTGTCTCATACATCTTGCTCACCAGATGGTAGAGTTTTGTCAGGGATGAGTGTCCCAAGTCTATCAATCAATGGAATGTTGTCTACTCCCGGGGTCTTGTTTCGACTCAGGTATTCCCGTGCTCTGTCAAATTCTTCACGTAGTATCACATCTTCCATTTCATCTTCACCTACTTGCTCCTCCATTTCCATAATATTTCCCTCAAGTACATCGCCTCTATACACTCCCTCCACCTTCCTGCTTTCCCTTCCTTGCTTAGAACTGGTTTTCCATCTGAGCTCTTGAAATTTATACAAGTGGTTCTCTTTTCTCCAAAGGTCTCTTTAATTTTCCTGTAGACAGTATCTATCTTACCCCTAGTGATATATGCCTCTACGTCCATACATTTGTCCTCTAGACATTCCTGCTTAGCCATTTCGCACTTCCTGTCGTTCTGATTTTTTGGACTTTTGTATCTCTTTTTGTCCGCTTCATGTACTGCATTTTTATATTTTCTCCTTTCATCAATATATCTTCTGTTACCCAAGGATTTCTACTAGCCTACGCCCTTTTACCTTCTTGATCCTCTGCTGCCTTCACTACTTCATTTCTCAAAGCTACCAATTCTTCTTATACTGTATTTCTTTCCCCTCTTCTTGGCAGTCGTTCCCTCAGCCTCTGGTTCTTTCAGTTTATCCAGGTCCCATCTCCTTAAATGGCCTCCTTTTTGCAGTTTTTTCAGTTTTAATCTACACTTCATAACCAATAGATTGTGCTCAGATTCCACATTTGCCCCTGTAAACGTCTTACAGTTTAAAACCTGGTTCCTAAATCTTTGTCTTACCATTATATAATCTATCTGAAACCTTCCAGTGTCTCCAGGTCTCTTCCACGTATACAACCTTGTTTCATGATTCTTAAAACAAGTGTTAGCTATGATTAAGTTATGCTCTTTGAAAAATTACACCGGGTGGCTTCCTCTTTCATTCCTTACCCCCATTCCATATTCACCTACTACTTTTCCTTCTCTTCCTTTCCCTACTATCGAACTCCAGTTCCCCATGACTATTAAATTTTCGTCTCCCTTCACTATTTGAATAATTTCTTTTATCTCACCATACATTTCTTCAATCTCTTCGTCGTCTGCTGAGCCAGTTGGCATATAAACTTGTATTACTGTGGTAGGCGTGTGCCTCATGTCTGTAAGTAGGCCACAATAATGCGTTCACTATGCTGCTAGTAGTAGCTCACCCGCGCTCCTATTTTTCTATTCATTATTAAACCTACTCCTGCATTACCCCTATTTGATTTTCTATTTATAACCCTGTATTCACCTGACCAGAAGTCTTGCTCCTCCTGTCACCGAACTTCACTAATTCCCACTATATCTAACGTTAACTTATCCATTTCCCTTTTAAAATTTTCTAAACCATCTGCCCGATTAAGGGACCTGACGTTCCACGTTCCGATCCGTAGAACGCCAGTTTTGTTTCTCCTGATGACGACTTCCTCCTTAGTAGTCCCCGCCCGGAGATGCGAATGGGGGACTATTTTACCTGCAGAATATTTGACCGAAGAGAACGCCTTCATCATTTAACCATACGGCTGTAGTTTCCCCTTGCTTTCAGCCGTTCGCGTTATCAATACAACAAGCCCGTTTTGGTTAATGTTATAACGCCAGATAAGTGAATCATCCACGCTGTTGCCCCTGCAACCACTGAAAAGGCTGTTGCCCCTCTTCGGTAGTATCTCACAGCATCGAAAGATGAACAACTGCTCACATTTCTTAAGGAATGCAGTTCAGAGCCCATTTTAATTGGAATTCTTTTTTCTTGTTTTGTCCACACTAAGACGTTCCAAATTTGTGAAGCATATAGCTGACAGTAGAAGAGATTTGTTTCACAGTATCGAATATCAACAGGTGCTCATAGCTCCTAAGGTATGCATTTTAGAGCCAATATTTACTTGACTTTTTGCTTCGAATGATTGTTCCTGTTATATCGCAGAATATTGACCATTCGTCTTGGGACACATCGTATTTACTTAAATCCGCTACATACAGCGGTGCGCAAAACTTTCGCGTGAAGTTCACTGCCAAGTGACTGAGCTCGGCGGAACTTCGATCATCCACTGAAAGAACCGCTACAATTATAGTACAGAAATTAACTGAATGAAATACGCAATGAGACGAAGAGAATTTACACGTGTGCTCAAAGACAATAATTACACTGCACTCGCAACGATTGGTGATTGTCCTTTCACCATAACAATAGACGGACAAGGTTCGTAACAGAGTGAGTGATCACCGTAAGCAGCAGTGCTTGCTGTGCAACGTGCTTCCACTCTGGCTCCAAGGTCGGTGAGGAGTTCTTGTGGTAGAGCGTTCCATTCCTCCACTAGTTTGATCTACAGCTGCTGGATGGTCGTTGCTGCATGTGGCCATGCTGCGATCTGTCTCCACAATGTATACCACAAGTGATCGATGGGATTTATTTCTAGGCAACGGGCGGGACAGTCCGTTCCAAGGGCTCCTCCATATGCGCTGTTCGATGCGGTCGCGCATTGTCACAAATATGGGGAAGGAGTACAGCGCCATAATAACGTGGACCGCTGAGTGTACCGTGTTCAAAGATTTGTAGGTCAGTACCCACATTTATCCTTAGTCCTGTCCGCCCCCGGTAGCTGAGTTGTCAGTGCGACAGACTGTCAATCCTAAGGGCCCGGGTTCGATTCCCGGCTGGGTCGGAGATTTTCTCCGCTCAGGGACTGGGTGTTGTGTTGTCCTAATCATCATCATTTCATCTCCATCGACGCGTAAGTCGCCGAAGTGGCGTCAAATCGAAAGATTTGCACCAAGCGAGCGGTCTACCCTACGGAAGGCCCTCGTCACACGACATTATTATACCTTACGTCCTCTCCTCCCACCTGTCGCTATATGAAACTAGGTCTGGCACTGTCGAACATGATCGTGTTTGTGGTCCAGGTGTTACTGTGTGCGGAGGCATAATGTTGCGTGGGCGTACTGATCGCCAAATCTTTGAATACGCTTCACTCACTGGTGAACGTTATCGTGACACTGTACTCCTTCGCCAAGTGCGTCGTTTTAGTGGTGCATTTGGTCATTACTTCATTTTTGTGGATGAGTGACCACATCGAACAGAGCAGGTGGAGCAGCTCTTGGCAGGAGAGTATATTCAGCGAATGACCCGGCCTGTCCATTCCCCCAAGTTAAACCTCACCTCACGTGTGGGATGCGTTGGCGAGCCGTAATGCAGCATGCCAACGATCGTCCAGGAGTTGTCACTCGCGTTGGCGGAGGAATGGACCCCATATCACAAGAACTCCTTACAAACCTTGTAAGTAGCGTGAGTAAAGGGTCGCTACGTGTAAGGTGCGTGAAGTGCACCTTGAATAGACTACTGGCCATTAAAATTGCTACACCACGAAGATGACATGCTACAGACGCGAAATTTAACCGACAGGAAGAAGATGCTGTGATACGCAAATGGTTAGCTTTTCAGAGCATTCACACAAGGTTGGCGTCGGTGGCGACACCTACAACGTGCTGACATGAGGAAAGTTTACAACCGATTTCTCATACACAAACAGCAGTTGACCGGCGTTGCCTAGTGAAATGTTGTGATACCTCGTGTAAGGACGAGAAATACGTACCATCACGTTTCCGACTTTGATAAAGGTCGAATTGTAGCCTACCGCGATTGCGGTTTATCGTATCGCGACATTGCTGCTCGCGTTGGCCGAGATCCAATGATTGTTAGCACAATATGGAATCGGTGGGCTCAGGAGGGTAATACGGAACGCCGTGCTGGATCCCAACGGCCTCGTATAACTAGCAGTCGAGATGACAGGCATCTTATCCGTATGGCTGTAACGTCTCGATCCCTGAGTCAACAGATGGTGACGTTTGCAAGACAACAACCATCTGCACGAACAGTTCGACGACGTTTGCAGCTGCATGGACTGTCAGCTCGGAGACCATGGCTGCGGTTACCCTTGACGCTGCATCACAGACAGGAGCGCCTGCGATGGTGCACTCACGACGAACCTGGGTGCACGAATGGCAAAACGTCATTTTTTCGGATGAATCCAGGTTCTGTATATAGCATCATGATGGTCGCATCCGTGTTTGGCGACATCGCGGTGAACGCACATTGGAAGCTTGTATTCGTCATCGCCATACTGGCGTATCACCCGGCGTGATGGTATGGGGTGGCATTGGTTACACGTCTCGGTCACCTCTTGTTCGCATTGACGGCACTTTGAACAGTGGACGTTACATTTCAGATGTGTTACGACCCGTGGCTCTATCCTTCATTCGATTTCTGCGAAACCCTACATTTGAGCGGGATAATGCACGACCGCATGTTGCAGGTCCTGAACGGGCCTTCTGGATACAGAAAATGTTCGACTGCTGCCCTGGCCAGCACATTCTCCAGAACTCTCACCAATTGAAAACGTCTGGTCAATGGTGGCCGAGCAACTGGCTCGTCACAATACGCCAATCACTACTCTTGATGAACTGTGGTATGGTGTTGAAGCTGCATGGGCAGCTGTACCTGTACACGCCATCCAAGCTCTGTTTGACTCAATGCCCAGGCGTATCAAGGCCGTTATTAGGGCCAGAGGTGGTTGTACTGGGTACTGCTTTCTCAGGATCTATGCACCCAAATTGCGTGAAAATGTAATCACATGTCAGTTCTAGTATAATATATTTTTCAAATGAATACCGGTTTATCATCTGCATTTCTTCTTGGTGTAGCAATTTTAATGGCAAGTAGTGTATATCGTGGTGGCCAACAGAGCCACGTGCACTTTGAATAAGAAAATGCTATCTGACATTGGAGTCAACGTAAAAGATTGTGTCACCACCAACTCTAGCCACACGACAAGTAACAGGTTGGACTGAGTCGGAAACTTACTTAATTTATTCATAAGAAAAACTCATAAAAGAACATTCATTATAAAGTCATTCATAAAGAATGGGATGTAATTATTAATATGATACAGGCATTGTTCACGTGAATCAAAAATTAAAGTAAAGAGTGAGTGAACACTGTGCATAAGAGCAGCTTGCAGCAACATCCCTGGAAACAAGATCTAATCTAACGCATTTGTTTTAAATAAAAAAGGAATACTAATTATCAGACCTGTGCGCATGGAAATGCTATGGATGGGCTAACAAGGAAACTACAAGGTAAATGGCGTAGGTAACAGAGACGTAGCATCGGTACACTGGATAAGATTGGAAGTAAAATTATTTATTCCTTAAAACAATGATGTAATGCCTCTACAGGCTGCTGTGGCCTGGTAACTACTAAATACAACTGCTTGTGAAACGCTATTCGTTTCACAGCAAATTCGTGTGCCCACGTGATTCTCGGAGACACAATTTCTACGTACCGTGACCAAATTTTAGTTACATCAAACCACGCAGTCACGAGCAGTTAACATCTTACAGAGGACACATTTGAATAGACAAAGGATAATGGCAGAGGTGGGAATTTAAGAAGATGGGACCTGGATAAACTGACTAAATCAGAGGTTGTACAGAGTTTCAGGGAGAGCATAAGGGAAAAATTGACAGGAAGAGGGGAAAGAAATACAGTAGAAGAAGAGAGATGAAGTAGTGAAAGCAGCAGAGGACCTAGTAGGTAAAAACACGAGGGCTAGTAGAAATCCTTGGGTAACAGAAGAAATATTGAGTTTAATTGATGAAAGGAGAAAATATAAAAATACGTAAATGAAGCGGGCAAAAAGGAATACAAACGTCTCAAAAATGAGATCGACAGGAAGTGCAAAATGGCTAAGCAGGGATGGCTAGACGACAAATGTAAGGATGTAGAGGCTTATCTCATTAGGGGTAAGATAGATACAGCCTACAGGAAAATTAAAGAGACCTTTGGAGAGAAAAGAACCATTTGTATGAATATCAAGAGCTCAGATGGAAACCCAGTTCTAAGCAAAGAAGGGAAAGCAGAAAGGTGGAAGGAGTATATAGAGGGTCTATACAAGGGCAATGCACTTGAGGACAATATTATGGAAATGGAAGAGGATGTAGATGAAGATGAAATGGGAGATACGATACTGCGTGAAGAGTTTGACAGAGCACTGAAAGACCTGAGTCGAAACAAGGCCCCGGGAGTAGACAACATTCCATTAGAACTACTGACGGCCTTGGGAGAGCCAGTCCTGACAAAACTCTACCATCTGGTGAGCAAGATGTATGAGACAGGCGAAATACCCTCAGACTTCAAGAAGAATATAATAATTCCAATCCCAAAGAAAGCAGGTGCTGACAGATGTGAAAATTATCGATCAATCAGCTTAATAAGTCACGGATGCAAAATACTAACGCGAATTCTCTACAGACGAATGGAAAAACTGGTAGAAGCCGACCTCGGGGAAGATCAGTTCGGATTCCGTAGAAATGTTGGAACACGTGAGGCAATACTGACCCTACGACTTATCTTAGAAGCTAGATTAAGGAAAGGCAAACCTACGTTTCTAGCATATGTAGACTTAGAGAAAACTTTTGACAATGTTGACTGGAATACTCTCTTTCAAATTCTGAAGGTGGCGGGGGTAAAATACAGGGAACGAAAGGATATTTATAATTTGTACAGAAACCAGATGGCGTTTATAAGAGTCGAGGGGCATGAAAGAGAAGCAGTGGCTGGGAAGGGAGTGAGACAGGGTTGTAGCCTATCCCCGACGTTATTCAATCTGTATATTGAGCAGGCAGTGAAGGAAACAAAAGAAAAATTCGGAGTAGGTATTAAAATCCATGGAGAAGAAATAAAAACTTTAAGGTTCGCCGATGACATTGTAATTCTATTAGAGACAACAAAGGACTTGGAAGAGCAGTTGAACGGAATTGACAGCGTCTTGAAAGGAGGGTATAAGATGAACATCAACAAAAGCAAAACGAGGATAATGGAATGTAGTCGAATTAAGTCGGGTGATGCTGAGGGAATTAGATTAGGAAATGAGACACTTAAAGTAGTAAAGCAGTTTTGCTATTTGGGGAGCAAAATAACTGATGATGGTCGAAGTAGAGAGGATATAAAATGTAGACTGGCAATGGCGAGGAAAGCGTTTCTGAAGAAGGGAAATTTATTAACATCGAGTATTGATTTAAGTGTCAGAAAGTCGTTTCTGAAAGTATTTGTATGGAGTGTAGCCTTGTATGGAAGTGAAACGTGGACGATAAATAGTTTAGACAAGAAGAGAATATAAGCTTTCGAAATGTGGTGCTACAGAAGAATGCTGAAGATTAGATGGGTAGGTCACATAACTAATGAGGAGGTATTGAATAGGATTGGGGAGAAGAGAAGTTTGTGGCACAACTTGACTAGAAGAAGGGATCAGTTGGTAGAACATGTTCTGAGGCATCAAGGGATCACCAATTTAGTATTGGAGGGCAGCGTGGAGGGTAAAAGTCGTAGCGGGAGACCAAGAGATGAATACACTAAACAGATTCAGAAGGACGTAGTTTGCAGTAGGTACTGGGAGATGAAGAAGCTTGCACAGGTTAGAGTAGCATGGAGAGCAGCATCAAACCAGTCTCAGGACTGAAGACCACAACAACAACAACAATGGCAGAGGGCCAACAAACTCTAATATTATCCCACGTGGATGGTTTCCACTGGACATAAAGTAATGAGAGAAAGAAAATTCACCAAGAAGCAAACATTACCAAGATTCGGATAAGACTAGAATGCATACACACGCAGTTGCAGGCCAACAAACATTCACACTGAACCGAGGGCGCTTCAACTTGTGCAACACCTTTGCGCTACGTTCGCCTTACGGATAAAAGTCAAGTCTGCATTAGGAATCAAACTGAAGGTCTGCAAAAGCCTTGCATTCCTTGCTGCGACCCAGCAAATCAATCGTTATAAGATAAAATGCGAGACCAAAAGTTAAAAGCTCCCCTCTTGCTATGAGACAACGCGCCACCCGGTTAAGTCAACTCACCCTTCTTCGAAGAGACTTTGGCTGCGGACCCCCCAGCGACCTGGAAGCAGACTGACTGACTCACACACTCCAACGTCTCCCACGCGACCACGTGGCCATGAAAAGCCAAAGATGAGGCTTCCGCCGCTAACCTAACACCGGTAACTTTAGCAAAAGGGGAGCAAACCTATTTGCCTACCTGAAAACTACAAGGGTTGGCCGTTCTGAACGACTACCGCCGATTCTCTGCAGCAGACTAAACCACTGTATAGCAAAATGAAACACGCCCACATTCATTTATTCACTCACGCATGGCAGAGAGTTCTGTATCATTGGAAAGCAAATAAAATGATAATGAAAGGGGACTACAGGACCCTTTCGACCCTGTGAGCAGCATGGGCGCTCCTTGTTAACTGTGCATTGTGAAACAGGCCCTATTAAACCAACCGTTATTGACTAGTAGTCTATAGCCTAACAGTTTAAAATAGTTAGACCGTGTGCAACTGATAAAGGCTGCTCGGTTAATATTTGCACGGGAGTTGTTTAGTATCAAATCCAACAAAGCTAATTAGGATGTCAGGTAGCAATAATCGGTACATACTTTGTTGTTAATGTTCTATATCTTTTGTCTAAACAGCACGAATGTCGCAGTTACTCCCTTCAGCTGACAAAGTAATAATGTTTGACTCGTCGTAGGCCACCTATTAACGTCGTCATGTGGCACTGACTACTCAATCCTCCCTACAATCCAAATCGTGGGTGTCCAGAGTGGTTGTCGCGTAATCACGGTGCACAGATGAACACTTAAACACATCAACCAAATCACTCAATTAACGCCATTTACGTGCTTGCTGGAGGTCAGGCCCGCGGCTTTGGGTGACAGACACAGCCGTTAAAAAACTGTAAACGCGGTCGGCCGTCCTGCCGAAATCCGCCCTGCTCTCTTAGCAGCCAACAGCTTGCTCGGAGTCTCAATACTGACTACCCTCTGGAGCACTGGGAGCTCGACTATCAACAGTACCTGCTGCGACGTGCCTGAGGAAAATATAGATTGTTCTCAGTACGTAAGGGGTGGTTGATCACTTACAATTGCCTTCCGTGGTGAACACACACCCTACTGACCATTTAATGCCGTTTGTAATATCCAGGAGATCACACTGAATCATGGTAACTTCAGTGTAATTATTGTATTTGAATACAACTCTCGTTTCTGTTTGTCTCGCTCCGTATTTCTTTCAATTAACTTCTGTACTATACTGTAGAAGTTCTTTCCATGTATGGTCCAAGTTTCATAGAGCTTTGTTACTTGCTAGTGACACATAATGTGCAAGCGAGTTTCGTCCTTAATGTTTACACACCAGTGTATATCTTCAAAGAGTGTCATAACTTACCCTGAATATTTGAAGAGCAGTACAGTGCAGCGCACACTGAGCAATGTATTGACTGAGTGATTATTCTGGAAAGCCCACACGAAGCTCGTCTCAATAGGTTTACATGACCGCGCCAAGAGCTGAAGGTAACAGAACGGAGAATAAACGCGGAAATTGAGGTGTTAATAAAATATATGCGAGGAGATGAAAAGTTTCTTGTCATGAGAGACGGGACAGTTGTAGGAGGAAGGAGTATGAAAGGAAGGATTATCGGAGACTTTGAGCCTCGAGAAAGGGAAGGTTTTATTCCACAAGAGGTAACGAAACACAGTCCGTAAGAAATTAGAAGAGAAGAAGTTATACTTGGAAAAGAGCAAGTAAATAGCAACGTCAAATAGTTAGACATAAAAATTTTTTAAAAAAAGATTTATGACTTAGCGGCTAGCACTAGTTAGAGTCTCCGGCATTTTTGATATGATGTAGCTATCTACAAGGAAATTCTATCGGATAAAGACTGCAGTAATTTACTTTAAGGTTTCGTCAAAATGTTGGCCTGATGCAAACACTGACAGATGGCTCTAAATGCGCACCTCGCAAAACGTAATAGTGCAGTTTCCTTTGACTACAAGATTAATGAATCACAAATACAGGAATATTACAATAATATTTCAAGTAATATGCGTAGAGGTATGAAGTGAACCGACCATACAGACGCACATGTGAGTAAATCAAATGGCAACCAGCAATTCATCGGTAGGATAGTGAAAGACTGTAGCTTCTTTACAGAAGATGCATACAAAACACATTTATGGTCCAAGTTTCAATCCTCTTCAAGTGTAGGGAACTTATACACTGAAGAGGCAAAGAAACTGGTACGCCTGCCTAATATCGTGTAGGGTCCCCGCGAGCGCGCAGACGTGCTGTAACACGACGTGGCATGGACGCGACTAATGTCTGAAGTAGTGCTGGAGGGAATTTACACCATGAATCCTGCAGGGCGGCCCATAAATCCGTAAGAGTACGACGGGGTGGAGATCTCTTCTGAACAGCACGTTGCAAGGCATCCTAGATATGCACCATAATATTCATGTCTGGATAGTTTGGTGGCCAGCGTAAGTGCTTAAACTCAGATGAGTGTTCCTGGAGCCAATCTGTAGCAATTCTGGACGTTTGGGGTGTCACATTGTCCTGCTGGAATTGCCCAAGTCCGTCGGAATGCTCAATGGTCATAAATGGATGCAGGTGATCAGACAGAACGCTTATGTACGTTTCACGTGTCAGAGTCGTATCTAGATGTATCAGGGGTCCCATATCACTCCAACTGCACACGCCCCACACCATTGCAGAGCCTCCGCCAGCTTCAACAGTTCAAAAAATGGTTCAAATGGCTCTGAGCACTATGGGACTCAACTGCTGAGGTCATTAGTCCCCTAGAACTTAGAACTAGTTAAACCTAACTAACCTAAGGACATCACAAACATCCATGCCCGAGGCAGGATTCGAACCTGCGACCGTTGCGGTCTTGCGGTTCCAGACTGCAGCGCCTTTAACCGCACGGCCACTTCGGCCGGCCGCTTCAACAGTTCCCTGTTGACATGCAGGGTCCATGGATTCATGAGGTTGTCGTCGCACCCGTACACGTCCGTCCTCTCGATACAATTTTAAACGAGACTCGTCCGACCAGGCAACATGTTTCCAGTCAGCAGTCCGATGTCGTTGGCGAGGAGTACAGCTTTGTGTCGTGCTGTCATGAAGGGTACTCGGTGGATCTTCGGCTCCGAAAGCCCATATCGATGATGTTTCGTTGAATGGCTCGAACGTTGACACTTGTTCATGGCCCAGCATTGAGATCTGTAATAATTTGCGGAAGGGTTGCACTTCTATCGCGTTGAACAATTCTCTTCAGTCGTCGTTGGTCCCATTGTTGCAGTATCTTTTTCCGGCTGCAGCGATCTCGGAGATTTGGTGTTTTACCGGATTCCTGATATTCACGGTATACTCGTGAAATGGTCGTACGGGAAAGTTCCCACTTCTTCGCTGCGTCGCAGATACTTTGGCCTGTCGCTCGTGCGCCGACTATAACACCATGTTCAATTTTACTTAAATCTTGAAAACCTGCCATTGTAGCATCAGTAACCGATCTAACAACTACGTCAGACAGTTGTTGTCTTATACAGGCAAACGGCGACCGCAGTACAGTATTCTGCCTGTTTACATATCTCCGTATTTCAATATGCATGCCAGTGCCAGTTTCTTTGGCGATTTAGTGTATAACGGTTGGACCAACAATAGACGGAGAACGCATAGGAAAAATGGCGCTGTGAATGGTCACAGGCTTCTTGGACTGGCGAGAGAGTTCCACGGAAAAATTGTAACGTCCCTTCCCCTGTATTTTACGATTTTGCAACAACCTGAAGCAGATATGTGGTAGTTAACACTAGCAAGATAGGGCCGCGTCTCCCTCTCCCCTAACCCAGCTCTCAGGGAAAGCAAAAATAAATAAATAAATGTTCAAATGTGTGTGAAATTTCATGGGACTTAACTGCTAAGGTCATCAGTCCCTAAGCTTACATACAACTTAACCTAAATTGTCCTAAGGACAAACACACACACCTATGCCCGAGGGAGGACTCGAACCTCCGCCGGGATCAGCCGCACAGTCCATGACTGCAGCGCCTCAGACCGCTCGGCTAATCCCAGGGAAAGCAAAAAATGTAGTGTTATCATATGTTTTCTTTCAAGAAAATGATTTACAGGTTGATACCATCCAGATTTTTAATAGGATCGGATCTGTAACATTTTTATGGCTACTTACAAGCCACAATTCATCTTCTCAAATATTAAAAGTACTCCATACCTCCACATCTAGCCGCCCCCCCCCCCTTGAAAACTATCGTGTGGACGACCTTGGCTAACAGAAAGAACAGTCTTCATTGCTAAAGGAATTTGATCTTGTTGCCTAATATGAAAACGTATCTATTTATTTTATTATTAAAGTTTCTCACATTCAAATGGATTGCTTTTTTGAATTAATGTTTCAGCTTATAACTGTCCGCGGTTGCCTTTTCTATAACTGTTCAAAATGTAATGTGTTTCTCCAAAGGAAGGTACTGACTAATAATGACGATACTGTTTCGTTCACTGATTTCGTATAATTATGCGCATCTTCTGCGAATAAACCATATCATTGCTCATTATCGTCGTTCTAATATTTCTTCCAAACTCACAATTCATCAACTTAGCAAACTGTTCGAATGATTTTGGTGTGACGCGTCTACACAAAATTGTTCCGTACGCAACCTGTACAAAAATGCACGGGCATTGTTGAACATAAAAATAGCAAAATAGAGCCCCTGCCAGTAAAAAAGGCGCTCTCAGTCCGAAAGTTACAGAGAACCAGCGATACGTTAGGGGTACAATTTACTACTTTACACTATTGTCGATAGCAGTACCCCTTGCAAAGTTGGAAAATGTAACTGGCTGTACATGTGCGCGAGAACCTCCTTACAAAAGTTCGAGAATCGTTTTCAAGGAGTAAGCTACAATTATTCTTAAGCCCCAACATATCTATCCGCATAAATCACGGAAATAATATGTTGCAAATAATATCTTACACAGAGCCGTTGAGGCAGCCACAATTCCTGCGTTTTTTCCGTGAACGGAACGGCGAGAAGATGAGAAACCTTAATACACGCTACAATTAAAAGTGCTCTCTGCTACAAAGTGCTCAGAGATTCGGGGAGTATAGTGTAAACATTTCTGTCAATAGTTTGATGTGTAGACTGTATTGGCCTTCAGGCAATCGACGTTTGAATCCATGAGTCTATACTTTGCTAAGGAAAAGTTTATCTCTGATTCTCTGTTTTTGAATTCAGGTGTCAACTTTTCTAACGGAAAAGTTTATTTCTGCAAACCAATACACGTGTAATTTTAAAACTGTGCAGAAGCCACCAGTAGCAAACAGTGTTCCTTTATTGACGTGTTTACACATCAGACACGAGCATCATCAGAAATGCACTAGCCAGTGGACAAACGGTAAATATGTCCGGCTGTGTGCAGCTCCGACGTCAGACATAAATTTTATGTGTTTCACTTCGGAGCTGTACACAGCTGGATATATTTAACGCATTGCCGTTGGCTGCTACATTTCTGAACATGTTCGTGTCTGACGAGTGAAACATGTCGTCAAAGTTTCATACGACTTTTGGTTGCTGCATAACTTTGATTTCTAACGGCCTCTGTTCCCCCGGCGGGCGATGCCTGCGCTCGCTACAAAGAATTTTATTGCGATTGATGATCATTGCAGCTTGCTATAAAGCAACCGCGAATTTGTGTCGACGAGTTTCTTTCTGCTTGGTCTCGCAGTGAATCAGATTTCCGCAATATTCAGGTGCGACTGCTTCACATGATCATGACGAATTCGCGATTGCTAAATATGTATGGGAAGGAGATATATGTTCTAATCTGAGGTATCCCTGGGGCACAAATTCCGGCTCCTCGTTGCGAGTACGCCCACATTGAATGTATGGGATTCAAACTTATAATAAATCATATCGATATGAATGAAAAACACTCCTTTGTTTTCGTTTTTGGGTTTACTGTTTTCAGATTTTTAAACTTTTTTGTGCAGAATACCATTACGAAACTTCAGAAGATGTATCTGTTTCAGTTTTTTGGATACTGTTTGATGAGAGTATGAAGTGGTCTTCTAAGCTACCCGTGAAATGGCGAAAGCAATTCACTATGGCGAAAACAGTCTAGTCGTAAACCAATTTCAGCGTATTTGAATGTCCGACCTTCTTCATTGGTACTGCAAACGAAAGCCTAGTTCTCTTAAACTGAATGGATAAATCGGTTGGGATGAGTTTTATGTTGTTGCTGTTATGGTCTTCAGTCCAGAGACTGGTTTGATGCAGCTCTCCATGCTACTCTATCCTGTGCAAGCTTGTTCATCTCCCAGTACCTATTGGTATGTGGGGTGTGAATGAATCACTCTAGCTGCTGAATCAGTGAGTATAGTAGCTTCGATGACATCATTTCGCTTAGTTTTAATCTGTGAACAGGTAGCATCACGAGGTTTCAGACAATTCAGACTGCATTGTAGTAAACCATTAGACAAACTGTTTATCCCATATATATTGTTCCTCCAGATATATAATTTTAAACAAAAATTGTATATGCAACAATGTTTTGTTTTGCTTTCCTGCTTGCAGTTGGTTATAACACAAAACCTGTATATTAGGGAAGCAGTATTTATTGCTTATCGGTTTATCACTAGAACACTGTAACGATACCAAGTCGAGACATCTCTATGTTGCCAAGATGGTGATGTGAATCAGTAGAACGTCTCTCAGCGCTAATAAAAGGAGATAAGCATGATTACATTTATTGGCGCAGATTTACAGTTCAGCATCTTCTCAGCAGGCTCTGCTGCTACACCATGCCAGTAATGTGGTACTTGGCTGGTCACCAAGGACACTATTTTAGCAATTCTTTAGCTGAAGTCTTCCAGGCTGGCATCTGGCAGTGTGTAGGGGAAGTTGTAACTTGGGTGTGTAGCCCCATGCTGTTGAAGTGTCCTTGATCCCACTCTACAAGATGATAGTGACCCATGATGACACATACGAATGTACTGTGGTGTGGGAAGTCTTGTAGTAGGCTGATCCTGGCCCCACCGGACAGGCAAGTCCTGGCATCCGGAAGTGCCTGCAAGCAATGATCAGAACAAGAGGCGCTGGGTAGCCCTCTCATCCAGAAATGACGATGATGATAGTGTGATAAGCACCACGAGGCTAGAAGACCATCAGTCTACCCATCAACGATGTGATACGCGGCGGCCTGTGGAATGTCCCACAAGTGACAGGTTGTGATTACTGGGATGTTGTCATCTCAGGAACTGCAATAGCATGTTCAGAGTATGTGCTGGAACATCTGACACATGGCTGTCACTACACTGTAATAGCCATTGAATTGAGTGCTTTTGTATGAATACCATCGATCCTAATCGCCAACTCCAATCAGAGCTGGAGAAACAGGGTATTTATAGAGACAGGTAGAAGTTAAAGATGTGAGGGTCTGTTGTTTATGACCAAAAGTGGCGCACTTCCTTAATGCTCGTTAGCAGTCCTCGTCCTGTTGGATTTGCTTAAAACTTTGGTGCAGGCACTTAACTGCACTGTCACACCTCAGAAATGCGATATTGCATTTGAGGTAACGTTTACTGCTTCACGTAACAAGAGCTAACGAATATAACTCAAAAATGGTTCAAATGGCTCTGAGCACTGTGGGACTTAACATCTGAGGTCATCAGTCCCCTAGACTTAGAACTACTTAAATCTAACCAACCTACGGACAGCACACACATCCATGCCCCAGACAGCATTCGAACCTGCGACAGTAACAGCAGCGCGGTTCCGGACTGAAGCGTCTAGAACCGCCCGACCACATCGGCCGGCGAATATATCTCCATCATTTTCCTGAATATGTAACTTTTGCTTGACGACTGGTGCCGATGTATTGGGTCAGTGCATAAATTTGCAGCGTTTTTACATAAGTTTAATAAACACAACAAATACATATAATAGAGCCTTTGGTCATCATTAATATATTCACTTTCCTTGTTTACAACAGTCCACCAGAGCTGGGGTAAATTTTCAATTCCACAACTGCACATATGTTTGCGGTGAAGAATTCTTAGAGAATTGTTCGGAGCGCATTTTGCTCAGGGGAGAAACTTCCTTGAAGGTTGTTCGATAGAGAGTGGAAGTCTGAAGTCGTAAGATCAGGTGCATAATGTGGGTGCAGGATGGCTTCCCAACCAAATACTGTATAGTGTTTCCTGTTGGTCTATCAGAAAGCGGGCAGGTGTTATCATGGAGTAACATCACTTCACGTGGTCTGTCTGCTTGTGGTTCTTGAGTTTTCTGCAAGATGTCACAGTTATTGACAACAAATGTCAGTAGTGATGGTTACACCTCAGGGAAGCAATTCATGGTACAACACACCATCGTTGTTCCACCAGATGCAAAACATTATCTTTTGTGGATGTGTGCAGGCAGGCCATTGTACGGGAGTTGCTGCTTTGTTTGGGTTCAACCTTTCTTTTCTTTTCCTTATGTTAGCATAAAGACACCATTTCTTGTCACCAATAAAGACACAGGGCAGGAATGGTCGGTGTTGTTTACATGCCAATTGATAACGAACAGAGATGCACGTGTGGCCACATACTTAATTTTATGATTTTGGCTAAGAGCATGTGTTACCTACACACCCGATTTTTGAACCTTCCTCAATGCCTGCAAATATTGCACGATGTTGGAATGATCACAGTTCATCAAATCTGCCAGTTCATGAGCACAATAACGTGGATCATTGTGGATTATTGCGTTAAAATGATCTTCATCAAACCCCTAAAGGACTTCCTGAACAAGGAGAGACACTAATGTCAAAACAATCCTTCTTAAAACAAGGAATTCATTTTCTTCCCATGCTCTACCCAATGGCATTATCCCCACATACGACGCAAATGTACTTGGCTGCCACCGCTGCTGTCACTCTTCTATTGAACTCAAACAGAAGAATATTGCAGAAATGTTCCCACTTGTCCACTTGCCACTCCATTTTCTAGTCCACAGCTCCACCCACTATCTTCAATCACAAAATGATGATACGTAAACTCAAATAGCAACAATGAACTACAAATAAAAAATGACAATCGATAAATAAATTCATAGCAACCGGAATGTGAACATGCAAAACAAAAATGCAACGAACTTAGACATCAACCAGCAGCAACGTGTGCTCTTGTATGCGACCAACCTTCGGCGCAGATTTTTTTTCTGTCGCATAATCATGTTACCACTTCTGCAGGTGTTGCTTTGTGCTTGTGCTTGTGTGAACTTAAGAAAAATTTAATTTCTTTCCCTTGTTTGCTCTGCGGGATAACAATACAACTATGCAATCTGAATGATCATAAACTTTGTAATGCTACCCATTCGCAGATTGAAACTATCTGAAATAATGTCCTCGAAGCTACTATCCCAAATGATTTACCTGTTCAATTTAAGTTATCGTATTTAAAACAGGCCACGAGAAAGAAACCCAAAACGGAGATTTTCACAGCATAGCATTTTCTGTTTTGCAGAAAACCTGTACATTGTTGTTTCAGAAATGTATATCCTATATGTGCCTGAATGGTTATTAGCGCATCGTGTGAAAATTTGAAGCAAGTACTTTTCGAGATGTTTGAATCAACGTTCTCTCTTTACGTATAAGTGTAGATATATTTTACTGTTACTGTGTATATAAGAAGTTGAAAGTATCTAATGGAAAATATTTAATATTGGAAAATTGTGGAAAGTATCTAATAAAATGAAAGATATTTTATTTGGAAATTTCTAACGAAAGGTACTTTGAACTTTGACTGTGTTAAATGAAACTAAGCTTGTCGTGGAAATGCTCGCTCACAATGGCTATACATTACGTGCTGCAAATATGTTCACGTCTACTTTATTTCGCTGCCCATAACAATGAAATCTCCTTCCAAATGAGTTCTCTAATTAAGCCCTGATTATGTCTCAGCTGCAACGGATGTTCGTTTCTGTTCTGTTTCGACGTAGCTGCCAATGACAATGCTGTTGTGGCACAATAAGCTGAAAGAGAAAAGCACTGTGCTGCGTGCTATAGTTCACCACTTGTCAAGAAAGACAATGACCCCCTTCATTCTGATAAACTGCTGAAATGCTCTTAGTACCCATTGCATTCAAGATGTATTCAGAATGTAAGTCGGTTAAGAAAAGAGAGACGATTATTATAAATGAGAAGTAAAATCAAATCAGGATTTATTTAAATTTATCAACATTGCAAATCTAAAATTTAAACTTCTTTTAATAATATTACTCATTCTTTTCAACGCTATCACAGACACGAAGCATTACTGAAGTATAAAACTGATATGAGTTTTACTTTTAAATTATTAAATCATAATCTCCTCTTAACTAACAGAAGTGGATGGAAATTGTTAACACCTTGGACATATGATTGATAAGTCGTCTCCCTTACCTAACACTCGGAATCACTGAACAATGAAAGTTAACAAAGTACAATAATCTCTAAATGCATGCAAAGCAATTCAACAAATACCTTTTGATTGCTAGTCGTTTCTGTGTCAAAATCAAATTCCAAAAATCTTTCCTCCAATAATATTCAAGTCTTGGCTAGCTATTCTTCACTTCTCAAAATTTCTCATCTTCAAAAAGGAACCACTTGCTCTGACGAAGAGCTGCTCAAGTAAGCCAATCGTTCACCGCCATACCTCGCCCAACACTTGATTACTACTCGCTCTTCCCACTATTTCTGTTCCGCCTGTCACGCTCTGTTTTACTCAACAATGCTTTTCTTAATATTCAAAGACAATGTATCCTTTCTTGCGTCCAAGGTTTACAAACGTATCTATGGAAGTTAAAATTTTTGTAATCGATCTGCTACACAAATGGCTGATAAACTTGTGCTATGAGAAATTATGTCTCAGTAAACCGATACATTAGAATAAATCGATACATTACAATTACAGCCGACAAGCTATTCTTTATAAGTAAAATTTCTTCGTAATGTAAGTGTCAGAAGATGTGTTTCTCTAAGATTTTCTATAATACATATAAATTGATCTAAAAAATGCTCCCATACTGTGCGAAGTATGTGGCTTTCTCCTTCCACGATCCTTTCAAAGTTAAGCATCAACACTATACAGTAGTAACATGTACGCTGTTCCTCTGGCCTTTCTGTAATGCTGACACCTTGCAACATGCGCTTCACTATTCACTATTGTTAGCATACTATTGCTTGAATTATACCTACCAACACTTCAGATGTATAATAAGGAAATTTTTAAAAAATGCAACGCAGTTACAGTGTAGTTCTTTATCAACTCAGCATAGGAGAAAGTATTTTCTATGGACAGGGCTGCAACTGATAATATTTATGGTTGACCACCTTTAATCTGACGTTATGGCATCCGTAACTTGTAGCAACTGATTGTCGGTAAATAAATACATTTTACAGCAGCTTTAATTGCAGGAGAAAATAAATACTCACAGTGTATCGAGTAAAACAGAATATATGTATTTTTAAACTTTGGAAATGACATTTGGATATACGTTACATGGCTCTCAGCTTATGACCGTGCATATGGTTTTCAATTTATGCATGTCAGTACTCGGGACGTTTGTTTGCATTATCTCCAATTATCTGCAACCTTTTCTATAACCATTTTCTCCCATGAATTAACACTGATAGATCTATTCCTTTGAGCAATTTCCTTACTTTCAGCAGTTCTTTGATTCTACTTCCAAATAGACCAATATTTTCGTATAGCACTTACATTTCAACAGATTAACTGTCTTCAACATGACATTCAGAACACGAGTCGATGGAGATAAGATTTTTTATCAGATGTTTGTGTTCACCAGGGTGAAGACAACCTATCATACATTGAACGTTTAGTAACCGCATGGACGCTGATTAGTAAATTCACTGGCCATGTCCTTTAACATTAAAAATGGAACCGTTCACGTAGCTTGGAGTTGATGATGAACTACACCGCAGTTACTGTAGGCAATTACTTCTACAGCAGAATTCGTTACACATAGTTCTACATAAATATAAACGTAAACTCCGTCCACAGCCCTGGCGGGCCCATCCGTACCGACTGATCGCTGTTTCATGCTCTGCCAGTGGTGTCATTGGGATGCAGTATGGAGGGGCGTAGGATCACCAGATGCATCTCACGGCAGTTGTCATTTTTCGGGAGCTGGAGCCGCTATTTCTCAGTAAAGCAGCTTCGCAAATTGCCTCACGTGTGTGTACGCATCCCAATCACACAAACACACACGCAGTTCTAGCTGACTTAGAATTCGTCCAGAGGGATAATGTAGCAATTTCCATCAAGTCAAACATTTTAAAACTATGGAGCATATTAAGTCTCAAAGTTCCTGATAAACAAATATTCCTTGTAGCATCTGAAGCTATATTTTATGCGCCTGCATCATACGTTCAGTACACTTTCTTTTATTTTATGGGTTTCTTCTAACTTTATTCTCTAGTCCCAGATTTTATTTGTACTGACTTGTTTCGTACCTACCTATATCAAACACACTCTCTGAATGCGAATCAACATAGAGTAGAAACATCTATAGAGTGAGCATAATGCATTACAGTGCATGTGGTCTTCATCAAACTGGGATTTTTTTATTACTTAAGCATACATTTTGCTTACTTTTCGAGCTATGACTGAAACATTAATGTTACTCAAAGTTGCCCTGGTTATACACGTTTATTTATTTGTCAATAACAGTTTTTAACTGCGGATAACTGTAGTTGCTACGGATGCAAATTGAAAAACATGAAAGGGTGAAAAGCTTCTTTTCATAGGTAAGTACCACAAAGATCTAATTTCAGATGTCTGACCGGAAAGAGCCGCATTATCTATTAAAATAACATTGCATGACTAAATTATGTGAGTGTGTGGTGATATATTTATCAGAAAAGTGCTAGAGAAATTCTGTAGCATATAAGTGTACTGGCAGTCATTACTCAGATGTATACATACGTATACTTCTGATGAGTAGTTTTCACCTGAAGATAAGATCTGTATACGGCTGTCTGAGTCATCAGCTCCGGTTTATGCATATCGCCATACCATTTTGCCTATTTTAAAGTAGCCTCAGTATTAATATTTAGGCCTACCACTATTAATTTAGATCCTGTAATATGACTAAAGATTTGGTACCGCAAAGAAGAAACGGAACAATTTTGTCCCTAAAAATATTTCAACGTGTTGTAAATCCTTTCTTTGTTGCATGTTTCACTTGGGCATACTAGGAAACCATTTCGCAGTGCTACCACATTGTAATTTGTGAAAATAGATATTAGCAACACGATCATGTGTAGTATGAAATCTAGAAACAGCGGTGGCTGTCCCTTCTTTTTGTCATAAGAAAAGAAAGTTACATCCCAGCTATAACATTTGTCGCAAACGAGCTAAGTGCCCTCGTGTTTCTCTCTTCAAAGCTTTAAGCCAAGTTTATTCGGGTATCGAAATCAAATTATCAAGGTGTCTATGAAATGAATATTCAAAATCCACAGGGCTTTTGAACGATTTCCGTCAGTACTAGCGATGTAATAACACTAAAAATCAGCCATAGACACTTGACTCTTGGAGGCTATGTATGTCGGCGACAAAAATTGTCTTCAGCACATCTCAAGGTTCATTACAGAGATACACCTGCTCCATACTAATCAGTGTAGATTTATTACATATTATTATTGTTGTTATTGTTGTTGTTAACCAAGTACAAGTTATGGAAATACTTCGCCGGCGACGTAACATATTTTGCAAAACTACTTTGTTTTGATGTGCCCAAGATATTTAGTACCTTTCCTGCATGATGTGAAAGTCACATTCTGAGCCGACCTGATGATGGTTATGCTTTTGCAGATTTTTCTAACATAATTTTGATGAATCTGTGTACCTGGACTTTTTGTTACATGAAGCATCAACGTAATCCTCCTAGCTTTTGTATCTGAAAAGTTTGTTTAAACAGATCAAATAGTTCAGACCTATCTTTTTTCGAATTTATCATTCTTCGCTGACAGGATCCTTCACTTACAAAATAATTTTGCTTTTAGGTACTTGACAGTAAAATAAGTTCTATTTGGGTTCTGACTTGTAATTTTAGTTTCAAGTTTTACGTTATTTACTTTAATGAAGAAGACATCCAGATGTTTAAACTCGTTTAGTTGTTCAAACCTTTCAGTCTGTCCTTTGTCTTTGGTGGTTCAGATTGGAGTAAAATATTTTGTTTTGTTGGCATTCAACAACTAAGTATATCCTCTGAGACGTTCCATTACCTGTTGCGTCAGAGTTATAAGTTCGCTTTTATTTTCTCCAAAAATAACAACGTCATCAACGTAAGACAATATTGGAATTTTATAGTTTAAATTTGTGTCTTCGTTTAGACGTTTGTTGTGTCACTTCACAATTTTTACTTGTGATGGTGGGTCCTCCTATATGACACTACAGAAATTGTTACCCACACAGACACAGACACACACACACACACACACACAATAATGATCTAAAACATTATGGCCACTGTCCAACCCGACAATGAGTGCTGCCTGGTGGCATTCCTCACACATGATGCGGTAAGGAAATTATGCAGGACGTTAAAGAAAAAGTATTTCATATTTTTAGAGGTGGCAGTGCTGGCAAAAACAAGACAAAATTGTTCAGTACTTGTGGGCTCTAAAATGCAGATCTTAAGATCTATGAGCAATTGTATATCTACACTATTGTGAAACAAACGTCTTCTACTGCAAGCTCTTTGCTATTACAAACGACCTACAAAATGCAGTAAAACAATAGGGACATGTTCATCTGTTATTCTCTCCTTGGATATATAGCATGCAGTAACTCATATAGGGACTTCTGATAACACACCCTTGGTTCGCTGCCACGCCACTTCAAGCGCTGCAAGTTTATCAATCCGTCATCTCGCTTCCCTATTGGCTGATTAATAGTCTTCCATGTTTGTTTTTACTTCATACACTACTGCCCATTAAAACTGCTACACCAAGAAGAAATGCAGATGATAAATGGGCATTATTGGACAAATATATTATACTAGAACTGACATGTGATAACATTTTCACGCAATTTGGGTGCATAGATCCTGAGAAATCAGTACCCAGAACAACCACCTTTGGCCGTGATAACGGCCTTGATACACCTGGGCATTGAGTCAAACAGAGCTTGGATGGTGTGCACAGGTACAGCTGCCCATGCAGTTTCAACACGATACCACAGTTCACCACGCGTAGTCACTCGCGTGTTGTGATGAGCCAGTTGCTCGGCCACCATTGACCAGACGTTTTCAGTTGGTGAGAGATCTGGAGAACGTGCTGGCCAGGTCAGCAGTCGAACATTTTCTGTATCCAGAAAGGCCCTTACAGGACCTGCGACATGCGGTCGTAGATTATCCTGCTGAAATGTAGGGTTTCGCAGGGATCGAATGAAGGGTAGAGCCACGGGTCGTAACACATCTGAAATGTAGCGTCCACTGTTCAAAGTGCCGTCAATGCGAACAAGAGGTAACCGATACGTGTAACCAATGGCACCCCATACCATCACGCATGGTGATACGCCAGTATGGCGATGACGAATACACGCTTCCAATGTACGTTCACCGTGATGTCGCCAAACACGGATGCGACCATCATGATGCTATAAACAGAACCTGGATTCATCCGAAAAAATGACGTTTTGCCATTTGTGCACCCAGGTTCGTCGTTGAGTACACCATCGCAGGCGCTCCTGCCTGTGATGCAGCGTCAAGGGTAACCGCGGCCATTGTCTCCGAGCTGATAGTCCATGCTGCTGCAAACGTCGTCCAATTGTTCGTGCAGATGGTTGTTGTCTTGCGAACATCCCCATCTGTTGACTCAGGGATCGAGACGTGGCTGCACGATCCGTTACAGCCATGCGGATAAGATTCCTGTCATCTCGACTGCTAGTGATACGAGGCCGTTGGGATCCAGCACGGCGTTCCGTATTACCCTCCTGAAACCACCGATTCCATATTCTGCTAACAGTCATTGGATCTCGACGAACGCGAGCAGCAATGTCGCGATACGATAAACCGCAATCGTGATAGGCTACAATCCGACCTTTATCAAAGTCCTCCTTACACGAGGTATTACAACAACGTTTCACCAGGCAACGCCGGTCAACTGCTGTTTGTGTATGAGAAATCGGTTGGAAACTTTCCTCATGTCAGCAGGCTGTAGATGTCATCACCGGCGCCAACCTTGTGGAATGCTCTGAAAAGCTAATCATTTGCGTATCACAGCATCTTCTTACTGTCGGTTAAATTTCGCGTCTGTAGCACGTCATCTTCGTGGTGTAGCAATTTTAATGGCCAGTAGTGTAGATAACAGAAGTTGGTTTCATCACAGTGCGCTTCTGATTACGATTTCTCTTCTATATTGCAATCTTTGAATTGCGTAGTAAATATGTTTCGCGTATTCTGATTGCGCTCTATTCGCATCCGTCACATTGGGTGAAGTAAGTGATTCTAAATTTGTTTTTGTTTCATACAAAGCAGGAGCTGCTTCCATTGTATGGTGTTCTGCGGACGTACGTGTATCTGTCGTTGCTTACGAATGTATGTGTATGAACTGCTCGATTTAAATGATTTGAAGAGTTTTTCTCGTATTCTACGTTACTTTCGTTTGCCTCATTTTTCCATATTTTCTCGCATTTAATGGAAAACCCCTTTGTTATCAGGTTTTGGCAGTATTGGTACTCAACTTTATTATACCTTGCCACAGAATGAGTGTGTCATTCTGCTTTGAGTGGTGTTGCTTCTTGCCACTGAGTGCCTTGCATTTCTCAGTGGCTTGGTGAGTGTGGGTGTAGATGTAAATGAGTAGGCCCTATGCTTTGTGGCCTTGGTGACTGCAGCATTCTTCCTTACAAATGCTAGCGAGCGAGGTGACGCAGCGGTTAGCACACTGCACTCGCATGCGGGAGGAATACGGTTCAAACCCGCGTCCGGCCCTGCAGATTTAGGTTTTTCGTGATTTCCCTAAATCGCTTCAAGCAAATGCCAGAATGGTTCCTTTCAAAGAGCACGATCGATTTCCTTCCCCACCCGTCCCTAATCAGAGCTCGTGTTCCGTCTCTAATGACCTCGTTATCGATAGGGCGTTAAACACTTATCTCCTCCGGCCCCTCCTCCTCCTTGCAAATGCTACAAGTCCGACAATATCCGACAATAGCTACGCAAATATTTTCACAAGTTATTAACAGGTTCTGCAAACAGTACATTTTAGCTGAAGTCTATGAAAATTTCGGTGACCTCCATGAAATGCTAGAGAACGATAAAGAGATGGTAACAAAAGTAACTTAGAATAGGAGCAATGTATTTAGACTGCATTTAGATTGGGCAGTTCAGAGAAGGATTCGTAAGCAGTAACCAACAGACACGAGGCTTCCATATGACGAAGCCAGTTTCTACCTCATATGAAACAAAAACAAAAATTTAACATTTTTCCCCACACTATAATACGGATGGGAGCAAAAATCAAGCACAATACGAACAGCATATTTACGCTGCAATTCAAAGAGTGCAATATGCACTAGAAGGTCGCAGTCAAGAACATAATTTCCACTTGATAATAACCACCCGATCGAAATTGCACTATTGGGTTTTAAACGTAAACAAACTTTACCACCAGACAACTAGCCGCACCCATAACGTATAAATGAAAAATTTATCATCTAGTACTCGAATTTCGAAAAGCAATAATACAGACTTCAGAGCCATATTTCTAGTATTGAAAGTTCACTGTTTCCGTGTCGTAACACGGGTGTTGTCCCCCCCCCCCCCCCCCCCCCCCCCATGAACCATGGACCTTGCAGTTGGTGGGGAGGCTTGCGTGCCTCAGCAATACACATGGTCGTACCGTAGCTGCAACCACAACGGAGGGGTATCTGTTGAGAGGCTAGAAAAACATGTGGTTCCTGAAGAGGGGCAGCAGCCTTTTCAGTAGTTGCAGGGACAACAGTCTGGATGATTGACTGAGCTGGCCTTGTAAGACTAACCAAAACGGCCTTGCTGTGCTGGTACTGCAAACGGCTGAAAGCAAGGAGAAACTACAGCCGTAATTTTTCCCAAGGGCATACAGCTTTACTGTATGGCTAAATGATGATGGCGTCCTCTTGGGTAAAATATTCCGGAGGTAAAATAGTCCCCCATTCGGATCTCCGTGGGGAATACTCAAGAGGACGTCGTTATCAGGAGAAAGAAAAGTGGCGTTCTACGGATCGGAGCGTGGAATATCAGATCCCTTAATCGGGCAGGTAGGTTGGAAAATTTAAAAATGGAATTGGATAGGTTAAAGTTAGATATAGCAGGAATTAGTGAAGTTCGGTAGCAGAAGGAACAAGACTTCTGGTCAGGTGAATACAGGGTTATAAATACAAAATCATATAGGGGTAATGCAGGAGTAGGTTTAATAATGAATAAAAAAATAGGAGTGTGGGTAAGATACTACAAACAGCATAGTAAACGCATTATTGCGGCCAAGATAGACACGAAGCCCACGCCTACTAGAGTAGTACAAGTTTATATGCCAACTAGCTCTGCAGATGATGAAAAATTGAAGAAATGTATGATGAGATAAAAGAAATTATTCACGTAGTGAAGGGGGACGAAAATTTTATAGTCATGGGTGACTGGAATTCGAGAGTAGGGAAAGGGAGAGAAGGAACTATAGTAGGTGAATATGGATTGGGGGTAAGAAATGAAACAGGAAGCCGTCTGGTAGAATTTTGCACAGAGCATAACTTAATCATAGCTAACACTTGGTTCAAGAATCATAAAAGAAGGTTGTACACATGGAAAAATCCTGGAGAAACTAGAAGGTATCAGATAGATTATATAATGGTAAGACAGAGATTTAAGAACCAGGTTTTAAATTGTAAGACATTTCCCGTGGCAGATGTGGACTCTGACCACAATCTATTGGTTATGAACTGTAGACTAAAACTCAAGAAACTGCAAAAAGGTGGAAATTTAAGGAGATGGGACCTGGATAAACTGACTAAACCAGAGGTTGTACAGAGTTTCAGGAAGAGCATAAGGGAACAATCGTCACGAATGGGGGAAAGAAATACAGCAGAAGAAGAATGGGTAGCTCTGAGGGATGAAGCAGTGAAGGCAGCAGAGGATCAAGTAGGTAAAAAGACGAGGGCTAGTAGAAACCCTTGGGTAACAGAAGAAATATTGAATTTAATTGATGAAAGGAGAAAATATAAAAATGCAGTAAATGGAGCAGGCAAAAAGGAATACAAACGTCTCAAAAATGAGATCGACAGGAAGTGCAAAATGGCTAAGCAGGGATGGCTAGAGGACGAATGTAAGGATGTAGAGGCTTATCTCACTAGGGGTAAGATAGATACTGCCTACAGGAAAATTAAAGAGACCTTTGGAGAAAAGAGAACCACGTGTATGAATATCAAGAGCTCAGATGGAACCCAGTTCTAAGCAAAGAAGGGAAAGCAGAAAGGTGGAAGGAGTATATAGAGGGTCTATACAAGGGCAATGCACTTGAGGACAATATTATGGAAATGGAAAAGGATGTAGATGAAGATGAAATAGGAGATACGATACTGCGTTAAAAGTTTGACACAGCACTGAAAGACCTGAGTCGAAACAAGGCCCCGGGAGTAGACAACATTTCGTTAGAACTACTGACAGCCTTGGGAGAGCCAGTCCCGACAAAACTCTACCATCTGGTAAGCAAGATGTATGAGAGAGGCGAAATACCCTCAGACTTCAAGAAGAATATAATAATTGCAATCCCAAGGAAAGCAGGTGTTGACAGATGTGAAAATTGTCCAACTATCAGCTTAATAAGTCACCGCTGCAAAATATTAACGCGAATTCTTTACAGACGAATGGAAAAACTGGTAGAAGCCGACCTCGGGGAAGATTAGTTTGGATTCCGTAGAATTATTGGAGCACGTGAAGCAATACTGACCCAACGACTTATCTTAGAAGATAGATTAAGGAAAGGCAAACCTACGTTTATAGCCGTTGTAGACTTAGTGAAAGCTTTTGACAATATTGACTGGAATACTCTCTTTCAAATTCTGAAGGTGGCAGGGGTAAAATACTGGTTGGGAAAGGCTATTTACAATTTGTACAGAAACCAGATGGCAGTTATAAGAGTCGAGGGGCATGAAAGAGAAGCAGTGGTTGGGAAGGGAGTGAGACAGGGTTGTAGCCTCTCCCCGATGTTATTCAATCTGTATATTGTGCAAGCAGTAAAGGAAACAAAAGAAAAATTCGGAGTAGGTATTAAAATCCATGGAGAAGAAATAAAAACTTTGAGTTTCGCTGATGACATTGTAATTCTATCAGAGACAGCAAAGGACTTGGAAGAGCAGTTGAACGGAATGGACATTATCTTGAAAGGAGGATATAAGATGAACATCACCAAAAACAAAATGAGAATAATGGAATGTAGTCGAATTAAGTCGGGTGATGCTGAGGGAATTAGATTAGGAAATGAGTCACTTAAAGTAGTAAAGCAGTTTTGCTATTTGGGGAGCAAAATAACTGATGATGGTCGAAGTAGAGAGGATATAAAATGTAGACTGGCAATGGCAAGGAAAGCGTTTCTGAAGAAGAGAAATTTGTTAACATCGAGTATAGATTTAAGTGTCAGGAAGTCGTTTCTGAAAGTATTTGTATGGAGAGTAGCCATGTATGGAAGTGAAACGTGGACGATAAATAGTTTAGACAAGAAGAGAATAGAAGCTTTCGAAATGTGGTGCTACAGAAGAATGCTGAAGATTAGATGGGTAGGTCACATAACTAATGAGGAGGTATTGAACAGAATTGGGGAGAAGAGGAGTGGGTGGCACAACTTGACTAGAAGAAGGGACCGGTTGGTAGGACATGTTCTGAGACATCAAGGGATCACAAATTTAGCATTGGAGGGCAGCGTGTAGGGTAAAAATCGTAGAAGGAGACCAAGATATGAATACACTAAGCAGATTCAGAAGGATGTAGGTTGCAGTAAGTTTTAGGAGATGAAGAAGCTTGCACGGGATAGAGTAGCATGGAGAGCTGCATAAAACCACAAATATACAACAACAACAACAAAACGAGTGTTGCACTTCAGGTGTTTGGTGCTGTTCAAATTTTCAAATGTATGTGAAATCCCATGGGACTTAACTGTTAAGGTCTGTATTTCAATATGCATGGCAGTGCCAGTTTATTTGGTGATTTAGTGTATAACGGTTGGACCAACAATAGACGGAGAACGCACAGGAAAAATGGCGCTGTGAATGGCCACAGGCTTCTTGGACTGGCGAGAGAGTTCCACGGAAAAATTGTAACGTCCCTTCCCCTGTATTTTACAATTTTGCAACAACCTGAAGCAGATATGTGGTGGTTAACACTAGCAAGATAGGGCCGCGTCTCCCTCTCCCCTAACCCAGCTCTCAGGGAAAGCAAAAATAAATAAATAAATAAATGTTCAAATGTGTGTGAAATTTCATGGGACTTAACTGCTAAGGCATCAGTCCCTAAGCTTACACACTACTTAAACTAAATTATCCTAAGGACAAACACACACACCCATGCCCGAGGGAGGACTCGAACCTTCGCCGGGACCAGCCGCACAGTCCGTGACTGCAGCGCCCGAAACAGCTCGGCTAATCCCGCGCGGCGTTTTGGTGCTCTTGCAGTAAATATCCGTTCGTGTTGTTACTGTACACTGTATTCGCAGTTCTCTGTTAAGTTCAGTACGTAATTTAATTGAAATGGGGCCATTTTGTGTTTTAATACTTTTGTGAAATGCTTCTAGTTTGTAATTATAGTTTTATCTTTGCACTGACAGTCTTAATAGAAGCCTATTATTGCACACAGGAAATGGCAGACATGATCTTCTATTATGTTCTCGTAAATGGAAACAACCATCGAGCCCGCACTGAAATATATCCAGAAAACAGGGAACCATCTTCACAATTATCCCAAAAGACGTCGTACTGTGAAAGAAAACCATATTGAGAAGGTACACAAGTACAGGTCGTATGTGATAGCATGTACATTACAAGCTCTCAATAATGAGTGTTCTCATTTGTTTACTGCATTGTTAGTAGCAAAGAGCTTGGGGGATGGAGGCGAATTGTTTTATACAGTAGCGTAGGTGTACAAATGCTTATAACTCTTAAAGTCTGTGACGGAATATCTTTATTCTTCTTTTGGCCCACACTACCACTTCTCAAAACCGAGCGAGGTGGCGCAGTGGCTAGCACACTGGACTCGCATTCGGGAGGACGACGGTTCAATCCCGCGTCCGACCATCCTGATTTAGGTTTTCCGTGATTTCCCTAAATCGCTCCAGGCAAATGCCGGGATGGTTCCTTTGAAAGGGCACGGCCGACTTCATTCCTCTTCCTTCCCTAATCCGATGAGACCGATGACCTCGCTGTCTGGTCTCCTCCCCAAAAAATAACCCAACAAAATAACCCACTTCTCAAAGAAGGGAACACTTTTTTTCGACAACCTGCATAAGCGCCGCAGAGACTAGAGACTATGCAGGCCCCAAATGGGGAAATCCACTGACATAAGCGACTCTGAGAAAGGGTGAATTGCTGTAGCCCAAAATCTGGGAACGAGCAACTCGGTTGCTCGGCTATTCTCGTGCTGATGTCTTCAAATTCTATGGGAAGTCTTTGAAGGACGAGTAGACAACAAGGCGTTGGACTTCCCCACCCCACCAGAGAACTTGGGAATGGAAAGCTTGCCTGCTCTGTAAAGTAGAATAGGCGGCCATCTGTGGCAGACGTGAAGACAGAGAACGTTGCTGGTACAGGCGCTCATGTTTTGGAGCACATCGTTCAGTGCATATTATTAAATAAAGGGGTCCGTAGGAGTTTACCTCCATGTGCAACCGTGTTGCCCCACGACAGCGTCAATTACGATCGCATTGTGTATGAGACCATCAAGATCATGCAAATATGTGCCTGGCATAATGCAATCCCATACTTAACTGTCCTCATAATATTAAAATTTCAATTGTTTATTTTTGCGTTGTTCGAACTATCTCATAGTTTACACAGCGTTAAAATAAATACGTAAGGCAACTTCCATCGTATTTGCAGATCAATACAGTGACGGAAAAGATTGCAGTACCAATCAATAATTAATGTAGAGTAATGAAATTTCGGGAATACCGTTGTCTAGGTAACATATTTCAGTGATTAATATTGCACGATCACAGGTTAACGTGAGCGAGAGACAAACCATTGCAAATGTGAAATACTAGTACATTAATAACCGATGTAACTGACAGAATATTGAATACAAACCTGCAAACGTGCATGCGTTGTATTGTACAGCTGCCGGATGTCAGAGGGATGGAGTTCCATGCCTACTGCATGTGGTCCGTCAGTTTTGTTAATGAAGCTGGCGCTGTCGTTCGATGATGTCCCATCCGTGCTCGACTGGCGGCAGGTGTCGTGCTCGAGGAAGACAAGTCGACATGTCGACACTCTGTAGGGCATGTTGGGTTAGAACAGCGGTATGTAGACGAACGTTGTCCTGTTGGAAAACACCTCCAGAAATGCTGTTCATGAATGACAGTACAACAGGTCGAATCACCAAAGTGAAGTACAAATCTGCAGTCACGGTGCGTGGGATAACCGCGAGAGTGCTCTTGCTGCTATACGAAATCGCACCCCGCACCGTCCTCCTCCTAGCCAACACACGGCCGTCACTGGGAACGAGGCAGAACCAGCTTTCATCAAGAAAAAACAACAGACCTCCACACTGCCCTCCAATGAGCTCTTGCTTGAGATCAGTGCCGTAGCAAACAGCGGTGGTCTGAGTTCAGCGGAAAGTACGCTACAGGGTGTCTGCTCGGAGTTGTCCTTTAAGTAACCAGTTTGTAACAGAGCGTTGCTGCAGGTGCAGTATGATGCGAGAGAGCGGCGCCAGAGCAGTACACTGAACACGATGGTCTTCCCTCTCGGTAGTGCCTCTTGGCCATCCAGAGCCCGGTCTTCTTGCGATATACATTCTCATGATTATCGTTGCCAGCAATCATATGCAGTGGCTACATTGCAGCCAAGTCTTTCTGCAGTATCGCAGAGGGGACATCCAGCTTCTCGTAGCCCTATTAGATGACCGCTTTCAATCCCAGTGAAGTGTTGATAATGGCCTCTTTGTTGCCTTAAAGGCGTTCTTGACTAACGTCAATTCACCACTTCCAATCTCAAAGGTACAAAAATGGTTCAAATGGCTCTGAGCACTTTGGAACTTAACTTCTGAGGTCATCAGTGCCCTAGAACTTAGAACTACTTAAACCTAACTAACCTAAGGACATCACACACATCCATGCCCGAGGCATGATTCGAACCTGCGAACGTAGCGGTCACGAGGCTCCAGACTGAAGCGCCTAGAACCGCTTGGCCACTCCGGCCGGCAATCTCAAAGGTAACTAACGCTCACGATCGTTACAGCGTGTATCCTAATAGTGGTGCTACTAGCGCCACACTTACGCGATTGGCGCAGAAGTTGAATAAACATCATCTTTCAGATGTAGAAACACGCCTACCAACTTTCGCTTATGTCGCACAGCTCCGTTTGGTGCTGTGATATTTTCTCGGACTTGTCTTCCAAAGTTAGTCTCAGTGTAAGGACTGCTTCCATTGTTGCTCTATAACCCGTTGAAAAGAATTCGTCCTGGGTTTGTTTAAATGAGAAGCTGCTGGAACGCGATGTTGCTTTTAAACATTTCCTTCTTTTATTTGTATGTTCTTGAAACACAATTAACTACCTTATATTTGACAGTTTTCAAAACTACGTTGTACAGCTTGCTTGACCCACAAAAAGATCGCAGTTAATCAGAGCACAACACGTACAGAGCTCAACAGATGGCAAACACTGTATCATTATCGTTCAACACTATCTTAACACAATATAACGCATCTCTGACGCATCTGGTGCCAAAAATACATTACATATTAGGATCCCTGCTTTCAGTACCTTCTACAACAAGAAATAGTACAAATTAAGGTTAACATAACTGTCTTGCTTGAAACTGTTTTTCAGATTTCATTTATATATTGTTAACTGAAAATAATTATTTAAGCGATGATTTAAAAATTTAATGGTTGATAATAAAGATTGCAAATTTGGACAATATGAAAAAAAGACGCTTCCTGTTAATTCTATAAAATCAATTTCGTTATCGATAGTGAAATTCAAAAAATTGTAAATGAGGACAGAAATTTTGCTTACATAAAAACTGAAGCATACAATACACTATATTTATTCTAAATATGTTTTTAGATCATTTAAGTTGACATTTTTAATCACTAATTTACATGGTACAAGATCGATATTACGAAATAGATCGATACTATAAAAGTATATTAACATAAAAATGATAGTTTGGGGACCAAATATGTTAGAGGTATCTTAAGATGATAAGTATATAATTTAAGTAAGAAAATTAACACAAGGTTTTCTACAGTTAATACGAAATCGAACATTTCGATTAACAGGGGGAAGTTCCTAGGATGCAAGGCTCATTATAGTGGTCAGATGGATCACGTTTCTTGTTGCAGCAAGTCCATGGTCGTGTCTGGATACGCTGACACACAGGCGATCGGCTGCTCAAACCTACATCGTGCCACAGACGCAGGCTGGTGGGGGCCGTGTTATGCTGTGGGGGACTTTCCTCTAGACTTCCATGGGACCTACGGTTGCTGTCGAAGGCACCATGACAGCTCTGGACAATGTGAATATTATTCTGGACCACCTGCATCCGTTCATGTTTGATGTCTTCCGTGATGGACATAGTGTTCTCCAGCAGGATAACTTTCCCTGTGACAAGGTCAGAACCGAGCTACAGAGGTTTGAGGAGCATGATAGTGCACTCACAATGGTGTCTCTGCAATCAAAGTAACCTGATCTGGACCCGGTGGAATACATGTGGGACAAAATTTGTCGCATGCGTCGCGCCAAAAAACCACAGACAAACTGCATTACCTGTGCCTAGACACCTTGTGCCATCACATGTCTCTGGAAACATGTGAATGACTTGTCAAATCTATGCCATGCAGAATCGCTGCTGTACACACTATTAAGTATTGGTTATCATGTTTTCTCTCATCAGTGAATTTATGTATTATTTTTACAAATCACGTATCGATTATGAATTCCACATATACTTTAAACAATTTATAAATTGGTATTACAGTAAGTACAACCGTAAATAATGATCCACATTTTCAATTAAGATTCATTGTACGATGTGTGGCTATAAAATATCGGGACTGATGCTGTCCCAGAGTACATGGGCCAAAGATCAACGACCAATACTCGTGGAGCATGAAACGTCCTCAGTCAAATGCGGCATCTCTAGTGCCTGTAGACAATTTAGTGCGGTCGTTGCCTTCGTTTGTGTAAGAGCTGTTTGTTTTGCCGGAAAAATGATAAGTGTAATAACAGAGCAACGAATTGTCACTCACGCCCGAGACACCCTTCAACATCAAAAAACGGATGAAAATAACGAGAAATAGGTATCTGATTCGATGTGACAATCGGTTGAGTACCCGATTGATTGCTGAAACTTTAGGAATTGACAAGGAATGCGTCAGGCATATGTTACATAAGCAATTTAACATGAGGAAAGTGTGTGTAAGAAACTGGTGCCGAAGATTGCACGGTCGAACGGAAAGAAGCTCGTGAAAATGTTTGTACTGACACCTTAAATGCATTGCCACTTTAAATGCATTAAAAATGATGGTAATTTCTTGGAAAGAGTGATAACTTGCGACGGACCTTGGTTTTTCTCTTATTATTCAGAAACTAAGCACCAATCCATTCACTGAAAGGGCCCAACTTCAGCCAGAGCGAGAAAGCTCGAATGAACAAATCAAGATTCAAAGCGACGACAGTTATTTCTTTCGATATTTATGGTACTGTGTATCTTCACTGGGTAGGTGAAGGCCAAACTATTAATCAACATTACTGCCTTGAGGTTATTGCTAAAATCCGTCAGAAAATAAGAAAAAAAGTCCCGAATTGCGAAAGATCGAGCCATGAGTTCTGCAACAAGACAACACAGCGGCTCATACCGTGCAGTACAGTAGCCCAGTGTTAGATCTACACCTACATGTATACTCTGCAAATCACATTTAAGTGCCTGGCAGAGGGTTCATCGAACCACCTTGACAGTTCTCTATTTTTCCAATCTCGTATAGCACGCGGAAAGAATGGACACCTATATCTTTCCGTACGATCTCTGATTTCCCTTATTTTGTCCTAGTGATCATTCCTCCCTATGTAGGTCGGTGTCAGCAAAATACTTTCGCATTCGGAGGAGAAAGTTGGTGATTGTAATTTCGTGAGAAGATTCCGTCGCAACGAAAAACGCCTTTCTTTTAATGATGTCCAGCCCAAATCGTGTATCATTTCTGTGACACTCTCTCCCATATTTCACGATAATACAAAACGTGCTGCCTTTCTTTGAACTTTTTCGATGTACTCCGTCAGTCCTATCTGGTAAGGATCCCACACCGCGCAGCAGTATTCTAAAAGAGGACGGACAAGCGTAGTGTAGACATTCTCCTTAGTAGGTCTGTTACATTTTCTAAGTGTCCTGCCAATAAAACGCAGTCTTTGGTTAGCCATCCCCACAACATTTTGTATGTGTTCCTTCCAATTTAAGTTGTTCGTAATTGTAATACCTAGGTATTTAGTTGCATTTACGGCTTTTAGATTAGACTGATTTATCGTGTAACCGAAGTTTAGCGAGTTCCTTTTAGCGCTCATCTGGATGACGTCACACTTCGTTATTTAGGGTCAATTGCCAATTTACGCACCATTCAGATATCTTTTCTAAATCGTTTTGCAGTTTGTTTTGATCTTCTGATGACTTTATTAGTCGATAAACGACAGAGTCATCTGCGTACAACCGAAAACGGCTGCTCAGATTGTCTCCCAAATCGTTTATATAGATAAGGAACAGCAAAGGACCTATGACACTACCTTGGGGAACGCCAGAAATCACTTCTGTTTTACTCGATGACTTTCCGTCAGTTACTACGAACTGTGACCTCTCTGACCGGAAATCACAAATCCAGTCACATAACGATACGATGTTCCATAAGCACGCATTTTCAATATGAGCCTCTTGTGTGGTACAGTGTCAAAAGTCTTCCGGAAATCCAGAAACACGGAATCGATCTGAAATCGCTTGTCAATAGCACTCAACACTTCATGTGAATAAAGAGCTATTCGCGTGACCTAGCGTCATGTGACATTTATCTATTCCTCAAGGTCAAATCTGCATTAAAAGGAACTCGATTTGAGCCCGTTGCAGCAGTGAAAGAAAAAGCACTCTTTCCATCAATGGAAAATTCTCATAGAGCGTTGTATGGGTAGAGAAGGGTAGTTTGAGTCCCGTTATTTTATAGCCACGTCCTGTATTTACACGTCGCAGCAAAAATAGTTTTATATGTGTCTTAACTATGTGATACTGTGATGTTACGCATTCCGTAAATCTATGCGTACATGTACGATCATACAATAAAAACCACTGCAAAGTGACTGGCAGTCACATATGAAGGATTCTTCTCCTTCCATTCACGTACGAGTGCGCGAAGAATGATTGCTTAAATGCCTCTTTGCGCAATTGTTATTAACCTAATCTTGTCTTGGCGTTCCTTCGGTAGCGGTACTTAGGCGCTATAGAGTATTTCTAGATTTTTCACTTAATACTGGTTCTTAAAGCTTTGTGCATTGGCTTTCGTGTGGTAGTTGGCATCTACATTGCTCTGCAAAACTGAAGGACGCACTAGATAAACTAACGCAATATATTACGTAACAGGTAAAAATGAATGAAAGTGCGGGAGCACGATGCCAGAGATCTCACAGCCCTACACAGAAGATGGGCGTCAAATGGCGTTAGGTCAGCGTGAGTGTTGCGCCAAATGGGGCTGGTCCCGCGAACCGAAGCAATTGAAGGAACTGGAAAATACTGTGTGTGTGTCAGTCAGCTAGCAGTTATATCTACTTTAACATCTACATCACACTCCACAAGCCACCTAATCATGTATGGCGGAGGGTACTTTTTGTACCACTAAGTGAGCCCTCCAAACCTGTTCCACTCGCGAATAGCACATGGGAGGAATGATTGTCGGTAAGCCTCTGTATAAGCGAGACGTATGTGTGGGGCGGAGGGGAGTAATATTGTATCCGACTCTTCCCAGAGAGTGTGCTCTCGAAATTTCAGTAGTAAATCTTTCCGTGAAGCACATCGTCTTTCTTGTAACGTCCGCCAATGGAGTTTGTTGAGCATCTCCGTAACGCTCTCGCTCCAGCTAAACGATTCTGTGATGAAACGCGCAGCCCTTCGTTGGATGTTCTCTATCTCTTCTATAAGTCCTATCTGGTAGGGATCTCAGATAGATGAACAACACTCAAGAATCGGTCGAACGGGATCCTTATAAACCACTTCCTTCGTAGAAGAGTTACATTTCCTTAACATTTGAAACTTCCCCTCTGAATATTAAGAATGACAGTGCTGGAAAAACTCTTACGTTATTTGATACACAAACAGCAGAGTAAAGCTCAGCGTACACAGACACCTTTCTCTTTACCTATCCTAATCATCACTAAACTGACACACAATATTTTTTTTTAGCGCAACACAATCTGACCTTCAATAATCCATACAAAAGAATGGCCCTGACTAACAAGAACATATGCCTTCCATGAGTCACTTACCTCACAAAAATCTTCGTTACTCGAACTACTGCAATACAGCGAGCGCCAATACTGCCAGCTAAATAAGAGATTCTAACTACTGAAGGCACTAACTACTGATAGGTATAGTTAGCAAATGAAAGATTTTGATAGAGAATAAACAATGTATTTACCATAATAGCGTTCAAAAGTATTTTCCATTATCTTACCTCATCATTTGTTTCCAAGAAAATCCTACTTAAACCTGTTGTCCCTAAACCCTACTTTTTTGTTCATATCCTGAGCAGCCGTCTTCGGTTGTTTGCAGATGAGGCTGTCGTTTATCGACTAATAAAAGTCATATATATATACACTCCTGGAAATGGAAAAAAGAACACATTGACACCGGTGTGTCAGACCCACCATACTTGCTCCGGACACTGCGAGAGGGCTGTACAAGCAATGATCACACGCACGGCACAGCGGACACACCAGGAACCGCGGTGTTGGCCGTCGAATGGCGCTAGCTGCGCAGCATTTGTGCACCGCCGCCGTCAGTGTCAGCCAGTTTGCCGTGGCATACGGAGCTCCATCGCAGTCTTTAACACTGCTAGCATGCCGCGACAGCGTGGACGTGAACCGTATGTGCAGTTGACGGACTTTGAGCGAGGGCGTATAGTGGGCATGCGGGAGGCCGGGTGGACGTACCGCCGAATTGCTCAACACGTGGGGCGTGAGGTCTCCACAGTACATCGATGTTGTCGCCAGTGGTCGGCGGAAGGTGCACGTGCCCGTCGACCTGGGACCGGACCGCAGCGACGCACGGATGCACGCCAAGACCGTAGGATCCTACGCAGTGCCGTAGGGGACCGCACCGCCACTTCCCAGCAAATTAGGGACACTGTTGCTCCTGGGGTATCGGCGAGGACCATTCGCAACCGTCTTCATGAATCTGGGCTACGGTCCCGCACACCGTTAGGCCGTCTTCCGCTCACGCCCCAACATTGTGCAGCCCGCCTCCAGTGGTGTCGCGACAGGCGTGAATGGAGGGACGAATGGAGACGTGTCGTCTTCAGCGATGAGAGTCGCTTCTGCCTTGGTGCCAATGATGGTCGTATGCGTGTTTGGTGCCGTGCAGGTGAGCGCCACAATCAGGACTGCATACAACCGAGGCACACAGGGCCAGCACCCGGCATCATGGTGTGGGCAGAGATCTCCTACACTGGCCGTACACCACTGGTGATCGTCGAGGGGACACTGAATAGTGCACAGTACATCCAAACCGTCATCGAACCCATCGTTCTACCATTCCTAGACCGGCAAGGGAACTTGCTGTTCCAACAGGACAATGCACGTCCGCATGTATCCCGTGCCACCCAACGTGCTCTAGAAGGTGTAAGTCAACTACCCTGGCCAGCAAGATCTCCGGATCTGTCCCCCATTGAGTATGTTTGGGACTGGATGAAGCGTCGTCTCACGCGGTCTGCACGTCCAGCACGAACGCTGGTCCAACTGAGGCGCCAGGTGGAAATGGCATGGCAAGCCGTTCCACAGGACTACATCCAGCATCTCTACGATCGTCTCCATGGGAGAACAGCAGCCTGCATTGCTGTGAAAGGTGGATATACACTGTACTAGTGCCGACATTGTGCATGCTCTGTTGCCTGTGTCTATGTGCCTGTGGTTCTGTCAGTGTGATCATGTGATGTATCTGACCCCAGGAATGTGTAAATAAAGTTTCCCCTTCCTGGGACAATGAATTCACGGTGTTCTTATTTCAATTTCCAGGAGTGTGTGTATATATATATATATATATATATATATATATATATATATATATATATATATATCAACACACATGCAAGCACTAACAGTACCTTTTTTTTTAGCTTCTCACATATTGTGCATATACTATGACCAACAGAAACGTGTGCAGTGAAATGAAACTTAATTTGAAGAATGGGTGTCTATACATTTACAAATGTACAGCATAAGAATACAATTATAACGGTACAGAAAACATCATTAAAGAGCATAATAATACAGACAACATTTTTAGTAATACAGGCTTCACAAAAGAATAGCAATAAACATATACATCAGTGTTACAGGAATTATGATATAAGTACTCATAAATAAATAAGAAATGAGAATATTCAAACATTAATTTGACATATGATCATTAAAGGAAAACATAACAGAATAAATAATTACTAAACATTTTCCAAAGTATTTGAGGATAACAGTACTCCTCATCATAGTAAATGCAGCTTAGTATTAGAAAATGCTACAACATAACTCTTATCAGATAAACACATAACGACAGGAAGAACATAGATACACAAGGGTACACATAAACACATAGCGGAATAACACAAAAGGAAAGGACAGAGTTTGTTTTCAGTATAACATTTGGTATTGCAGTTCAACCCAAAAACTCATTCCACAGATTTTTCCTCTTATTTCAACATTTTTTTTTGTTTTGCAAAAAGGTCCTATCTAAGCATGCTTTCTGTATTTTCCGTTATCTTACCTCATCATTTGTTTCCAAGAAAATCCTACTTAAACCTGTTGTCCCTAAACCCTACTTTTTTGTTCATATCCTCTTTCAAAATAATTATTCTTCATTGTACACTACTTTCTTGGCCAAATCTTTTTCTTATAGCTTCTCAATGCATTTCTTCCAATTCATTACAACTCATTCTCTTATATAGCCTACCCCCTCTTAAGCTAAGTTAAATCTATTGAGCTCAGATATACACTCCTGGAAATAGAAATAAGAACACCGTGAATTCATTGTCCCAGGAAGGGGAAAATTTATTGACACATTCCTGGGGTCAGATACATCACATGATCACACTGACAGAACCACAGGCACATAGACACAGGCAACAGAGCATGCACAATGTCGGCACTAGTACAGTGTATATCCACCTTTCGCAGCAATGCAGGCTGCTATTCTCCCATGGAGACGATCGTAGAGATTCTGGATGTAGTCCTGTGGAACGGCTTACCATGCCATTTCCACCTGGTGCCTCAGTTGGACCAGCGTTCGTGCTGGACGTGCAGACCGCGAGAGACGACGCTTCATCCAGTCCCAAACATGCTCAATGGGGGACAGATCCGGAGGTCTTGCTGGCCAGGGTAGTTGACTTACACCTTCTAGAGCACGTTGGGTGGCACGGGATACATGCGGACGTGCATTGTCCTGTTGGAACAGCAAGTTCCCTTGCCGGTCTAGGAATGGTAGAACGATGGGTTCGATGACGGTTTGGACGTACCATGCACTATTCAGTGTCCCCTCGACCATCACAAGTGGTGTACGGCCAGTGTAGGAGATCGCTCCCCACACCATGATGCCGGGTGTTGGCCCTGTGTGCCTCGGTCGTATGCAGTCCTGATTGTGGCGCTCACCAGCACGGCACCAAACACGCATACGACCATCATTGGCACCAAGGCAGAAGCGACTCTCATCGCTGAAGACGACACGTCTCCATTCGTCCCTCCATTCACGCCTGTCGCGACGTCACTGGAGGCGGGCTGCACGATGTTGGGGCGTGAGCGGAAGACGGCCTAACGGTGTGCGGGACCGTAGCCCAGCTTCATGGAGACGGTTGCGAATGGTCCTCGCCGATACCCCAGGAGCAACAGTGTCCCTAATTTGCTGGGAAGTGGCGGTGCGGTCCCCTACGGCACTGCGTAGGATCCTACGGTCTTGGCGTGCATCCGTGCGTCGCTGCGGTCCGGTCCCAGGTCGACGGGCACGTGCACCTTCCGCCGACCACTGGCGACAACATCGATGTACTGTGGAGACCTCACGCCCCACGTGTTGAGCAATTCGGCGGTATGTCCACCCGGCCTCCCGCATGCCCACTATACGCCCTCGCTCAAAGTCCGTCAGCTGCACATACGGTTCACGTCCACACTGTCGCGGCATGCTACCAGTGTTAAAGACTGCGATGGAGCTCCGTATGCCACGGCAAACTGGCTGACACTGACGGCGGCGGTGCACAAATGCTGCGCAGCTAGCGCCATTCGACGGCCAACACCGCGGTTCCTGGTGTGTCCGCTGTGCCGTGCGTGTGATCATTGCTTGTACAGCCCTCTCGCAGTGTCCGGAGCAAGTATGGTGGGTCTGACACACAGGTGTCAATGTGTTCTTTTTTCCATTTCCAGGAGTGTATATACTAGAGAACGAGGCAATACAGCACAAAACAATTAACACAAGTAGCAGTGACAAAAAAATGCAAATTGGCAAAGCAAGTAGCAGTATATCTAAATTAGCAAAGCAAAAGCAACATTACAACTAATGTAAGGCAATGTGCAGCAACAAGAAAAATATATCAGTTGTAAAACTGGCTTAATACAATGTAAAATTCAATAGGGCAATACTTGGCAAACAGCAGCAGCAAATGCAATTTCTTATACCTAAATGCGACAAAGCTCAAGTAGAAAAAATACTACAGTAAAGCTAGGAAATGTCTAATACCTATGTCACATCTTAACACTAGAGTGATGCTTCACAATAACTTACTCTACCAAACAGGTTACCAAAGCATTGAAAAAATTATGTATGCAATTCCTGTGAAGGGAAATGTCTATTTGTGCTCCCTTTTTTAACGAAAGTAGATCACAAAATTATTATTTAATGCATCTTTAGACAGAAAACATTCCTATTAGTTCATCAATAAAATTTTATTTTAACCAATGCTGCAGTGCAGCTAGAAACGAGATATTAAAAAAAAATTGGCAAATATATACATAAAGCAAGGCATGAAACGTCATTCACTAGTCATATGGCATTTCATAAGGCAGTAAAAAATCTCTCAACTAGACAGTAGTCATAATCAGGTGTGTAGATGTAAAATATTTCTCATCATTTCACTAGGCATTTCAGTAAATATCGGAAAGTACGAGCTCCAAACTGCAATAATATGTTTTCAAGGTTGAGTGTGTCATATTTGCGATGCTTTCTACAAAGAAATGTCAATAGTGAGGTTAACGGCCTCTTTTTTCTCCACCTGTGCCTCTGAAAGGCCAACACTAATGGCTTTTTTTTCCAGGTGACTGTTACGCAGCTGGGCACCCACAACACATTACGTCAAGGTCACCTACCTTCTTTACTGAAATATTTACGACAGCAGATTCTGCTACAGTGACACTCTCATTTAAAAAATTTCACAGGTTGAAAATTTAAATTAGAAGGGTGTAGAAACAAAATCTCATATATAATAGTGTTCAAAATTTCTGTAAACATAGTGGTACTCACATTCATGCACACACTCACCCTTCATAATGATCACTACCACACCTTGACATCACATGATGTTCAAAGTATGGAAGCCTTACAGTCATTACATAATCGTGCAACTAACAAGCAAGAATGTACACACAATAACACTGTGTCATCTGTTCACTATAACAATGCATTCGTAATTACTGTCGAAAGAAATTCCCTAGGTTCTTGACTGGATAGTTAACTTTAAAACATTGTTGCATGTTAAATTTCTAAGTGTGTGAAAGTGTACTAGTAACATGAAGTAGAAATCTTATAGCAACGACTAATTCAGAAAGCAATTATCTCTCAATAAATTGTTTTACATGTGAAATGTGGTGCAATCCTTTACTCTTCCTAGTACGCAGAGTTTCAACTTTATCATGTGGTATACGTTGGATTCTGTAAGGTCCATTGTAAATCAGAAAGAATTTGTGACTCAAGTGTTTCTTCTTATGTGACAATGAGTGAGCTTTAACTAGAACTTTCTGACCAATATACAGTTTCTTCACATTTGCATTAGAATGTAGTTTTCTCCTTTTGTCTGCAGCAGAATTTATATTTTTAATAGCCAAATCAATTATGTCTTTGTGTCAAAGTTTATGGGTATTTGGAAAAGGCACAAGCCCTCTGATTCTGTTAGGTGGTTCCTCATTCTTCAGTACAAAAATAGGTGGTAAAGCAGTGGAGTCATGAGGCATTTCATTCAGCATGATTTGAAATGAGTGTAAATATCTGTCCCAATATTGATGCTTTCTGTGACAATAAAGTCTGCAAAGCTTATTGATTTCTGTCATATTCCGTTCAGACAGGTTACAATGTGGTGGGTACAATGAAATAAATACAGGTTTGATTTTATGATTCCGAAGCATGCGTGACCAAACAGCAGATCTGAATTGCAGTCCGTTATCAGAAATGACTTTAGCAACATGTCCAACTTCACCTACGAAATTTTTTACAAAGACGTTGGATACAGACCGTCTAGTGGCTTTACGTAATGGCGTGAAAGAAACAAATTTTGAAGTTAGTAGAACAGCGACTAGAACGTACGAAAATCCATTCGATGTTCTGACAAGGGGTCCCAAGAGATCAACAGCAGCAAATTCTTTTAATTTAGAAGGAATGATAGGAAACAACGGAGCAGGATGTGAGATGGTAGATGGTTTAGCCTTTTGACGAAGTTTACAAATAGACAAGACTCTCCAAATTCTCTTTTCCATATTGTTAAAATAACAAGTCGTCCGAAGAATATGATAACATTTTCGTGAACCAAAATGTGCGTGGCTGAAATGAATGTACCAGATGAGCTTATTACCAAAATCGTCAGGAATGCAAAGTACCCATAGATTGTCATCAACAGTGCAACGTTTGAAGAGTACTTTGTTTCTAACCAGAAAATAAAGCCGAATCTGTGTGTGTCTTTTCATGGCATTTACTTTTGATGTCTTTCCAAATCGGATCTTTATCTTGTTCATGAGCAATCTCCTTTAAAGATGTGATGATGAAGTTTTGAAAGGCGACTTTCTGAATGTAAAGAATACTAAAATTTTTCTCACGGTTGGCTTCTGTGTCGCTTTTCTACAGCCCAGCCGGTGCACTTGACAATGTTCTCCTTGCCGGGAATGCAGACTATTGTGAAGTGGAATTCATGCATAAACAATGCCCAACGTTTTAACCTATCATGATTTAATTTTGAAGACATAGGAAATTGTAATGCACGATGATCACTGTATACCTTTACGTTTTTACCAGAAAGAAAGAAACGAAATTCGTTAAATGCCCAAACGATAGCTAAAGCTTCTAATTCAGTGATGGAATAATTCTTTTCAGATTTTGATAGCACACGGTTAGCGAAAGCAATAGTTTTCTGAACAGTAGTGTCATTTCCTATGGCTTCTTGAAATAAATGGGCACCAAGACCGACTTAAGAAGAATCTGTGCTAAGGCAGAAATCTTGTGACAGATCTGGATGAGCTAGCGTTGGCACGTTAAGTAGCGCTTCTTTCAAAGAATTGAATTCCAACTGGGCCTGTTCGTACAAGTTCCAAATAGTATTTGTTCTAGTGAGAGAACAAAGATTTGGTGTAACTAGAATTTGCACATTCAGAAAACGACAGTAAAAATTTACGAGACATAGAAAAATGTGGACTTGTTTTTTTTTGTGGATGGAACTGGAATGGCTCTGATTGCTTCTAACTTTTCACGATCCGGCTGAATGCCTTCAGAAGAAATAATGTGTCCCAAAAACTTAACCTTTGTCCTACTGAATTCAGACTGTTCCAAGTTAACTGTAATTCCAGATTCTGCAAAAATACCTAATACACTGTTGAGGATGCGACTATGTTGTTCCCATGAAGCTTTTCCTTTTAGAATATCGTCCACATATAAGGTGATGCGACGTATTAAGAACTCAGGTAATATGGAATTCAGCCCATGAATGAATGCCGCCAAAGAAATGTTCAAACCAAATGGAAGTTTCCGAAATTGATAACGAACACCGAAACAAAGAAAATGCTGTTTATTTTCTACATTCTGGATGAAGTTCAATCTGATAAAATCTGGATCTGAGATCAATAGAGGACAACACTTTTACACCATTAAAATTTTGAAGAAGTTCTTCCAACGTTTGCGGCCTGTCTGTTTCAGGAATGATTGATAGGATTCATTTGTCTCGAATCTAAGACAAGTTTTATCGATCCATTTTTGTTCTCAATAACAATGGATTGTTATATGAGCTTACTGCAGGCTCAATAATGCCCTCGTCAAGCATTGATTAAATATTTTTTTAGAACGGTCCCTATAATGTGCCGGAATTACGAATGGTCTATCACAAAATTTAGTACGCTCACGAAACTGTTATTGAAATCCTTTGATAGTTCCTGTTTTGTGAGTAAAAACTGTGAAATGTGCTTGTAAAATGTCAAAAAGTTCCTGCCTATCAGTGTCACTACATTTCTCAATTGTTTGAATTTTATCCTGAATTAAGTCATTAGTATCAAATACGTACGTCGTCGATATCATCCATGTCAATACTTTCAGAGTGATTGTTAGTGTCAAGCTCTGTCGAAAGTTCCGAACTATTGTCTAATTAGAGGTAAAGCCGATTAGTTTCCTTGTCATGGTTTGAGAGCCAATCACCAAATTTCAAAGCTATTGACTTACCTTCTTTCTCTAATCTTATTTCAGCATCGTGAAAGTTTAAGATTGCTCTGTATTCATTCAAAAAGTCTACTCCCTATATAATTTCCGTCGACAGTAATGGAACAATAAGAAAGTTCATAGTGAATCTGTGGTTTTGACAACAGAATCCTAAGTTGGTTTGTTGGTGTACATCTACACTTTTTTCAAAGATTGCACCTTGTCATTTAATCTTAAGTAACGGAAGTGGGGGGGGGGGGGGGTAATTGTTCGATTTGTTGCATTTGCTAAAAGCTGTTTCGCTAATTACTGAAATGGGACTGCCAGAGTCAAGTACTGCCATAAATTTACCATCATTTACTGTAATGCGAATTACAGTATATGAAATGTTGTTATGTTTTTAAAAAAAAATGGTTCAAATGGCTCTGAGCACTATGGGACTTAACATCTATGGTCATCAGTCCCCTAGAACTTAGAACTACTTAAACCCAACTAACCTAAGGACAGCACACAACACCCAGCCATCACGAGGCAGAGAAAATCCCTGACCCCGCCGGGAATCGAACCCGGGAACCCGGGCGTGGGAAGCGAGAACGCTACCGCACGACCACGAGATGCGGGCGTGTTATGTTTTACGTCGTGTTCCTGGAGTAAGATGTCCCTAATGTCTTCCATTTTTACGTAATTAATAGCCACAGCAGCTACGTCGTCAGCTTCATAAGTACATTTTGTGGCTGCCAGCGTTGTGAGTCATTGTCTACTGTCTCTTTGTTGTCGCGCGTCGTTATTGGGATTTGGAGATCTAACCTCTACAATTTCAGCTTGTCGAGAGGGCCCTGCCCTGTTTGAATCCCGCCTGTTCTGATTAAATTTTGGTCTGTCGTTAAGATTATATCGTCTGTCGTCTTGTCGGTAGTTTCCATAGTTTCTTTCTAGTCATCACGTGGTGGAGAACTTCTCCCGGAATCGTAACTGCGCGGTGGACCGTTGCGTCTGAAGTTATTCTGTCTACCTTGATAATAATTATTTTGGTTCTCATGTTGTCTGTTTCTCTGATTGTCTCTGTCATATTCATTACTATGGAAATGCGATCTTTCTCTGTAATTATTATTACTACTCTGTCAACGGTTGTCATAAGGGTGGTGTCTTTTTTGGTCACGATTTGCGTTGTAAGAATAGCGTTGTCGCGTCCAGTTATTATTTCTGTCTTCACGGAATTGTGACGGACGAGACCTGTAATTTTAGTTTTCCCCGTTTCGTATCCCGCGATTGTCAGTGTCAATTTCCAATTCTTGTAAGAGTCCCTGAAAAGCTTCGATACCGTCTTTGCAACTTCCTGCCAAAATAATATGTCGTAAATGTTCAGGTAATTTGATTAAGCAAATGCGGATGAGTTCTGAGGGTCTGTATGGGTTTGAAAGGTACCGATTCTTGTGCAACATGTCTTAAAAATATTTGACAAGACTGGAGAATTCAGATTGTTCAAAGTGTTTCATCATTATACGTTTTACTCGATCTTGAGTAGCTTGAGACCAATACGCTGAGAGGAAGGCATGATAAAATTCTCCTTCACCGTGACAATCGTGAATGACCGATCGCATTCTTACAGCTGGTTCATTCTCTAAGTAGCCACACATAAATTCTAATCTGTGTGATGAAGGCACGTTTGTGGATGAATGTCGTTCCCGGAATTCTTAAATGTTTTGAATTTACGCATAGTCAAAATCATCATGACGGCGAGTCGCTTATAGATCATTATTACGTCGTGTCGGCGGTTCCATCTCACAATTCGCTGCACCTTGCCAATTTCTTTCAAAATTTCCAAAATGCCCTGTGTTATTACTTTGTGGCTTTTCCGTATTTCTAAACACCCTCTTCCCGTATTGGAGCGTGAGTGTCATCTGAAATATGAATTCTTGTATTACCTGTACCAACTGATCTTGTACTTCCCTCATTTCTCTTTTGTACTGTGTATTGATTTGATTCTGATTTTGTTTAAATTTCCGAATTTGTTCATGCTCTTCTGTGTCAATGAAGACTACCGGTCTTGTGTCATTCAGATCATCATCTACCTTTGTAGATAAGTTAGTGAACTGATTCGAAAGTTCGGCTACTTTCTCCGATAATGAACTAATTTCCTCCGTGCGTTTTTCTGAACCAAGTTTTAGAGCATCTACTGTGTCCTTTAAGTTTTCCTGAGTTTTTGCAAGTTGCGTAACCGAATCGGTAGATACAACTGAGTCAATAATAGCCCGCAAAGTGTCGTGATTTTCATGAACAACAGTTCACAGTTCTTTTATAGCTGCTTCGTGATTCTGTAATGCATTTCCATGACGCGAAAAAATAGGTTGAAAATGTTCACAAATTTGTGTTTTTACGTCATTACAAAATTTTTGACATTTCGATTCGATATTAAGTAATTCAGCACTTAAACCTTCACGTGTTTGTTCAAGTGTGGTGTCTAACTTTTGAAGCTGTTGCTGTGTTTGTCTCTGATTTTGTTCCATTTGTTTTTGATTTTGTTTCATTTGTTGCATTAATTGCAACAATAATGTATTAGTGTCTGGAACCTGTTCCTCTATGCTTTTCGGCAGTGCATTTGCACCGGCAACATTCGCATTTTGAAAAGAAGAAAATGTCTCTTGACTTAATTGAGAAAAAGGTGAGGACGCAAAACCTGAATCTACAGTATTTGCAAGATTGTGTCCTGTCATTTCAGGTTCCTGGGGCGAGCTGTTGCCGACCGATCGGTCGACAATACTACCGTGTTCACTAGCTGTTTCACTGTCTACACCATTATTTATTGCCTGGTCCATTTCCCTATGCACAATCACCAAATTGCTATTCTGAATATTTGTTAATTCATTACACGGTGGCGCTAACACACTAGTCTCGTCTTCGCTGTCATTTCTTAGTTTACTTTGTAGTCTAGTGTTACGTTTTTCACACCCTATAATTGTCAAAATATTTCACATGATAACACAGAAAAGCACAATTTGAAGAGCAAAATACGAAAACACATTAACATTGCACTGAAAATAATATCTAATTGATTGCAAGAGCGCGGCTGCGAAATACTTGTTGCAAATGTACATGCATGCCACAACTGTTTTACTGTACAACAATGAAAAACTACAGCTACAAAGGAAATTCTCTCTACAACGCTAGCAATAAACAATAACTACGCTACTTACACAAACCACAAGAAAAAATCAGAAGATTTCAGTGAGGTATCCTCGGCTAAGAGTCGACATATGAAACTTCCCCTTTGATAATTAAGAATGACAGTGCTGGAAAAACTCTTACGTTATTCGATACAGAAACAACTGAGTAAAACTCAACGTACTCAGACAGCTTTCTCTATACTTATTCTGATCATCACTAAACTGACACACAATAATTTTCTTAGCGCAACGCAATGTGACTTTCAACAATCCATACAAAAGAATGGCCCTGACTAACAATAACCTATACCTTTCATGAATCACTTACTTCACAAAAATCTTCGTTACTCGAACTACTGCAATACAGCGAGCGCCAATACTGCCAGCTGAAGAAGAGATTCTAACTACTGAAGGCACTAACTACTGATAGGCATAGTTCGCAAATGAAAGAGTTTGATAGGGAACAAACAATGTATTTACCATAATAGCGTCATTATATATATATATAACTTTATGACATCCAATTAAACAAATTTCCTTTTCTGACGGACACACGTCACACGTCCAGATCGTCAGCTCAGAACTCTGGCATCTCTCTCCCCACATCCACCACTGCTGGCGGCTCACCTCCAGTTGCCCAACGCTACACGCTATTCACATCCAACTGCCCAACACGACACAAGCGAATATTCCAACAATGAGTCGAACTAGCCACAGACTGCACACAGCGCAGTCATCGATTTTCATACAGAGCACTACGTGGCGTTACCAACATAAAAACCTAAACAGCCTACTTACACATTCTTCCTATGAATCTGAGTCTGGCATCTGCTTTTCCCACGATTTGTTTTTACCTGGTCATTCCAGTTAAGGTCGCTGTGGATGTAGTTACTCATAGATGTTTTACGGTAGATACTGTTTCCAGCTGTTTGTCGTCAATACAGTAGGTGTACTTAGTGGATTTCGTTTTCTCTGTATGCGCAATATGTTATATTTATTTACGTTCACGGTCAGCTACCAGAGCCTGCTCCATCCATCAATTCTCTGAGGTCATTCTGCAAATCGTTACTATCTTTTGGCGTTCCTACGTCATTATAGTGTTTAGACAACCGCATCATCTGCGTACAGCCTTAAAGAGCATCCGACGCTTCCTACTACAACATACATATTGTAAACAATGACGGTCCTATCGCACTTCTTTGGAATACTTCAGAAATTACTTTTACATCTTTCGATTTTGTTCTGTTAAGAGCGGCGTGTTGAGTTCTATCTGCAAGGAAGTCTTGAATCCAGTCGCAAATCCAGAACAACGTCACACGAATCCTAGTCTACGGCACCAATTTCGATAGCATGACACTCCCAGTCTATTCCCGGTAGTTGAAGCCACCCCTATTACAACGGCATGATCAAGAAAATTACTAACGATATTCTGCTACTTCTATCTGAAGCTCTCTACCACTTAACTCCTGACCTAGGCACTCTATAAAAGCTTCCGATTACCATTTTTGACCGAGCTTTGATGCTTAACTTCACTCAGATTAACTCACAATCGGAATCCGTGATAATCTCACTAGATTTTATCGAATTCTTTACTGCAATAAACACGCCGCCACTATTGGTGAGCCGGTCTGCGTGGCCGTGCGGTTCTAGGCGCTACAGTCTGGAACCGAGCGACCGCTACGATCGCAGGTTCGAATCCTGCCTCGGGCATGGATGTGTGTGATGTCCTTAGGTTAGTTAGGTTTAATTAGTTCTAAGTTCTAGGCGACTAATGAGCTCAGAAGTTAAGTCGCATAGTGCTCAGAGCCATTTGAACCAACTATTGGTGACTAACCTATCCTTATGATAAATATTCCAATCTGAACTTAGAATTTCGTTGTCATTAACGTCCGGTTTCAACCAACCTTCAATTTCTAATGCTCTCTGCGCATTATAACCTTCAGTAAGCGATACTAATTCTGGGTCCTTTTCTTCGATGCTCCTGCGGTTTACTAAAATCATATTAACCTTTTGTATCTCAGATCTGCGACGGCGAACACTGTGCCTAATTTATCAGGAAAATCTTCTTTGATTCCAAGGGAGGGTTTCTCTAATCTACAAAGCCCTATGTGCACGCCACACGTATTCCGCTACCCTAGTGGCCGCTTCCTGCGTGTAGTGAGCTTCTGACGTATTAAATCTCTGGTTTAGACCTTCCACATTGCTCCAAAACAGAGGACCGTGATCAAGCCCGGGGACGATGCTAGAAGTAGACAGTTTACCCCGGACAGCGCTAGCGATACTTGTTGCCTTCACCAAATGAGCCATCTGCCGAAACGAGCCGAAGATGCCCTCAGAATACAAGCGGCAGGCGTCATTCTCGCCGATATGTGCCACTATATGCGGCGGGTTGCATCCAGTGCGCTCGATAGCCACCGGCAGGGCCGCGCCGAATCCACATCGCGGACGAGACCCCTCCCCCCCCCCCCAGGCAAACATACATACCGAGTGCACACTGGCATTCTTTCCCGCCTTGCCTATTATTTCTCTGAGGGGCTCCATCAACCGCCTAACATTGGAGCTCCCAATGACAAGTACAACCAGACACTGCATTTGTCCGGTCTGGGCAGGAAAATCGGCCGATGGCCCAACAGTAGAGGCATCCCGTGCTGGCTTAGAGTTTTCATCAACACTGGGTAGCACCTCGTACCTGATGCTAAGGCGTAGGGAGCCAGCCGCGCGACCTGCTCCCTCTTTCGCCTTCCGCCCAGTGACACGCGAACCCACCACTGTCTGCCACGCACTCTGGAGTGAGGACGGACCGGGCAGATGTTGCGTATCAGATGATACGGCGACACCCGGGCCACCAGGGGCCTCCAACGGCACCAAGGATATAGCTGTTCTCGTCGCCGCAACTTTGAGTATTAGCCAAAAGCATGTCAACGGTAGCCAACGCAGCTTCCAGCTGTTTACTCCTCGTGTTCGTTCACGGCAAGCACAGTCCCTAGCCATATTGTAGTGTGTAAAAAATAGATATAAGATCTCAAATTTACGCAAAATATAACGAGGATAAATAAAGAAACACTAAAAACTACTGTGCAAATTTCTCACTATACCCTGAGACGGCATGCTCTTAAAGACAAATAAATTTCTCTACTGAAGGGGATGTATCTACAGTTACATTGTACTAGATACTCTGCTTACCCAGAAGCTACTGCATAAGAAAAGTATGCAAACTATGCACCGATCTAAACTGTATGCTGTATACCAGTACAAGATGTAGACTTATTGGCGTGACGTGGAGCTTCTGGTGGCGGGAAAGTTACACTAGGAAGCCGCCCTAGACAAGAATATGCACCGAGATTTACGCAAGAACAGAAACTCAGAGTAATTTGCTAACTACTAGTCTACACAGTAAAATACAGAGGTATAGTTCAATTCCTTTCAGAAGCACGTGAAGGAAAAGAAACTAAACTAAATTACTGTGTTATGAGACGAATGCTTCTGCTGCTGGCGCGTCCGCTCGGCTCGGCGTCTGCCGGTACGCTGTACAGTGGCGGCTTTCTTCATTCCAACATGGCCCGGAAACAAACTTTGTATGACTTCACACGGGAAAGAATCGGCGGCAAACTGGGAGAAGCACAAAGTGTGGCAAGTGTAGCACAGGAGTTTGGTATCGCTCATAGCATTGTTTCAAGTGCATGGGGACGTTCCGAACCACAGGCGCTGCTGCGCGACGGAGAGGAGGTGGTCGACCACGACCAAGTGCAGCAGTGGATGGCAACTGCATTGTGCGACAGGCAAAAAGGGACCCATAAACAGCGCGCACATTTGCAACTACATTTAACAAGAGTACGCCGGCCGCTGTGGTCGAGTGGTTCTAGGCGCAACAGTCCGGAAACACGCGACTGCTATTATCGCAGGTTCGAATCCTGCCTCGGGCATGGATGTTTGTGATGTCCTTAGGTTAGTTAGGTTTAAGTAGTTCTAAGTTATAGGGGACTGATGACCTCAGATGTTAAGTCCCTTAGTGCTCAGAGCCATTAAACAGGAGTACAAGGCACGCAGTCTCGCGCTCCACAGTGGCACGGCGACTCCAAGGAGATGGTGGATGGTCTCTTTGACTGACGGCCAGAATGTTGTGTTCTGTGGACGTAGACCCCTCGGCGACACCGTTTGCGATGATGCCAAGAGCATAGCGACTGGACCAACGAGGAGTGTGGTTGCGTGGTCTTCTCGCATAATAGCAGATACAATCTGAGTAGTGATTCTGGACGTGCCATCATATGGTGAGAGGTTGGAACGATTGGGGGGGGGGGGGGGGTAATGCACCCAAGAAAATTGTGGAACATGATCGTGTTGTTGGTCGAGATGCTATGGTGAGGGGAGGCATAATATTGCATGGGCATACTAATCTCCATATCTTTCAGTATGGTACATTAACTGCTGACAATCATTGTGGCACTATATTCCTTCCTCATGTGCTTTTTTTCAACGGTACATTCGGCCCTGACTTTTTTATGGATGACAATGAGTGACCGCAGCTAAAAGATCAGGTGGAAGAGGTCTTGGAACGAGAGGATATTCAGCGAATATACTGGTCTGCCCGTTCTCCCTACTTAAATCCCATCGGGCACGTGTGGGTTGCGTTGGGAAGACATACTGGAGCATGCCCACATGCACCAACGACCTTACTGTGACTGACAACCGTGCTAGTGGAGGAATGAAATGCTCTTCCAAAAGAAATTCTTACCAACGTTATGACCAGTATGAGAGCGTTTTGTACCGCAAGGATAGCCCGCTGTGGAGACCACACATGTCCCGCCTTACTTTATTTCCAAGGAACCGCCATAAATAGCGTGACTTCAGTGTAATTATTCTCTTGGAATAAAAGTCTCATTTCAGTTCGTCTCATTGCGCACGAATCTTTGTATTTCTTTCAGCTTCCTTCTGCACTATACTGCAGCAGTTCTTTCTATGTGCGGTCCAAGCTCCATAGAACAATGTTATTTGGCAGTGACGCATCATACGAAAATTGCTTTCGTCCTTTGTTTTGTACCCTGGTATACATTTAAACGTCCGCCAATTCAGATGTTTTTAGTATTTCCATGGCGATCTGCCGTGGATAAAAAATCCTTCAATCACTGTCACTGCTCTATTTTATATACGTCCAGTATCCCGTGTTAGTCATGTGTGGTATGCGTCCCATACACTTGAGCACTATTATAGGATGGATTGCACGATTTGTAGGAAATGTCTTTCGTAAACTGACTGCATTTTCCTAGTATCCCGCCAATGAACCGAAGTGTACCACCTACGTAAGCTATGACTGAGAATATGTTTTCATTCCACTACATATTCGCAACAAGTTGTTACATCCAGGTTTTTGTATGGACTGAGTGTTTCCAATTGTGACTCGTTCATGCAGTAGTCATAGGTTACTACAAAAATGGTTCAAATGGCTCTGAGCACTATGGGACTTAACATCTGAGGTCATCAGTCCCCTAGAACTTAGAACTACTTAAACCTAACTAACCTAAGGGCATCACACACATCCATGCCCGAGGCAGAATTCTAACCTGCGACCGTAGCGGTCACGCGGATTCAGACTGAAGCTCCTAGAGCCGCTCGGCCACTCCGGTCGGCTAGGTTGCTACATTCCTGCGTTTTGTGAAGTGCACAATTTTACGTTCCTCAACACTTAAAGGAAGTTGCTCGTCATCGGAGCAATTTTAAATATTAACTAAACTAAAACTGAACTCCACACGAACAAGCCATGAAGGCCCAACGGTACCGACCGACCGCCTTGTCATCCTCAGATCACAGGCGCCACTGGATACATACGGAAGGGCATGTGGTCAGCACACCGCTCTCCCTACCGTATATCGACATTGATATTTGCAAGATATCAATTCCAGGGTTCCAAGAATTTCGAGAATGTTTTAATTTCGATAATATAAATGTGACATAAAGTCATGCAGGAGTCAGGCGACCATTATTACAATAATCAGTAATTCTGCTCATTTCGGTTGACTGCGTCGCAATGGTAAAAGTAAAACATCAGGCGAGGAATGACTTCGCCGCGTTTCGAAATTTATCCGTCATTAGATATCCAGGAGTGATTACCCCACGTAGGTATGGCGTTTAACATTCAACTTGAAACGCCATATCTACGTACAGCAATCGCTTCTGGGTATCTGAAGATGGATAAATTCCGAAAAGGAGCGATTGATGCACATACAACTTGAAACGTCAGATGTACATGCAATAATGTTTCCTGGACGTCTGGAGATAGATGAAAACAATGGTTCAAATGGCTCTAAGCACTATGGGACTTAACGTCTGAGGTCATCAGTCCCCTAGACTTAGAACCACTTAAACCTAACTAACGCAAGGACATCACACACGTCCATGCCCGAGGCAGGATACGAACCTGCGACCGTAGCAGCCGCGTGGTTCCGGACTGAAGTGCCTAGAACCGCTAGGCCACAGCGGCCGGCGGAAGATGGATAAATTCCGAAATGCGTCATACGAGCAATAAAGTCATTCCTCAGCTGGTGTTTGACTTTTACCATTGCAACGCAGTCAGCCTGAATGCATAGAAAGTAACTCTTAATTTCAGGTTTGACGTTGGATGACAAAAGAAATATGTTTTTGGTATGATATGATTATAAATTAACTTTTTCTGGATTTTTTTTCCTTTACTTGTGCTGCTAAACCTTATTTCTTGCCAAATTTTATCATTGTAGATCGCGGGAAGTACCCTACAGGTTTTGACGAGTAAGTTTGCAAGCATTATAATACGTGACCTAATGGCCGTAGCTTTCGATTGTATTGACATATAAGCTAACGTTTGTTAGACCGCCAGGGACCTATAGATGCCAGCCAGTGATATAAATTTCAACTTGATATGTCTACCCGTTCCTCAGCAAAAGGGGTTTTAACAGACGGACGAGCAGACGTATAAAAAATGACAAATTTTTTTTTCGTGTTATATAATTACGAATCTACAGTTTTCAGATCTTTTTTCCTTTGGTTGTACTGCGAAATCATCGCTTCTGTCAAATTTCGTGAGTCTACGCCAACGTAAAGTACCCTATAGGTTGTGATGAGTGAGTTTGCGAGTATTAAAATATATGTCATAAATGGCCGTATCTTCTGATTAGATTGACTTAGAAGCTTCAATTTCTTGCACCGTCAACGGACCGTAGGCTTCATTTCAACTTGACACGTCTACCATTTCCTGAGAAAAAACTTTTTAACAATCGGACAACAAAGCTATCCTCTAAGGGTTCCGTTTTTACTGATTGAGGCACAGACCCCTAAAAACGTGATATTTACCGACGTCATTGCGCTTACTGAACGTTTCTTATCATTGTTCGAACATTGTCGTTTCTGTATTTCTTTATTAGATTTTTGTTTACGACGAGACTCAGTTCCAGAACATTTTACAGTCCGTCGACAGTAGTTCAATCTCGAAACACGTTACTCCACAATCCAAACGTTGTGGCTTTCAGATAATTATTTTGTGAGATATGTTCCGCGCTGTACACTGAAAGCAGTCAACATGGTGAACCTGTCATTTCACTGTAACGATTTTGTAGCTTTCGTGCGACCATGTTTTGATACTGCAGTTTTTAAGGAGAATAACTTTGATCTACACGTCCATTAAGTTCACAGCCACACACCGAAAACCAGTACACTCAGCAACCATGTTACTTCACTGGCCGTACACCGTAATTTTCAGTTACGATGATAGTCCACGACGGAAACCTCTGAAATATATTTAATTTTAACTTCAGTCTGTGTCATACACGAAAACATGGTCTAAACCGGCTGCTATACGCACACCATTCGCTCGCTCACGAACGATAACAATACGTTTCTGCTTTTCTCTCCAGATTCCTTCGTTATTATTCCACATACCAATCTGTCCATACATTTATAAAAAAGAAAAAGAAAAAAAAAACTCGTCTCTCCTGCAGAATATTATGTAGAATATAACATTTTAAACTTTTAATCGAAATTACAAATTTATTCTGATATAAATATTTGAAATATGCATCAGCAGTACAGAATGAAAAATAACAATTATGGCAGAAACAGAACGTATATAGAAAGAAACAGCACTGCACTGTTGCAATGTTCTTTGCTGTAAAATGGAAATAAAACAATAAAAGGCCAAGTACGAGTAGGACTTGCGCACTGAGAGTTCAGAACGAATTTAATTAAGTATATACATATAGTTCACCGATCCTGGGAATCGAGGATGTCAGTGATTTTTGTCTATTATCGATATCGATGATGGCAAAACATTGGTCCCACGAATTCAAATGGTTCAGATGGCTCTAAGGACTATGGGACTTAACATCTGAGCTCATCAGTCCCTTAGATTCAGAACTACTTAAACCTAACTAACCTAAGGACATCACACACATCCATGCTCGAGGCAGGATTCGAACCTGTGACAGTAGCAGCAGCGCGGTTCCGGACTGAAGCTCCAGGAACCACTCGGTCACAGCGGCCGGCCACGAATTCCAAGACCGTATGAAGATCTCTAAAGTAGATCCTCAGAGAAGACCAGACACACAAAAACATTACTATCTAGTTACTAAAACATGACTACGGCCTACATTTTATGCTTTATGCAGTACTGTTCGTCTACTATGCTTTTGACGGATGATGAATGCAATGATTTTCAATCAGCAAAAGATATTTTTATGTTACCCTTCACATGCTCGCTCTAGCTCCAATATCAACTCCATATTGTTCTAATGTCATCTGTGTCTTCTTTCAATACTTTGCATAGATATTTGTCTTTCTCATTGACAAATCTGGTAGTAATCGGGAAGTTAGTTCATGCTCTTGTGTTTTACTTCTATATTGATTACATTAAGGGCACTTTTGCAGTCGTCTTTGTGCATACTTCGTTTCTGGTGTTGCTATTAGCAGTAGTTTGCTTAGAACAAGTGGTTGTCTATTGAGTGCAATAATAGCTTCTATCAACTACTGTTTGGAGTGAGGTCTCTACCCACAAGATCCACTACGTCAGTCGCAGTGAAATTAATTAATGACTGGGTATAATCAAGGGAGCAAATAAGAAGTCTGACACTATTGGTGGACTGCAACACAGTTCAACTTGCTCCGGCAGTGAGCCAAATTGAACTGGCAGCAGTATTACAAGAAGATATTTAGATGTGCTGCATGTCTGTGATGAATCAGTCAGACTTTTTGTCATCATCCGTGTCTTTGGCAGTCCGTATCTTTGGCAGGCCGTAAAGTAAGAATACAACGTAAGTTTGTAATGCCGTCACTTAAAAGTAGGGCGTCGCATGAACAAAGCGAATCTGTGTCACATTTTGAGAAACCGTGTTCCACGTTAGCAACGCGTCATGGGAACATTACGCAATGTTTTGACCATAGCACTCATCGCTACCGTACGAGTACGCAGAAATACCCTGCTCAGCCGTTCCCCAGAACCACGCAGCTAGGCCCTGCTCTGACAGAGGTGTGTGCAAGAGACTACCAGCCCCTCTGCCGACGGACCCTCTTTCGTCCGCGCCGCAAGGGTGCGTTCAGGTGAGCGAGCCAGTTGGGCGTATGAGTCAGTGCAGCGTGAAGCTCAGAGCACGTCATGCGGAACATAGATACCGTACAAGTAGCCTACGTCACTGGCGTAAATTCACCGATGTCCCAATCCATTGAGCATTCGCTACACGGTCCGCCTCCATATGGTCGTACTGATACGATTAAATTGATTCTGCTCGTATCCATTTCACCTCCGGTGAGCCGTGAGCTAATATGTAGCAGCGCTTTTTTCATATCCTGTTACGTGCTAGTTATTAACGATCTAGCGTACTATGTTAATAGCGACCTCGAACTTTAAGCAGATTATAAAATTATATAAAATGAAGTACCGTCTGTAAAAATTTGCACAAATATCCATACTGATCTTGACACGAAGGTCATTTTAAAAGTTCGGCACACTGTAAGATGGAAATGAATTTAAAAAAAGTCACAAAGTGCCTTTACAGGCCTTCAATATACGAGGGTAATCCCCAAAGTATGGTCTCCTATTTTTTTTATAAGTACATAGACCTGCTTATTTCTACAATGGTTTGCATCAGTTCACAGCTTGAACATTTAGCTATTTTTCGACATAATCACCATTTCTGTCGATGCATTTTTGTAGACGCTGTGGCAGTTTTTGTATGACCATGTCATACCAGCTTGCCGCCGTGCTGTTCAGAAAATTATGATCCTCTTCTTTCACCTCGTCGTCGGAGCTGAATCGATTTCCGGCCAAATATTCTTTTAACCTAGGGAACAGGTGATAGTCAATGGGCGCCAAGTCAGGACTATAGGGTGAGTGGGTGATTATGTTCCACTGAAATTGTTGCAGGAGAGCAACGGTTTGCCGAGCGATGTGTGGGCGAGCGTTGTCACGGAGAATGTGTACGTCCTTGCTTAACATTTCTCTTCTCCGGTTCTGAATTGCCCGTTTGAGTTTTTTCAGCGTCTCGCAGTACCTGTCAGCGTTAATTGTTGACCCAGTAGGCGAAAAGTCGACCAAAAATACCCCTTTCCGATCCCAAAAAACGGTTGTCATGACTTTACTGGCAGATCGTGTTTGATTTTCCGCGGCTTTGGCGGAGAAGGATGTCGCCACTGGCGTGATTTTTGCTTGGTCTCAGGTGTAAAGTGGTATGCCCAGGTTTAGTCACCCGTGAAAATTGAGTCCAGAAAGTTGTCCTGTTCAGCTGCAAGGCAGTGAAGAAATGAGCGGGAAGCATCATCTCGTTGCCGCATGTGGTCCTCAGTCAGCATGTGTGGCACTTATCTTGCACACCCCTTCCGGTAGTTCAATGTTTCCGTTAAAATTCTGTGAGCGGTCCTTCGGGAAACCTCAGGAACCTACGTGCAGAGATCATCCAGGGTGATCTGCCGATCTTCACACATGCTTTGCTCAACCTTCAACACTGACTCCTCAGAAATTGACGGTCTCCCGCTCCTATTCTCGTCGTGAATTTCGGTCCGACCAGCTGCAAACTCTCTACACCACTTACGAACATTTTTGACATCCATGCACGACTTACCATACACTCCCTTCAATTGCCTATGGATTTCAATCGGTGCAGTGCCCTTTGCGTTCAAAAACCGAATAACTGCATGCATTTCGCACTTGGCGGTAACATCCAACGGGAGCTCCATTCTCAACGGCTGCCAAGCCAAGACTGAGCGCCTCAGCGCGGCGTGCTCATGTTTACACGCAGCGCGTGAAGCACTCTTCGTAACAGTGTGACCAACTGCCACACAATCAGATTTCTGTATTTATAAAAAATAGGAAACCTTGCTTTTGGGATTAACCTCGTAATCTGCATCCTTGCTTATGACAAGTTACTAACGTTTTGGCGACTTTTGTATTTCGGATCGGGCACCATCGTTCTTGAACGGTCTTATTGCTCGAGTCACCTCATTGGAAGCTTCATCAATTGTATCGAAATGTTATCCACAGAGTTGTTCCTTCAATTTGGGAAACAGATTATAGTCTGATGGGCTCATATCAGGACTGTACGTTGGATAGGGAAGTCTTTCACATCCAGATTTGTCGAGTGTCTCTCTCACTTTGGGCAGTATGCGGTCTTGCATAATTGTGCAAAATGTGGGTACAAGCTGCAAGCATGCAAGACTTTCTTTGTCAAATTTTCTGGCTCAAACTATTTTGCAAAACGATAAATAGTTTAGACAAGAAGAGAATAAAGTTTTCGAAATGTGGTGCTACAGAAGAATGCTGAAGATTAGATGGGTAGATCACATAACTAATGAGGAAGTATTGAATAGAATTGGGCAGAAGAGAAATTTGTGGCAATCTTGACTAGAAGAAGGGATGGGTTGGTAGAACATGTTGTGAGGCATCAAGGGATCACCAGTTTAGTATTGGAGGACAACGTGGGGGGTAAAAACCGTAGAGGGAGACCAAGAGATGAATACACTAAGCAGATTCAGAAGGATGTAGGTTGCAGTAGGTACTGGGAGATGAAAAAGCTTGCACAGGATAGAGTAGCATGGAGAGCTGCATCAAACCAGTCTCAGGACTGAAGACCACAACAACAACACATATTAATGGCGAATATACTTTCTAATAAAACATTTTTTTTTAGTGGGCCGTGAACCTAAATAATTTACACTAATGTAAAAATTTTATATAAAGAAACTTAAAAATATATTTAAAATGTAGATATTCTTTCGAAAATGTGCGTTTCCTCTTCTTTGTATTGATTGGTGGTGGAGATCGGTTATCCTACGTCAGAATGTATACAACGCCACGCCAAGTCGTCTTCCGCCGCGCCCAAAGCACCTCGCCGCCAGTACGCTGAGGGCCGTTCCGCTGCAGCTGGTTCTTACAGGAGCGTGCTGTTGCATTCACCGTGCATTATGACAGTGAATCGATAGTTCTGTACTGACAAGTTACCCTGTAACTGCAATATATGACCTGAAGATGGGCAGCTAGCCTGAAACCGGTCATTGAAAGTAAAAACTAGCGATCAAAGACTGAAATGCCATACTTTTATTTTAAGAGTTAATTTCAGTTTAGTTTTCGTTATCAGCCCAGTCGATATAGTTCATAAACATTTATTTCATCACAGTCACATTTCCACTATTGGCTGATGTTAGCGACATGCTTCATGGCGCTAGCAGTGGTCTAGCGCAGAAGAAGAATAAAGGCAACAGCAGTTGGAAATGGATAATGGAAAGCAGGCTACTCAACAGAGAGTGGGGGATAGGAATGCCAGTGAGAAGCGCCAAATACTAGCCTTGGCGAGTCTACAAAGAGTAGCTTTGGCCAGTCTAACACACTAGCGCGAGGATGTGACACCTGTCATGGATAAGACTCGAATGAATTCCTGCACTGAAGTGGAGCTTTATACAAACGAGCGTTGCCTATTCCAGGAATGCTTATTGGTACCTAGTTCAGTCAATTCCTCCGAGTGCGGAGGAGCTGGCGACTCAGGACTGGTCTGCAGCTCCCTGTCATCAAAAGAATAGCTTACTCATGCACCGTATTGCAGCAGCACTATCACGCAAGTGCCTCACGCACATCCTGCATTCAAGGGAATTGTATTTTTCACTGCTGACGTTTTAAAAAATGTGTGTATGTTCATCTTTTCAGAGATGGTTGCAGGACCTCGGCTGAGCAGTACGGATAGTCAAATCAAACCAAATTGTTATTTTATTAGGCTACGAGTTTCGGAGATATATGACGCCACCTTCAGGCCCCTGCGTCAATAAGGAACCTCGAAGATCTTAGTTGCCCAGCTCGTCGGAGACTGGGAAACAAATCTGGACACTGCCTGTGACACCTACGCTCAATAACGTGCATTTCTACAGTGCAAATGTTGTTATATTACAGTGCAGGTGCGCAGGGTATTGTACAGGGTGTAAATTTTACGTTGACAAACCAGAATAACTCGAAAAACAAGTTTCATTCGAAAAAATATGTAGAATCCAAAGTTGATTATTTTCAAGGGGGACATCTGCTGGTGCTAAAATTAGACAGCCAGCCCAGCCCCCTGGGGGTGGGGCGGGAGGCAACATTAAAATTTCAAATGGGAACCCCCATTTTTTATTGCAGAATCAGATTCTACATAAAAAAACTACGCACATTTTCTCTTAAACATTTGTTTTGATTCTTGGCAGTTGGCGCTGTAATTCAAGAAAATCAATGTTCTCGTTTTTGCGTGGAAAATGATTACAGATAAATAAAAAATACTTATTTACTTCGTAAATTTTGATTCGCTAAAACTAAAACTCTCCCTCTCTCCACATAGGGTGGGGTTTGTGAGAGACGAATTAGAGTTTTACAAACGTTGACCCAAATATTAATTTTACTTTGTTTACTCTGTTAGTCAATGAGTTCACTCGTTAGTAAGTAGAATGTTTGGTTAGTTAGCTGGCTAGTCAGATGATTTGTTTGACAATTAAAAGTTGTGTGGTCTCATGAGCACGAAAAAAACAAAATTGATCCGAATCTGCAGAAAAAGTTAATATTTGGGTCAACATTTGTAAAAATGATGTCCCCCTAAAAATAATCAACTCTGGATTCTACACATTTTTTCGTGTGAAGCTTATTTTTCGAGTTATTCTGGTTTGTCAACTTAAAATTTACACCCTGTATTTAAGACTGTACGTAGGATGCCGCGCGTCTGGCTGTGAACATAATACCTCCAACGGTAGCACAGCTACCGATAGAAAATATACTCCAGTCGTCGGCAAGCAACGCCACCAGTGGTGACGGTTACTAGCTGTCGCTGATACCTGGGGCGCCCTACCCACGCAAGTAGATAAGTTCAGTAAGCTACGACCCGCTGAAATCCACGCCCTAGTGTGACACAGACGGCCACCATCGCGAATCCGTTCAATGCCAGCGGCTGCCGCGTGTCTCTGCCATGACCCATCTCACACTGCTTGTAGTGCTCACATGAAACGACATCTGGGAAAACATGCATTTCCCACGAAAGGTTTGCAACGCAGTTCACATATTAGACAGCTGGCCACTAACCATATACAGAAAAGCTTATGTGGGTCCCTGGGAGCAGACTGCTGTTGAAAGGTGACGCCCTCAGAAACATGCTCACGACATTTCCAGAACTGTAAGTCCAGTACTCAGTGAACCGCACAGACAGCGCATAGTTAATACCTAACTGGGCCCTGTAAGAGGAGGAGGAGGAGGAGGAGGTGATGGAGGAGGAGAATTTGAATAAAAAAAACCCTTTTTTTTCAGGGAAGTACGTACATTCTATACCTACAGTGTTATATTTGCAATATTGATGACCCCTTATAGAGATCTGAAATTTTTGGGAAGTATAGTTTCACTCCTTTTCTGATTAGTGAACCAGAGTCATAATATACAGACAAATAATTAGTCAATTATGATTTCTTAAAAAATTATGTTTACTTTTTTTAAATCGACTTTTGCTTCTGTAAGAAAAAAACCATTATAGGTAGAAATGTTTTTGTGGTTCAGCAGCATCAGTATACTAACATAGTGTAGAACTAGAGTAATGTATCTGTAATAGTTCCTGAGACAATGGGTCAAATATTTTACAAAAAGTCATTTTCAGGGAATCAAGTTTAAACGTTTCATTTGATATTAACTCACGTATGGACACATGCTAGCTCCCAGAAATAGCCAGACCCATAATCAGCAGTATTTGGATCCTGTTCTTGATCATCCTGCAAATCTAAAAGCTTTTTTTTTTTTTCGTTTCCTGTCTCTTTCTTCTTTTGTCATTTCAGTTCCTCTGCTACATGCTGGACTTTCATGATCCTAAGTCGATCCAAGGGTAATTAAAATCTTCAAGGTTCCTTACTGATGCACGTATGAAAGTTTCACAAAACCACGCTACTTTTTTCACTACCTTTGATATCAGCAATGTTGTCTTTACGATCGTAAATTCCAAGTGTTGCCACCATTTCATCATTCTGTAAATTGTTGTCAACCCACCAACTCCAGTGTTAAATGAAGGATAACCAGGCTGCTACACAACGAATCTTGGCACTATGCACTGTTCTAAATGGTTTGGTGAAGCGAATATTGTTGAGAACATTGTCAATACTCGCCCAGAGTTTTCAAATGCAAGGAATGCCACATCTTTCGACATAAGTTGTTCATAGTCATGGTGAAATTCTTGTGCATGCTTAAACTTTGAAGGGCCAAGAAGAAGTACCGCCACATTTATACTCTTCAGTGCACAATTCCTGTGAGAGGTGAGTAATTAATAATATGATCTTGCAGCAATAACGCTTATGTCACCATGTTTGGTGGGAAACTGGTTGATGATTCAAATTTGGTACATATGTCTATAAGACCTGTCTTGATGCTTCAGTCACAACAGGTGCTAATTCTTTAAACTTCTGCAGGCTGAGCATGCATCCCAAATTGTCACCCTCAGTAGTAAGGCAACAGGGGCACGAGCAGAATTTTTAGTGCAGGTTGTTTACATTCGGGGGCAAGCATACATTCAGGGGAAAACCTATTTTTCCCTTATGATTGACAGGTCCTTAACGTATGTTCTGGCCGGCCGAAGTGGCCATGCGGTTAAAGGCGCTGCAGTCTGGAACCGCAAGACCGCTACGGTCGCAGGTTCGAATCCTGCCTCGGGCATGGATGTTTGTGATGTCCTTAGGTTAGTTAGGTTTAACTAGTTCTAAGTTCTAGGGGACTAATGACCTCAGAAGTTGAGTCCCATAGTGCTCAGAGCCATTTGAACCATTTTTTGAACGTATGTTCTGCTAAGTGAATTATGTCTCCCTGGGGATAACCGGTCCTTAATGTGCTGTTTGGTTAAATGGTTATCTATCTCACCCCTACCCCTCCAACCTTCTCAGAAACCTGGCATCACTTCTGATATCAAATTAGTTGACAAATACACTACTGGCCATAAAAATTGCTACACCACGAAGGTGACGGGCTACAGACGCGAAATTTAACCGACAGGAAGAAGATGTGTGATATGCAAATGATTAGCTTTTCAGAGCATTCAGACAAGGTTGGGGCCGGTGGCGACACCTACAACGTGGTGACATGAGGAAAGTTTCCAACCGATTTCTCATACACAAACAGCAGTTGACCGGCGTTGCCTGGTGAAACGTTGTTGTGATGCCTCGTGTAAGGAGGAGAAATGCGTCCCATCACGTTTCCGACTTTGATAAAGGTCGGATTGTAGCCTATCGTGATTGCTTTTTATCGTATCTCGACACTGCTGCTCGCGTTGGTCGAGATCCAATGACTGTTAGCAGTGTATGGAATCGGTGGGTTCAGGAGGGTAATACGGAACGCTGTGCTGGGTCCCAACGGCCTCGTATCACTAGCAGACGAGATGACAGGCATCTTATCCGCATGGCTGTAACGGATCGTGCAGCCACGTCTCGATCGCTGAGCCAACAGATGGGGACGTTTGCATCCGCGTTTGGCGACGTCGCGGTGAACGCACATTGGAAGCGTGTATTCGTCATCGCCATACTGGCGTATCACCCGGCGTGATGGTATGAGGTGCCATTGGTTACACGTCTCGGTCACCTCTTCTTCGCATTGATGGTACTTTGAACAGTAGACGTTACATTTCAGATGTGTTACCCTTCATTCGATCCCTGCGAAACCCTACAGTTCAACAGGATAATGCACGACCGCATGTTGCAGGTCCTGTACGGGCCTTTCTGGATACAGAAAATGTTAGACTGCTGCCCTGGCCAGCACATTCTCCAGATCTCTCACCAATTGAAAACGTCTGGTCAATGGTGGCCGAGCAACTGGCTCATCACAATACGCCAGTCACTACTCTTGATGAACTGTGGTATCGTGTTGAAGCTACATGGGCAGCTGTACCTGTACACGCCATCCAAGCTCTCTTTGACTCAATGCCCAGGCGTATTACGGCCTGAGGTGGTTGTTCTTTATACTGATTTCTCAGGATCTATGCACCCAAATTGCGTGAAAATGTAATCACATGTCAGTTCTAGTATAATATATTTCTCCAATGAATACCCGTTTATCAAATGCATTTCTTCTTGGTGTAGCAATTTTAATGGCCAGTAGGGTATATTAAACTGATTGAAAAAAAACCGGCAAAAAATAGCTCAGTTAAGTCACTTTCGGTATTCACGAGCTGTTTCAGGTTATTCAAATAGCTCCCCCCTCCACCACTGTATCAATTTGATTGACTAATTAATCAATCGATATCCCTCAGTTTTCCTTGCCTTCTCCCCCCTTCTGGAAATATTCATTGAGCGATTGCATTGTATGGGATACTGTTTAAACAATTTAGACAATGTGTGGAATATTGTTTATTTAAACTATTTTGCCAGGAAGTCGATTGCAGTGCGTGGATTACTTAAACATTTCCGGAACTTTTTTCATTCCGATCGCGTAAGGAAACGCGTAAATACACCACTTAAACATATCTGAAAAACGTTCTCGTGTCTCGCCAATCGCGCAGACTGCTCCGGCCGCGCAGCCTAACACCCGCGTCGGCTACCGGGCTTCGCTACACCGGTGAGGGCCTGAGAAGTAGCGGCGCGCTCGGGCATGCGCTAATCCTAAGCACGCTTCCTGTCGGCGCCCACAACCATCTCAAGCGCTCTGTATGCATGCACCAACACGTCGGATAACGGCGCATGCGAGGCACCTTCCTTCCAGGTCAAATAACAGGCAGAGAATCGATCCAGAAATACTGCTGAAGTTAATAAATACGAGGGCGGTTCAGAAAGTAACCTCCGATTGGTCACAGTGCGGGTTGTGGGGGGAGTAGCGACGCCATCTGTGCGTTCACGCACTCAACAGGTCAGTCGGCATCAAGCCGTCGTCGAGTGAACGTCGTACCTGCGCTAGTTTAGTTTTTGTGGCAGTTTGAAATGTGTGCTGCAATAGAAAACCCCGCCAAATGTGAAGTGCGTGCTGTCATAAGGTTTTTTACAGCCAAAGGATATTCTGCAGCAGCTATTCATTGTGAGCTTTGTGCCGTGTACGGACCAAGAGTTATGAGTGAAGGAGTTGTCCGTGAATGGGTACGTTTATTTAAAAGTGGACGAGAAAACGTTCATGATGAAGAGAGGAGTGGTAGACCATCATTGGTGACTGACGAACTCGTTCAGACAGTTGATGCAAAAGTTCGTGAAAATCGACGTTTCTCAATGTCGGAGTTGTCTACTGGTTTTCCACAGATTTCTAAGACTCTCTTGTACGAGATAGTAACAGCAAGATTGGGTTACCGTAAGTTCTGTGCACGATGGGTGCCCAAAATTCTTACCGACCACCACAAAACTCAAAGAATGGCCTCTGCATTAGACTTTCTGTCACGTTATGAGGACGAAGGAGAACCATTGTTAAACAGAATCGTGACCGGTGACGAAACCTGGATTAAGTACGTGAACCCTGAGACAAAAGAACAATAAAAGATGTGGGCACATTCAAATTCGCCTACCAAACCAAGAAAAGCCTCGCAAGATTTTTCTGCCAGAAAACTGATGGCAACGGTGTTTTGGGATGCCAAAGGGGTGTTGTTGGTTGAATTCATGGAATGTGGTACGACCATTAATCAAGACGTGTACTGTGAAACAATAAAAAAGTTATGACGGGCTATACAGAACAAACGCCGTGGTATGCTGACTTCCGGTATCGTTTTTTTTGCACGATAACGCCCGTCCTCACTCTGCTCGCAGAACAACGGCCCTTCTTGAGTCCTTTAAGTGGGACGTTATCAACCATCCACCTTACAGCCCAGACCTGGCGCCAAGTGATTATCACCTCTTAATGCATTTGAAGAAATGGCTCGGGTCAAAGCGGTTTGATGACGACGAAGAGCTCAAAGATGCGGTCACAGGCTGGCTCCAGGCACAAGCGGGTGATTTTTATGCAGAAGGAATTTCAAAGCTTGTGAAGAGATATGATAAGTGCCTCAATCGCTATGGAGACTATGTAGAAAAATAGTGCAAAGATGTAGTTGTAAGATGTATATATTAAAATATTTTTATTTAACTTGGTGTATTTTTTTAAATCAACCGGAAGTTACTTTCTGAACGGCCCTCGTAGATCCCTGCTTTAAGCACTATGACTCGAATGTGCAATCCCAGATTGATGGGCTACCATCAATTAAGATGCACTGTATTCGATGTATAGCTGAAAATGTCAATAACAATAATTAAGTCTGTTTCGTAGCCCGGAGTGGCCGAGCGGTTCTAGGTGCTACACTCTGGAACCGCGCGACCGCTACGGTCGCAGGCTCGAATCCTGCCTCGGGCATAGATGTGTGTGATGTCCTTAGGTTAGTTAGGTTTAAGTACTTCTAAGTTCTAGGGGACTGATGACCTCAGCACTTAAGTCCCATAGTGCTCAGAGCCATTTGAACCATTTCTTTCGTAGCCAAGTAAGACGCTACTACTTTTAAATGATCTATTTCTTTACTTCGTGGTTTTTATTATGAGTGTAGACAGTTCATACTTAAAGAAGTTGCAATCGTAGCGTACACAGAAGACGCCGGAATAACAGAGACATTCTCAGCAAACACTGCATCAGCTAGGTCGTTCAAGGATGTGAAGTGCGCTAAAACATGGAAGAGTGCAAAGTGATTAACACATTTCTACCAAGGAATTCACTGGGATGATCGTGGCATACCCTATAAAGATATGGCAACGTAGCTTCGATTATTCGAGGATCATCTACGTCAAGAGGAAGGAGAATATCTCACGGATGCGTCGAATCTTCAGGTTAGCTGCTATTCAAGATCTAGAACTCTACGGGTGCCCTGCTCTCCATAACTGGAGCGCAAATAGCGGTGCTGTGTCTGCTGATGAAAATGTAAAATTATGTTGGGAAATAAATTACATTTTACCTCGTAATATGTGTTTGATTTCTCTTCACCCTGTTTCCTCTTTGACAGTATACAGTTTCGTCCAGATGCTATCTCTGTGGTTCTCCTACATATAATCTTAGACATGTTTGCTATATGTCTTTGGAAGCGGACTCGGTCATCTGACTCCTGTTCTCGTAAGTCAATACGTGCTGCACGAAAGGCGTAATCGTATGCAACTATTTTATATATTTTGTCACCTTCCATCGTAAACTTCACCTCCTTAATAGCACTCATCTTCAGAAAAATTATTGTCATATGTATCACGATTAGCCTTTAGATATACATACGTATTGCAACGTGGAATTTGTCTGTTTATAAATAACAACAACAACAAAGACATGGTAACGATTTTTTTCGATTATTCAGGTCACACAAAAAGAGTTGAGTTCTTGAGATTACAGTTCAGTTCTTGAGTTTACAATATAGTTATTGAGCTACAATTTGAGTTTGCTATTCCAATGCACATGCTACAACAGTGAACAGGCCGAGAATGTTTTTTACATTTTTTTGCAAGTAGCACTGGATGAGAATGCTTTTACAATATTTTTATACATCTACGCTAACACCTAATGCGGTGGTACCTTTACTACAACTAAATTCACAGTCCCAGTAGCATAGCTTTTACAATAAATGGACTGTGTACACTTAGGAACTAATTACCACAGCTCCAATAGCAAAAGTTTTTACATTCATTATTCTAATGGACTGTGAGGTATATGGATGTGGTTGTTGTTGTGGTCTTCAGTTTGATGCATCTCTCCATGCTACTCTATCCTGTGCAAGCTTCTTCATCTCCCAGTACCTACTGCAACCTACATCCTTCTGAATCTGCTTAGTGTATTCATCTCGTGGTCTCCCTCTATAATTTTTACCCTCCACGCTTCCCTCCAATACTAAATTGGTGATACCTTGATGCCTCAGAACATGTCCTACCAACAGATCCCTCCTTCTAGTCAAGTTGTGCCACAAACTTCTCTTCTCCCCAATCCTATTCAGTACCTTCTCATTAGTTATATGATCTACCAATCTAATCTTCAGCATTCTTCTGTAGCACCACATTTCGAAAGCTTCTATTCTCTTCTTGTCCAAACTATTTATCGTCCATGTTTCACTTCCATACATAGCTACACTCCATACAAATACTTTCAGAAACGACTTCCTGACTCTTAAATCTATACTCGATGTTAACAAAGTTCTCTTCTTCAGAAACGCTTTCCTTGCCATTACCAGTCTACATTTTATATCCTCTCTACTTCGACCATCATCAGTTATTTTGCTCCCCAAATAGCAAAACTCCTTTACTACTTTAAGTGTCTCATTTCCTAATCTAATTCCCTCAGCCTCACCCGACTTAATTCGACTACATTCCACTATCCTCGATTTGCTTCTGTCGATGTTCATCTTATATCCTCCTTTCGAGACACTATCCATTCCGTTCAACTGCTCTTCCAAGTCCTTTGCTGTCTCTGACAGAATTACAATGTCATCGGCGAACCTCAAAGTTTTTATTACTTCTCCATGGATTTTAATACCTACTCCGAATTTTTCTTTTGTTTCCTTCACTGCTTGCTGAATATAAAGATTGAATAACATCGGGGATAGGCTACAACCCTGTCTCACTCCCTTCCCAATCACTTCTTTCCTTTCATGCCCCTCGACTCTTATAACTGCCATCTGGTTTCTATACAAATTGTAAATAGCCTTTCGCTCCCTGTATTTTACCCCTGCCACCTTCAGTATGTCAGTCAAATTGTCAAACGCTTTCTCTAAGTCTACAAATGCTAGAAACGTAGGTTTGCCTTTTCTTAATCTAGCTTCTAAGATAAGTCGTAGGGTCAGTATTGCCTCACGTGTTCCAATATTTCTACGGAATCCAAAGTGATCTTTCCCGAGTTCGGCTTCTACTAGTTTTTCCAACGTCTGTAAAGAATTCGCGTTAGTATTTTGCAACTGTGGCTTATTATACTGATTGTTCCGTAAATTTTCACATCTGTCAACACCTGCTTTCTTTGGGATTGGAATTATTATATTCTTCTTGAAGTCTGAGGGTATTTCGCCTGTCTCATACATCTTGCTCACCAGATGGTAGAGTTTCGTCAGGACTGGCTCTCCCATGACGTCAGTAGTTCTAATGGAATGTTATCTACTCCCGGGGCCTTGTTTCGACTCAGATCTTTCAGGGCTCTGTCAAACTCTTCACTCAGTATCATATCTCCCATTTCATCTTCATCTACATCCTCTTCCATTTCCATAATATTGTCCTCAAGTACATCGCCCTTGTATAGACCCTCTATATACTCCTTCCACCTTTCTGCTTTCCCTTCTTTGCTTAGAACTGGGTTTCCATCTGAGCTCTTGATATTCATACAAGTGGTTCTCTTTTCTCCAAAGGTCTCTTTAATTTTGCTGCAGGCAGTATCTATCTTACCCCTAGTGAGACAAGCCTCTACATCCTTACATTTGTCCTCTAGCCATCCCTGCTTAGCCATTTTGCACTTCCTGTCAATCTCATTTTTGAGACGTTTGTATTCCTTTTTGCCTGCTTCATTTACTGCATTTTTATATTTTCTCCTTTCATCAATTAAATTCAATATTTCTTCTGTTACCCAAGGATTTCTACTAGCCCTTGTCTTTGTACCTACTTGATCCTCTGCTACCTACACTACTTCATCTCTCAAAGCTACCCATTCTTCTTTTACTGTATTTCTTTCCCCCATTCTTGTCAATTGTTCCCTAATGCTCTCCCTGAAGCTCTCTACCACCTCTGGTTCTTTCAGTTTATCCAGGTCTCATCTCCTTAAATTCCCACCTTTTTGCAGTTTCTTCAGTTTTAATCTACAGTTCATAACCAATAGATTGTGGTCAGAGTCCACATCTGCCCCTGGAAATGTCTTACAATTTAAAACCTGGTTCCTAAATCTCTGTCTTACAATTATATAATCTATCTGAAACCTGTCAGTATCTCCAGGCTTGTTTCATGTATACAGCCTTCTTTTATGATTCTTGAACCAAGTGTTAGCTATGATTAAGTTCTGCTCTGTGCAAAATTCTACCAGGCGGCTTCCTCTTTCATTTCTTAGCCCCAATCCATATTCACCTACTACGTTTCCTTCTCTCCCTTTTCTTACTACCGAATTCCAGTCAACCATCACTATTAAATTTTCGTCTCCCTTCACTATCTGAATAATTTCTTTGATTTCAACATACATTTCTTCAATTTCTTCGTCATCTGTGGAGCTAGTTGGCACATAAACTTGTACTACTGTAGTAGGCGTAGGCTTCGTGTCTATCTTGGCCTCAATAATGCGTTCACTATGCTGTTCGTAGTAGCTTACCCGCACTCCTATTTTCCTACTCATTATTAAAGCTACTTCTGCATTACCCCTATTTGATTTTGTATTTATGATCCTGTATTCGCCTGACCAAAAGTCTTGTTCCTCCTGCCACCGAACGTCACTAATTCCCACTATATCTAACTTTAACTTATCCATTTCCATTTTTAAGTTTCCTAACTTACTCCCCCCGTGAATCATGGAACTTGTCGTTGGTGGGGAGGCTTGCGTGCCTCAGCGATACAGATAGCTGTACCGTAGGTACAACCACAACGGAGGGGTATCTGTTGAGGGGCCAGACAAACGCGTGGTTCCTGAAGAGGGGCAGCAGCTTCTTCAGTAGTTTCAGGGGCAACAGTCTGGATGATTGACTGATCTGGCCTTGTAACAATAACCAAAACGGCCTTCCTGCGCTGGTACTGCTAACTTCTGAAAGCAAGGGGAAACTACAGCCGTAATTTTTCCCGGGGGCATGCAGCTTTACTGTATGATTAAATGATGATGGCGTCCTCTTGGGTAAAATATTCCGGAGGTAAAATAGTCCCCCATTCGGATCTCCGGGCGGGGGCTACTCAAGAGGATGTCGTTATCAGGAGAAAGAAAACTGGCGTTCTACGGATCGCAGCGTGGAATGTCAGATCCCTTAATCTGGCAGGTAGGTTAGGTATATGGATATATACACTAAAAACTTATCTGACTTGCATGGGTAGCCGCTGGTGAAAATTTATTTGTTTACCCTTTTTCAACTTTTTTTCAAGTATATCCACACATGCTGTGTGTGTGTGTGTGTGTGTGTGTGTGTGTGTATGTGTGTGTGTGTGTGTGTGTGTGTGTGTGTATACACACGTCTACATAGCACACATAAATAAATAAATATTTACACCACACACACACAAAATTACTCACACTGTGATAAGAGGGTCATACTACTACTTACAGATTCTCTCTCCCTTGCTCTCTCTCTCTCTCTCTCTCTCTGAGTACCCCACCGCTTCTTTCGCTACAAGTGAGTATTGTGAGTACGGGAGAGTTTCAATTCCGTCATCACAAATGTCTGCGAGCACTGCCAATGTACTGCTGGTTGTGGGATTTCTGCTATTCGACAAAACCGAACGTAAGATTAAATGTAGGTAATGGTCGCCACCATTTCGCGATAACCCTGTGTTCAGCTTTCTACGTATCTAGGGTTGCCACAATTTCACTCTGACAAACGTGGACATTTCTCTCCAACTGACTACAAATGGACGTAATTCAGTGAGGAGAAATCGAGGCAAAGGTGGCCACTTCCCTTAAGCTTAAAAAAGTGAAAAATTCTAGTATATGCTTCTTTTAGCTGCGAACAGCAGCAGCTGTACCAAAAATATCAGAACTTTGAAAGATCACTATATATTTGGTTCATATGGCTCTGAGCACTATGGGTCTTAACATCTGAGGTCATCAGTCCCCTAAAACTTAGAACTACTTAAACCTAACTAACCTAAGGACATCACACACATCCGTGCCCGAGGCAGGATTCGAACCTGCGACCGTAGCGGTCGCGCGGTTCCAGACTGAGGCGCCTAGAACCGCTCGGCCACTCCGGCCGGCACTATATATTTGTTTTACAGTGTCGGGCGATAACAATGATTTCACAATTGCTGTAATCTTGTTATGCCCAACGTCACACTTATTTTGGCTTCGGAAACATTAAAAAGTTTGGAGCTTAGCGTGAAAGTATAGTTCACTGATTTCAATGACATGACGATGTTTAACGGTATGACAGCACATTGCTAAATTCGCTGCTGTTACTAACTGATCCTCTCTGAATGAATTAGAAACAAACTGTCCATTTCATTAAGTTCTTCCATATTGCTCATCTGATTTGTGCTTTACGTCGGCAAAATGGTACTTAATATCTGCTCTAAACCCATCCTTAATAATATCATAACACAGTTTACATATTCTGCTTCATTGTCACGTCTCCCTCCTTTTATGAAGAACCATTCAGCTGAACGTTTTCCTTGGAATGAAAACTTCCTCTTCGGCAGTTTGAGTACACTTGAAGCAAACAAACACCTTAGTAACAAATTAACCGCGATACGAATCAGCGAAACAGAGAATCACGTTTTTGTCAAGTTTAAACTAAAGTGACATAATGGAAGCTGATGGTGGTCCATCAACCTGGCATCGTACATTCGAGTCAGAGTGCTTATAGCAGCGCTCATACTTTGAAATCAATTCATCTCTTTTAAATACGTTAGGTAGTAAATAAAATCTGTGCGATATATATCACATAGTAATTTTACAAGTTGTGTAGGGAACATATAGTAATCGAAACGTGGCAACGACTCTCAATCAGTTTGATATAAATATCCGAGAGCGCATTACACGCATTTCTTGATTTCACCCGCTCACACACGTTGTAATCAGTAACATTCTCTTTCTCCAGCGGATCTGTAGTCCTCAAGGCTAATTGTTGTTATATACTGAGGAAGTAAGAGCTTTATAATGCTTTTTCTAATGTGTGGCTACAGCTTTTTTCTCGAATAAGCGGAGTTGTGTAGTCACTACCCCTCTTTGATAGCGATAACTAAAGCGTGACCATACTTTGCAAAATATACTCACTACCACTCCTCAAATTCTCTATTAGAATCACGGCATTACCTTATTCACAGACATCCTGCACGCACTTGAAGTTGAATAACTGAATGGCAATGGATTCACAGTGATTATTCAGTTACATACACCTGGTGCGCTGAAAGGGACAAACAGAAGTCTATTGTAGACTTGAAATAAAGCGTTCTTTTTATTCAAGCCTATAGGAGGTTTCTACATAACACGGTATTCCTTTTTGAAAATTCAGCTCCCGCACACACATGTTATAGGATCTAATTAAGTACATATCAATAGGTCACCGTTTCTCGCACATGTAACAAACAAAATCTTTGTATGACGCCCTAACAGGCTCTTTTGTTTTTTCGTAACAAACTAAATTCTGCCAGCTGCGTCTCTATTTAGTGACTGCACAACAAGAGAATCAAGACGTTCTCGAATATGTTACGACGATTCAGCTGGATAATTACGGCTTCCACAAGGATGACAGTGACCTACGACCGTCTATTCATTGTCCGAGTGGCTGAAAGTAAGAAATATTTGTAAAATGTTTATGGACGTTTATATGAAACTTACTCAAAGCCTTAACAGTTTAAATCCAGCGGTCTATTACATTTTTCCCATACAATTTATATCTCGGCTATGTGACATTTCACACAGATTTAAGTGGGGACAGTCATGAGAAACGTGCGTAATTTGAAAGATTCACCAAATCCACAATTTTGAAGATACAGCAATGAAATTTTATACCATGCTTTACATGAAATTAACGTATATACTGTTAAGTTGCTTGGATGATACATATTTAACTTTTTATGAAATTTACAAATTTTATTTTTAAAAATAGTATATTTACCTTTTTCTCGCGAACTATTCAGGTGATTTCTATAAAATTGTCGGTAATTTCCAAGAATGATTGCCTATCGAAGTTGGAGGGCTCCAAACGATACATATCGAAGGTATGATAGTAAATCGATTATGAAAGTCTCGTGGCGCGCGTTACGAGTATGTTTGAAGGTTTCACTACAGAACGACAAGAGGAAAGCGTTAGAGAAGCACTTGCAAATTGAAATGAGACGACTTACCTTAGTCGTCGTCGGTGTTACTGTCTTGTGACAGTCCACGAGATGTATAAGCTGCAGGGGCAATTCCTTTTTTCCCGTACCCAGGGTAAACTCTGCCAATATCATGCAGGAATATCGGCAGAGTGTCGCTTGCGTCGACTTTCCCCTGCAAACGCAAGTTGTGAAAGTATAGGCACTGGAACAAATACAGTTCGTCCCTCTGTCCTGGACGCCCTTCTCTTTTTATGATAGACTTGACAGACTTCCACAGCCGTGCTGTATTCTGGGTGTGGACACCGGCGTCATCTGAAAAGACAAACTCCACAGAGTGGTTCACGAATTCTTGCTCGAACCCTTCAGCTTGGACAGTCTGGCACGACCGAAACCAGTCTGTGGTGACTTTTGTTCCAGCCAGTATGAAATGTCTTATGAAACCCACTAAAGTCACCTTGTCTCGGGACAATACCCTCACAACGAAACACTTGCGTGACTCCCTTTCTATCCCACCAAAAACCCAAATATGATCTACTTCACTTTTAGAAGGTCGTCTTCTCTGATCTTTCGTCTAGCAATTTGAGACTCGTCTACTTCTACTATTTTATTCGGTCCACCAATTGGCACACTGTCATTTGTCACTATCACGTAGCACACTTGTCGGCAAAACACGAAGTACTCACACACGGTATTTGGCGATAAGTCAGTTTATGATGCTGTGGCTTGCAACGAGTAATCGAATCCAGCACGACACAAGAATTACGCTCGTCTGATTCGATAATTTGGAGGACTCAAACCACGTATTTTTCCTGATGCTGGTTCGCTTTCCGCAAAGTCCGCAATGAAATTGAAACGGAATCACAGTGTCCACACTCCTCTTGCGGAGTTTCACAGACATCGCAGCGCCACAGGCAACACAGTCCCTGCTTTCCTCGTTCGGCAGAAGTCCATATTTCCGGAAAAAAGTCAGACATTTGTCTACGCTGGAAATGCATGGGATTAGAGTTTTCCATGTGAGGCAATACGCAGAATAAACTTGAGAAGCAGCACACATTACACTCGCTATCAAGAGTATCTAGAGAAACCGTGTCGATTTCCCAATGGAATCACAAAAAATTACGGCGGGAATGTAATATACATGAACTGAAGAAACAACGCAAAACTGATAAAAATGGCGATCACAAATAATTTATCATAACACCACGAGACTTCCATAATCGATTTACTATTGCACGTTAGATATGTATCGTTTGGAGCCCTCCAACTTCGATAGGCAATCATTCTTGGAAATTACCAAATTGTCTTTCTTTAATTTCTTTGCATACAGTAAGCTTCCCTCATGCGGTTATATTGAATATATCGAATAGGAAAATTTTAATTATTTTTAATTATAATTCTGTAAGTACAAAATTCATGAAAAGCCGAAGCACCTTGCCCTGTAGCTCAACTTACACTCAGAATTTCAAAATTTAGTCTTGAGACGACATTAACTGAGTTTATAGAAATAACTGTGCAAAGATGCATAATTCTAACCGTCACAAATTCTGAGAAAAAGTGCGTAAGCTTTAAAGAAAGGTAATTTTCAAACTTAAAAAAAACATAATTTGAATGAAATGCAATTTAAAGTTCAACTAAATTTTTTTCTTATATCACCTCTTCAGAAGGCCACAGATTTGTACTCAGGGTCCTCTTTTCCTTCAAGGCTTCTCTTTTGGTTTCGTATTTCCTGCCTTCTTTCCCTTACCACGACTTCAGCTGACTCCACATATGCAAGAGCCGCTGTAAGTCCATTTTTATCAATATGTCTTGAGTGAAATATCCAATACTAAAGCTCATTCTCTCTAATACCTTCATCCGCTGTATGTCCCCAACATTACGTACAGGAAATGCGTCATAAGCTGTAATTCTGACAATTTTAGCAGATGAAAATGTGTTTCTAGGCCATCGTTTCCATTTGAGTGAATTTGTTTGTTACTGTTTCTAAGATATTGTTATTGCTTCTAAGATACGGAACAGAGTCACAGATAAAACCAAGGAACGTTGTTCACTGAGCTGGTGTTGAAGTGTTGCTCCAAAAAGTGGGTGTGGCAGGAAGGTTGCGTCACACATTAAATTAATTTTCAGGCACTTCGGATGCGATTTCACCATTGAGACTTTGGGAACTCACTGTCCATGAGTTCTACTAATAAACAGAAAAAAAATTGTAAATTAACATTTTCGGTCAATTCCATGAACGTTTCAACTTAAGTTACAGCCTCAGAGGTTTAAAAATGACGAACTTTCTCAGTACGAAACATCGTATCTACATTATGATGTGCATGCTCGATGCCAGATAGATGGGCCTCCATCCATTAAACTGTACTGTGTTGGTTTTTAAATGGAGAACAACAAACTCAATGTTGTGTCTATTTTTGTACACGTTTACCAGGCCACAGACCGGTGTCCCTCGCTCGATCGCTCCGACCGTTTCGAGCGTCATTCGACCCTCAAGGAGTGTGGATAGTTTGTTGGAGTATGGATAACAGCCTGCCTGCGGCTGTATCAACGGGCGCTTCACAACTAACACTGATTCAGTGGCCATCGACTCGGGTGGTGATACCTACACCCCTAGAGAGGCGCTACTTACATCCCCAAAGGCGGCGGCGGTGGGGGCCATGAGGTGGTGCACTGACTCCTTGTTTGAGGAAGCTATGTATTCTTTTAGTAGGTTGCTGGATAGAGCAGGAGAAGATTGAAACAACAGCAACAATTCCTTAGCCATACATAATTATTTACTCATATTTAGTTTATAACAGTGACAAAGTCACGCAGGAAGAATGTGACAATATTGCAAGGTCAGTAGGAGTACTGCACAATTGCTGTATTGCTCACGGGATAAGAAGCCACCAGCTGATAAACTAATGACGATTTGACGCCCTTCAGGTATATCCACCAGCTTGTAAACGAAAAATACAATTTAAATGAAAGAAAACTTAGCTGTGCAAAGAATATAGAAGAGTATGAAGCTAGAAGAATCATCTAAATTAAACAGCTAAAATACGCACCATGAACGTCTTGGTGTTCAGATTTATGAAAACAGAAAGTCACAAACAAAGCTGTTATCGCAGATTGACTAGCTACAATGTAGTATTCAGGTAGACATTTTGAACCACCAGAGGTCAGTGATGAATACAAAAGTGGCACTTCTTAACAACAAAAGTACAAAAAATTATTCTTTTCGCTTTTTAATAAGAAATGTAGTAACAAAATTAAACATTTACAAAGTGCGTACAATAAAATGAACAGTTACAGAAAAAATTACCATCTACAGGAAAGACATTTCCCTTAACTGATATACATAGAAATAAAATTCGAGAACAGTTACATCAATTCAAACCTCCATACAAAATTATGTAATGAAACATGTGACGGAAAACAGTTTAAAAATGTGCAAGAACATAGAAATATCAGCGCTCATAAGATAGGCAAGAACTGAAACGCTCGCCAGATTAGGTGGAGGAGATTATGCATGTAAAATTTATTAAAAGATAAAGTACATAATGTTAGTTTTTATAATACACACATAAAAAACAGTTTTGCATCACCTCGGTACCTAGAGTTCCGGAACCTGTACACAAAATTGGAACAGAGATCAATATAAACATCATTTCTGTCCTTTTTATTGCTCTATAAAACCATACATTGCATGTTGTACCACCATACAGAGAGACCTTCAGAGGTGGTGGTCCAGATTCCTGTACATGCCGTTACCTCTAATACTCAGTAGCACGTCCTCTTGCACTGATGCATGCCTGTATTAGTTGTGGCATACTATCCACAAATTCATCAAGGCACTGTAAGTCCATATTGTCCCACTCTTCAACGGCGATACTGTGTAGATCTCTCAGAGTGGTTGGTGGGTCACGTGGTCCATAAACAGCCCTTTTCAATGTATTCCAGACATGTTCGATAGGGTTCATGTCTGGAGAACATGCTGGTCACTCTAGTCGAGCGATGTCGTTATCCTCAAGGAAGTCATTCACAAGATGTGCACGATGGGGGAGCGAATTGCCGTCCATGAAGACGAATGCCTCGCCAATATGCTGCCGATATGGTTGCTCTATCGGTCGGAGGATAGCATTCACGTATCGTACAGTCGTTACAGCGCCTTCCATGTCCACCAGCGGCGTACGTCGGCCCCACATAATGCCACCCCAAAACAGCAGGGAACCTCCACCTTGCTACACTCACTGGACAGTGTGCCTAAGGCGTTCATCCTGACCGTGTTGCCTCCCAACATGTCTCCGACCATTGTCTGGTTGAAGGCATATGCGACACTCATCGGTGAAGATAACGTGACGCCAATCCTCAGCAGTCCATTCGGCATGTTGTTGGGCTGCATCGTGCTGTGGTTGCAAAGATCGACCTCGCCATGGACCTCGAGAGAGACGTTGCGCATCATGCAGCCTATAGCGCACAATTTGATTTGTAACACGACGTCCTGTGACTGCACGAAAAGCATTATTCAACATGGTGGCGTTGCTGTCAGGGTTCTTCCGAGCCATAATCCGTTGGTAGCGGTTATCCACTGCAGTAGTAGCCCTTTGGCGGCCTGAGCGAAGCATGTTATTGACAATTCCTGTCTCTCTGTATCTCCTCCATGTCCGAACACCATCGCTTTGGTTCACTCCGAGATGCCTGCACTCTTCCCTTGTTGAGAGCCCTTCCTGGCACAAAATAACAATGCGGACGCGGTCGAACCGCAGTATTGATCGTCTAGGGATGGCTGAACTACAAACAACACGAGCCGTGTTCCTCTTTCCTTGTGGAATGACTGGTACTGATCGGCTGTCGGACACCCTCCGTCTAATAGGCGTAGCTCAAGCATTGTGGTTTACATCTTTGGGTGGGTTTAGTGACATCTATCTGTGATACAATATCCGCAGTCAACGTCTATCTTCAGCAGTTCTAGGAACCGGGGTGATGCAAACCTTTTTTTGATGTATGTTTTTGAAGTCATGAATGGAACGACTTGGATCCTCAGTGGGTGTTTTCTGTGGGTGATGCTGATCAATTCCCAGTGATTCCGTGGGGGGGGGGGGGAGGGAGGGGGGGAGGGGGGAATAGGATGGCATAAGAATATACACCGAAACACTAAAGAAAGTGGTATAGGCATGCGTGCTCAAATACAGAGATATGTAAATAGGCACAATCCGGCGCTGCGGTCGGCAACGCCTATATAAGACAAGTGTCAGGCGCATTTGTTAGATCGGTTAGTGCTGATACAATGGGAGGATGTCAAGATTTCAGTGAGTTTTAATTTCGTGTTATAGTCCGTGCATGAGCGGTGGGACACAGCATTTCAAAGGTAGCGATAAAGTGGGGCTTTTCCATAGGACGATTTCACGAGTGTACAGTGAATGTCAGGAATCCGGTAAAACATCAAATCTCCGACTTCGCTGCGGACGGAAAAAGATCCTGCAAGAACGGGACCAATGACGATTGAAGACAATCGTTCAGTGTGACGCGAAGTGCAACTCTTCCGCAAATTGCTGCAGATTTCAGTGCTGGCCCTTCAACAAGTGTCAGCGTCGAAACCATTCAACGAAACATCTTCGATGTGAGGTTTCGGAACCAAAGGCCCACTCGTGTACCCTTGATGACTGCACGACACAAAGCCTTACGCCTCACCTGGGCCCATCAGTACTAACATTGGACTGTTGATGACTGGAAACATGTAGCCTGGTCGGACGAGTGTCGTTTCAAATTGTATCCAACGGATGGACGTGTGCAAGTATGGAGACAACCTTATGAGTCGATGGAGCTTGCATGCCAGCAGGGGACTGTTCAAGCTGGTGGAGGCTCTGTAATGTAGCGGCGGGTGGGTGCTGTTGGAGTTATATGGGACCCCGGGACCCCTGATACGTCTAGATACGACTCTGACGGTGACAGGTACGGAAGCATTCTTTCTGATTACCTGCATCCATTCATGTCCATTGAACATTGGCCGGCCGGAGTGGCCGAGCGGTTCTAGGCGGTACAATCTGGAACCGCGCGACCGCTACGGTCCCAGGTTCGAATCCTGCCTCGGGTATGAATGTGTGTGATTTCCTTAGGTTAGTTAGGTTTAAGTAGTTCTAAGCTCTAGGGGATTGATGACCTCAGAAGTTAAGTCCCATAGTGCTCAGAGCCATTTGAACCACTTGACCATTGATCATTCCGACGGACTTGGGAAGTCACAGCAGGAGAGTGCGACACCCCACACGTCGAGAGTTGCTACAAAGTGGCTCCAGGAAGACTCTTCTGAGTTTAAACACTTCCGCTGGCCACCAAACTCCCCAGATATAATCATTATTGAGGATATTTGGGATGCCTTACAATGTCCTGTTCAGAAGAGATCTCCACCCCGTCTTACTCTTATGGATTTATGGAAAGCCCTGCAGGATTCATCGTGTCAATTCCTTCCAGCATTGCTTCAGACATTAATTTAGTCAGTGCCAAGTCGTGTTACGGCACTTCTGCGTGCTCGCGGGGCTCCCACACGGTATTAGGCAGGTGCGCCAGTTTCTTTGGCTCTTCAGTACAAGTGGGCAACGTGTTTAATCTGACACTAGATGCTAAACATGGCACCGGATGTGTTAACGTCGTTATCTGTTTTTGGACCCTGCCATCTATACTACTCTCGTCCATTACAACTAATTGTGTACTTTCTGACAGGAAATTGACAAACAATGTTTGGATACCCGCAGAGTGATGATAGATACTTCGTTTCGAAGTTGATTTTATCGTATTAAACTGTTTTGCGCTATTTGATAGGCCTCAAAACTCATTCAGGCGGCGGTTATTAAGTTTTCGTCCGGCAGACGTCTGCGCCACGCCACTTTCACGCGTAATGCTCCTCTTAACGCTGCGCTGCGCGCCATTACACGCACAGCCGAACAGCCACACTAGGCGGCGACGAGCAGACCGCAGAGCGGCTTGTCCCCGTCGGCCAAACAGCTGCCCGCGCCTGTACTGCGTGTTGTGTGTGGACAGCTGTGGGCGGACGTGTGGCGCCAGCAGCCACTGCGAGGCGGTACAGCACTCGCCACGAGTACAGCGACCACAGGCGGCGGCGGTCCCGCGCCCCTCGTGGAGTGTAAACTCTGACACGACGCCGCCTGTCCAGCCTGTGTGTGCTTTACTTACAGCTCGTAGAACATTCTAGTACGACATAGAGCAGCTTGCTATCGCAAGTACGGTATTCCGAACTACGGTGCAAAGGCACTGCGGCGACGACAACCGTTACGAAACACATTAGATGTATTTCCAGTTGCGAATATTGCGAATTTGTACAACCGTCAGCTGTATAATGGAATGACGTCAATGAAAATTTGTGCCGGATCGGGACTCGAACCCGGATTTCTCGCTTACCGCAAGCGATCACCTTACCACTTGGCTATCCGTGCATGACTCACGACCAGACCGAAACTTCCATATGCCGTCAACGATGTGTCTACAGCCTGTACTTGCATTATGCATATTCCCATACAGATTTTAGTTGAAATTCATTTGCCGTACAGGTTGCTTGCATTGTGTCGTACAGCCGGCCGAAGTGGCCGTGCGGTTAAAGGCGCTGCAGTCTGGAACCGCGAGACCGCTACGATCGCAGGTTCGAATCCTGCCTCGGGCATGGATGTTTGTGATGTCCTTAGGTTACTTAGGTTTAACTAGTTCTAAGTTCTAGGGGACTGATGACCTCAGCAGTTGAGTCCCATAGTGCTCAGAGCCAGTGTGTCGTACAGGTGCCGGAGGTCAGTTTGTGGGCTAGGGCTCCATGCCTATTGCACGTGGTCGGTCAATATTGGGACGGTTGAGTCTGCTTGTGTACGGCGCTGGAATTGCCATCCGACGAACGTAACTACGTCGGTGCGTGAGAAAGAGCATGCTGTAATCGATTTCCGATTTAGAAGACTTCGTTCACACATGGAGGAGCTTCTCCTTCAATTTGACAATGCCGGACAACACAAGAGCGCTGCGACTTCTGTAACAATCTGACAGCTTGGGTTCACTGTCATTGATCATACTCTCTGCAGTCCCGACTTTCCCCATCCGATTATCATCTGTTTCCAGAACTTAAGGAACATCTTCGCGGACTACCCTGTGATAGTGATTAAGCGATGCAAACAGAGAAAAATATTCTGTAGCGACGGTACAACTCACGTGGTTTTGAGGCGAAGAACTCATCTAGCCACGTACGCTGCGCGTTTTCATCCTGGAAGGAAGTTCCTCGAAGGCTGTTCGACAGACGAATGGAAAGGTGAAACTCTGAGGGCGCGAGATCAGGTCAATGAAGTGGGTGTGGAATGACTTCACAACCTAACTACTGACTAGTGCTTTTATCAGCACGTTGTCGAGCGTTATTGCGTAGTAGCATCACTTTAAGCAGTCTTTCTGGTCGTTGTTCTTGGACTGCTTCTGCAAGACGTCTCAGTTGTTGACAATAAACGTCAGTAGCGATGTTTACACCTCGGAGAAGTAATTTGTAGTACACCATACCGCCGCTCTTCCACCAGGTGCATAATATTATCTTTTGGGGATGCCCACAGGTCTTTCTCGTTGCTTTGTTTGAGCTTAACCATTCCTTTGTTTTCTTTATGTGAGTATATGACACTATTTACCGTCACCAGTAACAATGAAGGACAGAAATGATCGATGTTTTTCACGAGCCAACTGATGACGAGCAAGTAGACATGCACATATGGCTACCCGCTCATTTTTGTGATTTTGGCTTAGAGCATTCGGCACCCATATATCCGATTTTTTAACCTTTCCTACAACTTGTAAATGTCGCACGATATTGGTATGATCAGAGTTCATTACATCTACCAGTTCTCGAGTACATTGATGTGGGTCACTGTGGATTAATGCGTTGAAACGATCTTCATCAGTCCTGGAAGGACTTCCTGACGCCGCGCGGGATTAGCCGAGCGGTCTCAGGCGCTGCAGTCATGGACTGTACGGCTGGTCCTGGCGGAGGTTAGAGTCCTCCCTTGGGCATGGGTGTCTGTGTTTGTCGTTAGGATAATTTAGGTTAAGTAGTGTGTAAGCTTAGGGACTGATGACCTTAGCAGTTAAGTCCCATAAGATTTCACACACATTTGAACATTTCTCTTCCTGGCGTGGAGAGTCACTGATATCAAAATGTTCCTCTTACGATGAGAAAATCATTTCCTTGCGGTGCTCCGTCCTATGTCATTATACGCATACACAGTGCAAAAGTTCCTGCCTGCCTCTGCTGCTGTCACCCCCTCTACTGAAATCATGTCGGAAATGCTCCGATTTCTTCATTTGGCACTCTATTTTCTAGCATCCACAGTTCCACTCACTATCTCCAAATGACAAAATGACAATATGTAAACTCAAAGTGAACTACAAATAAGAAATGACAATTGATAAGTAAACCACTAGCAACCGCAATGCCAACATGAAAACAAAAACACTACGAACTTATGCACCAACCTATTATATGAATGTAATTATTTCCTTTGTTAATTATAAGTATTTCTTAGTCACTTCTCCCATTATTTTTTAAGGAAGGTTTTGTGTGTAACTCGAGGCTGAAAAGGAGGACACTGCAGCACAAACTATAACTCGGGAAGGACGGGCAAGGAAATCGACCGCGCCAGTTGAGCATCTTAGGCTGTAACGATTCTACAGACATAAACGAAAGGGACATATTTTTTTTAAAAAAAAAAAGGAATTTATTTTTGGGCATACTCTGTATGATCATATCTTGGTCGTCATTCGACGTTGTGGTGTAGTGTCAAATGCCTTTCGGTTGTCTAGGTAGAGGGAATCAATCTGTATACGTACAGCTGCGATTTAAGAGAAATTGTTTGCGTAAAAAGCGAGTTGTGTTTTACAGGAAATTTTCGGCCCGTGCAAGTTCTTTGAAAGAAATTCCTTTTCTTATAGGCATGTGTTATAGGAATGTCATAATGTTCGAGCTTAAGATATGTTCTAGCATTCTGTAGGAGTTGGACTTTAGTAATACCGATGGGTAATGGTCTGCAGCCGTTCTTTCATCCTTTGTCCCGTGCCCTTTGCAGTCACTCTGGACCGTTCTCTACTCGGAAGATTCTCAATAAATATGAACAGCACACTCGAAGCGTAATCTAACAGGAATTTTGTCCGGGCCTGGTGCCCGTTTTGCTTTTAGCAGTCTTCATTGTTTAGTAGCCCGTATTGGAATCAACAAACGATTTGGTACTTCGGTCACAAGAGCAGGTGTGCCGTCTGGCCATATACTACTCCTAGATTCTCTAGAAACAAAATCCGTAAAATACAAATAACCAACTCAAAAAAGAAAATAGTTTATGAAAAACTGAAAGAGCCTGAACTGAGAAGTGAAATGGACGTGGATGTCAAGAGTAAAATAGTGTCAACAATGACACCTTTGATTGATCGAGAAAACTGTACCAAAGTACGGGAAGAGATAAGAACCATCATGATAACCACTACTCAAGATAAACTAGGATGTAAAACAAGGGATTGAAGAAAGAAATGGATGACTGATGAAATTATTTAAAATGATGATTTTAACTTACATAAAAAGCTGAAAGAAACTGCTGGCGTATACTGAAGAAAAGGCGTCTCCTTGATAGCCAACAGAAATTTTAAAAAAAGTAGTTCTTGATGTCACAGAGAAGCAAGATATATGGAAAGACAATATCTGGAAACTGTTTTCAGATGTTCTATTCTACATCTACATCTAAATCTACATACATACTCCGCAAGCCACCATTCAGTGCGTGACAGAGGGTACCCTATACCACTACTACTCATCTCCTTTCCTGTTCCCTTTGCAAGTAGAACGAGGGAAAAATGACTGTCTGTATGCCTCCATATGAGCCCTAATTCCTCGTATCTTATCTTCGTGGTCGTTGTTACGCGCAATGTACGTTGGCGGCAGTAGAATCGTCCTGCAGTCCGCCTTAAATGTCAGTTCTCTAAACTTTATCAGTAGTACTCTCGAAAAGAACGTCGTGTTCCCTCCAGTAATACCCATCTGAGTTCCCGAAGTATCTCCGTAATACTTGCGTGTTGTTCAAATCTATCGGTAACAAATTAAGCAGCCCCCTCCGAATTCCTATGATGTCTTCCTTTAATCCTATCTGGTGCGGATTTCAAACACTGGAACAGCACTCAACAATGGGTCGCACTAGTGTCCCATATGGGGCCTCCACTACAGATGAAACACACTCCCCTAAAATTCCCCAAGAAACTGAAGTTGACCATTCCCCTTCCCTACTACAATCCTTACATGCTAATTCCATTTCATACTGCTTTGCAATGTTACGGCTAGATATTTAATCTAGGCGACTGTGTCAAGCAGCACACTGCTAGCGCTGTTCTCGAACCACATGAATTTGATTTTCCTACTCATTTACATTAACATACATTCTTCTGCCTTTAGAGTTAGCTCCCGTTCATCATACAACTAGAAATTTGATCTCAGTCATGTTGTAGGGTGCCGATGGTCGAACCCAGGACTCCAGATGACCGAGCTGAAGCTGGGGCCCACCGTCAGGAGGCCGAGCAAGTTCAATAGCGTCAAGGGGCAGTGCAGAGTGATACAGCGGTATTCGGTAACATTGCTTTATTCTCATAATTTACACTACTTCGATGGGAGTGCTGCCCGCAGCGTTGTCCCGCGAGTCCAGCTGGCTCAGCAACTCCTGGTATGCCGACACCGCTGCTGCCGTCTGCAAGGCCGCTCAGCTGGACCTCGACCACACTAGCCCGGTCGCCACTTGCCGATGCGTCGCGTCTTCTGCCGCATAGCTGCTCGCGATTCCGGACACTGTTACAGTCCTTGGTCCTCGTCGCCCTCTACTCCGTTTGGCCTGCTCCGACCATGGGACAAAGGTGGATGTACTGGACATCCATGGCCCTCGTGCCACCGCTGCTTCCAGGACAGGACCAGACTCGAACCCGCACCCTCCTAGACGCAGTGCCGCAACTTACCGCTAGTGGTGCTTGCCAGATGGTAACACCCGCCGCCACCTCCGGTGCTGCTGCGCCTCCCACAGCATACGCCTCGCCCTGGATCCGCTGCAGAGCTCTGTCACTGCCCTCCTTCAGGCAGACCGTGCAGTCTCCAAGTACTCAGCTGCCGTTCCGTCCTGCCCCGGTGTTGTGCCCCCGGAGGCGGAATACAGCCCGAACAAGTACATAGAAATAAAGAACAGGTCACACAGAATATTTACAACATCGGTGCCAGACTGGTCCCTATAAGCAAAGACCAGCATAAGTCTGACCCGACTCTTGGCTGACCTGACAAGCCCCTGAAGCTATGTTCACTGTGTGTTAGCGTGCCTCAGCAATGCCTCTGCGGCGTGGTTACCATCATTGCCGGTGGCACACTGCTCCTATTGATAAGACATTCAGAGCAATAGTCACTGATCTCTTGGGCCAGAGACTTGAGTCCCGCTCAAGGTCACGTGCACAGCACATGCCAGCGGCTAAATCCCACTCAGAGTCACACTGTACCTGACTATACTGCTTTCCCCCTCGCTTCTGACATAGTGTCACAAAGAGACAGAAACTATGACGGGCGTAAATTCCCATACGTCAGCTACTTACACATCACCACTCCTGGCTCTGGCCTACTGCCTTGCCTCAAACTTCAGGCAATGCTGCAGTTCCCTGCCTCGCTGTTGCTTCACTCCAAACGACTCGTACGTGCAATACACCGCTGCAGCTCCATGCCATGTTTATTCTGCTTGGCCTACTGGCTGCTGACTATTACTACACAATGCCAGCAACCTAGACTTCGTCGCCCAACTGCGCCTTTACTGAATTTTAACAAAATTCCCCTTTCCTACGACTAAGACTAATACTAGTGCAGCAATCATCCTGTGTCCTCCCATAGTCATTCAACGACGACATCTTCCCACAGTCCACAGCATCATCAGTGAACAGCTGCAGAATGCTGCTTACCCTGTCTGCCCCATCATATATGTACGTAGAAAATAACAGCAGTGTGTTCGCATTTCCTGGGGCACTCATGATGATACCCTTGTCTCTGATGAACATTCGCCGTCGAGGACAACGTACTGGGTGACATATTTAAGTGCTTATCATTTCAAGATCGTAAGATAATGTAAGTACGAGATAAGCCATTTATAATGTGAAATGTTAGTGCACTAATAACCCGTGTAACCGCCAGAATGTTGAATGCAAACATGCATTGTCTTGAACAGGTGCCGGTTGTCAATCTGTGGGATGGACTTCCGTGCCTGTTGCACTTGGTCGGTCGGTACAGAGAGGCTTAATGCTGTTTGTGAACGACGCTGGAGTTGTCGTCCGATGTCCCATATGTGTTCGTTTGCAGACAAATCTGGTGAACGTGCAGGCCAAGGCAACGTCTCGACACTGTGTTTAATATTTTGGGTTACAACAACATTATCTGGACGAGCGTTATCCTCTTGGAGAACACCCCCGGAATGCTGTTCATGAATGGCAGCACAAATCGAATCACCTGACTGACGTACAAATTTGCAATCAGCGTGTGTGGGATAACCACGAGAGTGCTTCAGCTGGGATGCGAAATCTTACCCCAGACCATAACTCTGGAGTTACCAGAGCGTAATTAAGGAAGGCAGGATGGGTTACGATTGTGGATAGGGCCCGAATCAATTACCATTCGTTTGCTTTGCAGTTTCACTCATTTATTTTAATAAATAATTTTGAAAACGAGCCAATGAGGTCGCAATCAGAATTTTAAGGCATGTAACCATAATCATGGCTGAAGGCCTTTAACGTAAGAATGGCATGTAAAAAAAAATTAACAAATATACTGTCAAACGGCGAACAGCATAGCAAAAGTTAATCAAAAAAACAACAGATCACCAAACAGGTTAGACAAATGATGACAACTTAATAATACAATAATAAAATAAAACAGAAGGGCCAGTGACAGACTGTGCTCCAGGAATCGACCTCTGAGTAGGTCACACCAAAACACTTTCGAGAGCGAAGACAAAGGCAACCAAGAGTCGCATTCAGATCACAAGATGGTAACTCGGACTAGTGGCAGTCTAACGAGCGACTAATGGTAATCTTAGTGAGGCTACCTGACATCCAACAAAACAAATGCAAGATGTAAAATTACGCCAAAGCCGGAACCAGCGGTCTGGGCTCTGCCCGCAGAATACTGTGCTTAGAGCGCCCGGAACAAGAAGCTTCAAAATGGCTCTGAGCACCATGGGACTTAACATCTGAGGTCATCAGTCCCCTAGAACTTAGAACTACTTAAACCTAACTAACCTAAGGACATCACACACATCCATGCCCGACGCAGGATTCGAGCCTGCGACCGGAGCGGTCGCGCGGTTCCAAACGGAAGCGCCGAGAACCGCACGGCCTCTCCGGCCGGCGAACAAGAAGGAATGATTACCACTAAGGTAGAAGAACGCAACCCAATCTACAATCAAGAAGCTGTCAAACTTACACCCCTCACCGGACAGCGGCGGCAAAGGCGAGGAAATGGCACTGTCGTTACATACAGTAACCCCAAGGGCAGGTAACTGGGGCGTTAGCGGCCACAAGATAGAAAAATACCGCTGGTTGAACTTAACAATGTAATAAGCTGAAAATAGTAAATAGTAATCAGAAGCTCAGGAAGGTTAATCAGGTCCACATTCCCTAGGTACTCCACTCGCTGCTCTTGCCTCGGCGACACTACGAGCAGCAACACGAACCCAAGTCACTGGAGAATCGCGAGATTTCACAATGGTGGAGGTTTCTCTACGCGAATTGCAATGCACTCAACTTAAACACGCAGGATCCGGTTTCGACGAGGTCGTGCACCCCCGTGACCACTGCCCTTCGATCCGACAGTCCATACACGCCGCCAGCGGTCCCGGCGTGTTGTCGCTCTGTGCAGACCTCACTGCTCCTGCGTCTGCAACCGAACTCCACACTCACACCACACGGAAGAAGAACGAGGTCACACCAAAGAAAGGGCAGCAGAACTACATATCGATAAGCGCCACTGCTGCCATTAGCGGACAGGTAACGCTTACGAAACCGAGTGGCGCCGGTGAACACGAGAAGAAGACAAACAAAGCAACCATGCCAACTAAACGATACGGTCTGGCAGAAACCTACACATGGCATCAAAGCGAGCCGCAACACGTCTCAGTTGCCAGTTTCTAACAGTTCGTTGTGTCACTGTGGTGACAACTGCTGCCCAAATGCTGCTGCAGATGCAGTACTATACACCAGAGCCACACGCCGGGCACGATGGTCTGCCATGTGGCCGTCTGGAGCCCAATCTTCTTGCGACCACACATTCTCATGATCACAGCTGCCAGCAATCATGTATAGTGGTTACATTCCTGCCAACCCTTTCTGCATTGACGCAGAAGGAACATCCAACTTCTCTAAGCCCAATTACATAATCTCGTTCAAACACAGTGAGGTGTTGATAATGGCATCTTTGTCGCCCTAAACGTATTCTTGACTAATATCAACTCACCGCGTTAACTATCAAAGGGTAAGTAACGCTGATGACCGTTACAGCGTGTATTTAAAGCAAACGCGATTTTGCATCCTCATATTGCGTTCTAGCGCCACTCATGCCACTGGCACGAACTGTGAATAGACATCGTGCTTCAGATGTAGACACACGCCTACCAACTCTCGTTTATGTCGCACAACTCTTTCTTGGCGTTGCGATTTTTTTTCCGTCAGTGAAGATCAGGAACACATCCGATGAATACAGAAATCAGAGAGCAAAGGTTAAATTTGATAATGAGGTCACCGACTTCGTTAATATCAGTAGGAGAGTCTGACGTTTTGTCACTCCACTCATTCCATTTGTACTCACAGACTATATTTCAGGAAGCACATGGCGACATAGAAAAATGCTTAAAGGTTCATGAGTCTTCATCAACAATATTCGCTATGCTGATGATAGAGTACTGATTGGTGATCATCCGGAATATCTTCGGCAACTCGTCGACATAGTAGGAGATAAGAGCAGTAATATACACTGAAGCGCCAAAGAAACCGTTATAGGCATGCATATTCAAAAGAAGAGATAAGTAAACAGGCAGATTACGGCTCTGCGGTCGGCAATGCCTATATAAGACAACAAGTGTCTGGCGCAGTTGTTAGCTCGGTTACTGCTGCTACAACTGCAGTTTATCAAGATTTAGTTGAGTCTGAACGTGGTGTTATAGTCGGCGCACGAGCGATGGAACACAGCATCTCCCAGGTAGCGATGAACTGGGAATTCTCCCGTACGATCAATTCACGAGTATACCGCGAATATCTGGAACTCGGTAAAACATCTAATCTCCGACATCGCCGCAGCCGGAAGATCCTACGAGAATGGGACCAATGACAACTGAAGAGAATCGTTCAACGTGACAGAAGTGGAACCCTTTCGCAAAATGCTGCAGATTTAAATCTTGGGCCATCAACAAAAGTCAGCGTGCGAACCATTCAACGAAACCTCATCCATGTGGCCTTTCGGTGTTGACGGCCCACTCGTGTACCCTTGATGACTGCACAACACAAAGCTTTACGCTCGCCTGGGTCCGTCAACATCAACATTGGACTGTTGACTACTGGAACCGTGATGCCTGGTCGGACGAGCCTCGTTTCAAATTGTATCTAGTGGACGGACGTGTACGGATATGGAGTCAACCTCATCAACGCATGGACCCTGCATCTCAGCAGGGCACTGTTCAAGCTGGTGGAGGCACTGTAATGGTGTGGGGCGTGTGTAGTTAGTTGGATTGATATCGGACCCCTGGTATGTCTAGATACGACTCTTACAGGAGACATGTACGTAAGCATCCTGTCTGATCACCTGCACCTTATTCATGTCATTTGTGCATTCCGACGGACTTGGCCAATTCCAGCAGGACAATGTGGCACCCCAAACGTCCAGAATTGCTACAGAGTGGCTTTAACAACACTCTTCTGAGTTTAAACACCTCTGCTGGCCACCAAACTCCCCAGCCATTAACATTATTGAGCATATCTGGGATGCCTTGCAGCGTGCTGCTCAGAGGAGATCTCCACCCCTTCGTACTCTTAAGGATTTATGGACAGACCTGCAGGATTCATCGTGTCAATTCGCTCCAACACTACTTCAGGCATTAGTCGAGTCCATGCCACGTCGTGTCGCGGCACTCCTGCGTGCTCGCTGGGGGCCTACGTGATAATTAGGCAGGTGTATCAGTATCTTTGGCTCTTCAGTGTAGGTTTGAATATCAAGAAGAAAACGCGAATTTTTTTAATTGTCAGATGATAGCTCGATTCCTGTACAAATGCATTCTGTGGCTTCTCAATACATAGACAAGTAGTTCTTGGAACTTAAAAAAATGGTTCAAATGGCTCTGAGCACTATGGGACTTAACTTCAGAGGTCATCATTCCCCTAGAACTTAGAACTACTTAAACCGAACTAACCTAAGGACAACACATAGATCCATGCCCGAGGCAGGATTAGAACCTGCGGCCGTAGCGGTCGCGTGGTTTCAGACTGTAGCGCCTAGAACCGCTCGGCCACCTCGGCCGGCTCTTGGAACTTAGCTGCGTGAAGATTGAATGTCATACAATGAAATGAAATGTCGCACGGAGAACGTCCGTAACACTTTCATAAAGTTCAAGAAAATTCTCACAAGCACAATCCTAGACCTAAACTTCATAGTTCGATTTGTAAGACGCTACGTCTGCTCAACATTTCTATATGATTCTGAAGGATGGACACTAGTTATGCCAACAGCAAGGAAGATCGAGGCCTTTGAAATTTGGCTTTACCGTATAATGCTTAAAACGGCATGGGCAGCAAGATTAACTGTCACTGAAGTGTTTCAGAACAATTCACGTAAAGCGAGAAATATTGACAATGCCGTAAAGACGAAAAACTGCATACCTAGGACATACACACTGCCGGAAAAAATTACTGCACCATTTTAGAGGTTTCCAGTTCACTCAAGATTTATTGTCACAACACTGCATATGGAGTACATGAAATGATTACTTTTACAGTTCAATAGTACAAACGGTTCTGAGGTAGTAGGTATCGACCCATGCTGAAACAGCTATATTAGCCTCCAGAGGCAGGAATGCAGGCGCTGACACTGGCTTCCAGTCGATCGTACAGATGGCGAATATTGTCCTGCGCTACATTATGGCACGCCTGCTCGACTTGTTCATACAGTTCTGTGACAGTTGTTTGCTGACGAGTCACTTCTCGTTCCATCGTATCCCACATGTGTTCGATTGGAGACAAGTCCGGAGATTGTGCTGACCAGGGAAGTTGCTGCACGTCTTGCAGAGTACATTGAGCTTCACGGGCAGTGTGTGGGTGAGCATTATTCTGTTGGAACGACGCATCACCTTCCTGTTGCAAGAACGGTAGACGAACGGGTTTAACAACATTTTGCATGTACCAAGTGCTGATTAGCGTCCCCTCCAGAAACACCAAAGGTGAACGAGAGTTGTAGCTTGTCGTACCCCAGACCATAAGGCCTTGAGAGAAGCCAGTGTGTATTGGACGAATGCACTCTACGATGGAGTGCTCACCAGGTCTACGTCGTACGCGCAGACGACCATCTCCTGCTAACAGGCAGAATCTGCTTTCATTTCTGAATACCACGGCGCCAATCCATCCTCCAAGTGATCCTATGATGGCACCAGTCGAGCTGTGCACCTCGATACTGTGACATGAGAGGTAGATGGGCTAGAGGCGTTCCTGCCCGTTGTCGCACTGCTAATAACCAGTTCGCGTTGACACGTCTGGGCTCACATGACCTCTTATCTGTGCTGTGGTAGCTGTACGATCTGCCACTGCTGCCCTCACAATACGGCGATTCTTGCGGTCCTCTCTGGTGGATGGACGTTCAGAACGTCGTCTACGGGTGTGAGAACGTTCACGTAACCAGTGACACCAGCATCGTTTCACAACAGCCGCTGCAGACCAGCAATTCTCCAAAATGACCATCCCACCAGTCGGAAGGCCACAGTTTGACACCTTTCAGACTCGCTCAGTCGGCTGTAGGAAGCACGAGTGCATCCTCATGGCATGGTTGCCTCCTTGCTTCACACATCTGCAGCACGCTGAGCCTTCTGGCTGTGAGCGTTCCCCGTTAAAGGGTAGACACAGATTGTGATCTGTTGGCTATGCCGCTACGCTATGTGTTCGCGGACGATTAATATCGACGTCGTTGTCCCAACTTCTTGCCAGCAATTCATTATGGAACACTAAAGATATACTTCTACACTTGATCATAGAAGGAAAGATGGAAGGTAAAATAAGAAAAAGGCGAGGAAAAATATCTTTATTAGCTAACATAAAGCAGTAGACAGGATTAAAAAATGCAGGTGAACTACTACTCACTGCGGTTCATAAACTAAATATGCATCGCATCGTCGCCAACGTACATTAATGGATAGGCAGAAGAAGAAAGTTGTTTCTCAATGCCAAGATGTTTATTTCAGTATCATTCATACATTTGTGTACTTTTGTGTGCGTACATGTGTGTGTGTGTGTGTGTGTGTGTGTGTGTGTGTGTGTGTGTGTGTGTGTGCGTGTGTGTGTATTTTACTTAGAAAATGTATCTCTGGAGTGCGATATATTATGATTTTGAACTTAACCAACATCTTGCCGCAGTTTGTCGGATTTGAACGCTTCTAACTTAGCGTTTCAAGTGAGACGTTGCTGACTGCGTCAGCTATTAGATACACAAATACTCCCCAGCATTCTTAATGAACTTTTTTACCTTTGGTGACGATTATCATTTTATATTACCTATATAGGTGTGAAAATTAAGCTACAGAATTTCCATTATTTATCTGGAGCAAGCAAACGTCATTTTAAAAGCAGCAGAAAGAGTATATTGCTTAAACTATATTCAGTAATGGCAGTACTAACGTTGTTGTGTGGATGTAGATGTTCGACACTTACTACACGGCAGATCAAAAGCATAGGAAGTTCAGAGATGAGATTTCTGAGAGTATTAGTTACACATTATTTGAAAGGAAAGAGAGCTCAAGATGTCAGGAAAGAATTAAGCATACTTAATCTGAACGAACAAATAGTGAAGTCCAGGAACAAATGGGAAGAGTATGTAACAAGAGGGCAAGAAACAAGAATACCCCAGCGATTAATAATGTAGAAAGCTCGTTTGACCGAAGAACTGATGGTGAGGACGAACGCGTGTGACTCTTCTCTATATGAAGGCGACACCATTTGACTTTCAAAAGATTGGCTGCGCCCGAAACGCGTCAACATAATAAAGATCTTTGAACAAGTGACTATTTCATCTCTAGCTACTTACTCAGCATTGATATACTCCTTTCAGCAAGGTGAAACTATATCTATTTCATAACCCCTTTTACTCCATAGAATAATTTATGAACGTATAACATTCTAACCCCCCCCTCCCCCCCCCCCCCCCCCCCCCACCCATGAACCATGGACCTTGCCGTTGGTGGGGAGGCTTGCGTGCCTCAGCGATACAGATAGCCGTACCGCAGGTGCAACCACAACGGAGGGGTATCTGTTGAGAGGCTAGAAAAACATGTGGTTCCTGAAGAGGGGCAGCAGCCTTTTCAGTAGTTGCAGGGGCAACAGTCTGGATGATTGACTGATCTGGCCTTGTAACACTAACCAAAACGGCCTTGCTGTGCTGGTACTGCGAACGGCTGAAAGCAAGGGGAAACTACAGCCGTAATTTTTCCCGAGGGCACGCAGCTTTACTGTATGGTTAAATGATGATGGCGTCCTCTTGGGTAAAATATTCCGGAGGTAAAATAGTCCCCCATTCGGATCTCCGGGCGGGGACTACTCAGGAGGGACGTCGTTATCAGGAGAAAGAAAACTGGCGTTCTACGGATCGGAGCGTGGAATGTCAGATCCCTTAATCGGGCAGGTAGGTTAGAAAATTTAAAAAGGGAAATGGATAGGTTAAAGTTAGATATAGTGGGAATTAGTGAAGTTAGGTGGCAGGAGGAACAAGACTTTTGGTCAGGCGAATACAGGGTTATAAATACGAAATCAAAACGGGGGAATGCAGGAGTAGGTTAATAATGAATAAAAAAAATAGGAGTGCGGGTAAGCTACCACAAACAGCATAGTGAACGCATTATTGTGGCCAAGATAGACACGAAGCCCACGCCTACCACAGTAGTACAAGTTTATATGCCAACTAGCTCTGCAGATGACGAAGAAATTGAAGAAATGTATGATGAAATAAAAGAAATTATTCAGATAGTGAAGGGAGACGAAAATTTAATAGTCATGGGTGACTGAATTCGGTAGTAGGAAAAGGAAGAGAAGGAAACGTAGTAGGTGAATATGGATTGGGGGAAGAAATGAAAGAGGAAGCCGTCTGGTAGAATTTTGCACAGAGCACAACTTAATGATAGCTAACACTTGGTTCAAGAATCATAAAAGACGGTTGTATACATGGAAGAAGCCTGGAGATACTGACAGGTTTCAGATGGATTATATAATGGTAAGACAGAGATTTAGGAACCAGGTTTTAAATTGTAAGACGTTTCCAGGGGCAGATGTGGACTCTGACCACAATCTATTGGTTATGAACTGTAGATTAAAACTGAAGAAACTGCAAAAAGGTGGGAATTTAAGGAGATGGGACCTGGATAAACTGAAAGAACCAGAGGTTGTACAGAGTTTCAAGGAGAGCTTAAGGGAACAATTGACAGGAATGTGGGAAAGAAATACAGTAGAAGAAGAATGGGTAGCTTTGAGGGATGAAGTAGTGAAGGCAGCAGAGGATCAAGTAGGTAAAAAGACAAGGGCTAGTAGAAATTCTTGGGTAACAGAAGAAATATTGAACTTAATTGATCAAAGGAGAAAATATAAAAATGCAGTAAATGAAGCAGGCAAAAAGGAATACAAACGTCTCAAAAATGAGATCGAGAGGAAGTGCAAAATGGCTAAGCAGGGATGGATAGAGGACAAATGTAAGGATCTAGAGGCTTGTTCACCAGGAGTAAGATAGATACTGCCTACAGGAAAATTAAAGAGACCTTTGGAGAAAAGAGAACCACTTGTATGAATATCAAGAGCTCAGATGGAAACCCACCTTCTAAGCAAAGAAGGGAAAGCAGAAAGGTGGAAGGAGTATATAGAGGGTCTATACAAGGGCGATGTACTTGAGGACAATATTATGGAAAATGAAGAGGATGTAATGAAGATGAAATGGGAGATATGATACTGCGTGAAGAGTTTGACAGAGCACTGAGAGACCTGAGTCGAAACAAGGCCCCGGGAGTAGACAACTTTCCATTAGAACTACTGACAGCCTTGGGAGAGCCAGTCCTGACAAAACTCTACCATCTGGTGAGCAAGATATATGAGACAGGTAAATACCCTCAGACTTCAAGAAGAATATAATAGTTCCAATCCCAAAGAAAGCAGGTGTTGACAGATGTGAAAATTACCGAACTATCAGTTTAATAAGCCACAGTTGCAAATACTAACGCGAATTCTTTACAGACGAATGGAAAAACTAGTAGAAGCCGACCTCGGGGAAGATAAGTTTGGCTTCCGTAGAAATATAGGAACACGTGAGGCAATATTGACCCTACGACTTATCTTAGAAGCTAGATTAAGGAAAGGCAAACCTACGTTTCTAGCATTTGTAGACTTAGAGAAAGCTTTTGACAATGTTGACTGGAATACTCTCTTTCAAATTCTAAAGGTGGCAGGGGTAAAATACAGGGATCGAAAGGCTATTTACAACTTGTACAGAAACCAGATGGCAGTTATAAGAGTCGAAGGACATGAAAGGGAAGCAGTGGTTGGGAAGGGAGTGAGACAGCGTTGTAGCCTGTCCCCGATGTTATTCAATCTGTATATTGAGCAAGCAGTGAAGGAAACAAAAGAAAAATTCGGAGTAGGTATTAAAATCCATGGAGAAGAAATAAAAACATTGAGGTTCGCCGATTACATTGTAATTCTGTCAGAGACAGCAAAGGACTTGGAAGAGCAGTTGAACGGAATGGACGGTGTCTTGAAAGGAGGATATAAGATGAACATCAACAAAAGTAAAACGAGGATAATGGAATGTAGTCGAATAAAGTCGGGTGATGCTGAGGGAATTAGATTAGGAAATGAGACACTTAAAGTAGTAAAGAAGTTTTGCTATTTGGGAGCAAAATAACTGATGATGGTCGAAGTAGAGAGGATATAAAATGTAGACTGGCAATGGCAAGGAAAGCGTTTCTGAAGAAGAGAGAAATTTGTTAACGTCGAGTATAGATTTAAATGTCAGGAAGTCGTTTCTGAAAGTATTTGTATGGAGTGTAGCCATGTATGGAAATGAAACATGGACGATAAATAGTTTGGACAAGAAGAGAATAGAAGCTTTCGAAATGTGGTGCTACAGAAGAATGCTGAAGATTAGATGGGTAGATCACATAACTAATGAGGAGGTATTGAATAGGATTGGGGAGAAGAGAAATTTGTGGCACAACTTGACTAGTAGAAGGGATCGGTTGGTAGGACATGTTCTGAGGCATCAATGGATCACCAATTTAGTATTGGAGGGCAGCGTGGAGGGTAAAAATCGTAGAGGGAGACCAAGAGATGAATACACTAAGCAGATTCAGAAGGATTTAGGTTGCAGTAGTTACTGGGAGATGAAGCAGCTTGCACAGGATAGAGTAGCATGGAGAGCTGCATCAAACCAGTCTCAGGACTGAAGACCACAACAGCAACAACAACAAAAACAACAACATTCTAACATGTTTGTGGTTGTTTCTGTGTTTGTGTTTTAAATAGAAATTCACTATACGAAAAAATCGAATGTAGCTTATGATTGATATAAGAGACAATCATGCGATTTTTCACCGTGTTGCTGTAGTTTTCAGTGTGAAAGAATATTAAATTTGTGAATTAATTGGTACCTTTGATATTGCAGTGAGAGACAGGCATTATAATTCAAAAGTCATGCAAGTAACTGAGTAATTTGTTAAAACATTCAACCAAAAATGTAGCTTTCTGTATGTTTTTTTGGCCTAGGTTGAGACTTTTATCTGCAAAACAGAAAAAAGATGATAAATTTCACACAGCTGCTTTGCACCTCTGATTTCGCGGTACGTACTTTTGCATATTTTTCTCTCAAGACCAGACGTTTTTAATCCATTGTATTTCTTTCTCTGCGTGGGATTTTCCATAACGCTCACATACCTGTAGCATGCTCCATTAGCTTCTATTCTTATAACTCTGATCACATGAGCGCTTTCAAATATATCGTGCATTGTATGCGAGATTGTTACGCTGCGTCTGAGTAGCAGGCGCTCCGATGTTCAAAGGCAGAATCTCGTGCTGCGAAACCGCATATTGCTCGCTGCTGAGTAAAGGGTCCTGTTCGATTGCACACACGTCGAGCTAACGTCGCCCTGTATCGACAAGTTGGCGTCCTTTAAACAAAGCGCTCGCTGACAATTGATCCGCCAGAGCGTATCGTCCACAAATGAGTTGAAACCAAAACAAATGCCAGTTAGAGTTGCCGCACGGACCAATGGCGCAATTCGCTCGCCAATGGCTGACGTTTCCAGTCGGATATCGGCCAATGGCGACGCGACACAGCGAGAAGAACGCAGAGCAGCGAGCACGGGAAACGGTGTACGAGATGTGCGGATGGAATAACACGACGGAGCCACGTTTTTGTTATTCCATTTTTAGCCGACCCCGAGTTAACATTTGCCAGCTAGTCTGTATTTGACACTTTTACTAGCAAAAGGTAACTACATTGCATAAACCTGTTTGATGCTACTCATGGCCTAACTTCACACTCAGATGTGACAGTACTATGCCTATATCCTTGATGTAACATCTACTGTATTCTCACATATTTTTAAGTAGTCAGGATATTTTCAAAATATTACTAAAATCCAGGACATTATTGAATTTTCACTCAAAAACATTACTGATTCGTTTTCCAAAATAAGCAACAAGTGAGTCACTTCCTTCAATGCAAAATGGCACTTTTCGATAGTTCTGTTCACGTGTGTGCAGCGTCATATCTTAAGAGCTTCTTTCAACCGCCGTACATGTTCCTCGACGTCTTCTTCAAATACAGTTATATGGTAAACCAACCATTGTCTCAGCTTTGGCCTCCTTAAAACTACATCCAGAAACTACTTAAACGTGTCCAGCGCATTTTTTGAAATAGACGGCATTCGCCGATACTGTTGACGACACCAAAGGAAATGCAAACGCCGTCCTTGATCGGTCCTCTGGTTCTAATTCTACTTGATGATACCCAATTTTCAGGTCTGTTGTGGGAAAGTAACTATACTATCCCAAGTCAGATAGGGTTTCCGTGATGTACGGTATTGGAATGCATCTGTTATCGCCCTGCTGTTCAAACATCGGCAGTCATAACAGAACCTATATTTCTCTGTACTGTCTGAATGATTTTTGGGACTATAATGACAGCTACACCACACAGGCTATTACTCTTCCCTCTGATGCCATCGCCCAATTTCTGGTTGATGAACTCTTTCGTTATGGACTGCAAGTAATGGGATCCATATAAGGCTTACAGTACACTCGTGATTTTTCTCCAATTGGAATCTTGTGCTGCATCATCAGGTTGCAAGAAATGGGCCACCAGGATTAAATAGATCCTCGAGTTCAAACAATAGTTTTTCCGTTGGTACTCTCTCCACTCCTTACAAATGTTCCATTTTCGCATGTAATGCAGTTACACTGGCGGTTTGCTTATGGCTAGTGTACGAACTTGACCTGTGTACATCATCCTTGTCTAGAACATCTAAATTGGCAACCAACAGTCCTTTTGACAAAACTGCAACATGCACACCGAAATTATCCACACTGATGGATACCACTCATCCGCCATCTATTTCCTGTACACATACAACACTCTGTGCATATACCACATATAATACGTTTATAGGTAGTTCCGTTCCTATACTCACTCAAAGTAATGTCCTTGTGTCTTGCTGCACTTTATTGTGCAGATTTTGCCTTACTGACTCTGCCTGAAATTTGATTGGTTTATCTTTTGTGACAGATGAAGCTTGGAACAGTATGTCATTGGCAAGTTTCCTCCAATTGGACCAGTGTTCCCCCTAAGTTCCACTGTGCACTACGAATTTTAGCGAGGTGCTTATATGGGAAATGGAACCCTATGATATTGCTGTAGCCTTCGCTTACACGGAGCAAAACTTCCATACTTTCCCAGAACCATTTAGCTCCAACCTGGAAACTTGGCATTGCTGTAGTTACCGACCATACATCTTTACCCCCCATCCCATTTAGCTAATAAATTGGAGGGTTTAACTGCCATCTTCCGCAACAGGTCCAGACTAGCAACAGACACGTGAGTCCCTGTGTCTAATTTAAGTCTACGCTCTCTACCATCTACTCCAGCTTCGCATACGTCTTCGTAGCATCGAAACCCAATGGGTACGCCATCTTGCTGCCCTCAATTCCGAAATCCTGCTCCTGGTACCCCACCATTTCATATCTTTTACACTGTGGTTGGCGGCACTCCGTCTGAATGTGAACCAAATATCCACATCGATTACACCTCCCTGAGTAGAGTAGACGTATCATCTATTCCGCACTTTCGTTGCTACGTCTATCTCCCACAGTGCTGTCACCAAACTGACGGCGCCAGCCAAGTTCTTTGGGAATTCTGCCTGAACCCTTCCTGATGCATCAGGCCACAGGTCTCTTAGGAAAGCTTCTAAAGCCCTATGATCTGCTTCATGCAGACTAATTCTGTTTGCTTCATCACACACCATCAGTTCATATGTACTGACATTAATCTTTCCTATTCCATCCACAAAATTTTCTACAGACTCATTTTGTTTCTGCGATACCATATTTAACTATTCACGAAAGAAGCTGGGGCTGTTGTGCTTCTTACAATGTTATGCTCAGACCCTTTATGAGTTGTTCGAATGTCAGCGCATTCCTCAGACTCTTATGGTACGTTACATACGTTTTCGCTTCCCCCCCCCCCCCCCCCCCCAACAAGCGCATCTTGGTCATCTGTACCAAGTACTTCTTCGTCCAGAGACCCAGCTTCATAGTTGACAATAGGTCATTCACAGATGCTACTACATCCTCTGTTGCTCTATCCAAAAAGAGACTAACCAAGCTAGTGCAGCTGAATCTGAGGAAAGAGAGATCAAACTGGACGAAACCTGTCCTCTCTTACAGCATGCAATCGTATACGCAATTCCGTTTTGTCTGCCTCTTGACTGAGCTGCTTGTTGCAACAAGATACTGAACTGCCTCCTGAGTGGTAACTGGGTTCTTGGCTCAGCCATCGCGGAATTGGCATCCAATACACAAAAATACAACAAACTCACAATATAGGTTGATGAGAAAAGCACTTACGTATAACACTACCATAATAGTCCTCACTACGACTCAATTTCTCCACCTGCGCGCAACTCATGGCTGAATATATTTCAAAATAATGAACCATATCCCTTCTCACAATAAACTATATTGCCTGTACAAAATGAGCAGTTGATCACTTGCTTAACATTTGGCAGTCTTTGCCAGGAGTGTGAGCAGGTTAAGCAACAGGCTGCTGTTCCTGCATTTCATTTCATAAAGGAATCAGGGCCTCTCTGATTGGATTGGCCTCTGCAAACAGCATCTGACTTTTCTGTCTGCAGTCACAGCATGTCAGGCAAGTGTGTAGACCGCCTGCAGTAGGCCATGTGGCCCGCCTCACGTATCAGACGGTGGCTAGAGCGCTCTGCCTTTGCGTGGTCTACGTTTGGTGGTCTGCCAGAAGCAGTACCGCAAGAGCAGTACTCAGGTACCGGCCGGACAACGGCCAACAAACTGAGCTCAAACTAAGATACGTTTTTATTGATCATCAGACAACCATATCATGAGGGGAACACGGCAAGTGCCATAACCTCATTCCTCAGAAACTTTACTCAGTGGAAGAGGGGTCAAAATAAACGAACTTGCGACCACCTTAGACCTACGTACTATACCGTTTCTGAGAAAACTACAGTCAAAGTTTTCGAGGTACTTTAGAGGCCTTTTAGCGCGCGATAAGGGCGACCGAAATGTTGGTGCAGTAAAACCACAACACTATCCACTGCATCACCATTTCGGTCGATCTCGTCGAGTGCTAAAAGGCCTCTTAAGTACCTCAAAAACTTTGGCTGTCGTTTTCTCAGAAATGGCTGGTTATCTACAGATAAGCTCAGATACATATTCGCTTATTTTGACACCTTCCTGTAGCCGCCACTACCAAAGGTAGATGCTGGCATGCAGTGGAGGAATGTAGGACGTGGAAGGAAACTGTCAGTATGTGCCGTACTAAAACTCGGCCGTGATCTTCAAGCGTTCTATTATTCCCAGCTACAGTGCCACGTGCCTCTGTCTGAGTCACAGGGTCCCGCGGTGCCGAGGACGCCACTTCACTGTCAGCAAAAGAGCTCGGCGCAGGAGGGCTACCTCAGCGACCTGTGTAACATACTGCGGCTTGCCGCCCATGTACAGCCGTGGAGTTTTGACAACGTCAGGAAAACCGGCAGCCGACTCAGCGGTCTTCGACCCCGTTGCCACAGCACTGCTCCTTGGGAGCTGCAGGGCAGCCCGCTTCCTGCTTCTTCGCCCTCGTGGTTAAAATCGCGGGCGACAACAAGCGCCTGCGATCCGACAGCCAAATCTGTAGCCCTCGCCTCTGGATGCCTCTGGTATGTGTTGGGGGCCAACAAAACTGCCCGCAGTAGCGAGCCGTCGAGTGGCCCGCCGTAGACCCCGTGTTGGCCTCAGAAGGTCGAACCAGTGACCCACCGTGGACTGGAATGCTGACACCCCATCTGCTGCAGCATGTAGCCAGTGGTGTGACATGCCCCGCTATCCAGGAGAGCTGCCACACTTGAATCCACTTCGTTAGAAAGCTGGCACCTATTTATATACGGCTGTGCGCCTCTGTTTTGCTAACAACATACCCATAACACCTAGGTTTGTCCCAGTGGGCCCCTTCTGCCTGTAACTTGCGCCATGCAAACTGCTACATTTACTCCTTTCAGCGGTTTGATGGCTCTTTGGCCTCCATTCTACTTCGCAGCCACTGGTCAGCATAACTTACTGTCAACAGGCCCGCACCTGACTGTAGCTTGTGCGATCAGAAATACTGCACCGAATCTAACTTTCCTATCTTAAACTTGTTTGGGTTCTCACATACTTATGACATATTTACTACTACTATTAGAAAACTTAGGTGTGGTCTAGTCCTCTTAAACACATGACATGAGACAAAACGTAAAAATTCCTTACTGGATGACCACTCCACTTAATGCTCGATCAACGTGTTACCTACCCGTCTTACGCCCTCGATATCCAATACACTGGGATTTGGACTACCGTTGGTACCCTCTTGGAAATGGCTCTCTGCCTGATCAGTATGAAAACGACATACAAGAAAGTTAAGGCTGCGATTGCACTTGGCACAGAGGTGCTCAAAACAATTGTCACTTCTCGTTGCCTTTTGCTATATTGAGCGACATGCTGCACAAGCTGCTTGGCTAATATGCGCACCTCTCGCTCTGAAATGAACTGGTTTACTGATCTCAACAGACCTGAGTACAGAGTTTGATTTAACAAGGTCAGATTCTGCCTTGGCAAAAACTCTAAAGTTGCTTCTGGCCAGTACAGCTGTGGCTGCGTAACATTCAATTGCGTGACTCATGAAATTGACACTGGCAGATGGACAGTTGGTCCTATTATGTTACACGCAGTTCCACTGATTAAAATTCCACTCCCCTCGAGCTCTATATGTTTCGCTTCTGCAAATACTCCCTGCTCAAAACAGCTTGCTACTACTATCAAATTTTCGTAGGTGGAGAAGATCCACTGCATCCCGACCCGTTGCAAGCTCAATTTTGGCTCCATGACGTCCCTTGGACAGTCTATTTATTTCATCCTGGCTAAAAATAACTGCACCATGCACATGTACAGATTGGTGCTTGTTACCCTGGATAGACGTACCGTTACCTTCCCTCTATGGCAGCTCCGTTATCCCTCCCTTGTCATCTCGGCATACCGGCTGTCAACTGCCGAAATCAGAAATACCTCCTCAGTTTTTTTCTTCTACCAACTTCCTCGACGCTCCCCTTTTCAGTGACCTGAGGACAGTGATCACCACCACCCTGCCTCCCTCTTCAAAACGATTGCTGTCCCCAGCAGGCTCACAATACTCGAAAACACATACAACATATGAAAATACAATGCCTAATTAATCATACATAACAATAAAACAAAAACTACAAATACTCTACTACTTTCTGGATCGCAAAGCATACGGTTAATTATGCTGCATTCTATCTTCTGGTATTCCCTGCGCTTAACACTTCTCTCCACTCCCTCTTTCTTTCTCTTCCCTTCCTGTGAATTGCCTGGAATACATCCGGACAACCCTTAAATGGCCACAATCGCCCAATGTGTACTATTGTTGTTCTAGTTGGCAGCTGAAGCTTAACATTGATGGGGGATGTGGTTTCAGCTACTTGGTTACGTTGTTACGAACTTATTCGTTTTCCCTTTTGGCGTATAGGGGCTGGATCACATTACCCTTTACTTCCTTTCTGCTTCACTGAGTCTTCCTGCCTTTCCAACGCCTTCATATTCGCCTTTTGTACCAGTTTCCAAACATTCCGAATTGTCCTCGTGATTAACGTAGAAATTCACCGGTCCTTCTTTTCTGTAGCTTCACTAAATCAAACGGTGACGGCATTTTTCACCCGTACACTACCTCCAACTGAGACAAACTGGTATTGGTATGGATTTTTGCATTGTATGTGAATATAATAGCCTTCAAATACTCGTCCCACTGATGGTGATGAGAATCCACATAAAAACTCAGCATCTTCCCGATTATTCTGTGTACCCGTTCTGTCCTTCTGTTCGCCTGGGGATGCAACGCACTCGTCCTCAACTTCTTTAGGTTCAACAATTTACACAGTTCCTTCATTAAATTCAACATGAAGTTGGTCCCTTGGTCAGTAATTATTGTCTCTGCTACACCGAACTTCAAAATCCAGTTGTTTAATAATGCTGCGCACCCATTGTTGCCTGTTGATTTGGCATAGCCACAATCTCCACATACCTCGAAAAATGGCCTATTATTGTCAGAACGAATCTGTTCCCCGATGGTGTTCGACTGAAAGGTCGTAAGACATCAATTCCCAACATAGAAAATGGACATGTCGCTTCCAGCAATCGTTGTAGCTGTATCTGTTTCCGACTCAAATCTGCTCTCTGTGCACATGGTATTCAATTCTTGACATACTGATCCACATCTAATTTCCTACCTCTCCACCAATACCTCTCCGCCACTCTCCTATTCGTCGCTCTACTCCCACCATGACCAGATAACACGTGATCATGTGCTTCTTTTAAAACCTCATCTCACAGCTTCCCTGGCACTACTACTCTTGGACCTAACTTCGTTTCCCTTCACAGAAGACCGTCGTACATATTAAATTGTGGCTGTGTCCGATACAATTTACAATCGTTGTCAGGGTCCTGTAATTCTTGCCATACTGTTAGGTCATAACCTATGACTTCTACTTTTGGCACCTTTCTACTCAGTGCATCCGCATTACTGTGCTTCTACAGAGGCATGTGCACCACCTCATAGTCGAATTCACTAAGCGTCACAGCCCACCTAGCGAGTCTAGTGGATGGATACTTCAACCCCAACAACCACTTCAATGCAGCATGATCTGTCACAACCCGCAACAACCACTTCAATGCAGCATGATCTGTCACAACCCGAAATCTTCTCCCATATAAATAACATTTAAAATATGTGATTCCATGGATAACGCTAAGCATCTCCCTCTCTGTTGTTGAGTAATTCCTCTCTGCTGCGTTCAACTGCTTAGACGCCTAGGTTACAGGATGTTCTTTCCCATCAATTTCCTGACTAAGAACACACCCTAATGCTTGATTCGATGTATTACATGCTAGAATAAATTCCTTTTCAAAATGTGGAAACACAAGAACCAGACTTTATGTTAAAACTTCTTTTAATTTGTCAAACATTTTCTGACACTCTTCTGTCCACTCAAATTTCACACCCTTCCATAACAATCGCATCAATGTCTGTGCTAAATCTGCAAAGTGCTTCATGAACTTTCGATAGAAATTAAAAATTCCGATGAATGCTTGCACTTTCTTAACCGTTTTCGGCTCCTGAAAATCCCTTACAGCCTGCACCAATCTCGGATCTGTTCACACTCTGTCCTTAGTGATGATATGACCGAAATATTTCACTTCTTCCAATGCAAAATGACACTTCCCCAGACTCAACGTCAAACGAGCTGTTCTTAACCTCACAAAGACTTTCCTTAACCACTGTCTATGCTGCTCCATACTACTTGAAAACACTATAATGTCATCCAAGTAGACAAGACACTGCCATGGTTTCAATCCCGTTAACAGACTGTCTAGCAACCTCTGAAATGTTGCAGAGCGTTTTTCAAACCGAATGGCATCCTGATATACGGGTAATGGCCTCCTGGAGCAGAGAAAGCAGGTTTTGGACGATCCTCTGGAGCCACCTCTAACTGATGATAACCACTTGTCAAATCCATCGTAGAAAAGTACTGGCACTGTCCTAAGTGGTCCTAAGTCTCCGCTATGTTTGGAATGGTGTATGCGTCCTTTACTGTCTTATTATCGAGGGATTAGTAGTCACAACAGAACCTACATTTCTTAATTCCATCCATAGATTTTTTAGGCACAACGACAATGCCCACACCCCAGAAACTATTACTATGCTCTATAATATTGCCCGCAATCTGTTGGTCAATGAAATCCTCCACAATCGGTTGCAAATACCTCGGTATTCTGTATGGTTTATGGTAAACAAGTACTTCGATCCCTGTTGGTATCTTATGTTGAACTAATGGAGTTGCTGGTATGGCCCTCTCAGTAAAAACAAATCCTTAAATTCCCACAATAATTCTCCTCCTTTCAAATGCTTAACTTCGCTAACGGAATGCAGTTCTATCGGCAGTTAGTGGTTGATCGCTACGCCTACCTCTCGAACACCAGTCTTCGTCATCTAGTACATCCAAATTCGCTACTAAAACTCCCTTTCCCAATTTCGCGTCTACAGAGCTAAAATTATCCACGTTCCTGGGGACTACTCGCCCGCTGCTTCCCCGTTTGTACACGTACAATACTAAGTTTCACAAAAGAACCTAATGGATCCAAAACTTCATTATCCTCCAATGGTTCAATAACACATTCCGTACCCACAGGTAGATTTGACTCTACACTTACCCAAAGCGACTTCCCAGTGCCACTAGACACACGCTCATGCGAATTAAGCCTTAATGCTAATGTATGCGGCTCAGTTGGTTTGTTCATTACATTGAAGCCCCTCGCGACAGCTCTGCATCGACAACAGTTTCCCCTAGCTGAAATAACATTCCACCAAGTTACACGGTACGTTGACCAAGGTCAATTTTGGCATGAAGTTGATGCAATGAATCTACTCCTAGGATCATGTCGTAGCCCTCACTTACCCATGGTACTACCTCCATGCATGCATCAAATCGGACTTTCCCTATGCGAAAGTCAATTGTCACCGACCCCAAAGGTGTGACCACCTTATCCCACACTCCACGCAACCTATAACGTGGTGGTTCTAACTTCCTTCGTCCCATTAAACTCTTAGTAGCCACTGACACTTGCACACATGTGTCCAACAAAATCTTAAACTTTTTAGTTCCTATGGATCCTACAACTGAACATTCCACCTGTGCACACGTATTTGTAGCATTGAAATTAAACAGAAGCACCCTTAGGTGAGTCTTGGGCCCCCTCTGCCGTTTAACGATTGTCCACCTCTACTATCTCCTCCATCCTCTAAGCTGCTGATTTCCACCCCTTCCTCTATTCTTCGGTGACTGGATACATTGCGTCTGCACATGTCCCGTACGACCACACTCATAACATTTTATACCCGGTGCAAACACTGTTTGTCTCTCACGTACCCGCGTTGCCACGTCTATTTCCTCGCATTGGATTGCCAGATGAATGGCCGAATACATATTTTTGGAGTCCCTTCACCCACTTTCTGCTCCATATGCGCCGCTAACCTCCTCAAAAGTACATCAAGTGCCCTTTGCTCGACCTCCTGCAACAGAACACTTTTCACTTAATCGCTCTGACCCAACTCGTAAGTACACTCGTTAATTTCTCTTATTCTGTCCGCAAATTTCTCTACCATCTCCCCCTGTCTCTTTGCCATTGCACTCTACCTTTCCCTAAAGTATCGAGATCTATTCTGTTTCTTATACCTCTGTAACAGCCTCTCCTTCAACTGCTTAAACTGTCCTGCCTTCCTTAAGACTTGAGAACACCTTACATATGTCTTCACTTCACCCGTTAATCTAATCTTGGCTACATGTAACAACTGTTCATCAGACCAAGCATTCAACACAGCTGAAGTTTCCAAGTCCTCCACAAACGAACGCACATCCTCAGATGTCTTGCCAGAAAACTGAATAATCAAACTCGTGGAGTCTGGATCAATCTCCTGCTGTGGCATCCTAGGCAACAACGACTGATCAGAATCAGATGCGGTTTCCCGCTCACTCCTAGATGTTAGTTCACTTCTCAACTGCGTGTTGTCCACTGTTAATTGTGCTACCTTTTCTACAAAATCTGTATCACTTCTGGTTCCAAAACACCTTCCGTCCTTGACTCTGCCATTGTGTTGCTTTCGTTCCCAGTTAGTCCCACTTCAGCCTATAAAATCCCAGAGAAACAAAATATTTAAGTACAAAAATATAACTGACTTCCTACAGCTCAGTATTTCATCTTACATTTTAGGAGGAGATAAATAAAACATCATACTCAACCCAATACAAAAGTAATTAAATGCCACGAAAAAACAATCTTCCTGCCCCAAACAAACTAACACTTACTTTGACAATGCAAAGTCCAACACTCAAAAAGAAAAATTCGTCAACACTCACCACATTTTGTAACTGTAATGTGGGCAGGGGCTCGAATGTCATACTGTACAGATGACGCCTGATATTCTGACACCAAATGTAGCTGTCACTGCCAAATGCAGATGTTGGCGTGTGGTGGAGGAATGTAGGACGTGGATGGAAACTGTCAGTATGCGACGTACTAAAACTCGGCCGTGATCTTCAAGTGTTCTATTATTCCCAGCCACACTGCCACGTTCATATCTATCTGTGTCACAGGGTCCTGAAACGCCAAGGACGCCACTTCACTGTCTGCAAAACAGCTTGGAGCAGAAGGATTACCTCAGCGACCTGTGCAACGTAATGCGGCGTGCTGGCTGTGTACAGCTGCGGAGTTTTGGCGACATTAGGAAACACCAGCAGCTAACTCAGCAGCATTCATCCCCGTTGCCTCAGCACCGCTCGCTGGGAGCCGCAGGATGGCCCACTGCGTGCTTCTTCGCCCTCGTGGCTAACATTGTGGGCGACAACAAGCGTCTGAGATCTGACAGCCAAATCTGCGGCCCTCGCCTCGGGATGCCGCCAATGTGTGTTGGGAGCCAACAAGACTGCCCACGGTAGCGAGCTGTTGAGTGACCCACCGCTGGCTGGCTACAGACCCCACCTTGGCCTCAGAGGGTCGAACCAGTGACTCACCCTGGACTGGAACACTGGTGCCCCATCTGCTGCTGTGTGTAGCTGGCGGTGTGACACACCGTGCAGTCCAGGAGAGCTGCCACACTTGAATCCCCTTCGCTAGAAAACTGGCCCCTTTTTATATGTGGCTGTGTACCTCTATTTTGCTAATGTGCCGCTCTGAGTCACATACCCATAACACCTAGGTTGGGCCGGTGGGCCCCTTCTGCCTGTAACTTGCGCCATGCAAACCAATGTGTTTACTCTTTTCAGTGGTTCGATGGCCCTGTGGCCTCCATTCCACTTCACAACCACTGGTCAGCGTAACTTACTGTCAACAGGCCCGTGCCTGGCTGTAGCTTGTGCACTCAGAAATATTCCTATCTTAAATGGTGGTGCCACTACATTCCACTGACATGACCTCTATGTTGGCACAAACCGCACACGAAACAGAACAGAGTCACTGCACAAACACTACTGTGTTATTAACGTTGCATGTCGTGTCGGTCAACATTGACACCAATGCAGCTGGCAACTTCTGTCACCAAATGCAGAGCTCTAGCATTTGTATTCTATCCTACACAGAGGTAGAACACAGTTTATGCTCACTCACACTGGCAGTTACACAAAGACTGGTGGAACAACAATCGGTAGATGATAGAAAAGTTCACGAAGTGACTGGTTAGACATAAACAGAAATTTCACAATGTCGCAGTAGTCGTAAGTATACACAAACAATCCTGGAAGGAATGGAAATGAAAACGTAATACAGGCAAGGTGAGACACTCTACTAATCAATGGTGTACATCTAAGGCTTCAATGAATTAGCTAGACTGACTGGCAAGTGTCAGACCTTGGTTTTCATTGGCGCATTCTCGTCGCTGTACAGGACAGAGTGAAATGTCTGCTGATGCAGTGACACCCCACACAGGAGCACGCTGCAGCCGAAGTATAAAGCCCGAATATCTCTCACCTGTCCTCTATATTCATAATAATTGGGCTACATCTACATCTACACGACTTCTCAGAAATTCACACTTTAGTGTCTGGCAGAACGTCACTGAATCGCTTTCAAGCTATTTCTCTTCTCTTCTATCCTCTAATAATGTATGGGAAAAACGAACACTTACATTTTTCGGTACAATCTCTAATTTCTCTTATTTTATTTAGATGATCATTTCTCCTTATACAGCCTGTGGCCAACAAAATATTTTCGCATTCATACGACCGAGCGAGGTGGCGCAGTGGCTAGCACACTGGACTCGCATTCGGGAGGACGACGGTTCAATCCCGTCTCCGGCCATCCTGATTTAGGTTTCCGTGATTTCCCTAAAATCGCTTCAGGCAAATGCCGGGATGGTTCCTTTGAAAGGGCACGGCCGATTTCCTTCCCCATCCTTCCCTCACCTGAGCTTGCGCTCCGTCTCTAATGACCTCATTGTCGACGGGACGTTAAACACTAATATCCTCCTCCTCCTCCATTCATACGAGAAAGTTAAAATTTAATGTGGGATAGGTTGATTGCGCACGTCTGTTGAGTTACCTTGCTGTGCGTTATTTGGACAGATTACGAGTACTGATGGTGTTTACAGTTATGTGTACTGTATTATTTATGAGCAGTTTGATATTGTGCACTGAAATTAGGAGCTGTTTGCGTGTCTGCCGACTGTGCAACATGAAATCAGGTATACCAGGACGAGTGTTTTTTGTATGAGAGTGATAGGTATACTCGATGCGTAAATAAAATGTACGTTAAGTATTTGTGGGACGATACAGAATATGAGAGAGTTATTTTTTCTACTTGGAGGGTTTGTTAGAACGAATTGCTGATGTGAGTAGCTACGAGAGCGCGAGGGATGTGACTGCATCATATCTCCGTCTCTCAGCGGTTAACTAAAGATGGGGCGAGCAATGTTCTCAGCTTAGGTACTGGGGATGTGCTCTGGCCATGTGCTAGACCGTGTGGATTGAACAACAGTATTAGGGTCATAGTTTAGCTAGAATATTTATACATGAGTATGTCCGACGCTAGTACAAAGGTCCAGACTGTGATGTGGGCGGTCTCGCGCTCGTGGTGTGTGAGAGAGGCAAAGCAGACGATTTTATCACAGGTGACTTAGGTCAGTGGCTTCGTTTGCCACAATTTTCTTGTGTTTGGTAGCGAAACACGAACTGACCATCAGAATTGAAGCTTGGCTTATTTGTATAGACAGAATATGATATAAGTTAATGTGGGTTAGTACACGTTAGTGCACGTTAGTAAACGGAAGCAAGCATTAGTACATGTTAGCCAATGAATATGGGTCGGTAAAAGGACGTGTTGGTCAGTAGGAACTTTAACTATTTCATTTCAAGTCCAGGTGGGTGTGGGTGTGGCTAAAATTGATTCCAAGTCTAGGTGGACGTGGCAGTTTTCCGCATCAAAGAGGTTAATTAATTGATCAGATTAGTTAAATAGTCATGTGGACTTTGTTACATTCACTTGCGGAGGTACTAAGCTAAGTGCGCGCGATGGCTCATGTGTACGGACGTGTGTTTTCGCCAAGATCCTGGATTAGATAATCGAAGCACGTGGGCTGAATAATGAGAATCAGGTGATCAGTTAACTTAGAGAGAGCGTTCTTTGTCTGACAGAGCCACGTGGTCGATCACGCATTGTGACGTGAAGGAAGTTTCCACCTCGGTAGAAAAAACATTCCGTTTACCAGAAACGTATAGGAAGAGGTTGAGTGCTGGTGGCTTAGTTTGAAGCAATGGTCTTAGGTAGGTGGCGGAAGCGCAAGTGAGCTTTGTTTACTGGCAGATTTCAAACTTGGCGCTGGTTCCGAGTAGGTGGCGGAAGTGGCGTTCTGGTCCTCGAAAAGTAGTTGATATTAGGGAGTTGAACAGGTTTGAATACGTATATGAAATTGTAAATGGAATTATTTAATATAGCGGGGTGGTGAGAGTGAATTAGCGAGCGTTCTCGCGACGAGTAAACGCGCACGGCACGCGGTCGACAGGAAACATCGTGTCCGGTGTTAAGTGCTCGCGGGCGGGAGCCCTCAGGCGACGGACTACCTGTCGCACGGGCCATGGGGGCTGGGCGGGCACCATAAACCGCTTGACGTCAGCCGGCCAGGGAGCGGGCTCAACCGGCCACACGTATGTCAGCTGCGTTCTGGAGTTTCGCTGTGTGAGCATGGAGAAGTCAGTTGGAATACACATGCATGACCGTAATGTCTGAAATAAAGAGTCATTTTCCAGGTATTTACAGAAGGCAATGTCTGTCGCGTGTATGGAGGGCGTGTGACGTAAGCGGGGCAGTGGCGCAGCGATTGTACAGTTACAACGCGCGCGTGAGAGCGAGTCAATTAGCGGGCGTTCTAGTGCGGTCCAAAGGTGCTGTTATATAGTCATGGCGGATACCACTGTCGAGCAAACTTTGCCGCGAACGGTGTAGCACTGCGTTCTCGATCGCACAAGGACATGTGGCGAACGGCTGTGTGAGGTCGGTATCTGCAGGTTTGAACGTGGTGCCGGAAGTGTTGCAGGGAAACGGCCGACCGTTGTGTGATTCAGCTCTGAGGGAGTCAATTTTGCCGGGAAACGTGTGGAGGTGATGAATGCATGTGGTGAGCGGACAAGGGGCCGCTGTGACGTCAAACTCGACAAGTTCCAGCGTGTCCAGCGAAAACATGTTTACGACGTGGGAGCGATCGCTGGGCAAGCCCCCCCCGCGCTAGTGGCCGGCCACCTCACGTGACAGGTGTTGGCAGTGTCTCCGCGAGCTGGCCAGGGGCTGGCGAGGATTTGAACTAACTCAGTTGGAGCGCGGACGTCGTGGTGACTGCACTGCGATATCAAAGATGTGTGTGCTGACTGTGTTGGAGAACAAGTGATGACCGTACTGCTTGAAATAAAGTCTTCAGTCCCTTCCCCCCTGCAAAATCAAAGGATGTGAATTACGTTACTATAAGTGCTGTTTATTATTTGACGCGATTATGATAGGCTACCAGTGAAAAAAGATAAGTGACGGAGAAAGCTCGTACATACACTCCTGGAAATTGAAATAAGAACACCGTGAATTCATTGTCCCAGGAAGGGGAAACTTTATTGACACATTCCTGGGGTCAGATACATCACATGATCACACTGACAGAACCACAGGCACATAGACACAGGCAACAGAGCATGCACAATGTCGGCACTAGTACAGTGTATATCCACCTTTCGCAGCAATGCAGGCTGCTATTCTCCCATGGAGACGATCGTAGAGATGCTGGATGTAGTCCTGTGGAACGGCTTGCCATGCCATTTCCACCTGGCGCCTCAGTTGGACCAGCGTTCGTGCTGGACGTGCAGACCGCGTGAGACGACGCTTCATCCAGTCCCAAACATGCTCAATGGGGGACAGATCCGGAGATCTTGCTGGCCAGGGTAGTTGACTTACACCTTCTAGAGCACGTTGGGTGGCACGGGATACATGCGGACGTGCATTGTCCTGTTGGAACAGCATGTTCCCTTGCCGGTCTAGGAATGGTAGAACGATGGGTTCGATGACGGTTTGGATGTACCGTGCACTATTCAGTGTCCCCTCGACGATCACCAGTGGTGTACGGCCAGTGTAGGAGATCGCTCCCCACACCATGATGCCGGGAGTTGGCCCTGTGTGCCTCGGTCGTGTGCAGTCCTGATTGTGGCGCTCACCTGCACGGCGCCAAACACGCATACGACCATCATTGGCACCAAGGCAGAAGCGACTCTCATCGCTGAAGACGACACGTCTCCATTCGTCCCTCCATTCACGCCTGTCGCGACACCACTGGAGGCGGGCTGCACGATGTTGGGGCGTGAGCGGAAGACGGCCTGACGGTGTGCGGGACCGTAGCCCAGCTTCATGGAGACGGTTGCGAATGGTCCTCGCCGATACCCCAGGAGCAACAGTGTCCCTAATTTGCTGGGAAGTGACGGTGCGGTCCCCTACGGCACTGCGTAGGGTCCTACGGTCTTGGCGTGCATCCGTGCGTCGCTGCGGTCCGGTCCCAGGTCGACGGGCACGTGCACCTTCCGCCGACCACTGGCGACAACATCGATGTACTGTGGAGACCTCACGCCCCACGTGTTGAGCAATTCGGCGGTACGTCCACCCGGCCTCCCGCATGCCCACTATACGCCCTCGCTCAAAGTCCGTCAACTGCACATACGGTTCACGTCCACGCTGTCGCGGCATGCTACCAGTGTTAAAGACTGCGATGGAGCTCCGTATGCCACAGCAAACTGGCTGACACTGACGGCGGCGGTGCACAAATGCTGCGCAGCTAGCGCCATTCGACGGCCAACACCGCGGTTCCTGGTGTGTCCGCTGTGCCGTGCGTGTGATCATTGCTTGTACAGCCCTCTCGCAGTGTCCGGAGCAAGTTTGGTGGGTCTGACACACCGGTGTCAATGTGTTCTTTTTTCCATTTCCAGGAGTGTATGATCAATTATGGTGTTGGGGATTTGAACTTGTGATAGATTTTTGTTATGGATGTAAGGAGAATGGCTTTCTCACCGAGAAAATCGGACATCTTGAATAAATAATAAATGATAATAATACATAGAAGTACAGTTTTCGAGAGAATATCGTGTTGGAATTTGAATTTGGCGCAATTTTCTAGTGGAGGTAGGCCTATAATGATAAATTATAATGAATGATAATAAATGATAATGAATGATAATGAATATAATGAATGTTAATAAATGATAATGAATGATAATAAATGATAATGAATGATAATGAATGACAATGAATGACAATGATGATAATGAACAAAAGTGTTTTGCAGCCATTATCGTGTAGGAATTTGAATTTGGAGGGAATTTTCTAGTTGAAGCTGGTCAATAATAATAAATAATAATAAATGATAATCAATAATAATAAATTATAATGCATGATAATGAATGATAATGAATGACAATGAATGACAATGAATGATAATGAATGATAATGAATGACAATGAATTATAATGAATGTTAATAAATAATAATGAATGTTAATGAATGATAATCAGTAATAATAATAAAGACAAGTATGGTCTTTGCATGCATTATCCTGTTGGAATTCAAACTTCCCGCAACTTTTTTTTCTTCTGGAGGCTTATGTTAGTGGATGTAGCACAATTGGACTATTTTCTCGCCAAAATTCAAACTTCCCGCCAGTTTTTCTGAAGGTTAGGTTAGTGGACGTAGCACAATTGACCTATTTTCCCGCCAAAAGCCGCCATTTTGGATGACGTCATGCGATGTTGCCAAGTCTACATGCCATCATCTTGGATGACGTCATCGCCGCCATCTTGAATAAATTTGGCAACAATGCAGCGTGTCCTGGTGCGAAGGTTGTCCCCCTACTAACGCCACCATGAACATGTCCCACGATTTAGGTCGTCACACCGCCCCTTACCCTTATTTCACGTCTTCTTTTGATGTTTCTGCGATGGGCGTCAGATCCGTGACGCCCACTGTTGAAATCAAGTGGTTTTCTTACGGCTGACCGAGGAAAAGATTTCAGAAACATCGTTAGTCGTTAATGACACGAAAAGACTTCTGGAGGTGGCATAAAGCGCGTTGCTTCCCAGAAATTTCGCGGTCGAAAACGAAAGCTCGCAGTGTGATGAGTAACAGGACAACGTTCTTGACAACCTTTGACACTTCTGACTCTCCCATATGATTCAACCCTTCACTAAGGACACAGAGGACCACAGCCCAAATGAACGTGATCGTATCCTTTGCAGCGCAATGCGACTGAAATTTTTGCTCTGGTGTTCAAGGCGGAACCTCTGGGGACTGTTTAGAGTCATTCGACGAAATTTGAACGTGCGAAACAGGAGGGCTGAAAAAGAGTAAGCACCCTCTGCTGCCTCGGATCCCGTTGCACCGAGGGTATTGTCGAACTGTGTGGTCTTAGAGAGACCCTTCGCCGGCGGCCCTCATAACCAGTAATGTAAGCATTTCAGGAATGTTATCTAACCCACAAAACAATTTGAGACGTTTACCCCAGATCAGACGTAAGAGAAACACTAGATAATCTGGACCAGTGTCGTTATTTCACAACCACGGACCTACGAAGTAGCGTCTGAGACAGTGGTACACACCATATTGTTTGCGTACATCGATTTCGCCTTGGCACAAGCCAAGCTACCCCTGGGAGTGAAAACACATACACTATTATATGTGAATTGAAGACGGAGAAGGGAAGAAAGGAAAGGGGAGGAATAACTGCTGTCGGCTGCATTGGGACACTACGCTGAATTGGCGGCGACGAGTAAAAATGTCTACCATACTCGCTTTCGAAGCCACGATCTCCTGTTTACCAAGCAGGTGCAGTAATCACTTTTTTTTTCCTGGTCTCATTTTGTTCGTTACTGGTCGTTCGTATGTTCGGGGCGGAAGTCCTATGACACACCTGTTTTTTAAGTTTATCGTTGTATCGTTCACTCAGTTATTTGTTACAGAGGGCAGCTAACCCTCTGACCGAACACGCTGAGCTACTGTGCCGGCACCACTGCGCTATCCAAGACCCAGTGTTATCGCAACTGCTCTGTCTATCTGAGCTCGCCTCATGGCCGACCCACAATACAATCGATCGAGACCTTACCGCAGTCCATGTCCGTTTCCCCCATATTGGATCTTCCGAGATTCCCACAGGGGGGTCGGACTGAAGAGCGTGGATTCATTGTCCAGCTAGGCCTGTCAAATTAGATTAATGTGTGGTGTCTGTTCTTTCGGACAAGTCCGAAAGAACAGACACCACACATTCATACAACTCACACAGACTATGCTGGACCAAGGCAGAGTGGCTGTTCGCTGTGAAAGCTTTCTCCAATCAGCTACCACATAAGCTTTGTTCATGGCCACTCTCCACCATTTTTGCAACTAAGGAACCTGCAAACAGCAGTGTTACACTACTGCCTGCAGTTTAATCGGCGTTAACACTATACTGGTACTCAGTATGTGACTGGTGTAGCATTCCACCTGACAACCAGCACTGAGGTGGAACGGCTGTCAGAATCTTCAGTTTCCAGGTATAAGAAATGTGAACTTCAGGGCTCTGGAAAACTCTTCCTCGTGACCTAACAGTCGACCTTCGTCCACAATCGCAGTCTGGACACTGGTAGTGGCCTTCTATGGCCTTTATGACGGCTCGAACTCTACTGGGTACACTTTCAGTGAGGTGTCTGAATGTCTGTGAACGAACGTCACCTCATTCGTCGTCAAGAGCCGAAATCAGAGAAGGTATTGGTGTTGAATGCTTGGGTCTGGAGCGAAGTAAACTTTCTACCTCATCCCTAAAGTGTTACGTTGCGGTCACGTCAGGGATCTGGGTAGACCAGTCCATTTCAGAAGTGTTCACCGTTTGGTTATGCTGCTATTGCAGTGGCGTGTTTGAAGATAACGTTATAGCAGATCTGAATAAAGAAAACTTACACGTGATGAGAATTTACGAGGGCAGTTCAATAAGTAATGCAACACATTTTTTTTCTGAAACAGGGGTTGTTTTATTCAGCATTGAAATACACCAGGTTATTCCCCAATCTTTTAGTTACACAACACTGTTTTTCAACGTAATCTCCATTCAATGCTACGGCCTTACGCCACCTTGAAATGAGGGCCTGTATGCCAGCACGGTACCATTCCACTGGTCGATGTCGGAGCCAACGTCGTACTGCATCAATAACTTCTTCATCATCCGCGTAGTGCCTCCCACGGATTGCGTCCTTAATTGGGCCAAACATATGGAAATCCGACGGTGCGAGATCGGGGCTGTAGGGTGCATGAGGAAGAACAATCCACTGAAGTTTTGTGAGCTCCTCTCGGGTGCGAAGACTTGTGTGAGGTCTTGCGTTGTCATGAAGAAGGAGAAGTTCGTTCAGATTTTTGTGCCTACGAACACGCTGAAGTCGTTTCTTCAATTTCTGAAGAGTAGCACAATACACTTCAGAGTTGATCGTTTGACCATGGGGAAGGACATCGAATAGAATAACCCCTTCAGCGTCCCAGAAGACTGTAACCATGACTTTACCGGCTGAGGGTATGGCTTTAAACTTTTTCTTGGTAGGGGAGTGGGTGTGGCGTCACTCCATTGATTGCCGTTTTGTTTCAGGTTCGAAGTGATGAGCCCATGTTTCATCGCCTGTAACAATCTTTGACAAGAAATTGTCACCCTCAGCCACATGACGAGCAAGCAATTCCGCACAGATGGTTCTCCTTTGCTCTTTATGGTGTTCGGTTAGACAACGAGGGACCAAGCGGGAACAAACCTTTGAATATCCCAACTGGTGAACAATTGTGACAGCACTACCAACAGAGATGTCAAGTTGAGCACTGAGTTGTTTGATGGTGATCCGTCGATCATCTCGAACGAGTGTGTTCGCACGCTCCGCCATTGCAGGAGTCACAGCTGTGCACGGCCGGCCCGCACGCGGGGGATCAGACAGTCTTGCTTGACCTTGCGGCGATGATGACACACGCTTTGTCCAACGACTCACCGTGCTTTTGTCCACTGCCAGATCACCGTAGACATTCTGCAAGCGCCTATGAATATCTGAGATGCCCTGGTTTTCCGCCAAAAGAAACTCGATCACTGCCCGTTGTATGCAACGCACATCCATTACAGACGCCATTTTTACAGCTCCGTACAGCGCTGCCACCTGTCGGAAGTCAATGAAACTATACGAGACGAAGCGGGAATGTTTGAAAATATTCCACAAGAAATTTCCGGTTTTTTCAACCAAAATTGGCCGAGAAAAAAAATGTGTTGCATTACTTATTGAACTGCCCTCGTATATGAAAAGACAGTGTTTTGCATACCAGGCGGGCCTTACTGTATTTTTTACGTTTGTGACAATCTGGCACACTTATGTGATCATGCCACAGGAAAACAACATTCTCAACACTCTCTGATCGTTATCAATATTGTGGCATGCATTTTGGTTTCAAACACGCGCCAGCTACTCTCCGGCGACATTTGTATGGTGTATTTTAAGAATTAAAACCGTCGCAATAGATGGCCCATATCGATGATATCACTGTGTTTATCAAGGATATCCAGCAGTATGTAGTGTGTTTACGCGAAGGTTTGGATCGTCTGCAGCAGGGCAGTTAACCTTTAGCCTGGAAAAATGCCATTTCGTTTTGCAAGAAATATGTTACGTGAGCCATATTATCGGCCAAAACAGCATATGCACTGGTCCGCGACTTGTTGACGAGCTCAAAAATTTTCGACGCCCTCTACAGTAAAGGAACTGTAGTCACATTTAAGCCTAGCCAATTTTTATCGAAAATTCGTTCCTAAATTAGCTCAAATTGCGAGCCCCAGTTATTGCAAAAAAGGAGTGAAATTTCAGTGTTCTACACGTTGTGAAACAGCATTTGCGAATCTAAAAGATTTATTGGCCACTTGTCCAATAAGTTCCTTTCCAGACTACCAAAAACAATTTATGCTGTTGTGTGATATAGCAGTTTTGCTTTAGGTCGCATTTTCAGTCAGGAGATGGACAAGAACATCGCACAGCAAATGCAGCCAGACAACTTACAAGGAACCCCTTCCGTGCAAAATCATAAAAGGCCAATGATGTTTACGGCATTCGACGGCCCACGTATTGTACACCATGCAACCACAATATTAGCTGGGAATGGTAATAGGGGGTGAGACTGAAAGTACCCAATGGTGAGCACAGCATGAGGCTATGGAACATACGAGTTGACCTGCTTAGTCGACGAGTAACTCCCAACAGTACTACAGTGCTAGTGGTGTTGATACAAAGAAGAGCAATGACAACGATAAAAAAAAGCAGACATTGCATTATATCTACAACAACAGATACTGTAGTTGACATTTTGTCAGAAAAGGAACCCCAAGGACTTCGCAGAGTGAGAAAGAAGTGGCAGATGAAATAATAGCTTTTCTGCAAGATGAGTCAATGGAACGTGTGGTATCATATATGCTCGAATGAGCGGACAATGTACATGAGGAGTAGAATGTTGACGGGATGTGCTTAACAAGTGAAAGTGATATTAAAACAGGTGTCGAGTCATGTAGTAACCCGGGCAGACAGTCACAAATCCTGTCAACAGTGAAACATAGTGAAGGAAAAACATAGTTACATGCACTGAAGATGATTCACACCATAGTAAAACAACAATTATGAACAGATTTTGAATATTTCCACTGCAATATAATCGTGTAGAAGATAATAATAACTATGGATATTCAAGGGAGGACGAAGCGCATTTGTTGCAAAAACTGGGTCTGCATGTTTCAAGAATGCTCGATACAATTTTCAGGACGTGCATGATAACGACCTAGTACGTCATGCACATCGAATTGCGCGCAACATTGATTACAATGACTTCACGGGAAGCAGTGGATGGTTGGATAACTTCAAACAGTGCTACAGAATTGGAAGACATAGGATAAAGACATTTCAAACAAAGCATCAACTTGACGATGCGCAGTAAACTGTGGAATCAGCCAGAAAATTTGTAGGCTTTATAAACAAACATATTCCATTGTTTAGTAAGGAAACAGTTTTCAGCACCGGCCAATCGGAATTTGAATAGGAAATACATATGAAAGGAACTTTGGAAATTAGAGGTACAACGAAAGCTATATCAAGATCAACTAACATAAATGTCTAACACATTCGTATACAATTATACTGGCTGTTAATCTGGATGTTAAATTGGCTGGAAATTATTTATTGTGCTGCAAGAAGTTGGAGGTGGTCTGTCCCCTATGATCTGTCTCGTGTGGTGATCTGACAAGGGCAGTAGGGAATATTTACGTCACAGCAAGCAAGAGTGGGGAAAATGGGGGTATGAGCACTGTTTTTGGCTAATAGCTGGTAAAAATAATTTGCTGTTACTACATTCTTGGTGTGCGTATAAAAATCACATTGCTTTAGAGCAAACAATGCCTCCTGAAAAGTGCGTGACATTGCAGTTCATACATCCTGGAACCGCTGGACAAATTCAGTCTTTGTGTTTTCCATACCTATAAAACATATTATCACAATATTGGAGCTATGCCTTAAGGATAGACAGTTCCACGATAAGCTCGACGACAGACTGTTTCGCATTTAGTCGCATGGCATCACATTCCATCAATTGTCATCACCCCATTACATCAAAACGATTCTACGTGCATTCTTTAAGAGTAGATACCGAGCTGAACGTTCTGCACAGTTTCTAATTCCCAAGGAGTTCGCCTTCGAGCTTGATGGCTGAACCTTTTTGGTCACTGTGGGGCGCCATTTTTCATTCGTTTTGAACATTTCTTGAATGTGGTTGACATTCTTTTTGTGAAGTGTAGTACATGCATCCCATAGAAAGTTGATCTCTGCTCCTCCCAGACACTCATTTTTTGTCGCCCTCCTGATGCATATGGTGAGTAATTAGCAACTAATATTTTTGTTGTCATAACTGTTAACACTACACTTTTAAATGAGCGTTACTGAAGACTGAACTTACGACAATCAAGGGTTTACTTGTTAGTAAAGCAGAAAGGGATTGTTCAACTATTGAGAAAGAAATGTTAGTACTAATATAGGGGGTAACGTATCTCCGAGGTGATTTATACAGATGGTGCTTGAAAGTAATAACCTATCATGCAGCACTCAAATGGTTATTAGAACTTGTGAAGCGTAGTAGATTGATTAGTAGCCGTTATGTCTGAGTGAGGTCGACTTCCAGATAGATCACACACAAACGCAGTTGGTGTAAGTCACAAAATATGCGCCATGGAATGTGCCAATGTGGATGCAGTGGGCTGAAAGGCAGTGCAAATCAATGACTTAGACTGCCAGCAATTCACCAGGTAATAGCAACACAACATGGAAGATGGAGGTATAGAAAGACGAGATGTGGGCTGTGCACAGCACAGGCAGCAAAATTATGAAACAAGTTGCTGAGGCAGGCCCACGATTTAATTCTAGCCAGACATACTGGTCGCAGAGCAACGAATGCAAATTGGCGCAAAATTACTGGTGAATGACATGCAGACAACTCGTCAAAATTTACGTCAAGACTTGTGTTCCATAGGCATAAAAGGTGAAACTCAGTCAGCAAGAGATTATGTTGCAAAGTTACCAGAGGCAGATAAACTGTTTCAAATGATTGCCATAGATGTACCTGGACTATGTGCTCAAGTTTACCGTTGCTCATACACCTCACTTCTCCCATTGTTCCCCATCATTCCCTTCAAAAATTGTCTCCCTTGCGCCTTGCCCAAGCAGAGCAATATCATTACAATAGTTACTCTCAGCCAGATGTCTTCATCTATACTGTCCATTACTCCTGTAACTAGCACTGACCCTTCCTCTATCAACTTCGACCTTATACATCTACAGTATTCCCATTGTAGTTTCCACGGCCTCCCGTATCCCCCCTTGATAAAACATCTTACTGTCCCTACACATTCCATTTAATCGAACAAGTCCTACAGTACTTCCATAGAATTCCATTAAATCTCTCTATACAGTACCAGCAATCCCCTTTCTTTTTCTGTGTGACACGCTCAGTTTTATCACTTCTGTTGTTTCCCGTTCCGTAATAGGGCTGTCCATATATAATTTATTGACCATTTCCTCACAGAATCCTCTCACACTCGTTCTGTCACTGTTTGAGCTTGGCCCATTCCTTAACTCGATATTTGCTCTCCATTGCTTATCTTTAGACCTGTACTTATCGAGGAAGGCCTCAATGAATTCCTTAAATGTTTTATTCTCCTACACCCTTTCAATTCCCCAAAAAATCTTCCCCCTCCCCTCTAATGATAATTTCATGTTAATAATTTTCTCCTTCTCTGACCAGCAAAAAGTCAAGTCCTTGAGAGCTTTTACAAAAATGATTGGGTACACATCCCCATGTGGTTTACCCTTATAAGATCTTACCTCTCACCCAAACTGGCAATCATCGCACTCTCTACTATTCTTTGGATGAATTCTCTTAACATCTGGTTACTTAAACTCTTCTCCCCCATACCTTTAGTGGCACTGTTATCTTATCTTTATAGCCACTCATTTCATCCTTGGTACATCTCGTTTCCCTTTCCTTCTGAAGCACACAAAACTGCATTAATTTCTTTCCCAGCTACTGCCATACTTTTATTATTGTCAATCAATATTATAAGTACATTTTTCAGGTCTCTTTGTAATGATTGTTTATTGTCTATCACTTTCTGCACTAGCCCAACTTCCTCCATCCCCAAAACAGATTCAGTTGAATTAATCTTGCTCTTTTCCACTTTTCCACTTTGACAACTTTATAGTCTATTTCCATCTTAGATCACTCTCTTTTATCATTCATATCACTTTTAATTGTCTGTTACAGTTCTCTTTTCAATTCTTCCTGACTGCTATTTCATTTCTCTTCCAGGTTCCCCAGCGTCTATTTTAAAGTGCAGTATTTCGTGTCACTCCCAACATTCAACTTTTAACTCCTCATGTGTAACTTTCCACTCAATTCGTCAAAGACTTCCTCACTCCTCTTACCAAATTCTTCTCATGGTTTTCCAATGTTGTCATTCAATATCTTCTCCATATTTATTAGAAATGGCACAATCTCTTGGTTTCCCATCCCCATTACATTTCCACCTTCTGGGAAATCTCCTCTGTTCCCTACCACATTTTCAACAAAAATTTCATTATACTCAATACGCAGATCAGAAAGATAATTTTATTGGCTTAAATGTGGAATTTTCCCTACCACATCCATTCTTTACATCATTACAGTGTCCTCAAAATTTATAACAACTCGAGGAAAAATATTTCCTATCAAATCATAAACAATAAACTCACATAAAATGCAGACACAAATTTCACTCATACATGACATATAACATCGCTAAGTTGTAAATCGAACCTAAAAATAGGCACAAAATTAACTATCTCATTGACACTAACAAACATGTCATGGACGAGAATTAAAAATGTCACGAGAAAAGTAATTCACTTCTCCTACCTTCACCGAATTTCATTCTCCTAAAACCACATGCTCGCCATTTCCCCACAAGGTTTTGTTGCAGTTTCCGCATTATCAGATTTTTTTCCCGCAGAAGTCAAACAGCACAGGAGTAGTCTTGCAGTGGCGCTTAAATATATTAATATTCTCAAACTTAAATCTAAAAATCAACAATAGTTAATTTTTACATTACAAAACAAACTCTGATGCTACTTTCTCTGAAGAAGCAAATAATCTCAGTGGAATTATCATTGATAAAAGCTTATTAATAATTCCAAATAAGCGGTAAAATTTATATTTTCGCAGAATGCAACTGTGACCATATTTAACACAATAACAAAAACACCTACGAAAACTTTTAAGCACCTCTTCTGATTCAAAGATCTGTAGACTCATATTCTAACCGATAGTAACGCCCAGGGAGTACCATATGTTGTGTCTTGTAACTTCTTCCGTCTTGTTCACCACTCCCGTTGCGTATTTGCACATCTCGCTTGGCTTAGTCGATCCTCGAACGTACAACACCTGCGCCTTGCATTTCTTTCCAGTATTTATTCTTGATGCCAATTCGACACTTACTCACTGCAAACCTTCTCAGAGTTTAGTATTAATGTTCCAGTTACACAGCAAGTATTGTTTGCGTGATAACACCTTTATTTAGCACAACTTACTAAACAGTATACTGAAATGATCGTTCCCATTGACCACTTGCTATGCCATACCCTATATAAGTGGCCACCAGAGAACTGGTGCACCAGGGATTTTATTTTTACTGCTATTTTCACAGACTCAATGTCGACCGTCACAGATATCGCTGTTCAGCAGAGAATTCTCATGTTCAAATACTTCAAGCTTTTAAACGACACAAATTATTGTATAACTATTTTGAACCATTGGTAACGGTCAAGAGGTCAAGACGTCACACATGACACAGCGCTTATATTACAACTCACAACGACTACTCACTTTGGGGAGCTCAGAGCATAGTGACACAGTGAGATGTTACCAGTCTCGTAGAAAGGTCGCTTCATATTTGATTTATTTGAGTAGTTTCGCTCAGTGGACACGAGCGTCCTCAGGTATTCATTGCCCTGGTGGCAACTTTATGTTGACGATAGTGCGGAGCGGTGCTCAGATCCTCTAACTTGTTGCCACTGGAGCAATGAATATCTGAGGACGTCCGCGAGTGATGAGCGAAACTACTCAGATAAATCAAATCATACACGACGTGTGGCTGTTTGTCTGTAAGCAATTGCAGCGTTCACTCTGTCCCCTGCATACAGTGCCTGCATTTGCTACCTCACTAACTACATTTTTAGCTTCACAGTCTCTCCGCGATCATTGTTTAATAAGAAGTACTATGCCATGGGCATTCTGGTTCACTATGCACTTAAATGACTTTGAAAATTGTAAGCACTAGTGTTGGTTGCTTACATGCCAGGGGCAAAGACGAAACCAATGTGGTGGTGGTGGTTACCAACAAGAATGTGTTGGTAGGAAATTTAAAAATTCAAGATGGCGATGGTAGGAATTTTTAAAAACTGCGAGAAGGCCCTGGTTGGAAATTACAAAAATTGTTTTAGCGTTCATTAAATTGAAACAGCCAATCACAGTGAAACAGTTACTGGAGCCATTAAAACGAAACAAACGATCAGTATGTAACCCAGTATTTCAAAAGTATCTAATTATTTATCAAAGATGTTCACATACTTTACTATTTCCAAAAAAATTTGTAATGATCACCAGAATTGGCGCCATGTTCAAAATATTCGATTATTTATCAAAAATTACACATGTGCATGCACTCGCATGCGCGCGAGCGCGAGCGCACACACACACACACACACACACACTTTGTGTAAAGTTCCACCTTTATGTTTCACTATCTCTCTCCCTCTCTTTGTCTCTCTATTTTATGTCAACTACTGTACTGTAATGTCTCATCAGTAAATTTCGTGTCACATGTGCACACAAAACATCAAAATATGTAAAGAACACACAACAATTCTACATCTCTCTCTGTTGTATGCTTCACTAAAAATGTTTATGTGCAATTTTGTAATGCATTGTCATAATTTTCATCTCTCTGCTTTATACATCACATTTACCATACAGTCTCTGTTACATTCTTCTGAAGATGTTTATGTCAAACATTGTACTGCCTCATCAATAAATTTCAGCTCTCTCTTTCTAATGATTACTTGAATGAGGCGTTAACAATGAAACATATTTTAGAAGAGGAAAGGAAAGAAACCAAAGAAAACAAATAACAAAAAATACTTTACATGACAATTTGTTATAAAAATATTACTCTTCTTTCTCTGCTCCTCAAACAAGCAAATATATTTATTCATCATCAACACTTTTTAGAATATCATCTGCTGCAAACAGTAGGTAGTTATAATTCGAGTAAATATGTGAAACACCTCTATCAGTTAACCAAGTTTTAGTAGTTCTACATCTACATACATAATCTGCAAACCACTGTATGGTGCATGGTGGTAAGATACCTTTTACCACTACTAGTCTTTTCCTTTCCTGTTCCGCTCGCAAACAGAGCGAGGATAAAGGACTACTGTACACTTCCGTACGAGCCATAATTTCTCTTTTCTTACCCTCGCGGACTTTAGCAAAATGTACGATGGCGGCAGTAAAATCGTTCTACAGTCAGCTGTAAATACCGGTCCTCTAAATTTTCTCAATAATGTTTTACGAAAAGAATATCTTCTATCCATGGATTCCAACCTTTCACAAGGCATCTCCATAATACTTGCGCGCTGATCGAACCTGTCGTTAAAAAGTCTAGCAGCCCGCCTCTGAATTGCTTCGATGTGTTCCTTTAATCCGTAGTACTAAAGAATAGGTCCATCTTCTTTACAAATGAACCACACATTCTTACAATTCTCCCAATAAACTGAAATTGACCATTCGCCTTCCCTACTTCGTCCTTATGTGCTTATAACATTTCATATCGCTTTGTATCGCTATGCCCAGATATTTAACTACTGTGACTATAATAGGCAGTACAATCAAATAATATATTCTAACATTATGGAACTGTTTTTTCTACTCATCTGTATGAATTTACATTTTCTTCATTTTGTAGTTGCCATTCATAACCAGAAATTCTGTCATCTTGTATAACCCAACAACAACACTTACTTGCACACCACAGCATCATCAGCAAACTGCCACATATTGCTGCTCACCCTACCTATCAGATCATCAGAGAACAAGAGTGGTTCTATCAAAAAAATGTTCAAATGGCTGTGAAATCTTATGGGACTTAACTGCTAAGGTCATCAGTCCCTAAGATTACACACTATTTAACCTAAATTATCCTAAGGACAAACACACACACCCATGCCCGAGGGAGGACTCGAACCTCCGCCGGGACCAGCCGCACAGTCCATGACTGCAGCGCCTGAGACCGCTCTGCTAATCCCGCGCGGCAGTGGTTCTATCACACTCCCCTGGGACAATTCTTACGGCACCGTTGCTTCTGTTGGGTAACCACCATCAAAGACAATGTACCGGGTTCTATTACTTAAGAAGCCTTCCAGTAATTCACATATAGGGGAACTTATTCCGTACGTCACATATTGGCAAACAGCCTGCAGAGGAGCACCATGCAAACTACTACTCAGAAATCTGGGAGTATGGAATCTGTCTGTTGCCCTTCATTCATGGTCCACAGAATATCTTGTGAGAAAAGGGCAAACTAAGCTTTGCACGAGCGATGCTTTCTAAGCCCATGCTGATCTGTCTCAAGAAAACATACACTGATCGGAAAAAAAATCGCATCACCAAAAAATAATTAGAGTAGCGAAATTTCGAGAATAGATTTGTCTAGGTAACATATTCAAGAGATTACGTTGCAAGATCACAGGTTTACGTAAGCGCGAGAAAGGCCATTGCAAATATGAGATTCAGGTACATCAATAACCGGTGTAACTGCCAGAATGTTGAATGCAGGCATACAAACGTGCATCCATTGTGCTGTACAGGGCCGGATGTCAGTTTGTGGGATGGAGTTCCATGCATGTTGCATTTCGACAGTCAATACAGGAACGGTTAAAGTTGTTTGTGGATGACGCTGGAGTTGTGTCCGATGATGACCTATATGTGGTCGATTGGGGACAGGTCCGGTGATTGAGCAGGCCAAGGCAACTCTTTAGAGCATGTTGGGTTACAACGACGGTATGTGGGCGAGAGTTATCCTGTTGGAAAACACTCCTTGGAATGCTGTTCATAAATGGCAGTACAACGGGTCAAATCACCAGACTGACGTACAAATTTGCATTCAAGGTCCGTGGGGTAACTACGAGGGTGCTCCTACTGTCATACAAAATGGCACCCCAGACCGTAACTCCAGGTGTAGGTCCTGTGCGTCTGACAAGCAGGCAGATTGGTTGCAGGCCTTCTGGTCTCCTTCTAACCAAAATGCGGCCATCACTGTCGCCGAGGCAAACCAGCTTTCATCAGAAAACACAACAGATCTTCATCCTGTCCTCCAATGAGCACTCGCTTAACACCACTGAAGATGCAAATGGTTGTTGTTTGGAGTCAGTGGAAAGCATCCTAGAGGGCGTCTGGCTCGGAGCTGTCCATGAAGTAACCGATTTGTAACAGTCCGTTGTGTCACTTTGGTGCCAACTGCTGCTCAGATTGCTGCTACAGACGCAGTATGATGCACCAAAACCATGCGCCGAACACAATGGTCTTCCCCCTCGTAGTGCCCTGTGGCCATCTGGAACCCGGTGTTCTTGGGCCCGTAAATTCATGTGACCACTGGTGCCATCAATCATGTACAGCTGCTGTATTGCTGCCAAGTCTGTCTGCAGTTTCGCAGAACGAATATCCAGCTACTCGTAGCCCTACTACACGACCTCGTTCAAACTCAGTGAGGTGTTGATAATGGCGTCTTTGTCGCCTTAAAGGCATTCTTGGTTTGGTTTGTTTGGGGGAGGAGACCAGACAGCGAGGTCATCGGTCTCATCGGATTAGGGAAGGACGGGGAAGGAAGTCGGCCGTGCCCTTTCAAAGGAACCACCCCGGCATTTGCGTGTAGCGATTTAGGAAAATCACGGAAAACCTAAATCAGGATAGCCGGACGCTGGATTGAACCGCCATCCTCCCGAATGCGAGTCCAGTGTGCTAACCACTGCGCCAAAGGCATTCTTGACTAACATCAATTTACAACGTTCAAATTCTCAGAAGTAAGCAACGCTCACGACTGTTACAGCGTGTATTTAAAGCAAACCTAATTTCCATTCTCATAGTGGCGCCTACCAACTTTCGTTTATATCACGCATCTCGTCCTTACTGTTGCGATTTTTTTTCTATCAGTGTATTATAACCGAACTGGGAATATGTTTAAGAATCGTCGTTAAATCTGCGTTAGTAAAGCTGAACAGACAGTGAATTGCATTTCGTGACAAACAGTATACAATATGAACAATCGTTCCTCTGCTAAGCTCTCACCTTCTATGATGACCAGATTGTAATATTGGTACTAGAACTCAAGATTTTTAATTGTCCTTTGAAATCGAATATGATCTCTAGCTACACGTTCCCAAGATCCAATGCTTTCTGTTTTATACGCAAAATCTCATTCAATAATTATGTGAGTCGTATCCAGATCTTCAAACAGCACCTTCTGTGAGTTGCTGTAAACTGATCGAATGCAGTCACTTTATTATTTCCGACAGTAACCGTAAACTTCACGCAGTAATCGATACTTGGTGAAGCCTTTAATCTTGCGTGGAGTGAACTCCTGCAGAAAACAGAAGTGCCATTGTACCGGGAATATAGAAAGCTAGCCGCTTCCCCAGAAAGCACTAAAAGCTAAAGATAAACATCTCAACCATCGATGGGGAACACACAGTCCTTGACCTCTGAAAACGTGAGACACCACCATTTTGACTCCGCAGAAACCCAATGTTTATGCAGTGTGAGGCCCACGAGAATTAGCTCACTTAAATAGTTATAGGCTACAAAGAAATACGAGACAGTAACAAAGCAGAGCACGCATTCGTCAATGAAAGAGACAGAGAGGCAGTGACGTGACTTTTTTCTGGAGAGGATGGTAGGATACAAGCTTTTGGTTCACTAGCTAGAGGAAGGGGACTAGTATTTCGTAGGAGACAGTTTTATCGTTTGGTACTCAGAAGATCTGGAGCCGAACCAATAGAATATCAATGGAAGACACAAGACGCAGCAGTGTGAGGTTTCCTTTTAAGTAACACTTCATCAGAAATCAGACTTGGATTTCATCTCCAACCTTCATGACAATCTTCAGGAGACTCCTCCACCAGACTTCTACGCTGAGCGCCACCGCCAGCAGCTGAGCCGATTGAGCTGATACACTGGGGACTTAGAAACTGACTCTTGAACCCTTCTGAAAGTGCACATAATTTCTCCTCCTTAACCTTCGGCATGATTTCGTTATGAAAAATGTGGTGTCACCGCCAGACACCACACTTGCTAGGTGGTAGCCTTTAAATCGGCCGCGGTCCATTAGTATACGTCGGACCCGCGTGTCGCCACTGTCAGTGATAGCAGACCGAGCGCCACCACACGGCAGGTCTAGAGAGACGTCCTGGCACTCGCCCCAGTTGTACAGCCGACTTTGCTAGCGAAGCTACACTGACCGATACGCTCTCATTTGCCGAGACGATAGTTAGCATAGCCTTCAGCTACATTTGCTACGACCTAGCAAGGCGCCGTATTCAATTTATATTTATTATGTGAAGCACGTATCATCAAGAGAGATGTTCTACAATTGTGGATTAAAGTTAAGTATTACATCATCTACGTACTTTATTGGCAAATCTCAAGATATTGTCCTGTTCCAGACCTCACGCCAGTCAGCGTGTAATTAAACGCGTGCATTTCGGCCTCCTCTAGAAACACAGTGTTGGCTCTTCTGCCAACACTACAAAAAAATCCGTTCTGGTAAAACACTAACACGGCCAGTCGATAGATAGAAACTGTTAAATTCATACCAGCACTATATGAATTTAGGTTTCAGCTGTTGCAACATTATTGTTTAAATTTTACTTGATTTCATCGCTGCAGATTGTTACTGTGATTGGCTATTGTTGCTATGGTTGGTCATTGTTACTGGGTGTACGAATAATTATCGGTGTTTTCCATAACTGTATTTTAATATTTATTGCCCTTTGTTGACGTCTGATTGAACAAAATCTTAAAATCCTGTTTAAGAAGAGAACAAAGTTCCTTATAATCTATTAAAAACTCAGATAAAAGAGGGTGAAAGTACTTAAGCATGGAACAGAAAGGAAAACGTGTAAAATGATGTAATCTCATAAAATGGTGCAGCAAAATGTGCTTATTTTGCTTCATTTCATGTCCCCAAATGCAAATATCGACCTTTCTGTGTAAAAACAGCTTTTCTTCAGTAATTACAATTCGTGTCTCATTCAGTAGTCATAAGTTTGCTGATTCATTATTTGAGATGGTGCTCTTACATCTTTAATCGACGCTACCCAGGATTCATTTCACTAACCTGGAGTGCCAACCCACGATTTATATAAACAAAATAAAATCGACAGCGAGCACCATATGTACATTTTTAATTCAAGTGTGAGACCGACTGGAATCGTTGTGACAACGGTGTCTGGTTTCGTTCACAAGTAAATGGATATTATTGAATGGTGTTTACACAGCGACCGTAAGCCAACAGGGTATCACGTGGGTTTGTATAGCCCCAAATATTTCAGGATGAAAATAAATTATTACCTTTCGATATGGGCCTCGCATAGGACACTCGTGTGACTTTTAAGTATCAATGGACAGGAAACTCCAAGTGTCTATGAGTTTTTTCCTCGGGGATGACTTGTACAATAATGTGCTATTCCTTTACATTAAGTCATAGTTTACACTAAAGAAGTTGCCCAATTAATTCTTTTCCATATACTGGTATTAGGTGGAAAGTACATTACGTATTTGAAACGGGAAGTGGAGAATATTTAATTAATAAATTCGAGTATGGTGAGAGTCTACTGTGACTGGAGTACAATAAGTGTTTGCGACATTCAGCTTATTGATTTCATGAAGGCGGCATGCAGTCAATGTCAAATTGCCACGAAGTGTCTGTAGCATCATCGACAGAACCGACAATGGGGATTTGGAACAGAGCTCAGTGTAAGGTCCGAATCAAGGCTCAGAAAGAAGAAACTTCGCTCCTGATTATATCTTGGTAAAAATCTTCATATTAGCTCCTAATTTTCTCACTGCAGTCACTTCGCGAGACGAATGTAAAGGTTAGTAGATGTCTTGGTGTTCTGTTCTGAAGGGCCAATAGCATTGATTCCTCTTATTGCAGCCATGTACGTGATCACTGTTCCGGTACTGGTCATCCCCAGAAGGTGTTGCTCCCAGACTCTCTCCATCCCCAACGAGTTGTGTAAATCATTAAGAGGTCATCAACGGCGTACCAGTGGATGATGGGATCGAGAAGACAGTGTCGTTATAGGATGATGTATTTAATAAGCACCACAGTTAATAGTGCAATCAATTTTAGCAATTTTACCAGCTTTTCCATAATTTCAATGCCAACCAGTGACGAGGTAGCATGCTTCCCAGTTTCTGTGTAATCGCTAAACCATGCCTCCACTACTTTGCTAGTACCATATACTAGATTGCAAATGTTGATAGACGCGTGTGAAGTATGTCCATTCATGGTTAATTCTCGGACCTATACACCAAAGTATACCAGACAGCGTCCTATACCGATGCAGTTAAATGGTGCAAATGGCTCTGAGCACTATGGGACTTAACATCTGAGGACTTCAGTCTCCTAGAACTTAGAACTACTTAAACCTAACTAACCTAAGGACATCACACACATCCATGCCCGAGGCAGGGTTCGAACCTGCGGCCGTAGCGGTCGCACGGTTCCGGACTGAAGCGCCTAGAACCGCTCGGCCAGTCCGGCCAGTCGATTCAATTAGGTTATCTAAATATTTCTAGCATTCCGATTATAATATGGAATTTACGATTATGATTGGTCTTCTTTCCTTATGTGGATGGGAGTCACAGAGTATTCTCGCATTCATAGGATAATGTTGGAGATTGAAAGATCTCTGCGCATTGTCTTTGACCAACCCTCTCTGCAACACCATCGCCGATTTAATTTGAAAGTGACCAGAAGCAGTAGGGTACTATACCCACTACATCCCACGTCTCGTGAAGGAAGAGAGCGAGATGAATCCGCAACTGCTAATCAGCGAAGACTGTTCCACACCAATCTTACTCACGGCGCCCATCCATGTGCACGAGATCTCTCCAGATGTGTGCACGTCGAGTAGGTTAGCAGCCCTTATTGCTGTATAAGAGAAATGAGAGTCTTAAGAAGGAACATGTGGTTTATGTATGATGGAGCTCCAGGCGAACGGAGTTTGAGGAATGTTACATAAATCAATTTGCTATCTATTGTCAAGTATTGTCCTAGTTTCTGGGGTCAGTACCAAGAAGGTATTGGCAAGAGAGAACTGATCATAGAACATAAACACATGCACTCCTAAGGCTACATGTTTCTGCATTTAAAAACGCTATAATGTTAAAGCCATGTGGTTTCAAAAACATTAGTCATGCGTAGTGCAACGCTCTTAATACTCTAATGGAGGACATACACATCCAACATGTGACATACACCCAACCTACAAGTTTTCTATCCTATTCATTAGGTGACAAACTTTAAGAGGATGAAACTACTTCCTTCTACACCAGAGAAAAACATAGATTCTTTGTGATACATGCAAAATATAGCTTTTCAGAGGTGTATAGCACCCAGCGCTCATATCCGATTACGGTTCAGAAATTATGCTATGCTCGGATCAGTCCTATAAAATGATCGCCAGCAATGGAAATGCATCTTATGAGGAAACAGACAAATGCGTAGCAGCGGTGTTCCACATGTGAATTTACATACCATGCTGCACTAATTGCTTAAAGAGGACGACTGTCCAGTAAATGTACGCACACAGGGTATGCAATATCTCACAAACCATTGTCAGTGACTTAGAAAAGGAGTTTGAAACATTTTACATAAATCACTTGTGCTAACAATTCTGGAGTATTGTTCCAGTGTCTGGTGTCCACACCAAGAAGGTATCAGGAAGAGAGAAATGATCATGGAACATAAACACATTCCAAGGGCTACATAGTTCTGCACTTAAACACGCTGTAATGTTAGAGCTGTATGGTTTCCGACCTACTAATGGTGTGGAATGCGACGCTGTTTTGTTTCCAGCATATGACATACACTCTCCCTGCAAGTTCTTCTCCGATAAACTATGGTGACAAGCTGTAAGGTCATAAAACAACTGCCTTGCACACCAAAGAAAACATCGATTCTTTGTAACACAAACACTACATGGGTTTCTGGAGGTGATGAGGCTTGCTATTTCCGAAGTTCAAGTTCGATCGTGGTTCGGAAATCATGATACGTTCACAAAAGTCCTATAAAATGGTCGTTGGTAGCTGAAAATGTATATGAAGAAGCAGCGACATCTTACGAGGAAATAAACAGTCTTATCGCAGTTTACCACCGCCCCTGGTAACCTTCCTCTTGAGAGATGACCTCTATTCCGCTTCTTTTAAGTGTTGTGGACAAACACATTCGCCTTGTGAAGTGACTGCAATGAGAAAATTAGGAGCTAATATGAAGATTTTTACTCAGAAAAAATCAACAGCAGAAGTTCCGCCTTTTGTTTTCTCGATAAATAAGAGACAACATTTTTCCATGAGCTTTGTGGGCCTACAAATTGATGGACTGACATCTTAATAGGTAGACTAAAGCCGCATTTACATCTATATGCTCACTTCGCAAGCCATCGTACAGTGTATGGCGGTGGGTACCCAGACAACTATTAGCCTTTCCATTTCCTACTCCCCTCGCAAGTAAAGCGTGGGAAAAAGACTGCTTATTTGCCTCCTTATGAGTGCTAATTTCTATTATCTTCTCATTGCGGTCCTTACACCAAATACATCTTGACGGCGGTAGAATCCTTCTACGGTGAGCTTCAAATGGCGGTTCTCAATAGCGTTCCTTGAAAAGAACATCGTCTGCCCTCAAGGGATTCCCATTTATTTTATTTATTTATTTATTGTTCCGTGGGACCACATTTAGGAGAAGTCTCCATGGTCATGGAGCGAGTCAATACATGAAATTATAACACGATTGTAGAAACAGATAAAATGAAATATAAGAAACATATTCAGGCGACAAGTCGTTAGTTTAAATAAAGAAAATCAAGAATGTAACACTGGAATTTGCTTAATTTTTTAGCTCTTCCAGGAGCTCCTCGACAGAATAGAAGGAGTGAGCCATGAGGAAACTCTTCAGTTTAGACTTAAAAGTGTTTGGGCTACTGCTAAGATTTTTGAGTTCTTGTGGTAGCTTATTGAAAATGGATGCAGCAGAATACTGCACTCCTTTCTGCACAAGAGTCAAGGAAGTGCATTCCACATGCAGATTTGATTTCTGCCTAGTATTAACTGAGTGAAAGCTGCTAACTCTTGGGAATAAGCTAATATTGCTAACAACAAACGACATTAAAGAAAATACATACTGTGAGGGCAATGTCAAAATTCCCAGACTATTGAATAGGGGTCGACAAGAGGTTTTCGAACTTACACCATACATAGCTCGAACAGCCCGTTTTTGAGCCAAAAATACCCTTTTTGAATCAGAAGAATTACCCCAAAAAATAATACCGTATGACATAAGCGTATGAAAATATGCGAAGTATACTACTTTTCGTGTTGAAATGTCACTTATTTCAGATACTGTTCTAATGGTAAATAAAGCGGCATTTAGTTTCTGAACAAGATCCTGAACATGGGCTTTCCACAACAGCTTACTATCTATCCGTACGCCTAGGAACTTGAACTGTTCCGTCTCGCTTATAACATGCCCATTCTGTCTGATTAAAATGTCAGTTCTTGTTGAATTGTGGGTTATAAACTGTAAAAACTGAGTCTTACTGTGATTTAGCATCAAATTATTTTCCACAAGCCACGAACTTATATCATGAACTACATTATTTGATAATGTTTCAATATTACACACAAGATCCTTCACTACCAAGGTGGTGTCATCAGCAAACAGAAATATTTTTGAATCACCTGTAATACTAGAAGGCATATCATTTGCATAAATAAGAAACAGCAGTGGCCCCAGCACCGACCCTTGGGGAACGCCCCATTTAACAGTGCCCCATTGGGACTGAACATCATTACCACTCTCAATATTGCGGAGGATTACCTTCTGCTTTCTGTTCATTTGAGCTACTTGGCGATTGTAATACGACTCCTGAAAAGAAAAGAGTTACGCGTCGTACGAAGTGACTCTCATGATCAATTTAATTAGTTAACCATCAATTTTATATCAATGATGTGCCACCTGACGGGTGGAAGTGATGGCTAGGATTCCACGGATATGATTTGGGAGTAGGAGCGGTAATCAGGCGTTTTTTTCGTTGTGGCGATATCTTTTAACAAAATTTCAATCTCCAACCTACAGGGGGATAGGACCATTATAATAAAATCAGATGTATTACCAAATTTATAAAATGATACATAGTACAAACTTGATATTAACAACTTCTCCGAGTTCTTCTGTCTTCGACAATAACTCGTGTAAAAGAGAGAAATCTACATTTCACTTGAGAAATTCGAGTGTATGATCAACAACGTCCCTGTTTCGGCTTGTGAAAAGTGGGTATTTTTAAACTGGGGAGTCTATGACGATGTGGAAATGGCTGGAAGTACTGTATACATCCAAGCTACTGCTGCTTGTCTGACGATATGCCACAGGGGTGGTCATGAGAAGTCAGCGAGCAGAAATAACAGATTAGCTCAGCCTGTGACAGGTTGCTAGGTATAAAGAATGCACCAACCTGTCTCCTCTTATCCGTAGCAACAGGGCCTTGCGAAATAATCAATTCGCTGGGTGAGTGGTGACAGAAATGGGCACGTGTGTTGCAAGAGAAGATTCCAAATGATAGATGTTTGCTCTGGACTGTTATTCACCCCATGTAAATTGATCGGTTGACTGATTGGTGACACTCTCTCCGACCTCTGAGCATTGGGTAGGGCAGGTGTGTGCATGCCAGGGCATGGACGTGTGAGGGTCTCTCCTCACCAGTGCCCACGAGATGATACAACGACCCTGACAGTGGTGGATGGCGCGACCGTGGTTCCCAGCAGTCGGTGGACAGTGGGCTCTTCACGATTGCAAGTGTGTGTGATTAGATATTTTCACCAGATTTATTTAGTGCAAACGTAGCAGTGGAGGAGGGTGCTTGTGTTCTCAAATGTCGGTGCACACAAGCCCTCAGATATATTTACCACTACGATTTATTTGTGATGGAAATTTAATTACTTGATTTGCATAACGTTTGTGTGTGAGACTCAGATGTTTCATTATGAAGAAGGATCATCATAAGGTTTTAAGCGCTCTATTTGACTAACAATTAATTTGATAGGTTAGTGGTAATGGACTATTTTTCTGATATCTAAATTGTGTCAGCTCTTACTTTGTCCACAGTATTAGCCCATAGCAACTCAGTATTCTCAGGAGAGATGAAAACCTTCATCTGCATTTTTGTAGATGTTGGTTCACACAAAAAACAAAATGTCCTCTTGAGAGATACTGAGACAGGAGTCTAGAATTTCTGCATCAACAGAATGCCGCCACTTGATGCTTTTTTTGGGGGCTGCGAGATCAAAGGAGGCCAATGCCTGGCCCGTTGTCGGCGGTATTGAGTATCGTGATCTATAATTTGGACACTGGTCAGTTTTTGACCTCTATGGCGGCGTGTGGATGATTGACACACACTGGTAGGTCCCAAATGGTTTCTACTATACCACACTTCATTCCATTCCTCAGTGCTTACAATTTTACGGTTATTACGTCATGGGAAGTGGGATGAAGGGATGCAGACATGAATTCCACCCCAGTGGGGAAGCCCAGATTAAATAAAGAATGTGTATTAATATGTTACTGACTTTTATTTGCATACCTTGTTGTGGGATCCTTCCTCTCCAGGACAGACTGAGTGTTTATCCCGTCAATTTTTTCTCCGAAGGGTGGGGGGGAGGGAGAAAGGGGTAGGGGTTAACATCCTCAGGTGGTGGCGTTGTGCACTAGCTCAGTCGATCCCTGTATGTCAAGGTGAGCACACACGAAAATTTCCTGACAGACAACACTTTCAATCTGCAACAGTGTAATTATGTTGAGAGTTGGCAATACTCTCTTAGGATGTAAAGGTTGGCTATAGCGCGCATACACAAGCTCTGGAATCTAAGATATTGTTGTCACACCTCAAAGCGCACGGATTAACTAGTGGCAGTTTTGAAGCCAGTGTAGGAGCCCGCCTGCTGTGGTGCGCACGTGTGTTGGGCGAGGGGTCGTCACCGAGCTGCCGTACTGCCGTGTCCGCCAGCAGTGACACAGGATTTGGTATTTAGTTGATATTTTTTATAATTTGCAGCGCGCTTATTAATTTAAACAAAAGGGTTTGTGTATGTGCGTAGCAGCAGACGGTAATTTTGATAATGATAGGAGTTGAATTCTTAAGGGGAAACCATTGTTAGATTAAGTGTTGATTTTTGTCATTGATTTCTTTTGTAATTGTCAGGGAATTGTTTCACTATGTATTCAATTGAGAAGTATTTCAGTCTGTCTCAAGAGTTTGATTAATTTTTAATATTGCTTTAATGCCACTGGAGGCAGATTTACAAATGATGCGATTGTTCAAATAGCTTCTAGCGTTTTGTTAATTGAATGAGAAAGAATCGCTTTCAGAATATAGTTTTTTGTTTGGGTTATCATTTATCGAGTTTAGATTTGACCAAACCCTTTCTATTGAATTATATGTAGTTGTAGTAAGCAGCAGCAGCCGCAGCAACAGCAGGAGCCGCCATAGAGAACATGCATTGCACTCTGCATGAATAATAGGTTTTTTTTGTGTTTTTTGTTAAATAATGGAATGCAGCAGAAAGACCAAGTAAGTTATTTGTTGCGCACAGGACCAATAAAAAAAGAATAAAGTTTTGGCGATCTCTGTAATAGTAAAGTTAACAAGAGTACAAGCGCGAGCTTTTCAGTAGAAAACACGAGATAAGAAGATAGAGCTTGCAATTTTCACCTGTCGACATGCCTGCCAGGGTACGTTTTTTTTGGATGAGTCGTAGTTAGATATGCTTCGTCTTTCTACTGCCAACTGCAAGCTTACGCAACATTAATCATTAATGGAGGCACAGCATTTTGATCGCTTGCGCACTGCTTTGTATTAACACAAAATTATATTTCAGCAGTTTTGTCTTTGAATTTGTTGGTGCATTGTGTAATAGTTAATTGAACAGTGGAATTTTTAAGATAGCGGTGTATTTTAGTGACATATTTTCGTTCGTATTGCGACAATGAAGACGCGAGCACAAAAGAAAATGGAAAATAATGCAGATGCTACTGCAAACGCGAACGTAGGTGCGGTTGCAAACATGAATGTAGGAGCGGTTTCAAACGCAGTTTCCGAAAATTTGGAACAAAGAGTAGAAAATTCTTTTGGGAATATTGAGATCCGGGAATTTTCGAACAATACTGCGGAGAATCGGAATTTAGGCGATCATTTGCCAACAATGCGTGATGAACAGCTGTGTGCTACACGCAACTTAGGACATGACAATAATACAGTGACGCAAACAGAACGCATTATGAGAAATTCCAGCGTTGCTTCCGCCTCAAAAGTGCAGAGTAATTTTGTTTTCCCCATTTTCGGTGGAAATTCAGGTCTGGTTGCCACTCCGATAGAGCGGAGTAACTTTGCCTTTCCTTCTGTTAGTGAAATGCAGGCACTCCTTCTGCTGTAACAGAGAACAGTAACGTTGTACTCCCTGCCCCCAGTAATGATGTTTTACAATTATTACTGGGTAAACTAACTGAATTTAATGGCAGACAGGAGAGTGAACTCACAGAATTTAAGAGTAAACTCACTGAATTTAGTGACAGACAGAAGAGTTAACTCACTGAATTTAATGACAGACAGGAGAGTAAACTCACTGAATTTAAGAGTAAACTCACTGAATTTAATGACAATAATGCAAAGAATTTCAAATCGCTTCAGAACGAAATTAACGAGAACCTCACATTGTTTCAGGATGAGGTGAATGACAATTTAAATAGTAAATTTGAAGAAATGACCAGTGAGTTGAAAAGTCAGTTACGTGAAGAATTCAAATCAGATATTAATAATCTTGTATCCCGACTTGATCACGTACAAACTGTTGATATTGTTGAAGTGAAACGACAGACGTCACAACAAGAACTGTAAGTAGAGGAATTAGCGAAAAATATTGAGTCATTGCAATTACAGACCACCAATGAAGTTTCAAAGATAGAAACTCAATTAACGACAGTAGCTAAACAGGTAGATGAATTATCCATGAAAGTGACGGAACTGAGTAGCGGGTTACATACGAGGTCAGATGACACTCAGCCGGTACCGATCGCGGATACCGAAGAATTTCAGTCTCTGCAATGTTTTAAACAAGGTCAGATGACAATTAATCAGCAAAACAAACGTGATATAAAAAAAATACAGGAACAGCTTGCCAGCATCGAAGAAAAGATCGATCGCAGCAATGACACGGGTAGATCCGATAATTACCAAATTGGTAACGACAATGAGCGCGTTAATTATGGAAATGCCGACCACTTTTCTCGTGGATATGACACGTTTGCGGGACGTAATGAAGGAAACGTGAGTCATGCTGTAAAAGAAAACTCATCCGCTAAGAAAAATGACGAGTTTGACTATAAGCATTTTCTCAGTTACGAAATTTAAAATTTTTCGGAATGCTAGTCACGAAATCCACCCTCGAGAGTGGTTACAACAATTTGACTATTCTTCACCACCAACGAACCTCACGTGTACAGGGCGGAAGAAGATAGGCGCGATATGCGGCATCAACTGTATAACACAGATCATAGGCGCCAGAGAAATGATTTTTATGATCATAGGAACTCTCAGTACAGTAATAGAGATCGCAGACCGCGAGAGCAAAGGAGTTATGGAAATGACAATTATTTTAGAAGAAATGCTCATGGTAGAGACAACCGAAATTGGCGCGGACACGCAAATTGCACAGATCATAGACGCCAGAGAAATTATTTTTATGATCACAGGAACTCTCAGTACAGTAATAGATATCGCGGACCGCGAGAGCAAAGGCGTTATGGAAATGAAAATTATTTTAGTAGGGATGGTCGCGGAAGAGAGAACCGAAATTGGCGCGGACACGCAAATTACAATTCGGAACGCGGTGCTCATGCAGAATACAGAGCATCGAGCCCACGTGATAATTATAGTCATAACAATTATGAGAACCAAAACAGTTATGATGAGGGGACAAATCAAAATTGGCAGGATCACAGAAATTCCAATTTAGAGCGTGGCGACAATGTAGAAATCAGACCACCCAACCCAAACAATAATTCGCGGCAACACGAGCTGGCACAGCAATTACTAGCAACAAGGACTACAAACGAACCGTTTGTAGCGGCGGAAAGCCGACACACAAATTACGTTAACTTTGTTGGACTGGAGGACACATTATTACAACAAAATGACAACAGCGAAATTATGTATAGTCACCCAACTATAAAAATCTCGGTAGGAAATATTCTACTTTTAGCTGTACTTGATTCCGGCAGCCCTGTGAATGTAATTAGCAAGACAATGTTTAAGAAGTGTGAACAGGCATCTATTTGTCCAACCTTGCCATTATTAAAGACCAAATTAAAGGGAGTCATTCAAGGAAAGAGCGTAGACGTACGCAGTTAGATTTCTTTAGTTTTCAGGTGTCAAGGACACGAGTTTTCTGCAAATTTCTTAGTAGTCCCTCTTTTATCAACAGAAATGATTTTGGGTGTGGAATTCCTACGTGAATATAAAGCAATGTTAAACTTTTGTAATGCTGAAGTCATGTTACAAGTAAATCAAATGCTAGTCACACTTAAATTTCAAGGATGGCTAACAAAGGAGGATGAGAAAGTGAATTATCTGCGATTTCTCTTTCCGCTTGAGGCACAACAATCACTGAATTTGTCTACTAGTTGCACAGATAACATCATTACGTTTTACTGTGAAACAGAACAACCCATTAGTACAGAACAATTAATCAAAAGGAAAGTTTAAGGAGAAAGTAGATCCAAATGCAGGCACTGATGAGTTATTTGAAATATTACAAACAAATTGTGAAGTTTTTTCTCACAAGACAGGAACAATACGTGACTTTCTTTATGAATTCAAGGTCAAGGAACATAATAAATTTTTTGTACCACCATACGTCATCCCATTGACATACAGAGACAAAGTCAAACAGGAAAAACAATCCATGTTAGAGCAGGGAATCATCGAACCTGCTGTGAGTTCATATAACAGCCCATTACACGTGGTTAAGAAAAGGGATAATTCCATTAGACTGGTTCTTGATTCCAGACAAATTAACACAGTAATCCAATCTCGAACCGATAGACCACAGACTCTAGATGAACTATTGCAAAAACACCATGAAGTGGTAAGTATAGCATTACAGAACACCAAGAAAGCTGCACACAGAAAAAAGAAGCTGCATAATCCACGAGTCAACGCCAAGAATTTACAGGTAGGTCAAAAAGTATTGCTTGTATCTCATCGACTATCTCATAACGGAAAATATTTGAGTAGGAAGTTTTTCTTGGTGTATGAAGGACCCTTCCGTATACGACGCATTGCACACACAAACGCTGTGGAACTTGAGACAATACGAACACACAAATCGCAAGGTCTTCATCACTTATCAGACATTACAATTTTCAAGGAATGGCCCTAGGGAGTTTACTGATCTTTAGTAAATATATGTTTGGCAAACATAGGTGCCCCAGCCGTTACAGTATATTATTCCGATTTTAGTTTTCAGTACTGTTTCATAATCTTTGACTAACCTGTTTATCTATTAATCTTTTACTATCAATCTATCCTGTGTGAAAGACCAAGAATGAATGATTATGAATGATTTGTATTGTTTGAGAGAATGAGAACTTTTCAAGGGATATTTCTGACGAGAGGATTATACCAGCTGTTGACATCTTGCGATTGTTCACTGAAAGAATGAAATTTTCGTGACTTATTTGAAGGAAAATGCAGGAAATAACTATGTACGTTTTTAGGGAGAAATAACATGAAATAACAGAAACTGTTGACATTATCTTCCGGTAAAATATAGAGTATAAGTGGCTCTGAATTGAGAAGGTATATTTGATGGGTAATAGCATAATTAGGAGACTTTCGAACTGACACTTGTTCTGATTTATGAAGTAGTTTGAAGAGTGATGATTTATATGGATTTTTCGTGTTTATTAGTTTGCCAGGTAAGGCGTATTAGGATTTATGGACCCCTCATGATTAGTGTGACACAATGAGGGAGCACTTTGCAGACATTTATAGAACAAGAGAAGGTAAGAAAGATACACTTCTAAACGAAGAAACCCACAACGGTATTCTATGAAGGAAGATATAGCTTATACACATTTGCGTCAAATTTAAGTCACAGTAATGTTAAGATAGAGTACACACTTACTTAAAATCTAAGTCACAGTAAAGTTAAGACATGGCTATGAGTCACGAAAGGGGTTCTGATACAAATACACAGCAAAGTGTTGAATTATGTGATGAATGAGAGCCAAGAATACTTTTTTTTGCTCTGTGAAATTGTGGAATGGTAAGAATGATAGTGTTGTTTCTCTTCTTATTGTTGTTAAGGTTGACTTTATTGCATTTCTTACAGGAAACATGATCGCAACGGAAGTTTTCTCCATTGCAGAAACGAAAGCACTTAACGTGACGTAATTTTGTGAAGTAGACAATATTTTCAGATCGGAGGGTAGCACGCTTACCGTTAAGGGTCGCGAGAAGAAAGACGTTCCAGAAACAGTTGGCCGTGATAAAAACACCGAGCTATGACCTAGATAATTATGTCGTGCATTAAACGATTTCTCTTCTCTTTCCAGAGCGAAATGACTCTTACGCCAAGAGGTGAGAGTATCTGCCATATTTTATGAATGTGTAAATAGTAGTGTAACATAAGTCAATTTAATATTTATCTTGTGTTTTTCTATTTCATGATTGTAATTTAGTGATGCAGTGCCGATTCAAGCACGAGGTTAATTGGGAGGTGATGTCATAAATTTATTTCTTGTCACCTTGATGAATAAACCGTTTCTTTCAGTTTCTACTGGACAGATGGAGGGGTTTTGTGTGTTGTACTTTGTAAATAATTTTTTTTATTATGTACTTTGTAGGTTGTTTCTTATTCTTGTTCTTTGTGACCGTCCAAGGTATGGCCACACGGATTCATACAAAGGCTAGGGAGGCCTACAAAAAGAGACAATGAGGACTCCATATAAAAACGATTGAGACGCTATACCACAGACATTGACGTTTGACATCAGAAATGTTGACAGTCATTACAGACTGATAATTATAAATTTGGTATAACTTAGTAATTAGAATGTAAAGATTCTGACGCAAAGTCACGTAATTATTCACTAAATTTTGTACATATTCATGAACTGATTTGGGCCGGCCGCGGTAGCTGAGCGGTTCTAGGCACGTCAGTCCGGAGCCACGCGGCTGCTACGGTCGCAGGTTCGAATCCTGCCTCGAGCATGGATGTGTGTGATGTCCTTAGGTTAGTTAGGTTTAAGTAGTTCTAAGTTCTAGGGGACTAATGACCTCAGCAGTTGAGTTCCATAGTGCTCAGAGCCATTTGAACCATTTTTCAGTTTTATTTTATTTATTTTTTTATTTATTTATTGATTTATTTAACCTGGCAAGGTTAGGGCCATCAGGCCCTCTCTTACATCTAACCAGGCATTCTACTTATTTTACATTCATACGTTTTAGTAGGCATGTTAAACTACATCTAGTACAAAAAGTGAAATAAACAATTAGAAAGGTACACCTGGAAAAATACATACTTATAGAGTTTATATTCGTAGATCATAAGTACTGTTATAATTAGACATTATTGAAGAGATAAATTTTAGATAGGAGTGCTGGCAGCAGGGAGTATGAGGGAGACTCATGGTGAAGGGAGGAGAAGAATAGACATGATGAAACATAATTAAGGAAATATAAAGGAAAAGAAGATTGCCTGGCTAATAGAGATAGATGAAGGGGACGGCATCTCATGAGCAAGATAGAAGACGCTAGCTTTGCTATTTGACAGATGAGAGGATTGGCCTGGTACATTAATTTTGTGGAGAGCTTTATGAGGATGATAGTAGGAAATGCTTCAACTTCTTCTTAAAAGCAGCAGGAGATTGAATTTTGCGCAAGGTAAGGGGCAGTTTGTTCCAGAGGCGGACAGCGGCAACTGAGAAGGAGTTTGCAAAAGGTTTTGTTTTGTGAGTGGGCACAGTTAGGATACCAAATAAGAGTGACCTCGTGTTTCGATTATGATGGCATGACAGGTTTTTAATCTCTGAAGCAAGGTACTGGGGTGCTTGCGCGACGAGGAGTCTGTGAAGTAGACATAGAGTGTGGTAGTCACGCAATTTGTCCGGCCGCAACCACTTTAGCTCGGCGTATGAAGCACTAACATGATCATATCGGCGAATGCTGCAGGTGTAGCGCACGCAGGCATTCATGGTTAGCTCTAGCCGTCTTTTGTTTTCACTACTCGTGCCTTGTTGAATCACATCACAATAGTGGAGGTTCGGTAGAACGAGTGCTTGCACGAGCTGGCGTTTCAAGTCCTGTGGAAATATGTTCCGAAACTTTTTGAGAGCATAGAGACGAGCAGACGTCTTTCGGCACACTGCGACTGTATTCTCCGCCCAGTTGAGATGCTCATCCAAAGTTACACCCAAGTTCTTCGCTGTTTTCTGATATGGTATTGGAGTACCGTCGAGTAGAATAGGAGGTAGCCGTTCGCGGAAATCTGAACTTATTAATTTCTGATGGGCTATTAAGATTACTTGCGTCTTTTTTGCATTTAGTTTAAGCCCCAGGCTTTTCGCCCATGTCACTACCGAAGTCAGATCATCATTCATCTGAGCGATTGCAGTGTTTACGTCTTCAGGTCTGACGCTTAGGTAGAGCTGGAGATCGTCGGCATAGAAATGATATTTACAGGAGGACAGAACCGACGAAATGTCGTTGACATATAAAGAAAACAAAAGTGGTCCTAAGACTGATCCTTGTGGCACTCCCGAGGAAACATGTTTCCAGGAAGATTTTTCATTTACGCAGACAACACATTGCTGTCTGTCTTTTAAGTAGCTTTCAAACCATCTCATTGCACTATCAGTGAAATTAAGCTGTTGCATATTTCTGAGCAATATGTCAAAGTTAACAGTGTCAAAAGCTTTGCTGAAGTCCAGTAGCGTCAATATTGTTGCCTCTCGATTGTCGATGGCACATTTCAGGTCATCTGTTACTTTAATTAGAGCAGTGTTTGTGCTGTGATGTTTACGGAAACCGGATTGAAATTTGTCATATAGGCTGAATTCATGCAAGTGTTCAGTGATTGGTCATGAACAATATATTCGAGTGCTTTGGAAACAGCAGGCAGTATGCTAATTGGTCGGTAATCACTAGGCAGTTGCGGGTGTTCGATCTTAGGTATGGGTCGAATTATGCTTCTTTTCCAAGCAGTGGGGTATATTCCGTTCACGAGGGAAAAATTAAATATGTCAGTTAAGACAGGTACTAAGATATCGGCAAGATTCTTAATCATGGTTATACCGATACTGTCGTTGCCTATTGCATCAGAAGAGATTCTCATTATTGCTTTTCTTGCCGTATTTGTTGTTACATGTTTTAGATGGAAGCTATCGTTGTTAGTTATCCTGTTTGGGGATTCTTGTGGACGGTAATTATCAGCCGTGCTGGTATTCAGAGGTGCAGAGAAGAATTCATTTAATTCGTTAGCTGACACATGAAAAGTAGTTTCCGATTTTGCCTTTCCGACCCCCAAGCTACGGAGATTCTTCCATAGAGTCGTGGGCGTCAGATCGCTGCATACAAGGGAGCGAGCGTGCCTGATTTTAGCGTTGCGAATGCATTGTTTCACTCTGTTCCGTAGCTTTCTGTATTCTTCGAAACGCTCGGGTTTCGGATCTGCCTTGAAACGCCTGTGAGCAGCATCCCTATTAGTCATCATTTGACGTAATTCAGCTGTCAGCCATGGAGCAGGAGATTTTCTTACACGGATTGTGCGCACAGGTGCATGTTTGTCATAGAGGGCAGTGAGTTTATCACCAAGTTCATTAATTTTGCCGTCGATTGTAGGTTCTCTGATTATTTGATGCCATGAGATTTCTGAGCAATCGGCTGTTAGAGCGTCAAGGTCAATACGTTTCATGTTCCTACAAGTTATGTAACGCGATTTGATCCTTGGGGGCTGCACAGAGTAGGCCAGGAATATTACATCATGTGCTGAGAGGCCAGGGGCCGATGTTTGACCAACATCTCTTACTTTGTCAGTCTGTTTCGTTGCGATTACGTCTATAAGAGTATGACTGTGCGCCGTATTAGTCCATTGTGTGTTTCATGTCATTACAAAATATAAAATGTATTTTACGAGTAATAAAAACTACTTGATCGCGTAACGTCTGCGCTTTTAAGTAATCAAAAGAATTACTTTCGATGCACAAACATAAAAAGATCTACACTGAAGCGCCAAAGAAATTGGAATAGGCATGCATATTCAAATACAGAGATATGTAAGGAGGCAGAATATGGCGCTGCGGTCGGCAACGCCTATGTACGTACATACACTGATCACCCAGAAAATTATGACGACCAACCTACCGTCTATATAAACCCACCCAGGCGACAGCAACAGCATTACCTGGCAAGGAATGACTGCTAGTCAGACACACGCAGGGTGCACTTGGTATCAGTGAGAATGAGGAAGGCGCACGATTTATCTGAGTTTGACCGAGAGCAGATTATGATAGTCTGGGGGGCTCGACACGAGCATTTGGGAAACTGCGCTACTTGTCATGTGTTCGAGGAGTGCTGCGGTGAGGGTCTTCAAGACGTGGTGAAACCAAGAAGAAACAACGTCCAGACGTCGTGGGGTTGTGCGTCTACTCCTCATTACAGATGTCGGACGTCGTAGGCTAGGCAGACTGGTAAAACAGGACAGGCAGCCAACTGTGGCGGAACTAACATCAGATTTTAATGCTGGGCAGAAGACAAGTGTGTCTGAACACACAGTGCACCGAACACCCTTAACGATGGGCCTCCACAAGCGACGACCCGTGCATGTACCAATTCTAATACCACGACATCGGCAACTACGACTGAAATGGCCATGAGACGATCGGCACTGGACGTTGGCGCAGTGACGGAACGTTGCATGGTCCGATGAATTCCGATACCTTCTTCATCATGTCGATGGGAGGGCGTGAATCCGACGTCTTCCAGGGCAACAACTCCTTGACACCTGTACTGGGGACGGAGGAAAGCTGGCGGCAGGTTCATTATGATCTCGGAAACATTCACTTGGACACCCATGCGTTCAGTGGAGCTTGTGCAAGGGGCTATAACGGCCAAGGAGTATCGTTCACTGCCTGCAGACTACGTACAACGCTTCATGACGATCATGTTTCCGACGGCAGTGGGATTTTTCGACACGACAATGCGCCATGTCACAAGGCCAAGAATGTGACGGAGTGGATCGAGGAACACAGTGAGGTCTCTGTCAAGCTTCAATCATGACTTTTTTTAATAATATGAATATTTATATATGTGTTTGGAGAGAGAGAGATTGATTTTTGATGGAGATTTTTACTTCAAGTCGTAACTGGTACCTGAATTTTGGATGCTGCCTCCTTGAATGATCAGCTTCTGCACCAGTTGGTGACGTATTACAATTTGGAGGAATTTATTATTCTTTAACGTTTAAAATACGACTCTGTTAGTTACTTGGCCGTATTGCGGATAGCTTTGAGCCCAAGTTTTCGTAGCTTTTCAAACCTAAGGGACCACTGTTGTAAGTAAATAAGATGAAACAGCAATCTGCTTTTCGTGATAAATGGAGATTACTTGGCACACAAACTTCCTTCAAACTACACGTCCTGCTACATCAAAATTGGTCAGTGGAGTTCAGCACCATACTATTGTACAAGAACATAATCCAATTACTGTAATTAAGAAGTTATGAGAGGTTGTTACTTGTTGAATGAAAACTATAGAGAATGCATTTCTTTTCCTGTATTTTAGTGAACTTTGTACACTTACAATTCTGTCGATTGATAGACGGCGACGACAATGAAGTTCACCTCCTTTTCCAAAAACAAGATATTTCTATTCTTCACTTTCAGAAAATTTGTATACATAAATGTTTGGCAACTCTTACACATACTACTCGGTTTTATCTCTAAAATATCAATTTTCATTAAATGTAACAATACGTTCTGAGCGACGGCCTAGCAACACGTCCTCTTTCCGCAAGATACAGATTAACAGTTCTCTTTTTTTTAATAAATGAATTGTCTTTTTTTTTTTTTTTTTTAGAGTCCACACTCAAAGATTCACAACTACTATCGTTGCAGAGATTGCGCGCTAAAGAGTTTGTTGCTGTCCAGCTGAGCTTCACTTCACCTCAAGTACTTTTTGAATCAAATTTACATTTACGGTATTGACATACATTACTGAGCTTCTCAGAATAAAATCAGACACAAATTGGTTAAAAAAGAAGGGCAGTTAGGCTCACATAACATTACAACTTCCTATTGGTGTGCTCCCCCAGCTCGTCAGAGCTCAACCCAATCGAACATGACTGGGATGTAACTGAACAGAGCTCATAGGCCCCCTCTCCGGAATTCACGGGAATTAGGTGATTTGCACGTACAGACAGCGACCTACCAAGGCCTCATTGCGTCCATGCCACGACCCGTCGCCACTCTTATCCCTGTCAGAGATGGACATACCGGCTATTAGGTAGGTGGTCATACCGTTCTGGCTCATCAGCCAGCTCATCATGATGAAAGGCAAAAGTTTCCTCTTATTTTTGATAAGTGCAAACGTTGTCCATGAATGCCAGAAACGTGTTTTATATGTTCTCGACATAGTATTGAAACGATGTTCGAAGAAATTTTCAAATTAAACCTGAGTTAAACGTTGACATTTTCAATTTTGCTACAAATAATGTTTATTTTGAAGTTACTTACGGGAGGATAACTATGTAGAACAAAAATGTCCCGTGAGTTACGCGTCCCTTTATATATCCTAACTCAGCGTCTAGACTGTTCACCGCTCCCGATTTCTAGGGGAATCTAGTAAGACGCTGATCGCATACGCAAACAAAACGTTAGAAATTAGGTAACGCCTGATACCTATGCAACACACCTAACATACAGGAAACGAGTTTACCATGTTAACTCACCAAAGATACTAGGAAAACTACCGTAGTCTACGCCTGCTAATGATAGTCTACAGTAGCTCTAATACTCTAGATGTGAGCTTTTAATTTATATTGCCAAGCCCCTTTAACAATTAATCTCTCCATCTGTATGTGTTATGTGTTCTATGTGCCGTCATTTCTTTTTTAGTGTCCCTGTAATCTTTGTGTGGTATTAGGCTATGTTTATACAGTGTGTCGATAGTTTCAAAACTATGCAGAAAGAGAAGCACTGCTCAGAATGACGTCAAATTTGAATAGCATATTATTGACGCACAAAACAAAAAACGTTTAACAAAAATCTTACTAATACACTACTGGCCATTAAAATTGCTACACCACGAAGATCACGTGCTACAGACGCGAAATCTAACCGACAAGAAGAAGATGCTGTGATATGCAAATGATTAGCTTTTCAGAGCATTCACACAAGGTTGGAGCTGGTGGCGACACCTACAACGTGCTGACATGAGGAAAGTTTCCAAACGATTTCTCATACACAAACAGCAGTTGACCGGCGTTGCCTGGTGAAACGTTGTTGTGATGCCATGTGTAAGGAGGAGAGATGTGTACCATCACGTTTCCAACTTTGATAAAGGTCGGATTGTAGCCTATCGCGATTGCGGTTTATCGTATCGAGACAATGCTGCTCGCGTTGGTCGAGATTCAATGACTGTTAGCAGAATATGGAATCGATGGGTTCAGGAGGGTAATACGGAACGCCATGCTGGATTCCAACGGCGTCGTGTCACTAGCAGTCGAGATGACAGACATCTTATCCGCATGGCTGTAACGGATCGTGCAGCCACGTCTCGGTCCCTGAGTCAACAGATGCGGACGTTTGCGAGAGAACAACCACCTGCACGAACAGCTGGACGACGTTTACAGCAGCATGGACTATCAGGTCGGAGACCATGGCTGCGGTTACCCTTGACGCTACATCACAGACAGGAGCGCCTGCGGTGGTGTACTCAACAACGAACCTGGGTGCACGAATGGCAAAACGTCATTTTTTCGGATGAATCCAGGTTCTGTTTACAGCATCATGATGGTCGCATCCGTATTTGGCGACATCGAGGTGAACGCACATTGGAAGCGTGTATTCGTCATCGCCATACTGGCGTATCATCCGGCGTGATGGTATGGGGTGCTACTGTTTGCACGTCTCGGTCACCTCTTGTTCGCATTGACGGCACTTTGAACAGTGGACGTTACATTTTAGATGTGTTACGACCCGTGGCTCTACCCTTCATTCGATCCCTGCAAAACCCTACATTTCAGCAAGATAATACACGACCGCATGTTGCAGATCATGTACGGGCCTTTCTGGATACAGAAAATGTTCGACTGCTGCCCTGGCCAGCACATTCTCCAGATATCTCACCAACTGAAAACGTCTGGTCAATGGTGGCCGAGCAACTGGCTCGTCACAATACTCCAGTCACTACTCTTGATGAACTATGGTATCGTGTTGAAACTGCATGGGCAGCTGTACCTGTACACCCCATCCAAGCTCTGTTTGGCTCAATGCCCAGGCGTATCAAGGCCGCTATTATGGCCAGAGGTGGTTGTTCAGGGTACTGATTTCTCAGGATCTATGCACCCAAATTGCGTGAAAATGTAATCAGATGGCAGTTCTAGTATAATATATTTGTCCAATTAATACGCGTTTATCATCTGCCCTTCTTCTTGGTGTAGCAATTTTAATGGCCAGTAGTGTAGATGGCGCTGTAGGCATCTTAACATAAATGGGATGGATTACAAATTGCAGATGAATCGCAGTACGATGGCTATGGTTTGAGTTACACATTACACCTTCCGTACTGCTCAATGTGCATCACTGCACAAGTTCGGCAGTCAACAGTTGTGGCACTGGTAGTCAGATAAGGCGATCCGCCATGGAAAGGTCGTACCACATCGGATGAGAAAAATAGGTTTCTAATCGTGCTGAGGCCAAAAACCTCATATAAATCAAAATGACAGCGGTTTATAACTGTCGTGAGACTTTCGCAAGACGTGTTCAGTATGCTGTCCACCGTTTTCTGCTACAAATTGGAATCAAGAAATAGCATGTTCCATAAGAGATCAGAGCACCTCGGGCGTTACATTCGGAATGTGTTGCGCAATTCTTGCCTTCAGTTCAGCTACGTATGTAACTGGAGCACTGAAAGCAACATCTTTTAGGTAACTCCACTGCCACAAGACAAATGGATTAAGATCATACGGCCAGGCTGTGGGGAAATGACGGCTGATAATTCTAGTATTTCCTAAATGCCTGTGCAACAGTCGCTTCACTGGCGTGCAATGTGTGGAGGAGTGCCATCCTGCATAAAAATGATCCTACCCACATATAGACGCTGTTGAAGCGGTGGTATGATGTTGGTGCACAAAAGATTCTCATAGCGTTTTACCAATGACGGTACAGGTGACAGCACCCACAGGTCTTATTTCAAAAACCTGGGGCCTTACGATAAACGATGCCATCATCCCACATCACTCAGTGACCCTCACAGAATGTCGTGGTGCCAGTTGATGTGTGTGTGGATTTTCCGTTGCCCCTTATTTACAATTTTGTATATTGACATGTCCTTGGATATGGAAATAGGATTCATCTATTCCATGCCCGCAGCTCGTTGTCTCGTGGCTAGCGTTGCTGACTCTTGATCACGGGGTCCCTCGTTCGATTCCCGGCCGTATGCAAGATTTTCTCTGCCCAGGGACTGGGTGTTTGTGTTTTACTCATCATTTTATCATCACCATCAGCATTTGTGACAGCGGCTAGATTAAGCTTTTCAAAAATTTCACTGTGTAAAAATTGGGACTATGATGACCGCGTAGCTGAGCACCCCATAAACCAAACATCATCATCATCTGTTCCATGTTCCACGACCATTCATTGTCCATATTTGTTTTGCGGGCAGGTCTGCAGGAAGCAACTCTTGAACAAGGGTGATTTTGTGTGGATAGCAATGCAGGATGTTTCGTAGGATTTTATGCACCGTGCTCGCAGCATATCCAACGTTCGGGCAATTCCCCGTGCACTGCATGTTTGTACACCACCGCTCGACAGCTCCACCAGTGCTGTGATCACATCTTCTAGACACGTTGGATCAATTGCTTCCCTCCCTGCGCGACACTGCACGTCAAAAGAACCTGTGTTTTCGAATTTTGTAATCGTTTTCTCCAGACCCTTGGCAGATATCGGACCAATTTCTTTTCTCACACCCTTGAGTGTCCGATACTTCTGCAGAGCTGCTGGCGCACGGTCACCGTTCTTGTAAAAGGGCTTTACCAGCAGCGCGCGAATCTTCACGGAGACAATCGTAATACGCGTCTCGGATGCAAACTGAGGAACAACCGTGTGCCGATCGTCTGTTGGTGCCCATATGCTCGCTCTATTGGTCAAATTTTCGATTTTTTTCCTCATGACGTTTCCCCCTGCGTCAATAACAAGGTGTTCAAATTTTAATGTGTCTCTTTCCACAGCGTTTTGGAACTTTAATTATCGACACCCTGTATATAAACGATTCGGAGGCAATATAACCAACCTCTTGGATTGTTTGCAGATAATGATGTCATTTACCGTCTTGTTAAGTCATGAGATGACTAAAATCAGTTACGAAATGATTTAGATAAAATATTATACGGTGCGAGAAGTGGCAATTCAAAAGTGTGAAGCCATCCACATCAATACTAAAAGGAATCTACTAAATTTCGGTCACGATCACACAAATCATAAAAGGTGTGGATTCAGCTAGGTACTTAGGAATTAAAAATTACGAATAACTTAATTTGGAACGATCACACGGATAATGTTGTGGGAGAAAGCAAAGCAAAGACTGCGATTTATTGACAGAACACTTAGAAGCGCAACAAGGCAGGAGACTGCTTACACTACGCTTGTCCGCTCTTGGAGGATTGGTGGAGGACATCGAAAAAGTTGGAAGAAGGACAGCTCGTTTTGAATTACTGTATAGCGAAATAGGGGGGAGAGGCCACGCATGTGATACGCGAATTGAGGTGGCAAGCATTAAATCAAAGGCGTTTTTCATTGCGGCAGGATCTTATCATGAAATTTCAGTCATCAACTTTCTCCTCGGAGAGTGAAAATATTTTATTGACGGCCACCTACATAGGGAGGAATGATTATAATAAAAAATAAGAGAAATCAGAGCTCGCACGGAATGATTTAAGTGCTCATTTTTTCCGCGTGCTGATCGAGAGCGGAAGGGTAGAGAAATAGCTTGAAGGGGGTTCGATGAATCCTCCGCCAGGCACTTACTGTGGATTACGTGTAGATGTAAATGTAGACACACTACCACGCCTAACACAGAGTAGCAAATTCGCTGGCATTCAAAACAGCTTCCAGTTGTCTCGCAGTGGATGAATACAAGTCCTGTATGGTTTTCAAAGAAATCCTATATCGTTCCTCCAGCAAAATAGTGGCAAGTTCGGGTAACTGTGATCAATGTGGGAAGCGATCACGCATCCTTCTCCGAAAGTAGACCGCAAAGATTCAATAATACTACCAGGTAAGATCCTCATACTCACAAAACTAGCTCTGACACATACGAGCTGTGTCAACTGGGGCCCTGTCGTCTTGGAACACAGCATCACAATTGTGGAACAAACACTATGTCGTGGGGTGGACCTGGTCAGCCGAGACTGTCACGTACACATTTACCATTAACACGACCTTTCAGAGTAACCATGGAACGTACGGAATACCACGATATGGCTGCCCAAATTCGCACCGAACCACCGCCATGTTTCACGCTTGGGAGGTAAACTCGATCAGAAGTTGTAAACAAGACTCATCCGACCAAATGACATTCTTCTATTGCTCCATAGTCCATGTTTTAAGGCTTCGATACGACGTTTTCCTGTTACGGCTATTTACGCTACTGATGTGTAGTTTTGCAATTACAGATCACCCTGCAATTCCCTGCTTATGGAACCCCCTCCATGTTGTTTTGGTGCTGACATGATTCGCGAGTGCGATATTCAGTTCCGCAGTGACTTCCTCACCTGTTGTTCTTTTATTTTTCGTCACAATGATTTCAGTGATCGCCTTCACGATCACTCAGCATACACTTTCGTCCACATTGTGACGTAGCGAAGATGATTTTCCGCTTCCTCTGAATGCGGTATAAATTCGATAAGGTTACTCTCGAAACACCAAATATTGCTCCTACCTTGGATACGGAAGCAACCACCATACGAATACCAAGAATTTGCCCACGTTCGAATTCACTTAGCTCAAACTCACAGCTACACAGAACGCTGTTCTGACCACGGTGTGACACTTGCAATGTATTGAGGGCATTCTACAGGGGCCGTTCGTGGTCAGTTACAACACAGGCTTGGCTATTATCTATACGTTCAACCTCGCTTTTCTCGCGGTGTTTCCATATTTTTGTGCAACCCCTATAACACGATCACCTCTAGTTCGCAACATCGGGAAGCTGGACGGCAGCTGTTACATATTTGAATTGTTAAGGCCGGTGGCTTGACCTCTCTTCGAGTTCTCCATGACACTGTATTAAAAAAAAAAAAAAAAAAAAAAAAGGGACATACGTTACATTGAAAAAATCTCTTCATGGGTTGCCTAAGTACTGGCACGTCATCACTCGCTAGCCATTATAGTTGATGAAATCTGGGGTACAGTTGAGGCACGTGGAATGACACATTCATAACTTCACCCAATCTCCGCTCAATTCGACCTCCTGCCGGTTTAGTGCCGTTGTTGCTGTGAAGTGACTTCGTACTTACATGTCGCTAAGTAACCATAAATAAACACTGAGGTGACAAAAGCCGTGGTATAGCGATATGCACATATACAGCTGACGGTAGTATCGTGTACACAATGTATAAAAGGTCAGGGCATTGGCGAAGCTGTCATTTGTAAAGTTTCAGATGTGTTAATGGCAGCACGACGAGAACTAAGAGGTTTTGAACGCGGAATGGTAGTTGGGGCTAGACGCATGGGACATTCCATTTCGAAAATCTTTAGGGAATTCAATATTTCGAGATACATATTATCGAGAATGTGCCGAGAATACGAAAATTCAGGCACTACCTCTTATAACAAATAACGCAATGACCTACGGCCTTCATGTAACGTCCGAGAGCAGCGGCGTTCGCGTAGAGTTGTCAGTGCTAAAAGACAAGTAACACTGCGTGAAATAATCGTATAAATCAATGTGGGAGGTACGACGAACGTATCCGTTACGACAGTGAAGCGAAATTTGGCGTTAATGGGCTATGGCTGCAGACGGCCGACGCGGTTGCCTTTGCTAACACCACGACCTCACCTGCAGCTCCTGTCCTGGGCTCGTGACCGTATCGTTTGGACTCTAGACAACTGGAAAACCGTGGCCTGGTAAGATGAGCTCCTATTTCAGTTGGTAAGATCTGATATTAGGGTTCAAATGGTTCAAATGGCTCTGAGCGCTATGGGACTTAACTTCTAAGGTCATCAGTCCCCTAGAACTTAGAACTACTTAAACCTAACTAACTTAAGGACATCACACACATCCATGCCCGAGGCAGGATTCGAACCTGCGACCGTAGCGGCCACGCGGTTCCAGACTGTAGCGCCTTTAACCGCTTGGCCACACCGGCCGGCTAGGGTTCGATTGTGGCGCGTACATGGAATGGACTGGGGCCTCTGGTTCGATTGAAACGATGACTGGAAATAGTTATGTTCGGCTACTTTGAGACTGGAGACCATTTGCAGCCAAGTTCCCAAACAACAACGTCATGTCACCAGGCCATAGATGTTCGCGATTGGTTTGAAGAACATTCTGGACAATTCGAGCGTAAGATTTGGCCACCCAAATCGCCGGACATGAATCCCATCGAACATTTATGAGACATAATCGAGAGGTCAGTTCGTGCACGAAATCCTGCATCAGCAACACTTCAGAAATTATGGACGGCTATAGAGGCAGCATGGCCCAATATTTCTGCAGGGGACTTTCAGCGACTTGTTGAGTCCATGCAACGTCGAATTGCAGTACCAAGCCGGGAAAAAGAGGGCTACCCAACAACTTTAGTCACCTCAGTGTAGTTGTTGTTGTCGTGTTGTCCAAAATTTTCTCGACAGAGAAACAGGGCTTGTGGAGTCTGGAGTATTGAGCTCGTTAAATTCCCCATTGCTGCAAAGTGGGGAGAAAGGCCAACTACAACCTTAGGACGTTGGGAGGCTGAGGTGCGATTTTTGAGATGTTTCCCTGAATTTCTCCAAGGACATTAGAACCGCATCAGAAGGCTGGAGGAGGTAACGGTGTTCCAAGGCCGGGGCACGGTATGGCGCTTTCTCAGAGCTGTGTGACAGATAAGTGGTCAGTTGGGAGGGGGGACCGGAAACGCCATCGGCCTTTCCTAGAAGTATATGCAGAAAAAGAGCGAACGCCATATTACTGTACACAGAGTGAGAACAAGCTATTTTTGCACCCAGACGAATCTTCAGCCAAACCAGGTGAAAGGTTGCAAAGTACCAACTTCTAGCCATTTTACAGAAATATTAAAAGCACTTCTGGAGTAAATTTTGCGGAGTTCCTCTGCAATTTGAATGTGAGGAGAAATTCTCGGTTGTTACGGTGGCAAAACTACGGGTTCCTTCCCTCCACCAGTAGCATAGAGGAGTGGCCTGTTACAAAGGAGAGGACAGACAGATGAAGTCGTGTTCGAGGATATGTTCACCGTTCGGTCGATGTGTCGTCGCAGGGATAGCCCAACGTGGCACTTCTTTCAATGTTCTCTTTGAGTACGTGTCGCGGTTAGAATTTGCTCTACTTTTCCTCTGAGCAGCTGAGTTTTCTTTTATAAAGATCTTTGGCTTGTTGATTATCAGTCTTCCACAAAGTATTCAGGTGTCTTCAGCTCTTATTCAGTGCAGTCAATATAGACAGGAATTTTATCTCATGACTAGGTAATTTATTTCTGTTTTTAATACCGTGCATAGTAATTTCCTTATCCATGACATGGTGACTTGTCACTATAGTTTCCCTTGACCTGCGATTCATATTATTTTTTCAATCAATAAGTCATAAAAGATTAACTTTAACGAATGTAATCGTTTTTTCTCTCTTACAACCATTTCCTGAGGTGACCAATGTCTCTAAATGAATGTCATGTGAATTGTGAACTCGCAATGTCAGCGTTCCGGCGTAAAACTGGTGCCGCTATCTGGAATAGTTTTTCATTAACCAGAAAAGATAGTTTTTTCATTCCTTTTATTTATGAATTTTTGGGGGTTTATTTGTTGGCAGTTAAACTTTGCCTGCGTCTGCACTGAGCATCGTGAGTGGTTATCATTGAAAATGTTATGCGGTGTTGTAAACACACTAGTTGTCGAATAACTGATATAATTAATCGTTTTTTGAGTCCACATGTGTGGCAGATAGCTTGCACTAACTACTGCCTAGCCCCAGGCGGCTCACACGAACCTTTAAGCACTACACACGCAAAGACCCTAACATTACATCGCTGCCAAAGGCAGCAGCTCGGAGCTAAATTTCGCAAAAATCAGTCATGCATCCTTTCTACTATACTGAACACGCACAATAAGTAACACGTCGTTATCTGCTGTTCTCCCTGGAGTTTCAGTTTTAATGGCAACTGGATGTTTATTCAGTGTGCTTATCTGCAAACTTGTGTTACCTACGCGCATTACGTAAACTTGGAGAGGTGTCGCGAAGTTCTAATTATCACCCTTAGAAAAATGTACGTAATTAGGAAGTTTGTGTTGCTCTGTAGATTTATACATTTTTCCCAGGTTTTCTTGCCCTCCAGAATACCTTGATAGTAGAAGTTCGTAAATTTTGCAGCAAACCTATCTTCCACTTCTTGAATGACGTCATCTGCGTGGTCATATCGTCGACAACACGACAGATTCTTCATTTCTGGAAGCAAGAAAAGTCACCTGGTACGAGATCGGGAGAATAAGACGGATGACGCAAGATTTCGGAGCCACACGACCACGTTTTGTGAACTGAAACCTGAGGTCAATGAGACGGTGCAGTGTCAGGCAGAAGACAAACGCCTCTGCAGAGCACGCCGAGGCGGTTCTTAATCAGTGCTTCACGTAACTTGTCCAGGAGACTGCTGTAATATCTGTCATTGATTGTTTGACTCTTAGCAAGGTCATCTGTGAGCATAACCTTCCTAGCTGGTGTTAACACTTGTGTCGTCGGTCAGAGACATGTCACCAGTTCGGAAATTTCTTTTCCAAATAACAATAGTGTCATAAAATAAGCAATCACTTCCGCAAGCAGCCGACATCTCGTTATGGATTTCCCCGCCAAGTTTGCCCTTGAAATGCAGGAAATTTACCACACTACGAGCCTCAGTTTTCTCCATCTTACACATCAGTCACTTCTGGATCTCCCTGCACAAAAAATAACGAACACAACTAACAGAATTTTTCAGTGGCATGCGTTGACAACACCGACAAAATTTCTTCAAGGTAGCATAATAATTCCCGGCTGATAATTAGAGCAATACGATAGCCCTACTCCCTCGTATGTTAACAGTCAGCTGCCAATCTTCTCAGCAGCTGCTGATCATCTGTAAGCCTCTCTGCGTGTCGTATCAAGTTCCTAACGATGCCACCTTCCTATATATAGGGTGGTCAGAAACAGTTCGAAAAGTTTGTAAGGGTGTTGCAGGGTAGGTTGCGCAGAGAAACAGTTTTTAAAAAAATCTATACGTTGCGCCATTTTCGATTTAATTAGCACTGAAGGTAGCTAATCAGGTCGTCCTGCGCGCAAGTTCAAGCAGTCTGCCAGAGGCAGTGCTGCCAATCGTATTCTTCGTTTGGTATCCTCAAACCGAACAAATGTAGCTTAAATGTATCACTTCCGAAAAAGGCATATTTGAACTGGCAATGAGCATTTGTATAAGTGGTAATGAGCATTTGTACAAGTGGTAACTCACTGAGCCACAGGTGTCTGTGAGTTACCGCACTGTAGCGCATGCAAGTGCCTGAACTTGCCAGCGCAACGATCTCATTGGCCAATATCAATGCTAACTAAATCGGAAACGGTGCCACACACCGAATTTTTTCTTAGAAAGTATTTCTCGGCACAACCTATACTGCGACATCCTTGCAAGCTTTTCAGGCTATTGCTGACCACCCTGTCTGACTGCATCATATGCAAATACATGTTCTTTTTGCTAATGAGTCTGTCTCATATCTGTTCGGATATCCCGTGTGCACGTGTTTTGTTTACTAGGGGATTAAGCGGAATTATATCGAAGGCGCTCAATACGTCATCAAACACAGCATCAACGTGAGCTTCGTTACCTACTGACATCTGGATCTCAACAACGAACAAAGCGAGCTGAATTCCACACTATCGCTGCTTACAGAAACTATTTTGATTACTACCTCGGAGTTTTCCGGTCTCCGGAAAAGTCATCACACGCCAACACCGTATATCTTCCATATCTCTTCGAGAAACAGCTTTAATTTTCTGTCAGATTGTTACAGCATGTCATAAAATGAAACGAGTGAATAACGTTAGGTGTAAAGTACGCATATCATGTGGGCCCTTATGACTATGCACGAGCTGTGTTTGGTCTGGAATGAAAGCACAGACACGCGTACGTGCGACCATCCGTTTCAATCACAATAAATAAATATTCAGATCAATTTACCTCCATTAATGAAACACCAGGCCGATCAGAGGGAGCTAATGCCAGCGACTCCTTAACCCGTCTTCTTTGGTCAACATTAAACCCCTCAGAAAGTCCTACGAGGAATACATGCAAGCGGCTGACTTCTTCCGAAAGTGATAAAAACAAAAAATAAAATCAACAACTGCAAATTTCCAACGATTACCTATCTCTTCGAAAGAAGCTCCACTTGCCGGCAGCACCGAAACCTAAAACTTTATTCTCATCTCCATCCTCGCCGTCGGCGGGGAGGGAAACTTTTCGAAGCGAATCTCTCACCTCGCCGATTTCAACTCCGAGAGCGATTGTTTCTTCAGATCCTTCTTCCGCGTCGGCGCAATAAATATTTATAAGAACATTATTATTCAGCCAGTACTAACGCAGGAAAATCCTACCGCCGGTGCTCGAATCAAATCAGCAGTGAGAAAGTGAAATCTGAAAGTAATCCAAATTCTCGAATAAATGCTTCAGGGAATTCTTGCAGCGTCAGAACTCCGAAAAGCATTTATTCAAGAATGGCACGTGAAAAACAACGATGTCAAATCAAAATTCTTGTGCTTCTCGTGAGTGATAATGCATTATTGTCAAGCCGAGCAAAGAAGCATGAGTAAGGTAAATACTATATAATGTTTTTGTTAAAGTTATTGATTTCTGCACGAATGCACTAGTTTTTAACTAAAAGAAACGTCTCATTCAGATGAGTACACTGAACCTCCCCCCCCTCCAACTCACGTAATGCACCTACAAATAATAATAAACAGAGCAGAAAGTCGCAAGTTCTTGGGTGTGCTTAGGCCATTGATGAAACCATTATACACTATAAATCATGTAGTAGGTCTGCTAAAAATTTAGATTCAGTTATTTTTGGCGCAAAGATTATCGTCAACTACGGGGACACGCCAACTACTTCTTTAAACATATTTTTCATTCACTTAGACCACACAGGATGATATGCTGGAGTAACCGCTGACTTAGGCAAAAAGTAGTCATTGCACAAAACGAAGTAAGTAGAATTATTTGTGGATTTCGGTCACGTACCTCTTGCAGACATCTGTTAAATAAATTAGTAATATTAATCAGTCTCGAAGTAAATTCAATCATAGACTAAATTTGTTGTCAAAAATCCATTGCACTTTCTGCTTAATAGAGATAGTCTCAAATACAACAACAGAAGCAAAAATGATTTGCTGTTTCCTATAGTCAATCTAACTTTGGCACAGAATATAGTCAAATAAACAGTTATAAAAAGCTTTGCTAATCTGCACGAGGAAAAAGAAAATGTGTAACAGAAACCAAGGTTCTCGAGTGCAGATTACATTGGTTTCCCATAACAACTCCTTCTACAGCGGAGAGGAATTCTTGGAAAAAAAAAATAGTCAGCTATAACCTCTAAATGTCTTGCTTACATTCATCAAATACACTATGTCATCAAAAGTATCCGGAAACCCCCCAAAACATAAGTTTTTCATATTCTGCTCATTGTGCTGCCACCTACTACCAGGTACTCTACATCAGCGACACGAGTAGTCATTAGACGTCGTGAGAGAGCAGAATGGGTCGCTCCGCGGAACTCTTGGACTTCGAACGTGGTCAGTTTGGTCAGGTGAATGGGCGTCACTTGTATCATACGTCTGTATGCGAGGTTGCCACACTTCTAAACATCCCTAGGTGACAGTGAAGTGGAAACAAGAAGGGACACGTACAGCACGAAAGAGTACAGGCCAACCTCATCTGTTGACTGACAGAGACTGCCGACAGTTGAAGAGGGTCGTAATGTGTAATAGGCAGACATCTGTCCAGACCATCACACAAGAATTCCAAACTGCGTCATGATCGACTGCAAGTACTGTGACAGTTAGGCGGGAGGTGAGAAAACTTCGATTTCATGGTCGAGCGGCTGCTCATAAGCCACACATCACGCCGGTAAATGCCAAACGACGTCTCGCTTGGAGTAACGAGCGTAAACACTGAACAGTGGAAAAACGTTGTGTGGATTGACGAATCCCGGTGCACAATGTGGCGATCCGACAGCAGGGTGTGGGTATGGCGAATGCCCGGTGAACGTCATCTGCCAGCGTTTGATGTGCCAACAGTAAAATTCGGAGGCGGTGGTGTTGTGGTCTGGTCGTGTTTCGCATGGAGAGGGCTTACACCCCTTGTTGTTTTGCGTGGCAGTATCACAGCCCAAGGCCTACACTGATGTTTTAAGCACCTTCTTGCTTCCCACTGTTGAAGGGCAATTCGGGGATGGCGATTTCATCTTTCAACACGATCGAGCACCTGTTCATGATGCACGGCTTGTGGCGGAGTGATTACACGACAATAACATCCCTGTAATGATGGACTGGCCTGAATCCTATAGAACACCTGTGGGATGTTTTGGAACGCCGACTTCGTCCCAGGCCTCACCGACCGACATCGATACCTCTCCTCAGTGCAGCACTCCGTGAAGAATGGGGTGCCATTCTCCAAGAAACCTTCCAGCACCTGACTAACGTATGCCTATGAGAGTGGAAGCTGTCATCAAGGCTAAGGGTGGGTCAACACCATGCTGAATTCCAGCATTACCGATGGAGGGCGCCCCGGAATTGTAAGTCATTTTCAGCCTGGTGGCCGGATACTTTTGATCTAATAGTGTATTTTTTAATTGTCTGTGTAACACTTAAGTAACTTTGAAATATTAAAAACTGTATTTCCCTCCACAAGGTGTACATTAAGCACAGCTTTCACACGTTGTAGAAAATCTTGCACAGAAGTGCTTGTCGTTATCAGATGCAGATAAAAACATATTAGTCGTGAGGCGCCTAGCGTGATTAATATGCACTTTACTATTTAACAGCAATCTTGCAGTTTACTCACATTTTGCGACAATCACTTTACGGTTGTATTCTAAGTTTCTATCGAATGGTTGGTTTCACATTGTGAAAGTAGCAATCGATAAAAACGCAAAGCGTACTTTAACGTAGGTTACTAGGGAAGTGGTGTACATTTTTACATGGGGAAGGTTCCACACTTTCAGCCGGGACGTGTCTTCTTAGGTGTTTCGAAATGTATACCCAACCCTTAAAATCTCTGCACAGCTTTACATTTCGTTCAGTCTAGGCGTCCTTGTGTGAATTTTAAAATTTTCATAGAGACCCGAGCACACAATGTTTACTACATTGCACGATATTTCGTCTGGGAACCTGCCAGTAGTCTTCAGGTGACCCATCGAAGGTTGAAGAATGTTTTTCCTGTCCCACAATGTGTTAGCGCACACTGTGTACTCGCCGCATGTGTTAAGGAGTAACACCACTGTATAACTTTAAAAAATCATTTTTATTCGCTTAAAAGCTGCTTTGAACATCCTAAAATATGAGTCAAAAAGCCAAAGTCCTGAAAAAAAAATTATTCCATGGAATTCAGAGCTTCTCTAACGCCTCGGATGACCTGAAACGGGCTACCTGCCCAAAATCGATACCCTTGTAGTGTCGGAATATAGTCAGAAGCATTTCAAAACAATAATACGTTAGCATGGCGGTAGTAATCACCAGTACGTGTATGAAAGAGACAAATCTTTCTCTCCATATTTTGATTTTGTTTGCAGTATTGACTTTTGACAGTTTATTTGTGATCTTACAGTAAACAGTTTAGTCTTTCAGGTAAGAACGAGTGGTAAGAAAGTGTACTCGGCTAGAAAAGATACCAAAACATAGTATCCAACGCGACGCCGAAGAAGTATGTCATCAAAGCGTGGAAAGAATAGATATGGGGCTGCGAGCATTTCGGAAAGGAGTCAGTGCCTCTGCTAAGAAACTGAAAGCCAGTGACCTGCATTTTGATGTGAACTACGGATTGAACTACAGGATTATAAAAGTTCTTGCCGTGTTCTCTGTTATTTCTCAACATGTGGAATGTAAAATGTGCAGTGCAAGCATCACTAAGCGAGAACGAAGTCCTCGAGGCTTAGGCTTCACATTAATGATTGATTGTCCAAATTGCCCAGAAGTTGTTATACTACGTAGTGAGTCTACACGGAACTGTCGAGTCGTTCTAACAATGAGCCTGCTTGGAGTTAAGCTAAAAGGAATTGTAAAGTTTCGTGCGTTCATAGAGTTGTCACGACCGATATTTCAGTCGTTCTGTGATAAACTAATGGATATGATTTCGATCGCAACCGCAAAAGTGCGAAAGGTCAGTCCTGGAATCAGCAGATTGATGATAACAGTTTTCTAAAAGCAATATTTTTTTCGTTTCTTCATGTCTGTAATGCATTTCAAAACATGAGCAGCATACATAACTCCAACAATTTTAAATCTTTTTATTTGAAAATTTAACTACAACTTTGAAACAACCTTTCGAAGTAAACAACGTAGGGAATTTTTTATTGGTTAATTTAAACAATATTCATTAACAAACGACTGTCCTTTTTGGTGAAAACTGAACGACTTTATTCAAACACTCGCCAGTTATACAAGAATCACTATTTCTAAAATCCTCTACACGGTTCACTAGCTACACTCATGTAGATCACATAGACTTTCCTCCAGATTCAAACTGACACCAGTTATAGCGCGCGCCGCAGATCGCCTCAAATTCAGCATGCCTCGGGAAAATTGCTGCAGTGTCGCCATTTTGGAATTTTTTCGACAAAAATTTATCGCAATTTACTTAAATATCATATCTCTCTATCGCCTTTTTTTTTTTTTTTTGACAAAAAATTGTCGAGAAAACAGCAATTTTTGAGAGCATATCTCGTGGAGAACATCGGTTTTTCTTAGTACTTCAAAATCTACATAAACAGTCTCAACGATTACCAGTTGACGTTCGTAACGCCTGCTCTGGTCTCTGCCACCGCCTGCCATCATGGTAAGAGGTTTTAAGTTCGCCAGTAACTGACCGAAACCGGTAACCACAGAAAGAAAGGTGGTCGAGACTGTTTATGTTCATTTTAAAGTGTCAAGAAAACGCCTTTTTTTTCAGACATTTACAGTGGCATTACCCCTTAAGACGGTTGCGACAGACCGAGCACACTCCCGGCGGCAGTGGCGTCGCTGCTGAAATTGCTGAACTCAGTTCTCCTAAGGGCTGTCCCTTGCTGCAGCAAATCGTGGAGATGATAGGATTCTATGCGTTATCCTGCCGGTAGCCGCTGTCACATGTCATCAGATTTTTCACCCAAGCATCTTTCCACGGCGTCTTTAAATATGGTGTTCCAAAAAGATGTCCCTGAGGCCAAAATTATTGTTTTCTCATACTCCATTGAATTTCCGGTGTAGATGCAATCTTAAGCAATAGCAGACCCTGGCTTGGATGCAAAAGGCGAGTGCTGCGTCGATTTTCAGTGTAACGTTCTTCCGCGGTACGTGTGGTCTGGCCTATGTAAGCCTTACCTAAGCTATTTTGATAATTTCAGCTCTACGCAATAACAAATCATCCTTCACTGGCTTCAGCCTGTTAATCTGCTGGGTAGAATACCCACTTTCTCTGAATGCCGTAGTTAGATGGTCGAGGTCTTTAGGGAAGCTATCAGCAATCGCGACTGTGTATGTCCTGTGCGCATGCGTTTTAAGCACACGCATATTTGGCCACAGATGATGACAATTCTAAGATTATAAATAAAAATCGATATGAGTCAGCTTCCGATAACCCAAATGTCCCAGAAAGCCACCATTCTTCCATTTAATCGAAATACCGAGGAAAGGCAGAAAACCACCTTTTTTTATTTACAGAATGAATTAAATGTTGTTATGAATGGAGCTGAGGTGACGTAAAAACTCTATTAAGTTATCCTCAGGTGAGGCCAAATTCTGATAGTATCGTCCACATACTTCCAGAATACAGATGGTTTAAACGCCGCTGATCCAAGCGTTCTCTCTTCAAAGTCTTCTACAAAAAAGTTGACCACAAAGTGTGAAAGAGATGTAGCTACTCACGATGATCCATCAGTCAGCTCCGAAAATTCCTTGTTGAGTATCAAAGAGATTGAAGAAGCATTACGTCGAATAAAACAGCGATGTCACCTGAAATTTATTACCGATTAAAGCCAAAGACTCTGCAAGACGGACCTTTGGAAGACGTTATGCTACACTAAAGTTAAGAGGTCCGAGCTGCTTTTACCAAGAGCTCCCAGTCTGTTGATAAAACCGACCGAGTTGCGTATAAGGTGTGAACATCTGCCAAGAAATGGTCTACGCAAGAAAGGAAAATGTTCGGCTAAATCATATGTACGATTATCAATGTTACTTACTATTGGTCGTAAAGGTAGACCCACGTTACGAATTTTATGAACGCAGACTCTGCCACAGCAGATAACTGCACAACATGATCAAATTCACAGAAATAAATGGACGATGCGACTTTCTCTGCCTGAGGTGGATGTTCACATCACATACGCAACTTGGCCAAATTGTTACAATCAAAGACGACAGAGTACGCCGATGGTCACGACGAGCGACAACACTTAGGACTTTTTGAGTTCCGCAGTTCCTCCAGTGACACGCTGTTCGCCAGATACTGTGATCAGTCTCTCTCCATTATGTTAACGCAAGTGTGCAGTGCAAAAAGCACAATAATAAATACCATGACAGGGTGAGTCTTCTTCAGCCTTACATGGCTCACATGCAGATAACTGTCAGGTGTCCAGTCGAGGGTCATTCAAATGACTAACTTTATTTTATATGCTGAAGTGACCAGGAACATTCTCATAGCGCAGTGTGATAATTAAGGGAGATTTAACATAAGCTAAAATACGATAAATTTAAGCCGTAATATTTAAAACAGAACTTACGTAACCATTCCCTGTCCGAGTTCCTTATAGGGGTGACTCGTGCAATGCAAATGGACTTGCACATTGTACCCTACAACACCTAAAAAAACTGAAATGAACCAAGTGCCTCGAATGTTCACTACAACATGCAGTTACCTTGCTAGCTGAAAATTTTGTCTAAAAGTAAGAAAGTACTATAACTGCTGAAGGCTGTTCATTCTCTCTCGTCTTTAAATATGGATATGGGTTTGCATACATAGCATGAAAGGTGTTTACAACAGTCGGATTTCAAGGAAAATACACAGTTCGGGCGCTGAGGGGTGTGAAAGTTTGAGATCCATTGTGTCGGAGTTTCTTCCGACTTTATTTGAAATCCTAACGGGTTACGCAACTTCTTAGCCATCAGCATAAGGTGAACGCACGAGCTGCGATAATAGCCTTCCAGTACATATTCTGCACCTTTACGTAGTCCTTATCTATGTAACTGCGCAGTAATTTTGTTCCCAACATTACGACCTGTGCCAGTAGCTAAATACCGAAACGAAACGGCCAATACACCAAGGAGACAAAAATCATGGAATTACAGTTAATATCGTGTTGGACCTCCTTTTGCCCAGCGTACTTCTGCAGTTCGACGTGGCATGTGCTCATCAAGTCTTTGGACGTCCCCTAGAGAAATACCGAGCCATGCTGTCCCCATAGCCGTCTATAACTATGAAAGTGTTTCTGGTGCAGGATGTTGTACACGAACTGTTCTCTCGATTATGTCCCATAAATGTTCGATGGGTTTCATGTCAGACGATCTGACCGGCCAGATCATCTGCCCAAATTGTCCAGAAGATTGTTCAAACCCATCGAGAGAAATTGTGGCTCGGTGACATGACGCATTGTCATCCGTAAACATTACATAATTGTTTGGGAACATGAAGTCCATGAACGGTGGCAAATGGTGTCCAAGTAGCCGAACATAGCCATTTCAAGTCAATCATCGATTCAGATGGACTAAAGGCCCCAGTCCATTCCATGTCAAGACAGTCCACATTATTATGGAGACACCAACAGCTTGCACAGTGCCATCCTGGGTTCATGGCTTCGTGGGATCTGCGCCTCAATCGAACCCTACCGTCAGCTCTTTTTAACTGAAATCGGGACTCATCTGACCATATCAAGGTTTTCCAGTTCTCTAGAACCTAATCGATATGGTCACGAGCCTACGAGAGGCGCTACAGGCGATATCAAGTTGTTAGCAAGAGACTCGCGTCTCTCTCCTGTTGCCACAGCCCATTTACGCCAAACTTCACTGCATTGTCCTAACGGATACGTTCGTCGTACGTCCCATATTAGTTTCTGTGATTATTTCACGCAGTGTTGCTTATCTGTTAGCACTGACAACTCCACGCAAGCGCCGCTGCTGTCGGTTGTGAAGGCCGTCGGCCACTGTGTTGTCCATTGTGAGAGGCAATGCCTGAAATTTGGTATTCTCGATTCACTCTTGACGCTGTGGATCTCGGAATATTGAATTCCTTAACGATTTCCGAAATTTAATATCCCATACGTCTAGCTCCAATTACCATTCCGTGTTCAAAGTCTATTAATTCCTATCGCGTAGCCCTTATCGCATCGAAAACCTTTTCACATAATCTTCTGAGTACAAATGCTGCCAATGCACTGCAATTTTACACATCGTGTAAACGATACTACCGCCATCAGTATATGTGCATATCGATATCCCATGACTTGTCCCCTTAGTGTATACTCCTCGTATGCATCAGAGTTGATGGCGACAACGGAGCTGCTGCACAATTCTGTGCCGAAACGTTTCCAAACGGAAATACTGTCATTCATCTTTCGGAAAAACTGAGAGAAGTTTAAAAACTAGAAAGTTGCAATTGGGTGCAGTATATTCCACCTAGAGTGTTCCCTAAATCGTGGGATATATATATATACAACAAAGTGCATCTTTTGTCCTAGGTACATTTTATAATATTATTCTTCTTTTTCATGACCGTTATGAGGAGTCAAAAATGATCTCTGCCTGTCCACGATCCGTCAGAACAGCTGCCCTTCAAGAGGAAGCTCTTAAACATGTCCGCTAGTACTCGGAAAGTGGTGCAAGCATTTGATACATTGTCGTGTCCTGACATAGGTGGGAGAGGGAGAAAAGAGGTTACTGGTCAGTCTGCGCTCCCGAGCGGTACGGAGCAGAAGGCAGAAGGACAATTCACAGTGAAGGCACTTGGTTGTTTTCTTCAATCTGAGCCAACACTGGTACAAGCATTTACTAGAAATGCAGGTGGTGATACTTGTTAGGAAACTCGTTGTGGAGACTCTTGGATAAACAGGGTTTTGAAATAGTTGTTTATTCCATACAGGACTAGCTAGTACACTGGAGGCTAGTTCTAGGGTTAGAAGAAGCATGAATAACACTGTTACAGCAGAAGCCAGTGCAGAAGTCCCAGGAGTGGATGCTAACCACAGTAGCAAACAATAGCAGCATCTTAAGGCAACAACTTAGTTGCAAAACAAAACATACTGAATGTGACACTGTTCACTGAGGTACTCCAAGTGAGAGAGCAGACTTACGCGGAGCTGGACTGAGGCTGGAGTCAACGGACGCGGATTCGGCGCCCAGATCGTCTGACTAAGAACTCCGCCAAAATGCGGAATCTAGGGGTTTTAAAGAGTCGCGTGGGGGCACTGTTTTTCCCACTTAAAGCCACCCAGCCAAGCCCGTAGGTCTTTTGCAGGCGCCTGCCAAACACGGTTTAGTTAGGTCCCCTCTACTGCTCCTAAGGCGGGAATGTTAATGCATTTGCACGAAGTCCGTATTTGGTATCAACATTGTTCAGCTGAAAGCTAAACGTAACTGCTCTGCCAAATAAGGCTTGGAACATTATTGTTATACGTCATTTAGCCCCGCCCCTCGGGCTCCCCGGAGTAGGTCAACAGTTTTTGAGTGTTGTCGCTCTCTTTTAACCCTTGTGAGCCTACTGACGTTGCTGTTCTCAGGGCTGGTATCAAGCTGGCTTTATACGGTAGTACGTGCCTGTTGGTTACAAAGTTCTACGGTGGCAATCTACCACAGCTTCTAGGCCACATATGAAGTTCCATGTTAATTCCTTGAAGAGTAACTAGTGCCCTCGGACCGCGTCTGGGGGCGTCTGCATTTTCACAGGGTTCTCTCCTTACGGTTTACTTCGTGTAACAATATCTCTCCTAGTTTCGTTTGCCCTCAGCATCGTCTCTGCTTCCGCGCCTTGGAGCGCTTGTCCTCCTTTCTCACAGCTTCAAGATAACACTACAGTAGTAAGGAATAATCAATACATTACAACATATTAACGTGTGAAGAGCTGTCTGTACCATCTGCAGGAAGCCCAGGCACTACTAGCGGAGAACTAACCACGATAGCATGGTATTTACTGCGCTGATACTCGAGCCCCAAAATTCTCGACTTTGGTGCTAGTCCCCAATGGACGCACGTTCAGTAGAGACGACTCGCGAACTACCACGACGTTCGTATCTGGGCAAACAGGACTCCGTGTGAGGAAGCGGTAGTCAAGACAGGGTCAATGTGAACGCATGGGCTGTGATAGGAGGGGTGATCATACAGTTTTACCTATCACTTTGAAATAGGTTGCGATCTTGAAACATCGTGGTGGCGTTAGTCCTTCTTTACGTGTTCACCCATCAATGTGACACATTTTTCCAAACAATAAATGACTCGGCTGAGACCTTGGTCGCGTAAACCAGTCCGATCTCCCGCGTGACGGCCAGCTGCACATATTTGTGACCACTGAAATGTTGGAACGTGCGGACACACTCATTTGACGTGATCAACGAGCCACAAACATCTCACTGCACAACTGGACGTCTCTGTTGGTAGTGCTGAAACACTCGTCCAGTAGTTTGGGTACTCAAAGTTGTGTGTCCGCTGGGTTTTACGCCACGTAACAGAAGACCATAAAGATCAACCAAGGACCCTCAGCTCGGAGTTGCTAGCGCATTACGAGTCTGATCGTAACAATATTTGCTACGTAAAATCTACGAACGCTACAAATAATTCAGTACCTTCTCTTGCTGACAATACGGGTAATGTAACTGATGATGATAAATAGAATGCCGAAATTCTAAACCTAGCTTTCAAAAACTCGTTTACGGTAGAGGACTGCAGCACCATTCCCCCTTTCAATTATCGAACAAATGCAAGGATGGTTGACATAGTGTTTAGTGTATCTGGGATTGTAAAACAGTTAAGATCCTTAGACGCCAGGAAGGCATCTGGCTCATACGGTATCCCCGTAAGATTATATGTTGACTATGCTACAACTATAGCACCATTCTTATCCATCATCTATCATAGTTCATTGGAACAGCGTAAAGTTCCACGCGACTGGAAGAAGACCCAGGTCATAGCAATCTATAAAAGGGGTAGAAAATCAGATACACATAATTACCAGCCAATTTCACTGGCATCGATTTGTTGTAGAATCATGGAACATATTTTGTGTTCAGACATCATGACCTTTCTGGACTCTGAGAAGCTCATCTGCAGAAACCAGCACGGTCTTAGGAAACAGCGGTCATGCGAGACACAGCTGGCCCTCTTTGTGCATGATATACAACAGGCTCTAGATACCGGCTCCCAGGTTGATGCCATATTTCTCGACTTTCGAAAGGCGTTCGACTCAGTTCGGCACTGCCGCTTGCTCCAAAAAGTGCGCTCTTACGGTCTATCCGATGACATATGCGGTTGGATAGAAAGTTTTCTAACACACAGGGAGCAGTATGTCGTCCTGAACGGGCTGACTTGAACAGAAACAAGCGTAACTTCAGGTGTACCCCAAGTCAGCGTAATAGGTCCTCCACTTTTTACGATTTACGTTAACGATCTGGTTGATGGTATTGACAGCGGCAATAGACTGTTTGCCGATGATGCTGTAGTCTACAGGAAAGTAGTATCACACGAAAGTTGTGAACAAATCAATAAGGTTTTGCAGAAAATAAATACGTGGTTTAATGACTGGCAGTTTCTCAGTAGTAGTAAGTGCAACCTACTGCGTATAACAAAGCTAAAATCCCCATTAATGTACGAGTACAAAGTAAATGCCCAGTCTTTGGAAGCGGTAACATCCGTCAAGTATCTGGGTGTGACAATTCAAAATGATCTCAAATGGAATGATCAGATTACACAAGTAACAGGTAAGGCAAACTCTAGATTTTATTGGTAGAATCCTGAAGCGATGCAGTCCTTCAACAAAGGAAATAGCTTACGATACGTTAGTTCGTCCAGTCTTAGAGTATTGTTCGTCTGTATGGGACCCTTACCAGTTGGGTCTGATTCAAGAGATTGAGAAGGTCCAAAGAAGAGCGGCAAGATTCGTGACTGGTACATTTAGCCATCGCAAGAGCGTTACAAATCTCATAGAAAGTTTGAAGTGGGATAGATTGCGTGCTCAGCAGAAGGGGGTGCTCACTAAATTCCGAAATCCGATCTTCACCGAGGATGTAGAGCATATATTAATACCACCAACTTTCAAGTCGCGCAATGATCACCATTCAAACATAAGGGAAATTAGAGCTCGTACTGAGGCGTTCAGAGAGTCGTTTTTCCCTTGCGCGATCCGCGAGTGGAACAGAGGGGGGGGGGGGGGGGGGGGGGGAATACGACTTTAGCGCGAATTGTGCCCTCCGCCACACACCACTTGGTGGCTAGCGGAGTATATATGTAGACATGTAGAACATCATCACAGGCGATGAAACATGAGTTCATCACTTCGAACTGGAGACCCATGGAGTGGCACCACATCGCCTGTCCTCCGAAGAAAAAGTTCAAAGCCGCATCCGCATCCGGTAAACTGATAGCGGCGGTCTTCTGGAACGCTGAATGGGTTATTCCGTTTGATGTCCTCCCTGATAGTCCAGCGATCATCTCTGAAGAATAGTGTGGTATCCTCGGAAAATCGAAGAAACGCTTTCAGCGTGTACGCCGCCACAAAAATGCAAAAGAACTTATCCTTCCCCATGACAACGCAAGAATGTTAACGGCCACAAGGCAGAAGATTCTGCCGGTGCACTTCAGTTCAAATAACCAAGTACAGTTAAACTCCAACAGAGGGTAGCTAAAATTTGCCAACTTGAAAACACACGTTGTTGCTTGCAGGAATGCCCCAACAGCCGACAACGGTATCCAAAAGGCACAATGTGAGCAGTCGTGACTTGCTGGTAGATTAAGTCAAAACTCAACTTTCGTGTCCAGGATCGGTGAGCCACGGACCTCGTAGCAATGGGAACAGCACCACACACTCCGACCGCTTGTGGACGCCGCCAGCGGCCTCGGCCAAATTACGCGCCGTGGAGATTTCCTCGTTGCTCCACGCCAACCGACCAACTCTCAGGCCCGGAAACGGTGAAAGCACCGAACATACGAGGTGCATTCAAGTTGTAAGGTCTCCGATTTTTTTTCTAATTAACTACTCACCCGAAATCGATGAAACTGGCGTTACTTCTCGACGTAATCGCCCTCCAGACGTACACATTTTTCACAACGCTGACGCCATGATTCCATGGCAGCGGCGAAGGCTTCTTTAGGAGTCTGTTTTGACCACTGGAAAATCGCTGAGGCAATAGCAGCACGGCTGGTGAATGTGCGGCCACGGAGAGTGTCTTTCATTGTTGGAAAAAGCCAAAAGTCACTAGGAGCCAGGTCAGATGAGTAGGGAGCATGAGGAATCACTTCAAAGTTGTTATCACGAAGAAACTGTTGCGTAAGGTTAGCTCGATGTGCGGGTGCGTTGTCTTGGTGAAACAGCACAGGCGCAGCCCTTCCCGGACGTTTTTGTTGCAGTGCAGGAAGGAATTTGTTCTTCAAAACATTTTCGTAGGATGCACCTGTTACCGTAGTGCCCTTTGGAACGCAATGGGTAAGGATTACGCCCTCACTGTCCCAGAACATGGACACCATCATTTTTGCAGCACTGGCGGTTACCCGAAATTTTTTTGGTGGCGGTGAATCTGTGTGCTTCCATTGAGCTGACTGGCGCTTTGTTTCTGGATTGAAAAATGGTATCCACATCTCATCCATTGTCACAACCGACGAAAAGAAAGTCCCATTCATGCTGTCGTTGCACGTCAACATTGCTTGGCAACATGCCACACGGGCAGCCATGTGGTCGTCCGTCAGCATTCGTGGCACCCACCTGAATGACACTTTTCGCATTTTCAGGACGTCATGCAAGATTGTGTGCACAGAACCCACAGAAATGCCAACTCTGGAGGCGATCTGTTCGACAGTCATTCGGCGATCCCCCAAGACAATTCTCTCCACTTTCTCGATCATGTCGTAAGACCGGCTTGTGTGAGCCCGAGGTTTTTCAGTTTGTTGTCACACGACATTCTGCCTTCATTAAACTGTCGCACCCACGAACGCACTTTCGACACATCCATAACTCCATCACCACATGTCTCCTTCAACTGTCGATGAATTTCAGTTGGTTTCACACCACGCAAATTCAGAAAACGAATGACTGCACGCTGTTCAAGTAAGGAAAACGTCGCCATTTTAAGTATTTAAAACAGTTCTCATTCTCGCCGCTGGCGGTAAAATTCCATCTGCCGTACGGTGCTGCCATCTCTGGGACGTATTGACAATGAACGCGGCCTCATTTTAAATCAATGCGCATGTTTCTATCTCTTTCCAGTCCGGAGAAAAAAAATCGGAGGCCTTAGAACTTGAATGCACCTCGTACGTCGGCCGCTGAGGCGACCAACCGAACGACCAGCCAGCGGTTGTCCCGCTCTAATCTGCCTCCGTCGGACAGTTCGTTTGTGTCGCCTGCGGTCGGCGAGCACTGGCTGTCGGCGCCTCACCGGCGCTCTGTCCCGGACCTCACTGCTGCTGCGTCCCGACTGCACTGTTGATCCATCCCGAACTGACTGGCAGACACACCACGACCCGGAAATACTATCGGTCGCTCCAGAGATGGTACGACAATGCCCTTATTTATACGCGCTGCTGCTGCCGCTAACGGGAAAGTAAGGCAGGAAGTTAATGACGCCAGTAAATGGAATAAGAAAACGAGGCGGCAGTACCGTAATTGAAGATGACAAACAATAAATGGCCTGAAAACGAGCCGTGCACGGCTCATCGGTGTATTGGAATTCTGAATAAAACCAACCCATTTTCAGAAAATAAATGTATTGCATTACTCATTGAGCGCCCCTCGTATTTAACATTTGAAACATTTCTTTCTGTTGGTTGGTTGGTTTTGGGGGATGAAAAGGACCAGACTCCTACGGTCATCGGTCCCTTTCTTTCTGTGGTGTCACCGCCAGACACCACACTAGCTAGGTGGTAGCCTTTAAATCGGCCGCGGTCCATTAGTATACGTCGGACCCGCGTGTCGCCACTACCAGTGATTGCAGACCGAGCGCCGCCACACGGCAGGTCTAGAGAGACTTCCTAGCACTCGCCCCAGTTGTACAGCCGACTTTGCTAGCGATGGTTCACTGACAAATTACGCTCTCATTTGCCGAGACGATAGTTAGCATAGCCTTCAGATACGTCATTTGCTACGACCTAGCAAGGCGCCATTACCAGTCACTACTGATGCTATAAAACATGTACCGTCAAGAGCGATGTTCACCAATTATGGATTAAAGTTAAGTATTCCAGAAGCTCCGTACCTTTTTTACTAGACTCAACTCCATTAACAGTTCCAGACCTCACGCCAGCCTGCGTGAGCTTAAACGCGTGCCTTTCGGCTTCCTCCTAGTGGATTGGCTGTCTTGCCAGTCCACAACACTTTCACTCGTCTAAGTTCGTTTGAATCACTGTTGTTATGCTCTTGACAAGCAATCACACAAAATGTGAATAAATGTTTGCTCACAATAAAACATATGACTTTAAATGTAGTGATTAGTTCCACAGTTATAGACAAATTTTACAGTTACACAGATGAACACAGATTCACTGATTTAAATCTCGAAACATTCAAGGCATATAATACATTTACTTTTCTTTAGTAATGTACAGTAATCAAATAACAGCGCCGCAGACATGTCCAGTAGCGTTGCCTCCTGAGGGTTGCCCGTCGGCAGGTAGGTTTCTGCGCACCCGGCTTTAATCAGACCCGCCACAGAGTAAGTACGTGAGCTACGCTGCTCTACTCTCGCTCGGTGACATGCAACGGACTAAATAAGGACAAATATGTAGTTGCTTTTACTACTTTAACAGTAATACATTACAGGCATTACTTGAAAATAACATATTGTCCATAATTTTTCTAGGAACGGAGTGCTCAAATGTTTGTAACACTACAACGGGACTTTGCTTCCGGATCTATCCGGTGCTGTTCACATTTACAATCAATTTGCGTCGAAACAGCGTGTTGTTTTCAGTGGCACCCCACAAATCGCAGTCGGAGATGTTTGGTTGTGTATGTGTGTTAGTGCCCGGTTCATTTCACAGTTGGTCACAGGGTATCTTTCTTCCAATTATCGCTTCCTTCACCTCGGCCGATGATTTTTAGGATTCTGTACCTCAGTCGGTAAAAACAGTACCCTTACAGGATCGCTGCCTGTCTGTCCGACTGTTAAAACACCCTTTTCTCACAAAAGGGTAAATGTATCAAACTAAAATCTATGTCACATATTAAAGTCTATGGACCACTGACGGTGTAAGAAATCGACGCTTTTAAGTCAGTGCAATCAAAAGATACGGCCATTTATATCACAAATTTTTACACTCGCAAACTCAATCATCAGAACCTACAGGGTACTTCTCGTTGATCAGATAACATGATCTTAGCCAAGAAGCAATGTTTCACAGTACAACTAAAGGAAAAAATCCGAAAGTCGTTATTTTGCAATTATATGACATGAAAAAAATATGGTTATCCGACTGTACGTCTGTCCGACTGTTAAACAGCTTTTTCTCAGAAACGAGTTGACACACTAAGCTGATATTTGTGTCTCATACTAAGGTCCATGGCCATTTGGTGGTGTAACACGTTTAACCTTCGAAGTCAAAGAAATCAAAAGATACGGACATCTATGTCACATGCACTACTGGCCATTAAAATTGCTACACCGAGAAGAAATGCAGATGATAAACGGGTATTCATTGGACAAATATATTATACTAGAACTGACATCTGATTACATTTTCACGCAATTTGGGTGCATAGATCCTGACAAATCAGTACCCTGAACAACCACCTCTGGCCGTAATAACGGGCTTGATACGCCTGGGCATTGAGTTAAACAGAGCTTGGATGGCGTGTACAGGTACAGCTGCCCATGCAGCTTCACCACGATACCACAGTTCATCAAGAGTAGTGACTGGCGTATTGTGATGAGCCAGTTGCTCGGCCACCATTGACCAGACGTTTTCAGTTGGTGAGAGATCTGGAGAATGTGCTGGCCAGGGAAGCAGTCGAACATTTTCTGTATCCAGAAAGTCCCGTACAGGACCTGCAACATGCGGTCGTGTATTATCCTGCTGAAATGTAGGGTTTCGCAGGGATCGAATGAGGGGTAGAGCCACGGGTCGTAACACATCTGAAATGTAACGTACACTGTTCAAAGTGCCGTCAAAGTGAAAGAGAGGTGACCGAGACGTGTAACCAATGGCACCCCATACCATCACGCCGGGTGATACGCCAGTATGGCGATGCGAATACACGCTTCCAATGTGCGTTCACCACGATGTCGCCAGACACGGATGCGACCATCATGATGCTGTAAACAGAACCTGGATTCATCCGAAAAACGACGTTTTGCCATTCGTGCACCCAGGCTCTTCGTTGAGTTCACCATTGCAGGCGCTCCTGTCTGTGATGCAGCGTCTAGGGTAACCGCAGCCATGGTCTCCGTGCTGACAGTCTATACTGCTGCAAATGTCGTCGAACTGTTCGCGCGGATGGGTGTTGTCTTGCAAACGTCCCTATCTGTTGACTCAGGGATCGAGACGTGGCTGCACGATCCGTTACAGCCATGCGGATAAGAACTCTGTCATCTCGACTGCTAGTGATACGAGGCCATTGGGATCCAGCACATCGTTCCGTATTACCCTCGTGAACCCACCGATTCCATATTCTGCTAATAGTCATTGCATCTTGACCAACGCGAGCAGCAATGTCGCGATATGATAAACCACAATTGCGATAGACTACAATCCGACCTTTATCAAAGCCGGAAACGTGATGTTACGCATTTATCCTCCTTACACGAGGCATCACAATAACGTTTCACCACGCAACGCCGGTCAACTGCTGTTTGTGTATCAGAAATCGGTTGGAAACTTTCCTCATGTCAGCACTTTGTAGGTATCGCCACCGGCGCCAACCTTGTGTGAATGCTCTGAAAAACTAATCATTTGCATATCACAGCATCTTCTTCCTGTCGGTTAAATTTGGCGTCTGTAGCACGTCATCTTTGTATTGTAGCAATTTTAATGGCCAGTAGTGTATTTCATTCTCTCAAACTTTCTCTTCAAAACCAGAATGGTACTTCGTGTGGACCTGGAATCATGATATTTGGCAAAAACAAGATTTCACATTACAAGCAAAGGTAAAAATCCGACAACTGTTAATTTACAATTGTATCACATGAAAAAATATACATTTTTTTGTCATTTGTCACCCTACTGTCTGTCCTATTCAGGCCCCTTTTTCTCAGAAATGGGGTGATCCATATCTTGCCTGTACTGATAACGATAACAGGCTAAAATCATCGAGATTCCCGATTCCCGGGACGGCTGAATCATCCGTATACATAATTAAGTTTGTACGGACTCCTTCACGCACTTATCCGGTTTTTTATACGTAAAAAAATAGCAGTTTACCACATTGTTCAGAGTATTTATTTATTTAGCGAATGGCATTGCGTGTGAACAGCGACTAGGAATTGTGTATTACATAGTTACACAAAATTTTACAATAATATATTAATTTCATAACTTATAATTTATGAAATAAGTCTATAAATTAATATCTAATCTGTCGATCAATTCAAGGGCTGCCTCTGTCACTTAAAAGAAATTTCCAAGTTACCATGGTAGGCTCTTGTGCTACAGCTTGTTACAATGTGATGAATCGTCTGGTGTTCATTTCCACAGTCACACTGAGAAAATGAAGCCGGAACCCATCAGTAGAGGTTTTCAGCACAGATGCCGTGGTCTGTGCGGATCCGATTAATTGTTTTCCAGGCATGTCACGTTAGTGCCATACCTGCTGGTCTTGTGTCAGGCCTCTGGAGGACCTGATGTTCCTCATGGGCAATAGTGTTCCACATTTCTGTCCACTTTTTGTTGATTCTGAAAGTAGCTGCCTGTAGCGATTCTGCCAGTAGGACAGATGGCTGCCTGGATTTTAATCAGTTCATTTGGAGCACAGGAACGTTAAAGTGCATTGGAAGCTCGGGGATTTTAACTAATTTTTGGTATTGCTTGAGGAGGGCGTTCTGTCTTCGGAGGTCTGGTGGCGCAATGTTGCTTAGAGGTGGTAACCAGTATACAGGAGTATATTTGATGCAGCCTGTTATTGTCCTCATTGCTGCATTTAGCGCCACGTCAATTTTTCTCACACGTGTACTATTGAGCCACACTGGAGTACAGAATTCGGCAGCAGAATAGATCATCCCTAAGGCAACGCATCGCAGAGGACGTGTAGCTGTTCAGAGTAAATTATAGGTCAGAGGAAGGCAAGGACCCACTACCACCAACAGGACTGTACCAGTCAACTTCTGATACCTACGTAGGCAAACTCTCACTTCTTCCACAACCGTATCTTTCCCTATTTCGATGTTAGACAGTTTGTTATTTTCCGTTCTCCTACTCTTCCTCACCTTTGTCTTTGTTTTGTTTAACCTTGAGTCATATTCTGTGCATTGTACACTCCCCATTCCTCTCAATAGGTCTCCAAAGTCTGTGTTACATTCGACCACAAGGGGTTCCTATGTCATCTACCAACCGGTTTGCACTATTTCTTCACATATGGAAATGTGTACTTTCTTCACTAGGTAACCATTTGCATTCATTAGATACCGCGTCTGCCGTCCGATACACTACACAGGGGCCAGTATAGAGTATGGCGCCACGTAGTTATGGGATTACTCGGCACAAAATAGCACCTAACAGGGACTATAATTATTATCCATCACAGTAACGAAGCCTTCGAGGGTACACACAGACTGTACGTAATATTGTTTATTGATGTTTTTTCGCCTAGTTTCCTTTAAGAGTAAACGGGAGTAACTTTGTGTTCATTTGCCGCCGTGGTATAGCGATGACTTCCTTATTATACGGAAACTGCATTTGTTTTAGGCTGTGCCTCCAAGAAGAACACGAACATGTGGGACTGAAAGGCAAAGAGCTAGAGACACAAAATTTTTGCATAGACAAAGTAATAGTTGATAACGGTAACACTACTTTTGTTTTGAAAGATGCATGTAAATGTGCACTGAGCGTAATACCAACTAACTTTAGAGTTGTAAAGAATAGTTAGAAAGAATAGTTCAGCTCACCTAAAACAGCAATACTTCGTGTGGAGGACTGGAAGGATGGTGCACTTCCACCAACCATTATATGCTTTTTTTGGAACCAAAGTGAAATTCTTCATCATTAATTGCTGCCATGAAACGAAACGATAAAATCTGCCACTTATACAAACAGCTAAGGCGATTCGTTGCTACTATTGAAAACAAATTAGTCCACGATAATTCATACCCGCCTACGACTAGAATCACCAAAGACGCTAGTGCTGAACTTCATTGGGAACCACTTCCTTATCTTCCACGTTCAACAGACATAGACCTTTACGATTATCATCTTTCTGGTTTCTCTTTAACAGTATTCATGGAGAACTATGTCATAATGAAGCTCTTCTTAGCAGCTGCTAACAGAATTGTTCACCTCTAAACCGCAACAGCTCTACAGGAGAGGCAGGCGGTCATAGAAAAAGATGTTGATTACATCACTCATTGCGAGTAGTGTATCAATCTTGTTAATGTGTATTTTCTGTAAGGTAATGCAGTGTATCTTACACTCATGAAAGAAATTTATGGCAATGCCAAAACGCCACGAATTAATGCAACGACCCAGTACTTTTGTCACTGTTATGTGTCCGTGGTTGTCGAATCTCAAGTGCCAGATTGTAACGAATCTAAAGTTCAAACTGTTAAGCGACATTTTGTCGGAGATATTGTATCATGTCATCTGTTACGTTAGTTCTTTCATTGCTCTTCGACACACCATCGAAGTACAATCTGCACCCTAAAGCAGCATGAAAACAAAGGCGGACGAAACTTCCCACACGAGATGGAAAAACTTCGTAGGAGCAAATAAAAGCGACGTAAAAGGAGATGTAAACGCCTTTACGGTGGTTCTTTCTTTACTCCAGGCTGATCACCGTGACTCACGAGCCGCTTTACGTCACCTCGGGTTCCTCGCGGATAAGAGGAAGATAGGGCCACGGGGATCCCAAAGTCCACACACCAGTTTCCACCGTCTTCGGAAAAGCGTGGTTAAAGTGCGTGAACACATTGTTTCCACGTACTGCACTCGTCACAAAAGCAATTCATGTACAACTTGAGACCGAATACCTCTCATGTTTTGATTTATAACAGTTTGAGCTACAATGTATGAATTACATAAATGCTGCCCTTAGTAGCCTGAACCCGAAATCCATTGACAACAGTTTGGAGGTATTTCAGAGATATTATCCGAGTATTAAGGTCTCCGGATGCTTGCAGTGAAAATACCTGCACACCACTGAAAATGTCGACGAAATGCGCTGCCTGTCGTGTTTCGGGATGGAGATGTTCCATTCAGTCACGATACTTATTATTGACAACAGTAGTGGCCACTTCACTCTTCGCCCTCAAGCTTGCATTCAGCACACCCTCCCCCCCCCCCCCCTCTTCCTCTCCCTGAGCCATGTAGATTATAAGTAAGTTAAGATCACTCACGTTAAAATATGCAGTTACTAGTTTAATGAATATGAGATTAAATTTTATCTGCTGAACGCTTACAATGACTGTTAGATTGCAAAGTTTGACAGCAGCAAAAAATGGCAAGTTGTCTGTAAGCTGCCAATGCTAATTTGAGCTTCGCCTCTTTTAGATTAGATTAGATTAGATTAGATTAGTACTTGTTCCATAGATCATGAATAAAAGACACTTCGTAATGATGTGGAACGCGTCAGGTTAATAAAAGGTGTCTATACAAGATATTACATCTCTACTCGTTATCGGCACAAGTCGGCAAGTCGGTAAACTACGTGTCGACTTCTTATGTTTAGGACTGCTGCCCACTTCAGTGATCTAAATTTGTGACTCTCACACCCTCCAGATGTCACACACTCAGATTGGTACTACACGTTGTGTGTCGATAGAGTATCAACCAAAACACCGATTTAGTTCGTGCTGTGTGCCGTCTTCAAAAAGAACACGCGTAAACGGTAATTACAGGTAATATGAGACCTGCGGAACATAACAAATGTCTGTCTGTGAGTGATTGTTTCGTAGATTTCGCGTGAGTAAGTTGGTACAGCGTGAGGTCATCGTACCAAAGATACCGCGTTCGAACGCCACTGATGTCAATTTTTTTTAACGTTTACGCGTGAAACTGTTATAAAGGAGAACATTTTCCTGCCTTGTAAAAGCACTTTCCGGATTTCGTAGCAATGTGCTTTTGGCAGCCTACTTTCGCTTCGTTAACGGAAAGTAGGAAACCTACGGAGTACATTTGTAGTGTTAGGTGTGGTGTTCTCTCGAACTGTGTGACAAAACACCAGACCAATATATACAAAAGTACTCCACAGGTTTGCTACTTTCAGCTAACGAAGAGAAAGCAGGCTGCAAAAAAGAACATTGCTACGAACACCGAAAAGTCCTTTTACAAGTCAGGAAAATGTTCTCCCTTGTAACAGTTTCACGCGCAAGCAGTTAAAAAAAATTGACGTCAGTGGCGTTCGAATGCAGCATCTTTAGTACGATGACCTCACGCTCTACCAACTCATCCACGCGAAGTCTACGAAACAATCAGTCACAGATACGCCTTTGCTGTGCTCCGTACTTCTAGTGTTACTTTTAGATACCACTTACGCATGTTTCGACTGGACGACAGCACATAGCACAAACTAAATCGGTGTTTTGGTTGATACTCTATCGATATACAACGTCTGGTCAGATCTGAGCGTCTGACATCTGGAATTTGGGGTGTCAGTGGAGGATCATGGGCCTAAATTGCATGGCGGCCAGAAAACATAATGGAAAATCCCCGTTCCTTACCTTTTAATGTACACATACCTAACGAGCACAACCAGCAGCACCACTATTGCTACAAAATGTTTTATTTGTGTAGACCGATTTGTCCATCCGTTTCAGATGCTCAGTTCTAGTTTCAGCTCCGTAAAGCAATCACCTGATTTTTGATAGCGCCGTCAGTGAAGTCGTGTTTTTGGTGTGTGTTACAAAAATGGAACAGCGGAATTTAGGGCAACGTTGTGCCATCAAGTTTTGTGACCTCTGAAAAATAGAAACAGGCCTATGGGGAACATTTCTTATCAAGAGCACAAGTTTTTCGCTGGCCGTTTTTGGAAGGCCGATAACACGATGGAGGTGAACCTCGCACAGGGAGACCTTCAGCTTCACAGACGTCGAGCGTGTGCGTGCTCTTGTGGGATCAGACCGACGTTTAATAGTGACGCTGATGGGTTACCTGTTAAAATTAAACATATCCACTGCACATGCACATGCAAAGGGTTTGTGCCATAATCGAAGAAACATGTGCATTGATGTCCTCGAGAGAATTCAGAATGATGACGAATGGTTCAGTCGATTCTGAGACAAAGTGAGGAGTCTAACCTAACCTAACCTAACTGAGACATCTCGACAGTATAAAGCTCGAATGAGCAAATCAAAGAACAAAACAAGGCTGATCTGATCATAAGATGAAAGCTTTCACGACCGAATGACATCCTCAGAGCCGGTCCTCCGCTGAGTCTTGAGTCGGCAGGACCACGACCTTACATCCCGAAAAGTTGCCAGCACTAATGCTGATCTGCTTTTTTGGCAGAAAAACTGTCAACCAAGTATTTTACGAAGATGTGCTTGAAAGGCTCAGGAAAAGGGTGTATCGAGTGAGACCAGTGACTGCAGCCGAGTGGATGCTGCATTATCACAACGCCTCATGTGACACAGCTACTTACTAGACGAAATTTGTGACTTCAAAAGGCATTTCTTTCGTTCCACAGACTCCCTGTTCATCTTATCTGGCCGGCCGCGGTGGCCGAACGGTTCTAGACGCTTCAGTCTGGAACCGAGCGACTGCTACGGTCGCAGGTTCGAATCCTGCCTCGGGCATGGATGTGTGTGTTGTCCTTAGGTTAGTTAGGTGTAAGTAGTTCTAAGTTCTAGGGCACAGGTGACCTTCGACGTTAAGTCCCATAGTCCTCAGAGCCATTTTGAACCATCTTATCTGAGTCCTTGTGACTTTTTTCTTTTCCCAAAATTGAAAAAATGTCTTAAAAGGACGTCATTTTGGGACTTTGGAAAACATTCCACAGTTTGTGACCGACATTTTATAGGCGCTACCAGTTGAAGCCTTTCAGCACTTCTATCAAGACTGGGCACAACGACTCCACCAGTGAATAGCTGCGAAGTGAACTACTTTCAAGAGGAAAATATAATTGTTTGAAAAAAATTTAAAAATTTGGTAGATGAAAAATCAGTTAGTTACTTTTCTTACAAACTTTGTAAATGACCTAGGGGGATAACATCGGAAGCTCTATGAAGCTCGTGACGGATGGTGGTGTTGAATGTTGTAGAGGAATAGTAACGCTAGAAAATTGTACCGAAATGCAGGAAGACCTGTAAAGGACCGACGTTTCGTGCTGGTGTTTGAGTTGACTCTCACCTTAAGGAAACGCACCGTATTTAGTATAAACATGAGTAATAACCCATTGTTGTACGGTTACGCTGTTGTCAAACAGTCACATCCATTAGGTATCGGGAGCTTATGGAACGACTTAAAGTGGGACGATCACTTAAAACTAATCATAGGAAAGGCATATACCAGACTGAGATTCTTTGAAAGAACGGTAGGCGATCCAAAAAGGAGATAGCGTTACTCTGGGATCCCTGCCAGATAGGACTGATGAGGAGAATAGAGAAGATCCAAGGAAGTTCAGCGCGTTATATTACAAGTTCATTTAATAAGCGCGGAAGCGTCACGACTCCAGTGGCAGACGCTGCGAGAGAGGCATTCTGCATTCCTTTTTTTCCGCCTTTATTGGATTTCGATTCTCCCCAAAGGGGGCGGGCTGGCAGCAGCTTAGCACGCCGCTCTTCAGCCTACAGAATTTTTAAAACATAAGAAGATAAGAAACAATTAAAGCAGGCGATAAAACAGTGACGTAGAATGTAAAACGCCGGAAAATTGTGGAAAGTTAAAACATAAAACTAATGGTGGGCGATGATAATAAAATACACAGGAAACAGACAGGGAAAAAGTAGACAGACAATTAAAAAACCACAGCGACAGTCTGGATTCTGTTCGCAAGAGATATAAAAAAAATCACTCCCTGCGACAGCATGATGTCCGTTCGCAACACTTCGGAAAAGGCGCACAACACTTAACAATCACTTGGAACACTGCACTAAAAGGTCAGCACGAAGATGACACTCCACAGGCAAGGGCAGATGGTAGGGGGGACGTGGACAGAGGATGGGGGAAGAAAAAAGGGGAGGAGAGGAGAGGAAAAAACAAAAGGCGTGGGAGGGGGACGACGAAGGGAGATGACCCAGAAGGGGGGAACAGGGTAGATGCAAGAGGGAATGGGGAAAGGCAAAGGAAGGAAAATGGAAAAGGACGTGAGGGAGAGAAGAGGGGCTGAGAGAGGGGTAGGTGGGGAAGTGGGGGTGAGGATCAGAGTTGATAGGAGGGATAAATGGAGGGAGAGAGGGCATCATCCGAGAGGGGGAGTTGATGGAAGCCACCTTGGGAAAGGAGATGAAAGGTGTAGAGATGCAGGGTAGGGGGGACACAAAAGTAAAGACGTGGCAGAGGGCAGGGGTTGGAGAGGAGAGGAGCAACCAGGGGATGGGGGGGGGGGGGGTGATATCAAGGTGGTGGGAGGAGTAGAGGACACAGATATGTTCAAGGAATAGGAGCAGATGGGGGAAAGGAATGAGGTCGTAGAGGATCCGTTCTGCATTCTGGCATACTATTACTTTTAAAATTCTGAGAGCATACATTGCTACAAGAGTTAACTAATATAATGCTTAGTCCTACGTACTGTGGAGCAGGATTTCGGTGGGAGTGGAGTCTGGCATACAATCAGGGGCTTTCAGTAAGTAGTGCAGAATTTTTTTTTTTTTTTTCGGCCAGTTTCGCCGGAAAAATGCATTTCTTGTGGAGCATCGTGGAATATTTCAGCTTCAGCCCTTATGCTTTCTTGAAAATCTGGTAGGTGGCGGCGCTATGTGTAGCCTTGTAAAGGGGCTCACCACCCTGCTGGAGCAAATGTAATCTCGATGTCTTGCTCACTTGCTAGAACGACAATTCACAGGCGCTGCCTGATACATAAAATATCTTTGCAGTTGTCAAAAGAGAGCTGCAATAGAGTCGCAGTTCAGAGCAGTCTCTGCAACGGTTGCAGTCGCTCGCAGCCACCATGTAGTTGTAGTCTATCGCTGTTAGAACAAATTGTAAAATTTTATTCTATGAAACTGAATAATAATTGTGATCAGCCGCAAAGCTAAATGATACCATGGAATGAGATGATGATGAACAAATGAATAATTGTTAATATAATGAAAAATCAACAGTGTAATTAAGTCAATCATCTATTGTAAGGTAAATTTTATTATTTTTATTAGCATGCGCCTAGTTAAGACACTTGCCTGAGATGTTAATATGAATTTGTTTCAATCTTTTCTTTTGTGATTCGTCAGCACCAGTTGACCCAGATTTGTAATATATTCAATTTTCCCGTGTAATGAATTGTATATATTTATCAATAAAGTAAAAAATTTTCAGATTATAATTGTTTTTAGCAGTCAACTATAAAAATATAATTTCCCCTTAAGTCACTGCCAGACCCGATCCAGTCATTTATCTAAATTAAAATATTCCAGAATTTTTGTCAGACCATAGTCATGTGTTCTTTAGTAATCAGACGACCAGATGTGCAGCTGTGTCACTAAGTAAAGTCAGTTTTTGTCGTAATTCAGATCTCAGACAAATGTTATCCAGTATTAGTAGATAGGCCAGCATTGCGCTAAGCTGTGCCATTTACGAACAGTTATAAAGACAGCTTTATTCGGCGACACCATCACGAGGTAAGAATTTTTCAGGCCTTGCCGCAGTGGATACACCGGTTCCCGTGAGATCACCGAAGTTAAGCGCTGTCGGGCGTGGTCGGCACTTGGATGGGTGACCATGGCGGCCGCCATGCGCTGTTGCCATTTTTCGGGGTGCACTCAGCCTCTTGATGGCAGTTGAGGAGCTACACGCCCAAATAGTAGCAGCTTCGGTCAAGAATACCATCATAACGACCGGGAGAGCGGTGTGCTGACCCCACGCCCCTCCTATCCGCATCCTCCACTGAGGATGACACGGCGGTCGAATGGTCCCGGTAGGCCACTCGTGGCCTGAAGATGGAGTGTTTTTTTTTATTTTATTTCTCGCGGAGAGATTCAGATTGATTTCAGAGGGCCATGGCGTAGCACTGCTTACATTCAAATTTATCAGTTTCTCATGAGTTAAAATTTATCAGTTTTCATACATCAGAATTTAATTACCCAAATTTAATTATTTTTATTTTTTATTTTATGTTCAGGAAGGTTAGACATCATTATTCTATATTTTTTATTTATATGGGATGGTTACAGCCTTCAAAATGGCGTTGTAAGGGAGGTGCGTTCCAGGCAGAAAGCTCTCATTAAGTTTCTTTTGGCAGAAAAGCAGAACATCGCAGATATTCATAGGCGCTTGCAGAAAGCGTACGGAGACCTGCCAGTGAAGAAAAGCACGGTGAGTTGTTGGGCGAGGCGTTTGTCATCAACGATACAAGGTCGGGTAAACTTGTTCGATCTCCCACGTGCCGCCCGGTCGCTCACAGCTGTGTCTCCTGCAATGTTGGAAAGTGTGGACACTATAGTTCGAGGCGATTGACGGGTCACAATCAAGCTCCTCGCTGCTCAACTAGACGTCTCAATTGGTAGTGCTGACACACTCGTCCACCAGTTGGGGGACTCGAAGGTGAGTGCCCGCTGGATTCCTCGCAGCCTAACAGAAGATTATAAAGAGCGACGAGTGACCATCTGTGGGGAGTTTCTTGCCCGTTACGAGGCTGATCGTGACAATTTTTTTGTCGAATTTCGTCACAGGAGATGAAACATGGGTTCATCACTTCGAACTAGAAACACTCCTCCGAAAAAAAGTTCAAAGCCGCACCCTCAATCGGTGAAGTTATGGCGACGGCCTTATGGGACTCTGAAGGTGTTATTCTGTTTGATGACCTCCCTGAGGGTGCAACCATTACTCTGAAGTGCATTTTCCTACCCTCAGGAACTTGAAAAATGTTTTCAGCTCCGTAGGAAGCAGTAGGTGGATGATGAGGAGATTATTGATGCAGCTGGACGTTGGCACTGACGTCGACTAGTAGAGTGGTACCATGGGGGCATACAAGCCCTCCCAGAAAGGTGGTGCGAGGCCGTCACATTGAACTGAAAGTATGTTGAAAAATTAGTTTTTGCAGCCAAAAGAGTGGGAAATAATATGATGTACTGGAATCCTGAATACAACTAACCTTCTTTCATGAAAAAAATGTGTTGCATTAGTTATTGAGCGACTCTCATTGTGCACACACCAACCAATATAGTTACTTCACCCCATTGAGACTGCTTTACAAAAGGGGCAGTCAGTATAACCTACAACAGCACATACAGGTCAACAAGGGAGCACAACGACACCCCAGTATGATCAACACCTTAAGCAAACACTCAATAACCAAACATGCATCAATTATCAAGAGTGGCCGTGCGGTTTGAGGCGCCATGTCACGGACTGCGCGGCCGCTCCCACCGGAGGTTCGAGTCCTCTCTCGGGCATGGGTGTGTGTGTTGTTCTTAGCATAAGTTAGTTTAAGCAGTGTGTAAGTCTAGGGACCAATGACCTCAGCAGTTTGGTCCCTTACCTATTCACACACGTTCGAACATTTGAATTATCAAGATCCACAGAAACTCAAATTGAACCCGTAAAAGCTTATTACTAAAATACAGTTCCTCAGATAAAAATTGCCTGACAGTATACAGGCCCTACACAGTCTCACCACAGCTCATCAAAATACAATCCACTTATACAATACAACGCACATCAAATTACAGGCCCAATAGCGTCCCCATCGTTTCATTGGTTCGAAATCTTGGCAATACACTAAAGCCACCACAGACTCCAAGGTCAGCACTAGAAAATGGCCACAAGTCACTCTTACGCACAACCTACCGCTTATTGTAACGGAAAACTTCTTCCCAGGAACGTTTCCCAACTCCCATCTGCCGTATCCTCTAGTAAACGCCGTCTGCTACTCCAGCAAACAACGCCTTACTTAACAGCAGGCCAGACCCAACATTGGTGGGCCCCAAACCCACTTTTTTGCTGCCTCTACGCTATTCCCTCCGATTCCAGGTGGCACTCCCGAGCGGCCTCCAGAACGTGTTTGCTTTCGCCAGCAGATTCCAGGTGCGGCTGCCTCATGCTGGCCTGTGGTCGCCTGTCCTCTGTCACACAAAGCCGTAAGGACACCGGCACATCCTCAGCCGGTCCCTGCGATACCAAACGAGCTCAGTTGTCACGCCAGTGTTCGGCAGCCAGCGATGCACCGCAGACTTGCTAGACATTTCCCACGGCACACAGTGGAACAGAATACTGAAAACCTGGCCAAAAATTGAGAATCTTCTCCAATATTGCCAAAAGTGGGTATAATGGCTGTTCTTATACTTTTGACAATGATTTTTATATCAAAATTGAAAAACTTAAAATTTCGGGTCCAATATGGTGAAAAGAATCTGGAGAATGAAGCGGACAAAAAATGTTTACGGCGAGCGTCTATAATTTTAATGGTAAACTTTATCGCAAAACTGCCTCTATTACTGTCTTTACTACCGAAAACATTTATTAGTACCAGAAGTTTAGAGTTTTATAAGTCTCGAACTATCAGTTTAATAAGTCACGGCTGCAAAATACTAAAACGAATTCCTTACAGACGAATGGATAAACTGACAGAAGCCGACCTCTGGGAAGATCAGTTTAGATTCCGTAGAAATGTTAGAACACGCGTGGCAGTACTGACCCTACGATTTATCTTAGAAGATAGGTTAAGGAAAGGCTAACCTACGTTTCTAGCATTTGTAGACTTAGAGAAAGCTTTTAACAATGTTGACTGGAATACTCTCTTTAAAATTATGAAGGTGGTAGAGGTAAAATGCAGGAAGCGAAAGGCTATTTACAATTTGTACAGAAACCAGATGGCAGTTATAAGAGTCGAGGGGCACGAAAAGGAAGCAACGGTTGAGAACGGAGTAAGACAGAGTTGTAGCCTCTCCCCGATGTTATTCAATCTGTCTATTGAGCAATCAGTAAAGGAAACAAAAGAAAAATTCGGAGTAGGGATTAAAATCCATGGAAAAGAAATAAAAACTTTGAGGTTTGCCGATGACATTGTAATTCTGTCAAAGACACCAAAGGAACTGGGAGAGCAGTTGAACGGAATGGACGGTGTCTTTTTGTAAGGAGGATATAAGGTGAACAACAATAAAAGCAAAACGAGAATAATGGAATGTAGTCGATTTAAATCAGGTGATGCTGAGGGAATTAGATTAGGAAATGAGGCACTTAAAGTAGTAGGTGAGTTTTGCTATTTGGGGAGCAAAATAGCTGAAGATAGTCGACGTAGAGAGGATATAAAATGTAGGCTTGCAATGGCAAGGAAAGCGTTTCAGAAGAAGAAAAATTTTTTAACATCGAGTATAAATCTGAGTGTCAGGAAGTCTTTTCTGAAAGCGTTTGTATGGAGGTGAAACGGACGATAAATAGTTTAGACAGGAAGAGAATAGAAGCTTTCGAAATGTGATGTTACAGAAAGATGCTGAAGATTAGATGGGTAAATCACGTAACTAATGAGGAGGTACTGAAAAGAACTGGGGAGAATAGGACTTTGTGGCACAACCCGACTAAAAGAAGGGATCGGTTGTTAGGACACGTTCTGAAGCATCAAGGGATCACCAATTTGGTATTGGAGGGAAGCGTGGAGGGTAAAAATGTAGAGGGAGACCAAGAGATGAATACAGTAAGCAGATTCAGAAGGATATAGGTTGCAGTAGTTACTCAGAGATGAAGAGGCTTGCACAGGATAAAGCAGGATTGAGAGCCGCATCAAACCAGTCTCTGGACTGGAAACAACAGCAACAAGTCTTCTTAATATTCCTCTTTTTGTGCTTCTAGTTATTCATCTTCATCTACTTCTTAATCTCCTTCCCCACCGAGATTTGTATCCTATTCATCATCCTCGGCATCTCATTCCTCGTAATCCTCTACAGCAGATACCAGGAGGGTAACAGCTTCCGACCACAAAGTGTTCACTTTCCTCGGAGATAGTTTCCGCAGAGAAGAAGTATAGGGGCCATTTGTTGACAGAAGTCTCCGGAATACATCCTCCACATTTTTACGCGAGACGACTTTTGGGCAAAGCTTAGACGGTATTGCCTTATTGTTTGTTGATTACTTCGCATCTTCCGACCGCTGGCCGTTTGGTAAAATTGTAACAGCTATTATACCTGGTCCGTGGATCAACAGTTTATCGACTCCTGGTGGCAGATTGTACCATGAGTACTCTTTCATATAATGACTGGCTGTTGCAATGGCGTCGTGAACTTTTCAGCCTCAGTTTCTTTTTTCTTCGCGTACACGACGGGATTTTACGACTGTCACTTAAAAAGCGGCTTAAGGCGATGTTGTGGCTAGTAGCTGGATTATAAGACTGATTCGCGAAGATAATAGTGTAGAGGGCGTACGGAAATTCCCGTTACAAACTTCAAGGAATTAGAGACGGAAGAAAGTACCTAACACTTTCAACAGGAATCCATGTCGGGAAACGTACCGTTTCCGTTCTATGACGGTTTCATTTCAGATGTTTAACTCATCCACTTCCGCTTGAGGAATTGAATTAGGCGAGATGCAGTACAATTATTGGGTAACAATACGAAACATAACGGAATGTCCTTGTATCAGTTAAGTGCTTAATTTGTATTAACACTTAAACATTACGTGTTTACATTGATCCAAAACAAAAAATAACCCAGCAGTCCGTACATAAAAACACTACTGATGCATTAGAACAGCAGATAAATGTGGTGACCACCAACGTTTTTACAGACATTGTGCTTACGAAGTAGAATGCACATTCTCCATCCCACTTGGTGTCTGTTCAGTTTCCAGCGCAATGGCCAGAATTCACCGCAGCAGGTCTCCTTGTGTCTCTACAAGGAGGCTCATAAATTAAGCAAAGCAGACGTTAAATGAAATCAGATGACAGCCCAACGTAATGCACGTCATCCTGTCTATTCTATCAGGACAAGTGACTGTTGAGACTGTTTTGCTCTTTCCCTCAGCAGACATGGACGCGTTACACATCTGAATTGAAACTGTCGTAGATCGGAAACGGTACGTTTCCGGACATGGGTATTCATGTTACTATGTGCTCACTCCCCTCTACAAGTCATATAAGTCTGTAACGGGCATTTCCGAACAAACTGTATACTTAAGGGCGGAATGTCGTGAAATATAGGACTCGTTTTTTCACTAGCATTTTACGATTTTCTTGTTGGCCTTTCGGTAAAAAGTTAATTAACTAAAATCGGTTGTTAATTATGAACAAGTAATGAAATAAGTGTTCGTAATTAAGTACATACTTTCTAGAATAGCCTCCATCTAAAAAAATTAGTCTGATTTCGCTGAACAAAAATATTTCATCGACACGACGCAGTTCGATTTTACACAGAGTACGCGAAGGAACTTGCCCCCCTTCTTGCAGCGGTGTACCGTAGGTCTCTAGAAGAGCGCAGCGTTCCAAAGGATTGGAAAAGGGCACAGGTCATCCCCGTTTTCAAGAAGGGACGTCGAACAGATGTGGAGAACTATAGACCTATATCTCTAACGTCCATCAGTTGTAGAATTTTGGAACACGTATTATGTTCGAGTATAATGACTTTTCTGGAGACCATAAATCTACTCTGTAGGAATCAGCATGGGTTTCGAAAAAGACGATCGTGTGAAACCCAGCTCGCGCTATTCGTCCACGAGACTCAGAGGGCCATAGACTCGGGTTCCCAGGTAGATGCCGTGTTTCTTGACTTCCGCAAGGCGTTCGAAACAGTTCCCCACAGTCGTTTAACGAACAAAGTAAGAGCATATGGACTATCAGGCCAATTGTGTGATTGGACTGAAGAGTTCCTAGATAACAGATCGCAGCATGTCATTCTCAATGGAGATAAGTCTTCCGAAGTAAGAGTGATTTCAGGTGTGCCGCAGGGGAGTGTCGTAGGACCGTTGCTATTCACAATATACATAAATGACCTGTGGATGACATCGGAATTTCACTGAGGCTTTTTGCGGATGATGCTGTGGTATATCGAGAGGTTGTAACAACGGAAAATTGTACTGAAATGCAGGAGGATCTGCAGCGAATTGACGCATGGGGCAGGGAATGGCAATTGAATCTCAATGTAGACAAGTGTAATGTGCTGCGAGTACATAGAAAGAAAGATCCCTTATCATTTAGCTACAATATAGCAGGTCAGCAACTGGAAGCAGTTAATTCCATAAATTATCTGGGAGTGGGCATTAGGAGTGATTTAAAATGGAATGATCATATAAAGTTGATCGTCGGTAATGCAGATGCCAGACTGAGATTCATTGGAAGAATCCTAAGGAAATGGAATCCGAAAACAAAGGAAGTAGGTTACAGCCCACTGCTTGAATACTGCTCAGTAGTGTGGGATCCGTACCAGATAGGGTTGATAGAAGAGATAGAGAAGATCCAACGGAGAGCAGCGCGCTTCGTTACAGCGAAAGTGTTACGGAGATGATAGATAAACTCCAGTGGAAGACTCTGCAGGAGAGACGCTCAGTAGCTCGGTACGGTCTTTTGTTGAAGTTCCGAGAACACACCTTCACCGAGGAGTCAAGCAGTATATTGCTCTCTCCTACGTATATCTCGCGAAGAGACCATGAGGATAAAATGAGAGAGATTAGAGCCCACACAGAGGCACACCGACAATCCTTCTTTCCACAACCAATACGAGACTGGAATAGAAGGGAGAACCGATAGAGGTACTGAAGGTACCCTCCGCCACACACCGTCAGGTGGCTTGCGGAGTATGGATGTAGATGTAGATGTACTTTCCCATCCCTGCTAGGTCAGCGCGCGGGTTACAGGTGAATGCCGTTATGATACTGAAACAGCAGGCCGCTTGTAAGACAGGGACCCATTAATCCCAACATTACTCTAGCCAATCTATTAAATCAAACTTCTTAAAATCCGCACTTTCCTTCCATATGGCCACATTTCTCGGATTCTGACCCAATGCGCTGCGGCCGGACACTGGCTTCCAGAAGATGTGGCTGATTCCGTACCAGTTGTGCAATCCATCTGTACCGAACTGCGTTCACTGCAGCAAATCCATGGGACAGCCACACGATGCTGAATACCCTCGGTTGGCGCACCGTGCAAGGACCGCGGCGCCGTGCAGTGACTTGTCGAGTGCTGCCCACAGCGACTTGGCACAGCCTCCCAGGCGAAGATTCCGCTCCGGTTCCAGCTGGCATTAGGCACCCTGCACCGCCAGAACACACCTCGGCGCGGCGCTGCGTCCGACAACTAGTAGAGAGCCTGTAGAGGGAGACAGTTGCATCACCCGTGGTCTAGGGGTAGCGTCTTCGGTCCCGGGTTCGATCCCCGCCACTGCCTAAATTTTGATAAATAATCAGCATTGGCGGCCGAAGACTTCCGGCACAAGAAGTCAGCCTCATTCTGCCAACGGTCTTGTCAAAGAGGGCGGAGGAGCGGATAGAGGTTCAGGGCACTCTCTTGTCCTAGGGGTGGGAAATTGCCCCTAAAGGCGGAAGAATCAGCAATGATCAACGACATGAGGATGCAGAAGGCAATGGAAACCACTGCATTAAAGACACATAACGTGTATCCACAGGACATGTGGCCCGTAATTGAAGAAGTGTCATGATGATCTCTCCATTGGCAAAAGATTCCGGAATAGTCCCCCATTCGGATCTCCGGGAGGGGACTGCCAAGGGGGAGGTTATCATGAGAAAAAGATTGAATAATCAACGAAAGGATAACGTTCTACGAATCGGGGCGTGGAATGTCAGAAGCTTGAACATAGTAGGGAAACTAGAAAATCTGAAAAGGGAAATGCAAAGGCTCAATCTAAATATAGTAGGGGTCAGTGAAGTGAAGTGGAAGGAAGACAAGGATTTCTGGTCAGATGAGTATCGGGTAATACCAACGGCAGCAGAAAATGGTATAACAGGTGTAGGATTCGTTATGAATAGGAAGGTAGGGCAGAGGGTGTGTTACTGTGAACAGTTCAGTGACCGGGTTGTTCTAATCAGAATCGACAGCAGACCAACACCGACAACGATAGTTCAGGTATACATGCCGACGTCGCAAGCTGAAGATGAACAGATAGAGAAAGTGTATGAGGATATTGAAAGGGTAATGCAGTAGGTAAAGGGGGACGAAAATCTAATAGTCATGGGCGACTGGAATGCAGTTGTAGGGGAAGGAGTAAAAGAAAAGGTTACAGGAGAATATGGGCTTGGGACAAGGAATGAAAGAGGAGAAAGACTAATTGAGTTCTGTAACAAGTTTCAGCTAGTAATAGCGAATACCCTGTTCAAGAATCACAAGAGGAGGAGGTATACTTGGAAAAGGCCGGGAGATACGGGAAGATTTCAATTAGATTACATCATGGTCAGACAGAGATTCCGAAATCATATACTGGATTGTAATGTGTACCCAGGAGCAGATATAGACTCAGATCACAATATAGTAGTGATGAAGAGTAGGCTGAAGTTCAAGACATTAGTCAGGAAGAAGCAATACGCATAGAAGTGGGATACGGACGTACTAAGGAATGACGAGATACGTTTGAAGTTCTCTAACGCTACAGATACAGCATTAAGGAATAGCGCAGTAGGCAGTACAGTTGAAGAGGAATGGACATCTCTAGAAAGGGCCATCACAGAAGTTGGGAAGGAAAACATAGGTACAAAGAAGGCAGCTGCGAAGAAACCATGGGTAACAGAAGAAATACTTCAGTTGATTGATGAAAGGAGGAAGTACAAACATGTTCCGGGAAAATCAGGAATACAGAAATAAAAGTCGCTGAGGAATGAAATAAATAGGAAGTGCAGGGAAGCTAAGACGAAATGGCTGCAGGAAAAATGTGAAGACATCGAAAAAGATATGATTGTCGGAAGGACAGACTCAGCATACAGGAAAGTCAAAACAACCTTTGGTGACATTAAAAGCAACGGTGGTAATTCCACTGTTAAATGCAGAGGAGAGAGCAGATAGGTGGAAAGAATACATTGAAAGCCTCTATGAGGGTGAAGATTTGGCGGATGTGAGAGAAGAAGAAACAGGAGTCGATTTAGATGAGATAGGGGATCCAGTATTAGAATCGGAATTTAAAAGAGCTTTGGAGGACTTACGGTCAAATAAGGCAGAAGGGATAGATAACATTCCATCAGAATTCCTAAGTGGCAACAAAACGACTATTCACGTTGGTGTGTAGAATATATGAGTCTGGCGACATACCATCTGACTTTCGGAAAAGCATCATCCATACAATTCCGAAGACGGCAAGAGCTGACAAGTGCGAGAATTATCGCACAATCAGCTTAGCAGCTCATGCATCGAAGCTGCTTACAAGAATATTATACGGAAGAATGGAAAAGAAAATTGAGAATGCGCTAGGTGACGATCAGTTTGGCTTTAGGAAAAGTAAAGTGACGAGAGAGGCAATTCTGACATTACGGCTAATAATGGAAGCAAGGCTAAAGAAAAATCAAGACACTTTCATAGGATTTGTCGACCTGGAAAAAGCGTTCGACGGTATAAAATGGTGCAAGCTGTTCGAGATTCTGAAAAAAGTAGGGGTAAGCTATAGGGAGAGACGGGTCATATACAATATGTACAACAACCAAGAGGGAATAATAAGAGTGGACGATCAAGAACGAAGTGCTCGTATTAAGAAGGGTGTAAGACAAGGCTGTAGCCTTTCGCCCCTACTATTCAATCTGTACATCGAGGAAGCAATGATGGAAATAAAAGAAATGTTCAGGGGTGGAATTAAAATACAAGGTGAAAGGATATCAATGATACGATTCGCTGATGACATTGCTATCCTGAGTGAAAGTGAAGAAGAATGAAATGATCTGCTGAACGGAATGAACAGTCTAATGAGAACATAGTATGGTTTGAGAGTAAACCGGAGAAAGACGAAGGTAATGAGAAGTAGTAGAAATGAGAACAGCGAGAAACGTAACATCAGGATTGATGGTCACGAAGTCATTGAAGTTAAGGAATTCTGCTACCTAGGCAGTAAAACAACCAATGACGTACGGAGCAAGGAGGACATCAAAAGCAGACTCGCTATGGCAAAAAAGGCATTTCTGGCCAAGAGAAGTCTACTAATACCAAATACCGGCCTTAATTTGAGGAAGAAATTTCTGTGGATGTACGTCTGGAGTACAGCATTGTATGGTAGTGAAACGTGGACTGTGGGAAAACCGGAACAGAAGAGAATCGAAGCATTTGAGATGTGGTGCTATAGACGAATGTTGAAAATTAGGTGGACTGATAAGGTAAGGAATGAGGAGGTTCTACGCAGAATCGGAGAGGAAAGGAATATGTGGAAAACACTGATAAGGAGAAGGGGCAGGATGATAGGACATCTGCTAAGACATGAGGGAATGACTTCCATGGTACTAGAGGGAGCTGTAGAGGGCAAAAACTGTAGAGGAAGACAGAGATTGGAATACGTCAAGCAAATAATTGAGGACGTAGGTTGCAAGTGCTACTCTGAGATGAAGAGGTTAGCACAGGAGAGGAATTCGTGGCGGGCCGCATCAAACCAGTCAGTAGACTGATGAAAAAAAAAAAGGGAGAGAGTGGCCAACCCGCAACCGGACGGCACGGCGGCCATTTTTCTGCCAAGCTGCGGGCGGGACTTTAGAATGGCCAGTAGTGTAGTAGTGGAGTACACACTCACCGAATCAAAAGCACAAGACAATATGGCGAAATCATTCGTTAAATGCCTTTCTTTACAGCTATAATATACTCATAGTAGCCTACTACGTACAGCACAGGAAAATTTGATACAGTGGCTGTAAAAATCATTCGTTACTTGCATTTATCTCCTTTAAAGTTCGTTTACTAGACATATTGCGATGAAAGTAACGTAAATAAAAAAAATATAGTGTATAGAATTTGTTTTGTATCGGAAGTGCATAACGCTAGAGATTTGACGTACCTGTATTACGTCAGATGAATGAAAGTCGTATGCAGTTGTTTACTTGTGACATGCAAAAAGTGTGAGACGTTTTAGTACTTCTTGTCACGTCTTCAAACTTTTTGCATGCCACAAGTAAACAACTGCTTACGATTTTATTTTATATATATGCTGAATGCCTCTCGTAGATAACAAACGAAAATGATTACAAAAATCAGGTAATGTTAAATGTAGGCTACTGTAATAACGACCAAATATAACTAGAAAACTACCGTATCCCTTCTACCCCACAGTAAGTAGGCCTATTAGAAACTGTCTTCAAGAGTACCTACAATTATTTACTACGAATAATGTTTCAGCAACCACGACAACTGCGGAAACCATGCTTACAACTTGCCTGCGTCAACAGTCAGGCACTAATACTGAAACCAAAATAATGCCTAGTGTTCTGATTCGGAACGAAATAAAGTTTGACGCTATAAAGTCGAATGAACATGGCACGATAATTACAGGAACTTTCCGTTTCCAGCAAGGACTGTCAGATAATGGCTTCAGAAAAGCTTGTGATGCTACCAGTAAGCACGAACTGTTAAAGAAATAAGAGCTTAAAAATGCAGTAAATTGGAACAACCAAATGCAGCACATGGCATCGTTTACGAACGTCTGCAGAACGAATTACAGATGTCAAAAACAATACTGTACAATTACTAACGTGTTTACTTCAAACATGTAGGCCTACCGACTTCATCGCAAAACGCTTCATTATTTCAAGTCGTATTTAACATCGCAAACGCTAATCACGTACTAAAAACGATATACAACTAAATCGAACATGTATGCACAACGGATAACAAGTCTCTCAATAATTCAAATACCTTTTAATCGTTTCCAAAAGTCCTCTAAACTTCAATTAAACTCAAAAGCACGGCAAACATCGGAAGCGCGAAAGACGTTTGGCAGAAAAATGGCGCCAATCACGGGCAACTTCACCTACGGCCACTCTCTCTGTATACAGGCTGTCTACAACTAGCCGATGCCCGCAACCTCTGGTGCGACTGGCGCGAGCTGCTGGCCGGGAAGAGAATTCAGGCAGGCAGCATGTCTCACACAGAGACCACTGAAATAAAACTGGAGTGACTCGAGCTCGGAGGCCTACCAACATTCGTTGTTCCCGTGCTCCATCCCCAGGTGGAGCACGAAAAGGGGGAAGACACAGCCGTGGACAAAGTGCCCTCCACCACATGGCATGACATGACTTGCTGAGTATAGACGTAGATGCAGATGTTAAGATATGTACCATGTTCTCTCACCCTGCACAGCACAATATACACTCCTGGAAATGGAAAAAAGAACACATTGACACCGGTGTGTCAGACCCACCATACTTGCTCCGGACACTGCGAGAGGGCTGTACAAGCAATGATCACACGCACGGCACAGCGGACACACCAGGAACCGCGGTGTTGGCCGTCGAATGGCGCTAGCTGCGCAGCATTTGTGCACCGCCGCCGTCAGTGTCAGCCAGTTTGCCGTGGCATACGGAGCCCCATCGCAGTCTTTAACACTGGTAGCATGCCGCGACAGCGTGGACGTGAACCGTATGTGCAGTTGACGGACTTTGAGCGAGGGCGTATAGTGGGCATGCGGGAGGCCGGGTGGACGTACCGCCGAATTGCTCAACACGTGGGGCGTGAGGTCTCCACAGTACATCGATGTTGTCGCCAGTGGTCGGCGGAAGGTGCACGTGCCCGTCGACCTGGGACCGGACTGCAGCGACGCACGGATGCACGCCAAGACTGTAGGATCCCACGCAGTGCCGTAGGGAACCGCACCGCCACTTCCCAGCAAATTAGGGACACTGTTGCTCCTGGGGTATCGGCGAAGACCATTCGCAACCGTTTCCATGAAGCTGGGCTATGGTCCCGCACACCGTTAGGCCGTCTTCCGCTCACGCCCCAACATCGTGCAGCCCGCCTCCAGTGGTGTCGCGACAGGCGTGAATGGAGGGACGAATGGAGACGTGTCGTCTTCAGCGATGAGAGTCGCTTCTGCCTTGGTGCCAATGATGTTTGGCGCGGTGCTGGTGAGCGCCACAATCAGGACTGCATACGACCGAGGCACACAGGGCCAACACCCGGCATCATGGTGTGGGGAGCGATCTCCTACACTGGCCGTACACCACTGGTGATCGTCGAGGGGACACTGAATAGTGCACGGTACATCCAAACCGTCATCGAACCCATCGTTCTACCATTCCTAGACCGGCAAGGGAACTTGCTGTTCCAACAGGACAATGCACGTCCGCATGTATCCCGTGCCACCCAACGTGCTCTAGAAGGTGTAAGTCAACTACCCTGGCCAGCAAGATCTCCGGATCTGTCCCCCATTGAGCATGTTTGGGACTGGATGAAGCGTCGTCTCACGTGGTCTGCACGTCCAGCACGGACGCTGGTCCAACTGAGGCGCCAGGTGGAAATGGCATGGCAAGCCGTTCCACAGGACTACATCCAGCATCTCTACGATCGTCTCCATGGGAGAATAGCAGCCTGCATTGCTGCGAAAGGTGGATATACACTGTACTAGTGCCGACATTGTGCATGCTCTGTTGCCTGTGTCTATGTGCCTGTGGTTCTGTCAGTGTGATCATGTGATGTATCTGACCCCAGGAATGTGTCAATAAAGTTTCCCCTTCCTGGGACAATGAATTCACGGTGTTCTTATTTCAATTTCCAGGAGTGTATTACAGTAGTGGTGAAACGGAGAATGTTTACACAAATCCAGCGGTGAAATAAAGTGAAATGTGTGTATTTATTCTCACCGACGGAGAAAATGCTAACACCAAGAAATAACTAAGGTAGAGTAATGAAATTTCGGGAATACATTTCTCTAGGTAAGATATTTAAGTGATTAAAGTTGCGAGATTAAAGGTGTACGTAAGCGCGAGAAAAACCATAGTAAACATTAAAAGCTGGTACATTAATAACCAGTGTAACCGCCAGGATGTTAAATGCAAGCACGCAGACGTGATTGCATTGTGTTGTACAGGTGCCGAATATCAGTTTGTGGCATGAGGTTTCGTGCCTGCTGCTCTTGGTCGGTCAGTACAGGGACGGTTAATGATGATTGTGGATGACGCTGGAGTTGTAGTCCGACGGTTGAATGGAGGCAGGTCTGATGATCGAGCAGGGCAAGGTTACACGTTGAAACTCTGTAGAGTATGTTGGCTTACAACAGCGGTATGTGGTCAAGGTTATCTTATTGCAAAACACTCCCTGGAACACTGTTCGTGAATGGCAGAGAAACAGGACAAGTCACTAGACTGTCAGACATTTTCAATTAGGGTGCATCGTATCAACATGAGAGTGCTCCTGCTGTCATGAGAAATCGCACCTCAGTCCACAACTCCGGGTGTAGGTCTGGTGTGTCTAGGCAACAGACAGGTTGCTTGCAGGCGCCGGCCGCGGTGGTCTAGCGGTTCTAGGCGCTCAGTCCGGAGCCGCGCGACTGTTACGGTCGCAGGTTCGAATCCTGCCTCGGGCATGGATGTGTGTGATGTCCTTAGGTTAGTTAGGTTTAAGTAGTTCTAAGTTCTAGGGGACTGATGACCATAGGTGTTAAGTCCCATAGGCCATTTGAGGTTGCTTGCAGGCGCTCATCTGGCCTCTTTCTAATCAACACACGGCCATCACTAGCACCGGGCCACAACCGGCTTTCATAATAAACACAACAGACCTCCACTCCTCCCTGAAATGAGCACTTTCTGGACACCACTTTGAAGTCGCAAACGGCGGTGATTTAGGGTCAGTGGAACGCACGCTACAGTGCGTCTGACTCAAAGCTGTCCTTGAAGTAAGCGATTTGTAACAGTTCGTTGCGACACTGTGGTGCTAACTGGTGCTCCAACTACTGCTGCAGACGCAGAGCGATGCTCCACAGCCATGCACAGAACATGACGTTCTTCCCTCTCGATAGTGCCGTGTGGCAGTCAGGTGCCCGGTCTTACTGCGACCGTACATTCTCATGCCCACCACTGCCAGAGATCATGCAAAGTGCCGAGTTTTTCTGCCGTATCGCAGCTCCTCGTAGCCCTACTAAGCGACCTAGCTCAAACTCTTTTAGCAGTTGATAATGGTCTCTTCGTCGTCTTAAAAGCATTCTTGACTGTCTTCAACTCACTATCTCCAGTCTCAAAGGTAGCCAACGCTCACGGTCGTTACAGCTCGTAATTCAAGAAACCTGATTTGCATCCTCTATAGGCGCTACCAGCGCCACTATAATGCAACTGGCGCCAAATCTGAATAGACGTCATCTTTGAGATGTATAAACACTCCTGCCAGCTATCGTTTATCTCGCACATTCCTTCTTGGTGCTGGGATTTTTTTTCGTCGTTGTATTTACATTCCCTGTACAGCGAGCACTGGCACTGATTACGTTGCTACTCTTCAGCTTTTGAACAAAACAACTAAAAATATGTATGCATTGATAACAATATAAGTGATAATTTGAAGCTTGGCGATGTGTGCAATCTTGAATCCCGTGAGTGTAATTCAGTCTCGCCTCCTGTAACTTTTTCCTACATGAAGACTGGGTGCAAACTGGACTGAAAGAGGAATTGTTTTGAGAAAGGAAGTGGGAAGAATATTGGAGAAAGTGAAGACGAAGGGCGCAGGTAGATGGTTTGGGGCCATAACTGCAGTTAAAGTTATCCTAGAAAAGGTTAGGTTATAGTCAACACTTTGAACGGAAGAGGCGGGATAGAGTATATCTGATATTATGACTATATGCCAACAGAATGTGAGAATAGGTGGATGATTGGACCAAGCGAGGTGGCGCAGTGGTTAACACATTGGACTCGCACTCGGGAGGCCGACGGTTCAAACCCGCTCCGACCCTCCAGATTTTGCGTAGTTTCCTGAACAGCTTCAGGCAAATGCCGGGTTGGTTCCTTTGAAAGGGTACTGACCATTTCCTTCCCCATCCTCGACACAATCCGAGCCTGTGCTCTGCCCTAATGACCTCGACGTCGACAGGACGTTGAAACCAATCTTCCTTCCTTTCTCCTTCCTGTATAATTGAATTGCAGTTTTCTTACCAAATAAACCGTAACACTCGATAGTTTGTAATGTAGACGTACATGTTGAATAACTAAGATAACAGGGTGACTACGACGAATTTCAGAGGATGCAGAACTTGTGATATAACTGGATGTTGACTGGGAACTCCCTCGTTAAAAAAATCTGGTCTCTGAACTAAATAGCTTGCTGTCGATCGATTTACGTTTGATTTATAAAGCCTTAGCTGCAAGAAATCGATAGTAATCAACCTAAAGGTGGACTGGAACATCTTTGATTACTGATTTCTTGGTGTACCAAATTTTCGTAATTAATTTCGATAAACATTAGTGAAAAAATGTTATCCGTCTGCTTTTGAAACGTAAATATGATATTGTGCTACAATGAAGTGACGGAATAAACCATTTCTACGAAAAATGTTTGCACATGCCGTACCTTTCTGATATCAGTATCATAACGCTGATCAGTTGACAAGTATTGTAATATCATCACTCCAAGTACATTTGCGATTCTAGTCGAAAACATGCATAATTAACTTCATCATATGATCTCAGCCATTAGAGTTTTACCAGCATTGCCGTAAAAACATTAGAACTATTAAGTATTCGCTGATTATGGGTGAAATTTTGTCAAATGAATATGTAGACGCCATTACGTGAATACATACGCTTCACAAAACTGAATTTCCGGTTACTGAAGCATTATACACGAAATAGATGGTATTTTTTTATACAAAAGAAGAAACGTAGCGGCTGACACGTGTTACAGACTTACGTCACATGTTTCATTATTTCGTAAACAGTTAATGACTTCCATATTGAGATGTCTATACATAGAAAGATAGATACATCCTCAGTGAGAAAATTCTCAAGGTTGTGGAACGTATCATAAAAACAAAAATACAGATTACATTATTTACAAACGAAGAGATATACTCCACAAATACTAAGAGAAATTACGCTCAAGGAAATGGAATAATTAGAACAATGTTGAAACGTTATTTTTCATTTAAAAGTTAATTATCGTTGCTAAATTTATGACTGATGGCTGGCGTTCTGGAGCCAAGAACTAACCGTACATATCAAACACTCTCATAAAACTGATCGAAGGGAATTTTTATGAGCCTCCGAATACGTGTCAAGATTTATTAAAAGACTGTCAATACTTCGTTTAGCTAACATTCTAATTTCATGGTACGGTGAGCATCATGTGACTCGTGTAACTGTTGTCAGTGTAGTCACTTGTAAAGGTGGTCAGTAGTCAAGGTGGGATGCTGAGTATCAGCTGTATAGAGGTTAATGACGAACTGTTTGTAGCTTAGATGTTCCGAATCGAGATGACAACACTTGATTATTCAGTAATGGAGATGTCCAATTGACAGTATAAACAGCAGTGATCATTCGTCAATAAAAAACCGACTGACATCTAAAGCGTAATTTCATTTCACATAGTCGCTTCCTATAGCACAATATTTGGCAGTGCGGGTCTTCTTTAACTGGGTGCGTGATTTCCCGGACAACATGAACTGCAGAAATTATTCAGTTTTATGTGACTGAGACTGGAAACTAGATGTACAGCGTAAGGTACTAGAGGCTTTAGGCATTTTTCAACCATAGTAGGATAACGGTTTGATGGTTGAGAAGCATTGTGATGAAGATGTTTGTTTTTTTTTTTTTTGTTGGGGGGGGGGGGGGGGGAGGAGGGCACTCAACTGCGCGGTTATCAGCGCCCGTACAAATTCCCAACCTTTGCTTAGCCCAATCTCGCCACTTTCATAAATGAGGATGAAATGATGAGGACAACACAAACACTCAGTCATCTCGAGGCAGGTGAAAATCGCTGACCCCGCCGGGAATCGAACCCGGGAGAAGCATTGTGTGACACATGCGGTGTTCGAACAATGTACGCTGATGAAGCTGAAGAAAGCTTTCTGCCGCCTTTCACAGACGTACTTTCCAATTCTGTCCTCTGGGAGTGACAGATGACGAGTTTAACACGACGCGGGCAGATTAGCGATGTGATTGATGAGCCGCGTAGCGCGGGTGACGTAATTAGCGGTGCCGCGTTCTGGGTTTTGTTCACCGAACTAGGCCCTTGATCTCGTCACTTTCATTCGAGAATAGCTGGCGTTTTCCTCCGTGCTGTTTCGGAGCAAAGAGCTGCGGGTTTTATCATCGATAAGAAGTGTAATCATCGTTAATGCCTACTTTAGGGATTTACTACGCTCATAAATGTCGAAAGGTCATTATTTCGGGTCTCGAGAACGGAGCAGCCAACGTTTGTTAACTTCTCCTTTAGAGCTTACTGTAGGTGAAGGACGTAGAAAAGACAGATTAGTGTTTAATGTCACGTCGACGGGGCGGTGATTAGAGACAGAACACAAGCTCAGATTGGGCAGTGGTGGGAAAGGAAATCGACCGTGCCCTTGCAAACGAAAACTATTGGCATTCACCTTAACCTGTAAAGGTGTAGCTCTAGGGAGCCTATAAAAAATTTTTATCCTTTTATTATTTTATTTCATTCATTATAATCGTATTTAGTAATAAATGCCATTATATTATTTCAATACATCTATTTACACATAACTTTTGCAATCTAATTTTACATGGTATCTTTGCTGTAAGAAGCCTGCATCAACTACTGTCGAAACTGAATGCTAGAGTGTTAGGGTTCAGTGAGAAAGACGGTGATCGTTGGAATGACGGCATGGGCGGTGGGTTGGGATTATGGATGGAAAAAACCGAATGGCTAAAACCGATACCGGTGTTTTAGTTCTGAATAATTACTATTTTTCGGGATTTGTTCGGTGTCGATTATAACAGGTTTTATTTATCTATGTTTTTAACAAATAACCTATAAAATAAACTGAAATACAAATTAGTCATAACAGAAGTACAAAATTTTTTTGTTTTCCATCGATCTTTTTTTAAAAAGCAGTAATTTTTATTGGTAAAATTTGCATTCGTTTGAGATATTACGGAATTATAGAAAACGGAAAAAGCGATCAGTGCTCTTTTAGTAACAATGCCGACCGAAATAAGCAAGAAACACTTATACATCTACATCTACATGGTTACTCTGCAATTCACACGTAAGTGCTCGGCAGAGGGTTCATCGAACCATTTTCATACTACTTCTCTACCATTCCACTCTCGAATGGCGCGTGGGAAAAAGGAACACTTAAATCTTTCCGTTCGACGTCTGATTTCTCTTATTTTTTATGATGATCATTTCTCCCTACGCAGGTGGCTGTCAACAAAATATTTTTGCATTCGGACGAGAAAGTTGCTGATTGAAATTTAGTAAACAGATCTCGCCGCAAAGGAAACCGCCTTTGTTTCAGTGACTGCCACCCCAACTCGCGTATCATATCAGTGACACTCTCACCCCTATTTCGCGATAACACGAAACGAGCTGCCCTTCTTTGCACTTTTTCGATGGCCCTCGTCTATCCTACTTGGTAAGAATCTCACACCACGCAGCAATATTCCAGCAGAGGACGGACAAGTTTAATGTAGGCTGTGTCTTTAGTGGGTTTGTCGCATCTTCTAAGTGTTCTGCCAACAAAGCCCAGCCTTTGTTTCGCCTTCCCCACAACATTATCTATGTGGTCTTTCCAATTTAAGTTGCTCGTAATTGTAATTCCTAGGTATTTAGTAGAATTGACAGTCCTTAGACCTCTACGATTTTTATCGGATACCCAAAATTTATCGGATTTCTTTTAGAACCCTTGTGGATGACCTCACACTTCTCTTTGATTAGTGCTAATTGCCACTTTACGCACCATACAGATATTCTCTCTAGATCATTTTGTAATTGGAATTGATCGTATGATGATTTTACTAGATGGAAAATTACAGCGTCATCTGCAAACAGTCTAAGGGGACTGGTCATATTATTACCTAGATCATTTATATACATCAGGAACAGCAGAGGGCCTATGACACTACCTTGCAGAACGCCAGATATCACAGCTGTTCTCCTCGATGATTTACCGTCTATCACTACAAACTGTGACCTCTCAGAGAGGAAATCACGAATCCAGTCACACAACTGAGACGATACTCCATATGCACGCAATTTGATTAATAGTCGCTTGTGAGGAACGGTATCAAAAGCCTTCTGGAAATCTAGGAATATGGAATCAATCTGAGATCCCTTGTCGACAGCGCTCATTACTTCATGGGAATGAAGAGTTAGCTGTGTTGCACAAGAACGATATTTTCTGAATCCGTGTTGGTTATGTGTGAATAAGTCATTTTCTTCAAGGTGATTCGTAATGTTCGAGTATAGTATATGCTCCAAAATCCTACTGCAAATTGAGGTCAGTGATATGGGTCTGTAATTCAATGGGTTACTTCTATTTCCTTTCTTGAATTTTGGTGTGACCTGTGCTACTTTCCAGTCTTTAGGAACAGACCTTTCGTCAAGTGGGCGGTTGTATATGATTGCTAAGAAAGGCGCTATTGTGTCTGCATAGTCTGAAAGGAACCTGATTGGTATACCATCTGGACCGGAAGACTTGCTTTTCTTAAGTGATTTGAGTTGTTTCGCAACACCTAAGATATAGACTTTTATGTCACTTATGCTAACAGCTGTCCTGGTTTCGAATTCTGGAATATTTACTTCATCTCCTTTCATAAGAACTGCTGAGACAATAATGTCCCTGTTTCCGTGTGTCGTGGCTTAAGGCACGTGTGTACGTGCAGCGTACAAGACTTGCCCCCACCTTCTCTATACAAAACTTTCTCGCTGAAGTCGCCGGAGGTCCCTTGTGTTGCAGAATGGCACCACCCCTAAACCACAAATATTTTTGCGAACTGACGTAGCAATGAAATATAATGCTTCATTTGCCTTAAAAAATTATAGGTTTGTCTGGCGTTTCTATGAAGTAAAAAAAGGGGAAGGAAATTGTGATAACAGTAATACATTAAACTCTTAAACAACTCATTCGTAGTACAGGGTGATCAAAAAGTCAGTATAAATTTGAAAACTTAATATACCAAGGAATAATGTAGATAGAGAGGTAAAAATTCACACACGTGCTTGGCATGATATGGGGTTTTATTAGAACAAAAAAAAACAAAGTTCACAAAATGTCCGACAGATGGCACGTGAAAGATCTCTTGCGCACGTCATTTGGTGATGATCGTGTGCTCAGCTGCCACTCTCGTCATGCTTGTCCTCCCAGGCCCCCAGACCTCAGTCCGTGCGATTATTGGCCTTGGGGTTATCTGAAGTCGCAAGTGTATCGTGATTGATCGGCATCTCTAGGGATGCTGAAAGACAACATGCGACGCCAATGCCTCACCATAACTCCGGACATGCTTTACAGTGCTGTTCCCAACATTATTCCTCGACTACAGCTATTGTTGAGGAATGATGGCGTACATAATGAGGATTTCCTGTAAAGAACATCATCTTTGCTTTGTCTTACTTTGTTATGCTCATTATTCCTATTCTGATCAGATGGATCGCCATCTGTCGGAAATTTTTTGAACTTTTGTATTTTTTTGGTTCTAATAAAACCCCATGTCATTCCAAACAAGTGTGTCAGTTTGTACCTATCAATCTACATTATTCCGTGATATATTCAGTTTTCAAATTTATACTGACTTTTTGATTACCTGGTATACAATAAAAATAGAAGGTGACTGATCTGCTGCCTGTGTCTACAGAATATCCCTTTATCTGCTCGTAACCCTTGAAAACTGACAAATTAACACGAGAAACAGAGTTCTTCAATGTCAGTTGTCACATTTCAGCACTGTCTATTGGTAATTCCCAAAGAGCGGAATGATCTCACATTACAACTTGATTTTTGAGTAGAGTTCCTAGAAATTATAATCAGATATCACTTTTCGAGGAAAGTAGCGAGTGGTGGTTTTCTTTTATCCCTATTTAACGTAATATTTTAATGCTATGTATTTTTAAATTGAGAGAGTCAAAATTTTTCAATCTTTTTTCGATTTCTTTTATTACAGCAAATAATAAGAATAAAAAATCGAAAATCGATTATTTCAGGAACCGGTTATTTTGAACAGTTTGAACAGTCAGGTAAAACCAGCGTGGGAAAAAAAAACAATATGACTGAAAACTGATTATTCCAGCGATAACCGCTATCCCTAATGAGATTTCGTGTGTGAAGTCCTGGATGAAGCATTTAAAGTAGTATATGCGCCTATCAATGTGATTACTGTTGAGTCAACTGTGGACTGCGTGCTGTGCTCTCATTCCTGGTTGAACTGAGACAGTGTTCGCGTGTGCAAGGGATGCCTACCGGTCGACCGCTGATCAGTGTTACAAGGACTCTGCTTTGATGTGAATAATCTTTGAACTGCTTCGTGTCACACAATGAATTGAGGTTGTTTCGTAGGTGCCATGGATACCATATAGACAAATATACTTCGTAAACAAGTCAGAGCCATGTATTTCAAAACTGTGCAATTGCAGAACTGCAGTCTCATGACGTTAAGCTCCCGGCGGCAGCTGCCACAGTACAGAAGTCGTATCAGTAACTGGAACAGGTGTATAACAGACCTGGAGACATCATTTCCAAGGCGCCGTCGTCGCCGCAGTGCCTCGGTGCTCTGCAATAAGGACAGACGCAACCAAAGTGGAGATTTTTCAAACAGTCTACTAAACACGATGAACAGGATCTCAATTGCAAAAGTAGTGTACTATGTGTTTTGTCTCTAAAGTAAAATGTTGTCCCAGAAGTAATACTCGGATTGTCTTAGACCGACAGTGTTATCACGGATTACTGCAACAGTATCAACATCCAAATGTAGTATTTGCTTCACATTCCTCTCTATAAATTTTCTGTTTGGTTATAAAATTGAAGTCACACGTGCTCCCATTCATTCAATGAATTTCTCAAGTTCCATATATTCTGATTTTCAGTAATAAATAATGTAGATTATTAACTAGACATATTTGCAAACCGCCACCATATGGTGTGTGCGTAAACGCGCTTTGCTCTTATTGGTCGATAACGCAGCAGGTGCTGCTTTAAAATCTGACAGCTGGAGTACACGTCTTTGGGAACGCTTTGTCTCCAATGTTATTCGAGGTGCATAGGCTGGACGCATCAGCGTATTTCGAGTTACTGAGTGCGTTTCGTGGTGCGTGTACTCTTATTATTCAACAACGTTGGTTCTATACATTTGCGAGAGATATATTTAATGTCACAGAATGACGTTTACTTCATTTTCTTGACCATACTTTCTTCATATTTGAGTAGTGGTGCAGGGAGAGTATAGGAGTATATCTTTGTTGATTTTGAGTTAGTAGAGTAGACAGTAGTAATCTCAGAATACAACCTGTGGAATTAAACAATCTTGACTAATACACTTTAGTTCATTCAGTGTAACGTAAGCAGATTATGTCAACACTTAATTACACAGTCATTTACATTATTTGAATTCAGGTTCACCATCTCGTTGTGTTATAAATCGTTCTAGGAAGATCACGGAAAACCTAAATATGGATGGCCTAACAGAGGTTAGAACCCTCGTCCTCCTCAATACGAGTCCAACGTTTTACCATTCCGCTGCCATGCTCAGCCTTATGTGGATGAACAGTGGTAGGCCTATAAATGGTCACAACACACAGGCATTTCAAACTGAGGACGAACTACACTTTAGTTTCATAGGATCACTCTGCGTGTGCTATGCGATCAAGTGGTGTGTCACTTCAGTAAACGAACAACAACGAGATACACTGAGTAGTAATAATAATAATATTTGTGAAAGTGGAATGTAAGCCAAAATAATTTTTTGGTAGAGAATTCACAATTGGGCAGCTAGCCAAAACGGAAAAAAATCAAGAAGAATAGCACCACTTGATCTGAGGACAGGAAAAGAGCCTTTCTGAAAGAATGAAAGCAACAAAATGTGAAAGAAAAAATAGAACAAAATTCTGAATTTCAGTTTGTTGAGAATTCCATGGTCCAGTAGGGCAGAAACGTGACTAACAACAACAATAATGTTTTTATGGAATTAATTTACGCCTTACACGAAAATGTCGACAGCACTGATGTGAATAACTATAAAGTAACATGATTATTATTGCTAATGGTCACATACAAACTTAGTTTACAATGGCTTCTTCCTCAAGGGGAAAATACAGTTTGAGTCTGTATTTAGTGAATATTGAACTGCATTTAGACCAGATATATCTTGTCAAGAATACATTCTGAATCTATAAGGGGCATTCTGTTACCATCGATGGGACAGCTGCACTACATTTTTCAATAGTCAAAAGCTAATGAACAAAAAATATAAATAGAAATAAATTAAAGACTGATTAGTCATCATATGGATAGTTGGTTCACCTTCCCTTTAAATCTGAACTTTATGACTTTACAACGTGAGCTGTTATTTATCTTAAAAACTTTGTCGTATGAGTGGGACAGTCAATGGACACATAACTGAATCCTCAGCAATATTTTACAAGAACTCTGTGAACTGTGCACTAATTTTTTTTTAAAACGCTAAATTCACACTAATAGAATAATTCTCTAAGTGATGAAATCTCAATAAATGTTGCATTGCTAGTATTTACCTATAAACATTCCAGCTGAAGACTATCGCAGATGGAACAAGGAACTATTTCACTACAAAATTTATTTCATTATATATAATTAATTTTATCACATCAGTTCATAGATGAATCAGACATTGTGAGAAAGTTTTGTTAGCTATAAATAAGATGAATTTCAGTACAGTATTACTTTCAAGTCCTGAGTATGTAATTATTTCCATTTTAAAAATCCAGTTAATGAGAAAAACTAGGGACCACTAATCCACTTTCAAACCCTCAAAATTTTTTCTGAAAACTCATAATACAACATGTTTCTACCACATTTGATGTTTGGATTCGAGGAAACAGCAAGATGCTGTCCAAACTCGGTGTAGCATACATCTTATTGCCAGGTTCAAGCACGTTCGCTGAGTTCACCACAGATCTCATACATAGTCTATAGTATGTATTTTTCCATTTTGTTCAACAGCTCTCTGTGCAACTGTAGCATAGCTGTAATTGGCTGATTTCCTTCTTGAAGTTAGAAACTCCACTAACATGAATGTGCCTGTCATGATCTGACCCACAGTTGGTTCTGAGCAAGTAACTTCGAGATTGGGTCAGCAGGTCATCGAGAAATCCGGATACATCAGACAGAATGTGTTGGGTGTAACCTGAAAAAATTAATTCCAGTGTCTGGATTTTTTCCTTAAAAATGCTTTCTTTACTGCCATGTTCACGTAACGTTTCTGCAAGCTAACTCTATTCCCAGTTGCTGATCTAGAATAGACTTGACGTCCTTATACCAGGTATTTGCCTCTTGATTTTGTCAAATGTGGAAAAGATTTGTGTCTTCCAGATCATCATGTTTAAGTTTACAAGATGAAGTTTTCTTGACCACTAAGAAAAATGCTTTCCTACCTCTTAAGGCAAGCTTTCCCATATGAACTTTTTTGTGACCGCTAATTTTTTGAGAGGCTGGACAGAAACACCTTCTTTACCCAAGAAATAGCTACGTCGAGCGCCTGAAGGGATTTGTATGATTCTTTCTGGAAAGCACAGGTCTAAAACTCACCTTCAAGAGGTACAGATTTCAGTTCAATCCTTTACATTCGTTTTCTATAAGCTTCCTTCTTGCAATGTTCAGTTAATAATTTCTCATGGGAGGTTGCCTTTATCTTCATCTTCTAGCCTGCCCTCGTCCCTTTTCTTTAAGCGTTTTATATTTGCTGTCATCTTTCAGCAACATTTCTCTGAGTTTCTTGTTGGCCGGCCGGAGTGGCCGAGTGGTTCTAGGCGCTACAGTCTGGAGCCGCGCGACCGCTGCGGTCGCAGGTTCGAATCCTGCCTCGGGCATGGATGTGTGTAATGTCCTTAGGTTAGTTAGGTTCAAGTAGTTCTAAGTTCTAGGGGGCTGATGACCACAGCAGTTTAGTCCCATAGTGCTCAGAGCCATTTGAACCATTTTTGAGTTTCTTGTACAATCTACTGACCTCGTTTTTGCCATTTTCTGAATAAATAATATATCAGTATTAGTGTAAACCATTAAGGCGCTAGTTATACAAACCAACATAACGTAAAAATGACAAAAGGTGTTAAATGGTGGCAATCCAAAGAAGTGTCACAGATGGGACTCGATTACTTTCAACATTTGTACATGGTCATTTTCTTATTATATACTGCTTTGTGGGTCACTATATGTATTTATTGGTTTTTCTTACTCCTAACGTAATTTAACAGAATTGCTATAATTGTTGACTCAGAGAATAAATTTTAATAAATTAAACAGTATCAGTCACAAAATATTTCATTCGTGGTAACTGGTTGAAGGTCATAATCAGACCATTAAATGTCTTCTATAGCGATGTGTTGAGATCGCGAGTAGAGCCAAACATATGACAAAAACAGCAGGTGAATGTGCCTTTTGGTATATGTTTGCCTCCACTCACTGACCCTGCAGATTGTTAATGGGGAACTTAATGGTGTGATGATAATCTTCAGAGACTGTAACCGGTTACCATGAATAAAATGATTTGCAGTCAAGGTTGATTACTTTATTAAAACTGAATTTTTATTTAAAACTGAATTTAGATTGCTGTTTTTCAAACATTTTATCAATAATCATTAGAGTACAGCTATGCATGTATTTTTTGTGATGGGTGGGACACTAAATGTATAGCTATTTTTGTAAACTCAATGAAAAATACCATTTTTTTAGAAACTTAAGCTTGTCTGGAAGATAAGGACCTGCTCTTAAAATTTAGTGAATGGTTAATGACCATGGCTGTAACCTAAATTTAAATAGCAACCAATACAAAAAACGAAATTATTGTCCTTCATCCTCGTCTGCAGAAGTTTTAACTTTGTTTAATTATTCCCTTAAGTAGTTTTATACTTCTAACGTTTTTCAGGACAGTAAAATCTATCTTACCTAGATTCAGAAGATTATGACAAATTAAACCAAAAATAAAATTATGAAAAAACTGAGGCTCAGCTTCACATGGAATCACCCATTCCTAATCTTAAGCAAAAATAATTTGTGAAAAAAAACTACTATGCACATTTTCTGATATAAAAAAGCTTACGATTCAGTTTGAAAGAATAAGCTCTTCCCGTTAGTGTACTCAGTCTGAAGACTGGTTTGCTATTCCTCTCCATGCTAGTGTACCCTATGCAAGCCTCTTCATCTCTTCATAGCTACTGCAGCCTATAACCACTTACATCTGCTTGCTCTATTCGAGGCTTGGTCTTTCTCTACCATTTACACTCTCACATCTTCCTCTATTAACAAAACCATAATTGCTTTATGTCTCGGTAAGTGTCTATCAACTGATCTCTTCTTTTAGGCAAGTTGAACCATAAATTTCTTTTCTCTCCAGTTCGATTCAATATCTCTTCATTAGTAGGGCGATCTACACAGGTAATCTTCAACATTCTACTGTACCATCAAATTTCAAAAGATGCTATTCCCTTCTAGTCTAAACTATATATCGTTCATGTCCCACTTCCATACAAGGCTATTCTCCAGAAGTGTATAAAACACTTCCTAACACAAATTTGTATTCGATGTTAGTAAATTTCTCTTTGTCAAAATCACTTTTCTCGCACTTGTCAGTCTGCATTTTATATCATCTCTACTTCTGCTATCGTCAGTTAGTTTGCTGATGAAGTAGCGAATCACACCTACTGTTTCCCGTGTCCCATTTCCTAATCTAATTCCCTCAGTATCGCCTGATCTGATTCGACTGCATTCCATTACGCTTGTTTTAATGTACTTTCGTTGTTAATCATCTTGCAATCTCTTTTCAAGACACTATCCGCTTTCAACTAACGTTCCAAGTCGTCATCTATGTCTCATAGAATTTTGACGTCATCGTCCAACCCCAAAGTTTTTATTTTTTCTCTCTGCATTATAATTTACTTCCCAGTTTTGTCCTTAGGTTCCTTTACTGCTTGCTGAATGGACAGATTGAATAACAAACCTTTCTCGCCCCTTCTCAATTACTGTGACCTTTTCATGTCCAACTATTCTTATGACAGCAGTCTGGTTACTGCATTAATTGTAGATAATCTTTCACTCCCTCTTATTATCTCCTCTACCTTCAGAATTTCAAATAATGTATTCCAGTCAGCACTGTGAAACGTTTTCTCTAAATATGTAAATGCTATAAACGTAGGCTCTTGTTTCTCTGCAAGTTTAATATTTGAGATAACTGTAAAAGTCGCCTTCTAATAATAAGCAAATGCTTCAGATTATATACAGTTCAGACTCCGTTAAAAGACCATCGTATTTACGGCTTAAAGAATTCGTGGCGAAGTTTCGGGAAAGAAAAAGAAATGAGAGATCGTAAAGAAGACGATCACATTTATTGCGCATGCGAAAAAAAAGTTTAGTTCCAGGCAAGTGAAAAGTCGTCTCGTTTCTGTAACTTACAGCGAAAGAAAAGTTGGCAGAAAATACGAGGTGACGTCTGAGGGAAGAAGGCTGCATAAAAAATGTCCACTGGGACAGTCCAGCAGCAGCTGGTGCTTCCTTCTGCGCTCAGACGCTGCTGACCACCACCACAACAACACTTTCCCATGGGGAGGACCACCATACGCACTGGGCTTGCCAAATAATGGGGTGCTGTTGTAACGTCCTCAAGTCGTCGGCGTGTACGTTGCTACAGGTGCACAATACGAGGGTGAGTCAATAAACAACGTCGGGATACCGCACATCTGCAATCTGGTAGGAAGCTGTTGTTGACTGGAAAGATACTGGGCCACAAATTTATTAACGTATTTATTAAAAACACAAACCTATTTACTAAGAAAAAATTATTTTTTGAGGGCAACACGAAGCTAAAAATATATTTGATAGATGCTTAGCTCAGATGTCTAATCACATCACAAGTCTATAAAATTTACCTGTATATTCCACATTACAAGTTTCAAAAAGATATTGGAAAAGCTAACAAGTCATTAATATCAGCCATCCATTTATCACTTGACTGTTTGCAGATAATTAGAAGGAAGACTTCTGGTTCCAAGGAAGCGGAATAACCCGACAACATCAAATTCGAAGTATGATACAAGTGGGAGTTGCAGAGCCAAGAAATTTCTTTTTCTTCACTTAACTGTGGTTTACGAAGGCCACTGGACGGACAGACACTCCCAGTAAAGACATTTATCGTGCCCAGACCTCTTTAGCTGAACCAACAATATAAACAACAGATGCATCAAGCTACACTACTGGCCATTAAAATTGCTACACCACGAAGTTGAGGTGCTACAGACGCGAAATTTAACCGACAGGAAGAAGATGCTGTGATATGCAAATGATTAGCTTTTCAGAGCATTCACACAAGGTTGGCGCTGGTGGCGACACCTACAACGTGCTGAGATGAGGAAAGTTTTCCAACCGATTTCTCATACACAAACAGCAGTTGACCGGCGTTGTCTGGTGAAACGTTGTTGTGGTGCCTCGTGTAACGAGGAGAAATGCGTACCATCACGCTTCCGACTTTGATAAAAGTCGGATTGTAGCCTATCGTGATGCCGTTTATCGTATCGCGACATTGCTGCTCGCGTTGGTCGAGATCCAATGACTGTTAGCAGAATATGGAATCGGTGGGATCAGGAGAGTAATACGGAACGCCGTGCTGGATCCCAACGGCCTCGTATCATTAACAGCCGAGATGATAGGCATCTTATCCGCATAGCTGTAACGGATCGTGCAGCCACGTCTCGATCCCTGAGTCAACAGATGGGGACGTTTGCAAGACAACAACCATCTGCACGAACAGTTCGACGACGTTTGCAGCAGCATGGACTATCAGCTCGGAGACCATAGCTGCGGTTATCCTTGACGCTGCATCACAGACAGGAACCCCTGCGATGGTGTACTCAACGACGAACCTGGGTGCACGAATGGCAAAACGTCATTTTTTCGGATGAATCCAGGTTCTGTTTACAGCATCATGATGGTCGCATCCGTGTTTGGCGACATCGCGGTGAACGCACGTTGGAAGCGTGTATTCGTCATCGCCGTACTGGCGTATCACCCGGCGTGATGGTATGGCGTGCCATTGGTTACACGTATCGGTCACTTCTTGTTCGCATTGACGGCACTTTGAACAGTGGACGTTACATTTCAGATGTGTTACGACCTTTGGCTCTAACCTTCATTCGATCCCTGCGAAACCCTACATTTCAGCAGCATAACGCACGACCGCATGTTGCAGATCCTGTGTGGGCCTTTCTGGATACAGAAAATGTTCGACTGCTGCCCTGGCCAGCAGATTCGCCAGATCTCTCACCATCTGAAAACGTCTGCTCAATGGTGGCCGAGCAACTTGCTTGTCACAATACGCCAGTCACTACTCTTGATGAACTGTGGTATCGTGTTGAAGCTGCATGGGCAGCTGTACCTGTGCACGCCATCCAAGCTCTGTTTGACTCAATGTTCAGGCTATCAAGGCCGTCATTATGGCCAGAGGTGGTTGTTCTGGGTACTGATTTCTCAGGTTCTATGCACCCAAATTGCGTGAAAATGTAATCTCATGTCAGTTCTAGTACAATATATTTGTCCAATGAATACCCGTTTATCATCTGCATTTCTTCTTGGTGTAGCAACTTTAATGGCCAGTAGTGCATCATGTAACATAGGAACGACTAATTAACAGTTTTCACTAATAACACAAATAGACAGTGTAAGTATACTTGAAAAAGGCGAACGTTGCTCGTGAAGCACCTGGTTCCAAAATAAATTACAAATTTTAATTATAGGTGCGGCCGAACTTAGTCAAACAGCTAGATCACAACTAATTTAGTCACACACGCTCACGGAAACGTAACTTGAGCGAAATCAAGTAGGTGTTATGATGAGTTTGCTAAGACTAAGGATCCAACGGATACTATTCAGGGGATGCATCTGCACCCGGTTCTCGAAACTGGTAGACAGGAACCCAACCCGGTACCACAGTGAACACAGGCTTCTTGCTAATTCAAATGCAGAGAACAAGTCAGGTCCGTGCAGCGCGCAGCGACAGCTTTCTCAAAGAGCAACGTTCACGACCCCTGGCGACACCCAGTCCCACCGAACCCACAGTGACTAAAAACACAACTTTTAGCAGCGAGTCAAGGGTACTATCAGCCACGACTTCACAGCGTTTTCTCCAGCCACTGTCGAGCACACCGCTCAACCGCCTGTCACTTCCAGAGAGCCTCGTGGCCACGATAGCACTTACATTCTGGCCCACACACCTGCCCTCTCCAGGCGACGTACCGCTCGAGAAGCTACTGCGGCCAGAGAGGCTAATAACGTGCGGAAACTATCGATATCAAAACGTACTGCGCGGCAGAATATCGTTTTTAATTTAGTGCCTTCAGGTGTAGAATGTGACAGCACATGTCGTGTGGAACGTAGCTGATACATAAGATTCCACGGCCAATGGTTAATGATCTGCAGTCGGATCAAGACGGCAGGTGTGCAATGAGTACATACCCGACTAGAGAATACGGGGTTTTTGCGAGAGCAAAGAGCACGTCCACAGCGAAATTCGTCCTTCAATACGGTTACAACAGTACTTCACGTAAATTTGTGTTCAACTGGGTACAGGAAATCAGAAAATGACGAGAAAAGGTCACAAACAGAGAGCATCGTGGTCGCCCTGATTATCCAGTGGTGCCTGATTCTTTCCCGACCTACGGGTATTTCACTACACCCAGGATATATTGGTCTTGTGGGTTGCAGGAAGTTAAGGAAGCAGATAAGCTTTCTATATTCCGTGAGGTCACTCGTTAAATGCGAACGCTGCAACAAGAATTCCATGTCGCAGGCTTTTAACGCCTTATCGAACCATCCTTAAACCATCCGCATACCAATCATTTTAAATCAAATTTCCATGAACTTCAGTTAGGAGTGAACGCAACATGCTGTACATAAAGGTGCTGGTGTTATGCAGCGATAAGTTTCTTCGATGCGCTATTTGACATCATCTGGACTTTCCTTATATAGGTCAAGTGATTTAAATAAGTTCGCCACTTCATCTAACTGGGGTGAAATAACATTAGGTGTTCCACAGGGTTCAATCATGGATCCCCTTCTGTTCTTGATATATGAGAACGACCTACCTTCCTATCTGAAACAGGAAGCTGAACTGACACACTGTCTGCTGATGATACAAGCATCATTATTAATCCAGTAAGAGAAACTCCAATTGAAAATGATACAAACAAGGTCTTTGGAAAAGTCATTAATTGGTTTTCTGCAAATGGGCTTGCTCTAAACTTTGAAAAAACACAGTACATCCAATTTTCTGCTGCAAAAAGTGCAGTTCCTTCAACTAAATATAACACATCAACAGAAGTCAGCAGATAGGTAGAGCATACTAAGTTATTGGGTGTATATGTAGATGAGAATCTTAATTGGAAAATCCATATTTTGGATCTTCTATAGCGACTAGGTTCAGCAGCTTTTGCAATCAGAATAAATGCCAATTTTGAGGATACAGAAATTAGTAAGCTAACATACTTTGCATACTTTCACTCTCTGATGTCATACAGAATAATATTTTGGGGTAACTCAACGTTTGGACAAAAAGTATTCACTGCTCGAAAGAAAGTGGTTAGAATAATGTGTGGGGTTCACTGTCGCACATCTCGTAGGCATCTTTTTAAAAGATTGGGAATTCTTAGAACAGCCTCACAGTACATTTACTCACTAATGAAATTTGTTCTCAACAACATGGACCAGTTTAAAAACAACAGGGTTATTCATGATTATAATACCAGAAAAAAGAAAGACTTACACTATCCTTTACTCAACCTATCTTTGGCACAGAAAGGGGTAAAATATGCTGCTATGAAAATTTTCGACAAATTACCAGATGAAATAAAATGTCTGACAGACAGCAGTAATAGCTTCAAAAATAAGTTGAAATCATATCTCCTTGTCAACTCCTTCTATACCATAGATGAATTCTTGAATAGGAATAAATATACTGTGTCAAATTGTGCCATTTAAGGGAATGGGGTAAATAATAGAAATATTAATCTTTAACTCTATATATATATATATATTAAAAAATCTAGTTTCATATATGCATTTCTTGTGCACTTGGCACGTTCCACATCTTAACAGCTACCGTACCGTGCGATTGATCAACGGAACACGCAACCAACTAACTAACTAACTAACTTGGATTCGGGCACATAAACCCGGTTCCTTAAATTTCCCCACCTAGACTGACATTTCCCAAGAAACTACCTAATTTTTTTTACAATAAAAGTTCCACCATGTCACCCGTCAGAGTACCTACAAAATAATTTCGTCCCCAAGATTCCACACCACACGTTAATAGACAACCTCTGTTGATAATCGATATGCCATACTCATCTAGGATTTTTTGTGGCCCAGTAATACTATGGCGGCACACTGTAGCATGATTTTTGAACATGGATTCATCAGAGAACATTATTCACGGCACATTCACAGAAAGTAACTCTCTTACTGAGATCGATCTCATGCGGCTCCTGTGTCAGTGACAGGTGCTACAGAACTTGTGACGGTGTACTATTCACCTCACAGATGTAAGGCTAGTGGCCGCAGCAACGTCTCATACGTCGAAATGAAGGTCATGGTGTGCTGCACCTAAAACAAACGTTTCCCTATGCTCACTTTTTGTTGGCTTTCTGCTGCCAATGCCACGTCTTCTCGAACTGCTTTTTTCTCGAAGTTGTTCTTCAGAACGTAAGAAATTTAATGTTAACGGCCGATTGATCACTTCGTCCAGGATGTGTCACGCCTAAGTCGTGGATCCTTCAGTCAAATCGTGTCGGTAGTCGACGAGCGTCAGCAATATGGCAACGTAGTCGTCGGATATGTACGGCATGCTTATTCCACGTCAATATCTGTGGCAGACCAGATCTCGTATGCTTGTCCATTCCGCATAGCTTACGGAAGTTTCTACAATCTAACCGAATTATATAACATTGATATAAATTTTGTTTAAATTGATTTGAGCACACTTCCAATACAGCAGCTAGATGAGCGAAAAAAGTGATGTTCTGTTTGAAAGATTATGACTTGTGATGTGTTGGTAAATGTGCCAACCTTGTAGATAGAGGCGGCCTAAATACACGCTATCTAACGCAGACGGGCGTGAATTCTGGAACAGGATAAGTAGTGAATTCTAATAAGAAAAGTGTGCAGCTCCTCGAATACTTAACTTTTATATAGTCCTTTGGTACATCGCTCTTGATAATACAAATAAGACTATTTTCAGATACGGTTAATGGCGCCTTGCTAGGTCGTAGCCATGGACTTAGCTGAAGGCTGTTCTAACTGTCTCTCGGCAAATGAGAGAAAGGCTTCGTAAGTGTAGTCGCTAGCAAAGTACAACTGGGCAAGTGCTATTCCGTAACTCGAGACCTGCCTTGTGGTGGCGCTCGGTCTGCGATCACACAGTGGCGACACGCGGGTCCGACATGTACTAAATGGACCGCGGCCGATTTAAGCTACCACCTAGCAAGTGTGGTGTCTGGCGGTGACACCACAACTTGTTGCTGTAACTCTCTGGAAAATAAGTAAATACACTATGTTCATAACTCTGCAGAAGCAGTAACGTTTCTTTCCTTTACCTCTCTAAATGAATATTCCTTTCACTTGTTAATTTGTACGTTTCAGAGAAAAACAACTTATCTGAAACACCATATACGTATACATTCGGGCCGAGTATTGTGCCATCCCCTTGTCAAATTTAATACAGAAACTGCGAATGAATTAGCTCCAGCTTTGACTGTATTATACTGCACATACCTTCAGTAGGGACGCTTTCCCCGTGACTGGAAGGCATAACGTACCCACAGAACTCACATTTATTTCCAGCAGAATACTGTACTCCATTCTGAGTGCAAAGTTTATAAACTATTTTGAAAAATAACCTTGTCCATGTAAATGGGTAACGAGTGGCGTAAACATCGACCACGCCAAACTCAACTAGCGCTATTCTCACACCATAGATGGTGCACTCCACCGACAAACTTTCAGAGGTCATTCAAGGATAAGTTCTGAGTATTTGGTAAAAGGAACCCACAGTCTCCGGTGGATCGCTAGAGAGTAAAAATGTAATTACGATTTATTTGGTTTTTTACCCTCGTTTCTGTACAAATACCGCCACAATAATGAAAAAGATAGTAATATGTAATCACCAAAACGTACGAAGGGCGGTCAATAAATAATGCAATTTTTTCTCGGCCGATTTAAATTGATCAAATGCGGAATCTGTTGTGGGCCATCGTGGAATATTCCCGCTTCAGCCCATGTAGTTTCATGAAGTTCCGACAGCTATTGGTGGTATACGCAGCCTTTAAAATGGTGTCTGTAATGGAGGTCCGCTCCAAGCAGTGAGCTGTCATTGAATTTCTTTTGGTGGAAAACGAGAGCATCGCAGATATTGATAGGCGCTTGTAGAATGTCTACGGAGACCTGGGGGTGAACAAAAGCACGGTGAGTTGTTGGGCGATGCGTCTGTCATCATCGCAACAAGGTCGCGCAAACCTGTCCGATGTCTCGCGTGCCGGCCGGTCGCAAACAGCTGTAACTGCTACAATGTTGGAATGTGTGGACACACTCTTTCGATGTGATCGATGGATCACAGTCACAATTCTGTCTGATGTCCCCCTTCATCGAGCAACGATCAACTTTGTTGTATATTGTGACACCGTCAGGACACTGGAGACACAACTTCATTGTTTCCGTCGCCACAAAAATACAAACGTACTTCTCCTTCTTCATGATAAACGCAAGACATCGCACAAGTCTTCGCAGATGAGAGGAGCTTACAGAACTTCATGGTACTATTCTTTCTCATCCATCTTACAGCCTGGATCTCTCACCTTCCGATTTCCATCTGTTAGACACAATGAAGCAGTACGCAGATGACGTGGAGATTATTGATGCAGCAAACGTTGGCTCCGACGTCGGCCAATAGAGTGGCACCATGAGATCATACAGGCCCTTCCAATAAGGTGGCGTAAGGCCGTCGCATTGAACGGAGATTGTGTTGGAAAATAGAGTTTTGTAGCCAAGAGAGTGGGGAATGACTTGCCGTATTGAAATCCTGAATAAAAGCAACCTGCTTTCAGAGAAATTACTTATTGAGCGTCCCTCGTACAACTCGTCCTATTCCTCACAGAAACCTATGGAAAGATGCAAAAAAACCGTGAGTGGCTCTGAGCACTATGGGACTTAACAGCTGTGGTCATCAGTCCCCTAGAACTTAGAACTACTTAAACCTTACTAACCTAAGGACATCACACACATCCATGCCCGAGGCAGGATTCGAACCTGCGACCGTATCAGTCGCGCGGTTCCCGACTGCGCGCCTAGAACCGCGAGACCACTGCGGCCGGCAACCGTGAGTGGTTGTCGTCATCGCGGGGAAAGCGGTCTATTGACACACAGTCAACATGGGTTTAGAAAACATCGTTCCTGTGAAACACAACTAGCTCTTTATTCACATGAAGTGCTGAGTGCTATTGACAAGGGATTTCAGATCGATTCCGTATTCCTGAATTTCCGGAAGGCTTTTGACACTGTACCACACAAGCTACTCGTAGTAAAATTGCGTGCTTATGGAATATCGTCTTAGTTATGTGACTGGATTTGCGATTTCCTGTCAGAGAGGTCACAGTTACTAGTAACTGACGGAAAGTCATCGAGTAAAACAGAAGTGATTTCAGGCGTTCCGCAAGGTAGTGCTATAGGCTCTTTGCTGTTCCTTATCTATATAAACGATTTGGGAGACAATCTGAGCAGCCGTCTTCGGTTGTTTGCAGATGACACTGTCGTTTAGCGACTAATAAAGTCATCAGAAGATCAAAACAAACTACAAAACGATTTAGAAAAAATATCTGAATGGTGCGAAAAGTGGCAGTTGACCCTGAATAACGAAAAGTGTGGGGTCATCCACATGAGTGCTAAAAGGAACTCGTTAAACTTCGGTTACACGATAAATCAGTCTAATCTAAAAGTCGTAAATTCAACTAAATACCTAGGCATTACGAACAACTTATATTGGAAAGAACACATAGAAAATGTTGTGGGGAAGGCTAACCAAAGGCTGTGTTTTATTGGCAGGACACTTAGAAAAAACAGACCTACTAAGGAGACTGCCTACACTATGCTTTTCCGTCGTCTTTTAGAATACTGCTGCGCGGTGTGAGATCCTTACCAGGTAGGACTGACGGAGTACATCGAAAAAGTTCAAAGAAAGGCAGCACGTTTTGTATTATCGCGAAATATGGGAGAGAGTGTCACAGAAATGATACAGGATTTGGGCTGGACATCATTAAAAGAAAGGCGTTTTTCGTTGCGACGGAATCTTCTCACGAAATTCCAATCACCAACTTTCTCCTCCGAATGCGAAAATATTTTGTTGACACAGACCTACATAGGGCGGAACGATCACCACGATAAAATAAGGGAAATCAGAGCTCGTACGGAAAGATATAGGTGTTCATTCTTTCCGCGGGCTATAGGAGATTGAAATAATAGATAATTGTGTAGGTGGTTCAATGAACCCTCTGCCAGGCACTTAAATGTGATTTGCAGAGTATCCACGTAGATGTAGATGTAGATAGGCGTCGTTGTGCCGGTCTTGCACTGCATTCGGTCAAACCATACACGAAACGCTTAACGGCGAACCCTTCACCAGTAAACCTACCCGTACTGCTGTGTGTCACGTTAACCAGGGCGGTACAGAATGCAGGCTTGAGGGTGAGGGTAAAGTGGGCATTATTGTTGTCAGCAACAAGTACCGTGTGTGAACGGATTAAGTTGGTTTCCAAACAAGACACTCAGCATACAATCGACATTTACGCTGTAGAGCACTACTTTCAGTGAAATAGAAACATAAACGTGTACGTCTACATCTACATGACTACTAAGTAATTCAAACTGAAGTGGCTGGCAGAGGGTTCTTCGAACCACCATCAGACTACTTCTCTAACGTCCTACTCTTTAACAGAGCGTCAGAAAAATGAACCCTTGAATTTTTCGTGCGAGCTCTGATTTCTCTCATTTTATTACAATGATCATTTCCCACTGTGTAGATTGGTGTCAGCGAAATATTTCAGCATTCGGAGGAGACCGCTCGGAATTGAAATTTCGTGTAAATATCTCCCCGCAACGAAAAACGTCTTTCTCTTAATGAATGGTTCCTTAATTTGCGTATCACATCCATGACACTCTCTCCCTGTTTCTCGATAGTACAAAACGAACTGTCCTTCTTTGAACTTTTTCGATATCCGCCGTCAATCCAGTCTGATAAGGATCCCGCACCGCACAGCAATTCTCTAGCAGTGGACAGAAAAGAGTAATGCAGGCAGTCTCTTTAGTGGTTGTTTTTCATCATCTGAGTATTCTCCCAATAAAACGCAGTCTTTGGTTTGCCTTTCCCACAAATTAACTATGTAATCGATGCAATGTAAGCCGTTCAAAATTGTAATTCTTTGGTATTTAGTTGCATTGGCAGCACTTAGAGTTGTGTGATTTATCATGTAATCGGAATTTAAAGGATTCCTTTCAGTACTTGTGTGGATGTCCTCACACTTTTCATTATTTGGGACCAATTGCCACTTTTACCATAATATCTTGTCTAAATCATTTTGCAGTTGGTTTTGATCTTCTGATGACTTTAGCACACAGCATTATCAGTAGACTGTCTCATAAGTCTTTTATATAGAGTAGGAAGAGCAGAGGCTCTAGAATATTTCCTTAGGGCGACCAGACATCGCCTCTGTTTTACTGGATGACTTTCCGTCAATTACTACAAACTGTGCCCTTTCTGATAGGAAATCAAGAATCCAGTTGCATAACTCAAACGATACTCCGCAGGCACGCATCTGGATTATAAACCGCTTTTGTGGAACGGTATCAAAAACCTTTTAGAAAACTAGAAATATGGAATCAGTTTGAGATCCCCTGTCGATAGCACTCATTAGTTCGTGGAAATAAAGAGCTAGCTGTGTTTAACAAGAACGAATCTCTGTAACAGTTCTGAAGCGAATACGATGAAGTGCTTACTATAATTTAGGAATCAAGATGAAGTCGCAACGGTTGAACACCGGGGAGCGCGGTCGGTAGTACAGCACTTCACAGCCACCATCGATCGAATAAATCAGTCACAACTTACGCCATATGCGCGCGAGCGTTGACCTGCAAAATGATGGACGGATCCTGCGGAAAGTGTCGCCGCTTCTTTCTCTAAGCTGGTCGCAAACTGTGTACGAAAATAGCTTAATAGACTTTGCACGCGGAATGGTAGTTGGGGCTAGACGCGTAGGACATTTCATTTCGGAAGTCGTTAGAGAATTCAGTATTCCAACATCCGCAGTATCAAGAGTTAGCCGAGGATACCAAATTTCAGGCATTACCTCTCACCACGGACAACGCAGTGGCCGACGGCCTTCATTTAACGACAGAAGGCAGTAGCGTTTGCGTGCAATTTTGAGTGCTAACAGACAAGCAACACTGCGTGAAATAACCGCAGAAATCAATGTGGACAGTATCCGTTAGGACAGGTGGCGAAATTTGGTATTAACGGGCTGTGGCAGCAGACGACCGACGCGACTGACTCTGGTAGCAGCACGACGTCGCCTGTTGTCCCTGTCTTGGCCTCGTTACCATATTAGTTGGGCCTTAGACGACTGGAAAACCGTGCCTGGTCACGTGAGTCTCGATATCAGTTGGCAATAGCTGACGGTAGGGTTCGAGTATGGCGCAGGTCCCACGAAGCCATGGACCCAAGTTATCAACAAGGCACTGTGCAAACTGATGGTGGCTCCATAATGGTGTGGACTGTGTTTACGTGGTCCAACTGCACTGATCATTGACTGGAAATGGTTATGTTCGGGTACTTGGAGACCATTTGCAGCTATTCATGGACTTCATGTTACCAAACAGAAATGGTTCAAATGGATCTAAGCTCTATGGGACTTAACATCTGAGGTCATCAGTCCCCTAGACTTAGAGCTACTTAAACCTAACTAACCTAAGAACATCACACACATCCATGCCCGAGGCAGGATTCGAACCTGCGACAGTATCAATCGCGCGGTTCCGGACTGAAGCGCCTAGAACCGCTCGGCCACCTCGGTCAGCAGGTTCCGGACTGAAGCGCCTAGAACTGCTCGGCCACAAAGGGCCGTGTGTTACCAAAGAACGATGGATTTTTTTTATGAATAACAATGCGCCATATCACTGGGCCACAAGTGTCACCGTTAGTTTGAACAACGTCCTGGACAATTCAAGCGAATTACTTAGCCACCCAGATTCCTCGACGTGAATCCCACCGACAGATCATTTCACGCATAAAATCCTGCTCCAGCAACGCCTTCGCAATTATGGACGGCTACAGAGGTAGTATGGGTCATTATTTCTGCAGCGGACTTCCAACGACTTGAATCCATGCCACGTCGAGTTGCTACACTATGCTCAGGCAAAAGGAGGTCCGACACGGTATTAGAAGGATCCCTTGACTGTTGTCACCTCAGTGTATATCTATCCCGTATAGATCTTTCGGTTAAAATTCTGTTAATACCGGCTCGCATAAGCATTATTCCCATACTCCATTCGTGAATGTTGCGCGGTGAAAAAAAAAAATGGTTCAAATGGCTCTGAGCACTATGGGACTAAACTGCTGAGGTCATTAGTCCCCTAGAACTTAGAACTAGTTAAACCTAACTAACCTAAGGACATCACAAACATCCATGCCCGAGGCAGGATTCGAAACTGCGACCGTAGCGGTCTTGCGGTTCCAGACTGCAGCGCCTTTAACCGCACGGCCACTTCGGCCGGCTGCGCGGTGAAACTTTAAAGTATGCTATAATGCTGAAAATTGGGGTAAGGACTATGGGACCAAACTGCTGAGTTCATCGGTCCCTAGGCATACACACTATTTAAGCTAACTTAAGCTAACTAACGCTAACGACAACACACACACCCATGCCCGAGAGAGGTCTCGAACCTCTGACGTGGGGAGCCGCGCGAACCGTGACGGGAAGCCTGAGACGGTGCGGCTACACCGCGCGCCTACGCTATAATAAAAAGAACACTCTGCCTGCTACATCATGATAATTAGTCGAGTGTAGATTTAGACAGAGAAAAAGTAAGTGCAGCAAATACACTACTGGCCATTAAAATTGCTACACCACGAAGATGACGTGCTACAGACGCGAAATTTAACCGACAGGAAGAAGATGCTGTGATATGCAAATGATTAGCGTGCTGACATGAGGAAAGTTTTCCAACCGATTTCTCATACACAATCAGCAGTTGACCGGCGTTGCCTGGTGAAACGTTGTTGTGATGCCTCGTGTAAGGAGGAGTAATGCGCACCATCACGTTTCCGGCTTTGATAAAGGTCGGATTGTAGTCTATCGCGATTGCGGTTTGTCGTATCGCGACATAGCTGCTCGCGTTGGTCGAGATCCAATGACTGTTAGCAGAATATGGAATCCGTGGGTTCAGGAGGGTAATACGGAACGCCGTGCCGGATCGCAATGGCCTCGTATCACTAGCAGTCGAGATGATAGGCATCTTACGGTAATGGATCGTGCAGCCACGTCTCGATCCCTGAGTCAACAGACGGGGACGTTTGCAAGACAACAACCATCTGCACGGACAGTTCGACGATGTTTGCAGCAGCATGGACTATCAGCTCGGAGACCATGGCTGCGGTTATCCTTGACGCTGCATCACAGACAGGAACGCCTGCAATGGTTTACTCAACGACGAACCTGGGTGCACGAATGGCAAAACGTCATTTTTTCGGATGAATCCAGGTTCTGTTTACAGCGTCATGATGGTCGCATCCGTGTTTGGCGACATCGCGGTGAACGCACATTGTAAGTGTGTACTCGTCATCACCATACTGGAGTATCACCCGGCGTGATGGTATGGCGTGTCATTTGTTACACGTCTCGGTCACCTCTTGTTCGCATTTACGGCACTTTGAACAGTGGACGTTACATTTCAAATGTGTTGCGTTCGACCCGTGGCTCTACCGTTCATTCGATCCCTGAGAAACCCTACATTTCAGCAGGATAATGCACGATCGCATGTTGCAGGTCCTGTACGGGCCTTTCTGGATACAGAAAATGTTCGACTGCTACCCGGGCCAGCACATTCTCCAGATCTCTCACCAACTCAAACGTCTGGTCAATGGTGGCCGAGCAACTGGCTCGTCACAATACGCCAGTAACTACTCTTGATGAACTTTGGTATTGTTTTGAAGCTGCATGGGCAGCTGTACCTGTACACGCCATCCAAGCTCTGTTTGACTCAATGCCTAGGCGCATCAACGCCGTTATTACGGCCAGAGGTGGTTGTTCTGGGTACTGGTATCTCAGGATCTATGCACCCAAATTGCGTGAAAATGTAATCACATGTCAGTTCTAGTATATTTGTTCAATGAATACCAGTTTATCACCTGAATTTCTTCTTGGTGTAGCAATTTTAATGGCCAGTAGTGTAACAGTAACCCCATATTATACTGGTCCAGCTGAAAGGGAAACTAACTGTAAAATGCTCAAAACTAAGTTTTCGGAAATTGATGTTTTCCTTGTGACCAGGGAGCCTGTAAGCATGCATCTAATTGAAGTTATTTCTGGTGTACATCAAGAACGTTGTGTCGCCAACCGACAAATTGATAACACTAACATACCGGGCATGGACAAGTAACTCCGATGAACGTAAAACACGAGGCCGTAAGTCAGCAAACACAAACCAAGGAGACGTGACATTAAGTCTCTTAAAATGGAAGAAGAACTGGCGTATTGAGTGAGGCGTGAACCGGGACGACAGATATGACATCGAAATTCATCTCCCTACAAATATTGTTGCCATTGTCTCCAATGTGAAGTTATATAAGATAATACTAGTTTAACTGTGTAATGGCACTTATATTCGTTGTCATTACCATAAATTGTTAATCTGTGCTGAAATAACTGACTATTAACTGTTATTTGAAGTTAACTTGATTTTAAACTAATACAACACAGACAGTCAGTACTCTTCATTTATGTTATTCATTCAGTTCGCTATATTTCCAAACTATTTTGCTGAATTAACTGTTTGGTTCGAACTATTTGCATATGAATTCCATTTTACATACATAGTTAGAGCAATATTATCAAACAAGTGGACTGTCATCCCAATAACATGACTTAAAACAATCTGCATATAACTGAAGTATGATAGACACGGCAATAGTGAACGAGTTACAATGGTGATATTAATTACAGCTTACTTTTCTGCAAGTTCTTACAGTGGCAGTACATCATTGTATAAGGAATCGCTCTAATTTTAGTCATTTGCACAGCACACTTTTTTGTGATTACTTTTCATATACATGCTTCATTTTACTTTTTGTGGAAAGCTATCTGTAACTCCTTGCAGAGTCATAATTGTAACAGAACACAAATCGCACCACTTTTATTCAAGTTTTGTCAATTTAAATGTCGTTTTCATCTACAATAAAATAAGTGAAAGATACTTAGAACTCGTGTTGCTTTTAATTACTTTAACACGACCATTATTCCAGAATGAGATATTTCCACTCTGCAAAGGGGTGTGCGCTGAAATAAAACGTCGTGGCAGATTAAAACTGCGTACGGGACCGAGACTCGGACTCGGGACCTTTGCCTTTCGCAGGAAAGTGCTCTACCAACTGAGCTACTCGTCCTCGCAGCTTTACTTCCGCCAGTAACTCGTCTCCTACCTTCCAAACTTCACTGAAGCTCTCCTGCGAACCATGCTGTGAGGACGGGGCGTGAGTCGTGCTTGGGTAGCTCAAATGGTAGAGCACTTGCGTGCGAAAGGCAAAGGTCCCGAGTTCGAGTCTCGGTGCGGCACACAGTTTTCATCTGCCAGGAAGTTTCATATCAGCGTACACTCCTATGCAGAGTGAAATTCTCATTCTGGAAACATCCCCCAGGCTGGGGCTAAGCCATGTGTCCGCAATATCCTTTCTTCCAGGAGTGCTAGTTCTGCATGATTCGCAGGAGAGCTTCTGTGAACTTTGGAAGGCAGGAGACGAGGTTCTGGCGGAAGTAAAGCTGTGAGGAGCGGCCGTGAGTCGTGCGTGGGTAGCTCAGATGGTAGAGCACTTGCCTGCGAAAGGCAAAGGTACCGAGTTTGAGTCTAGGTCCAGCACACAGTTTTAATCTGCCAGGAAGTTTCACGTCCATTATTAACTACACTGAAATGCGCTGTGTATTGACATAGGTTAGCCCCACTATGTGAACGAAGATTTGAAAATAATATAAACTTACATATTGTTATTAATAACTAAAGGAGTAGTAAAACTTAATTAGAAACTAGAGACGGAGTATAAACGCATTCCATGCATCGTCTACAGTTTTTTAAATTACACACGAGAGAAGTAAATACCGAAGCATTAATAAATCGTAACCTAGCGCTAGACACAGTCTTTTACGCAGTCGACCTCAGTACTGTACAAGAAATCGATACCTCAAACGATCAGTCTATAAATATTTATACGCCCGATGACAAAATGAGTGAGGCAGCCAGAAGGGCTTAAAAATTCAGGAGCTGAGAGGATATGATTTTACTTGAGTCGTTAGAATATCGAGTCAAATTTACAAAGAAGTTATCAGTATGAGGCTACTTATTAGTGTCGTGAAGTTGCAGCCCCTCTACCCTGGATGCATGCATTGATTCGGTTGGGAAGAGTGTAGCAAAGCCGTTGAATCCTCTCCTGAGGCGAGCTGGACCACAACTGGTCCTTGATATCGTGGATGCTGGCACTAGGACGGAGTTGACTTCCAACCTGGTTCCACAGATATTCCATCGGGGACATATCTGGGGATCTTGCTGGCCGTGGGACTATCACAGCATCACGTATATAGCTCATAGAGTCAAGTTCCATCTCTGGACGAGCATTGTCCTATTGAAAAATGGTACCATTATACCGTCGCTTGAGAAGTAACAAAAATGGAATGGTTCAAATGGCTCTGAGCACTATGGGACTTAACTACTGTGGTCATCAGTCCCCTAGAACTTAGAACTACTTAAACCTAACTAACCTAAAGACATCACACACATCCATGCCCGAGGCAGGATTCGAACCTGCGACCGTAGCGGTCGCGCGGTTCCAGACTGATCGCCTAGAACCGCTCGGCCGAGAAAGAACACATGGGGACGCAGGATGTCCACGTTGTATCCTTGTGCCCTCGTAATTCCCTCAGTCAATAGCAGCCATGCACTGAAGTCAGACTCGAAGACTTCCCAGACCATGACAACATGTGTAACACTGCTGTTTCTTTCCAAAACACTGAAAGAGCGAGACCTCTCCCCAGGTCACCGCTGTATACGTCGATGACGGTTATCTAGAATAATGCAGAACCGCTGTTTATCGCTGAACACAATGCGACGCCATTCATGGACAGTCCATGCTTCCCTGTTGCGGCACCACTCCAAACGCAGCCGTCTGTGTCGTGTAGTGGGACGCGAAATTGAAGCCTCACCCATCCACCAGTGTCAGCCCAGTTTGCAGGCGAATATAAGTTTAAATTACTGTTTTGTTTATGTATTTTTGTAATATTTGTAATGACTGTGAATTATCTAAAGTTTGGTATTTATTTTTTATGTTTCATGTACGGAGAGGGCGGCGCAACGAACGGAGACAGCATCTTCACTGCCGGAACCAGAGAGAAAATTGCTGGCCAGTATACGTCGCGGGTCGACAGCCAAAGAGCAACAGAAGATCCTGAACCGAGTTGTTGCGTCGTGCTTCTAAAAATTGAAAAAAAATAAGAGTTTGTAATGTTTGTACAACAATGACGTCATAGAAAGTTTAATCATGTTGTAAATGTTCAATTCTATCTTGGCAAGGCTCAGGTTCACGTCTATATGTAGGAAGATAATAAACTAGTCGATGCTACAAAAAGCCGGCCGAAGTGGCCGTGCGGTTAAAGGCGCTGCAGTCTGGAACCGCAAGACCACTACGGTCGCAGGTTCGAATCCTGCCTCGGGCATGGATGTTTGTGATGTCCTTAGGTTAGTTAGGTTTAACTAGTTCTAAGTTCTAGGGGACTAATGACCTCAGCAGTTGAGTCCCATAGTGCTCAGAGCCATTTGAACCATTTGATGCTACAAAAGTTTAAATACGTGTTCCGAGAATTTATTTATGAAGAATTATGTTAAGTAATTTATTTGACAAGATTATTAATTTTTGACAGCGTTCATCGCGAGTTTGATTCTTGAAAGTTTATTCAATGTGGTTCTAATATCTATTAAAGCAGATAACCTGCATTAATATAATTTCTGAGGAGAAACAAACGACATCTAAATTGAAAAAGTTTACGCAAACCAATTGGATTGAGTGACGTAATTCTGCGCATACGACTCAAATGATGATGTTTTACAGTTTCGTTCAAGAACCATTCAGAGACAATTTAAAAAAGAATTTAAATAATTTTGAAGTGTGTTGTAACTGACGTAGGTGACGAAGTCTGCACATGGTGATATGTCAAAAGAAAATCATACAAAACTTACGTCGTTACACTACAGTCGCGGCGTTAACTGAGCTTGCACTTGGACCGTAATTCCCCAGTCCGATGGTGCAGGGATGACACGGAATTTTACAGGGAGTCCATTACCTGTTCTCAGAAGGCAAGGGGTTACTATGCGCTCCGTGCGCAACACGGCGATCATACCTGCTCGTAGTCAGATGCGTTAGACCGGAACCTCAACAATGAGTACGCCTGCACTCACATTCCCATGGACTCCAAACTCGGGCTGCTTGCACATCCGAGTACTCCACAACACTGGATATTGCACGATTCGGTCAGTAGGACAAATGGAGATCCACGATGAGGCTCCTGGCAAATTCTGTCAAGTGCTGATAAAATTGTCTCAAATGTGCAAACGGCACCTCCGTGTTCTCAGTGATCACTCAACATCTGACACCGTTGATGCCTCTTGTATAACCTACCAAGCCTGGTAACAACACCGAACAAGAACAACAATAATTTACTCTAGTGGAAATTCTATCTGTTATTGAGAATTGCAATTATAATCATTTACATAACTGCCGATTGTGTTTACGTCTACGAAGTTACATTGACGTCTTTCCATGTCCTCAGGATATTTCACTTTTTTTTGTCAGGCTGGATATATGCAGGGTGACAGCTAAAACAGACTACCATAAGTATATCACGAATGGACAAATACATCGAAATCCGCTGTTTCATATTTTTCGACGTACGCAAGTAATTTTTAACATTTGTGGTTTCCACGATATGGCATTGACTTCGTTTTGTTTTAAACTGAAATACGTTTCCAGAATGAGATTTTCACTCTGCAGCGGAGTGTGTGCTGATATGAAACTTCCTGGCAGATTAAAACTGCGTGCCCGACCGAGACTCGAACTCGGGACATTGCCTTTCGCGGGAAAGTGCTCTACCATCTGAGCTACCGAAGCACGACTCACAGCCGGTCCTCACAGCTTTACTTCTGCTCTCCTGCGAACCTTGCAGAACCAGCACTCCTGAAAGAAAGGATACTGCGGAGACATGGCTTAGTCACAGCCTGGGGGATGTTTCCAGAATGAGATTTTCACTCTGCAGCGGAGTGTGTGCTGATATGAAACTTCCTGGCAGATTAAAACTGCGTGCCCGACCGAGACTCGAACTCGGGACATTGCCTTTCGCGGGAAAGTGCTCTACCATCTGAGCTACCGAAGCACGACTCACAGCCGGTCCTCACAGCTTTACTTCTGCTCTCCTGCGAACCTTGCAGAACCAGCACTCCTGAAAGAAAGGATACTGCGGAGACATGGCTTAGTCACAGCCTGGGGGATGTTTCCAGAATGAGATTTTCACTCTGCAGCGGAGTGTGTGCTGATATGAAACTTCCTGGCAGATTAAAACTGCGTGCCCGACCGAGACTCGAACTCGGGACATTGCCTTTCGCGGGAAAGTGCTCTACCATCTGAGCTACCGAAGCACGACTCACAGCCGGTCCTCACAGCTTTACTTCTGCTCTCCTGCGAACCTTGCAGAACCAGCACTCCTGAAAGAAAGGATACTGCGGAGACATGGCTTAGTCACAGCCTGGGGGATGTTTCCAGAATGAGATTTTCACTCTGCAGCGGAGTGTGTGCTGATATGAAACTTCCTGGCAGATTAAAACTGCGTGCCCGACCGAGACTCGAACTCGGGACATTGCCTTTCGCGGGAAAGTGCTCTACCATCTGAGCTACCGAAGCACGACTCACAGCCGGTCCTCACAGCTTTACTTCTGCTCTCCTGCGAACCTTGCAGAACCAGCACTCCTGAAAGAAAGGATACTGCGGAGACATGGCTTAGTCACAGCCTGGGGGATGTTTCCAGAATGAGATTTTCACTCTGCAGCGGAGTGTGTGCTGATACGAAACTTCCTGGCAGATTAAAACTGTGTGCCCGACCGAGACTCGAACTGGGGACCTCGCGTTTCGCGGGAAAGTGCTCTACCACCTGAGCTACCGAAGCACGACTCACAGCCGGTCCTCACAGCTTTACTTCTGCCAGTATCTCGTCTCCTACCTTCCAAACTTTACAGAAGCTCTCCTGCGAACCTTGCAGAACTAGCACTCCTGAAAGAAAGGATACTGCGGAGCCATGGCTTAGCCACAGCCTAGGGGATGTTCCCAGAATGAGATTTTCACTCTGCAGCGGAGTGTGCGCTGATATGAAACTTCCTGGCAGATTAAAACTGTGTGCCCGACCGAGATCTTTGTGGACCAGGAGTGCGTCGTGCTTCTGTAGCTCAGATGGTAGAGCACTTGCCCGCGAAAGGCAAAGGTCCCGAGTTCGAGTCTCGGTCGGGCACACAGTTTTAATCTGCCAGGAAGTTTCATATCAGCTCACACTCCGCTGCAGAGTGAAAATCTCATTCTGGAAACATCCCCCAGGCTGTGGCTAAGCCATGTCTCCGCAGTATCCTTTCTTTCAGGAGTGCTGGTTCTGCAAGGTTCGCAGGAGAGCTTCTGTTAAGTTTGGAAGGTAGGAGACGAGATACTGGCAGAAGTAAAGCTGTGAGCACCGGGCGTGAGTCGTGCTTCGGTAGCTCAGATGACTCGTAGTCGGGTTTTGGCGGCCGTGGTGTGCGGACCTCCGGCGTGTGCTGTGCGCTGCGGTCTGCTGCGCTCCGCTCGGTAAGTCAAGCGCCTGTTGCAGTAGTTAGTTTCGTTATTTGAGACTCTTGATGGATTCATATTAGAAGGAGAGATGGATCAGCCTAATAGAAGAGACACATTGAAATTTGTTTTTGACCAGAAAGGGCAGAGACCGAATTCATTCGAAATTGAGACATGGTTAGAGGAAGTTGCGAAAATTTCGTTTGAGGATATTATAGGTGTTCACCTTTCAATTGTGAGTAGCATTGTGTATGTCAAGCTTAAAAACACGGAATTGTGTGACAAAACTGTTGAATCTAGTGGCGGAACATTTAAGTTCAGACATCACGATGGCAATGTTAGTGAAGTTCGTGTTACGCATGCTGGCTTTGGATTAAGGACTGTCCGTACCTTTGAGCTACCATTTGAAATCACCGCTGAGCAGATCAATTCCGTGATAGCTCCTTATGGGAGAATAATTAGCAATTTTGCAGAAAAGTGGTCTCCTGCTCACAAGTTCCCCGTCTTGAATGGTATCAGGCAACTGCGAGTTGATTTACACAAGCACATACCCTCCTATATAAATGTTTGTGGTTATCGGGCTATAGTAATATATGATGGGCAGCCAAGAACCTGCGCGTCTTGCGGCGGCACGGGCCATGTCCGCTCGCTGTGTATACAACGCCGAGTGGCCCAGCTACCTGCGGGCGAAGCAGTGAGACCCCCGGCCATGTCAACATTGCCTTTAACTTATGTAGCGGCAGCACCTGGACAACTCCATACGCGTGACGCTCCTGACGCTACTCGGGACGCCACTCAGGATGATGCAGCTCGCGACAGTGAAGTGATGATGGAAGTTAGCGACTCGACGGTGACAACACAGCCAAAGAGTCAAGAAAAAGAACCAAATATCTCTGTTCAAATAGAGCAAACTCCTGAACCGGTTACAGTCCTACAGAATGGGCAGTCTCCAGAAAACCACAAGGAAACCAATCCATCACTTGCCAGTGAACAGGACCGAGCCCAAGAAACCCAAGAGGTAATGGAAAACGATGAAACCTTCCCAAGAGTCAGTCCTCCAAGGAAACATAAAAGGAGGGCGCTGAAAAACTGGCACCGCCTTTGCGAGAAAAAGCAAAGCAGATTAGCAACAAATTGCATGAAGAACCTACTACGGTGTCGTAGCAGGCGGAGAGGTGATACTCCAACGTGGCGCGTCCCAGGTGGCGGATAGGGGGGTCCTCACCGGTTTACCGGCGGACTTGAGCGAAATAAAATAGCTCTCGCGGACCAAACACTAAACAACCTCTACGGCTAACAACCGTAGTTGTAACTCGGAGCTTGCTCCATACAAGGTTGACTACCTTTGAAAGTCAAACATGGAAGGAAATCTTTCAAGGAATAATCCACCGCTTGGCAATAACCAAGGAAGACTGCACTCGGATACGGTGGGCAGTCACCTGAAAGATAACTTGGATGAGTCGGAGCATCTGAAAATACCCAAAACGGACAGACGACCAAAACTCAAGACAGGACAAATAAACTACATTGCGACACACAATATAAATTCCCTCATACAACCAGGCAAACTCAAAATTCTGACGGATGAAATGGATCGCAAGGGGATTCTCATAACCGGACTTCAAGAAATGAGAAATACTGATCAGGAGCCGATAGAATCACAAGGATATAGGATTTATAAGGGAATACCAGGGAAAAGAGTCATGAAACAGTGTCCACAATTTGGAACAGGATTCGTGGTGAGTCTGAAAATAATAGAGTCCATAATAGAATTTAAAGCACAATATCCCAGGCTCTCAACATTAACTCTAAAAGCTGCAAATAAAATGTACACAATAATAAATGCCCATGCCCCTACAAATGATAAAAATAATAAAAAAGAACACAGAGAAGAGGTAGAAAAATTTTGGGAGCTCTTAGATCAAACGACGAATAACACTAATAAAAATCACATCAAAATTTTAATTGGAGACTTCAATGCCCAGTTAGGAAGGGAAAAGACATATAGAGACATAATAGGGAAATGGACATCACAAAGAAGAACAAACAAAAATGGCATAAGACTAGTGGAATTTTGCAGAAACCATGACATGATCTCAAAGTCGACGTATTTTAAGAGAAGACCAAGAAAACTAAAAACTTGGAAACATCCAGACTGGAAAAAAGGAGAATGGCAACTGGACCATGTCTGCATGGATAAGAATTACCACAAGGAAATTTACAATGTGAAAGTACTGAGAGGACAGATACCGGATCAGATCATTACATGATAAAAATTAAAATTAAATTAACCCCATTAGCAAAGAAAAAATCCCACCAGAAGAAGAAGAGAGCCTATGACCCTCATAAACTGATACAAAATGAGGATTATGAAGCACAAACCAGGGATATAAAAATAACAGATGATCTGGAAGAAATAATTCCCAAATTGAAACAAATAGCTGAACAAGTTGCCCCTATAAATCCAAGGAAAAAACACCAGTGGTGGAACGATGAATGTGATGAAGCAGTGTTGGATCGACACCAAGCCTGGTTAAGGCATCAAAATGAAAAAAACAGAAAAATCGTATTTGGAACTCACAAAACAAAGGAAGACAACACAAAAAATAATAAGGAGAGTTAAACGTCAGTACCAAAAAGATATACTTCTAATGATAGAAACAAATAGTGAAAAAACAAACTCAAGAGACTATTACAAAATATTTGGCAGACAATTACAAAGATATGATCCTCTAACATTAATGTTAAAAGATAAAGATAATAACCTAGCCCATAGCAATAGCCCGCATCTCGTGGTCGTGCGGTAGCGTTCTCGCTTCCCACGCCCGGGTTCCCGGGTTCGATTCCCGGCGGGGTCAGGGATTTTCTCTACCTCGTGATGGCTGGGTGTTGTGTGATGTCCTTAGGTTAGTTAGGTTTAAGTAGTTCTAAGTTCTAGGGGACTGATGACCATAGATGTTAAGTCCCATAGTGCTTAGAGCCTTTTGAACCAACCCATAGCAATAGTAAAAATACAGAAATTCTAGCAGAAACATTTAACAAGTTACTAAATTGTGAAGATCCCCCAGAACTTCTTCAGATAAACACAGAAACCCCAATTAAAACACCAGCAGAAAATATAAATCCACCTACAATTAATGAGGTCTACAGAGCTTTGAAAGAACTCAAAAACTACAAAGCAAGTGGAGAAGATCAAACGTTTGCTGAACTTTGGAAATATGCAGCAGAACCAGTAAAGATAGCATTACACCAATGCATAGTAAAAATCTGGAATGAAGAGAAATTACCAGAAAATTGGACTACTGCTATAATACATCCATTACATAAGAAAGGAGAAAAATCAAATCCAGACAACTATAGAGGAATTTCCCTTTTGGACTGCACGTATAAGATCATGTCAAGAATACTATACAACCACTGTAAAGATCAATTAGAACTGGAACTGGGAGAATATCAAGGAGGATTTAGATCTTGGAGAAGCTGCCCAGAACAGATAATCACCTTGAAGTTAGTTATGGATGTCTACAAAAGAAGGCAAAAACAACTAGTCATAACCTTTGCAGATTTCAAAAAGGCGTATGATTGCATCCATAGATCTTCAATGATGAAAATATTAAGGAATTTTGGACTTCATCCTAAATTAATAAAAATGATACAGTTAACCTTAACAAACACCAAATCCAAAATAAAATTTAGAGGAGAAATATCTGAACCATTTACGATTAAAACAGGGTTGAGACAGGGAGATTGTTTATCACCATTGCTATTCAATTGTGCTCTTGAATATGTAATGAGAGAATGGTACAAGGAAAACCTATGAATATTAAAATTGGAACTAAGAAAGATAAAATAAACCTAAATTGCTTGGGATTTGCTGATGACCTAGCATTACTAGCTAATAATATTCAGGAAGCCACGAAACAAATAACAAGCTTACAAAATATAGCACAAAAATTAGGACTCCAGATATCATTTGAAAAGACTGAAATAATGGTAACGGATCCACTTGTAATAGATCACATCACAGTGAACAATAGGGAAATTAAAATAGTGAAACAATTTAAATACCTGGGTGAAATTATAACACATAAATTGGACGAGAAACCTGCATGGCGAGCAAGAACTAATAAATTGATAAAAGCTCAAAAACTAACATGGTCTACATACAATAAAAAATGTATATCAATTAAAACAAAATTAAAACATTACAAGACGGTGGTTCAACCAGAGGTTACATACGGAAGTGAAACTCTTTTTAAAGTCACCCAGAAAAACAGAATTGACAAAATTTTAAAAGTAAAGAGAAGAATTGCTAGAACATGCATAAATAAGAAATATCAAAAAGCTGGGCAATGGCGGATAGTTCCAAATGAAGTGGTATACAGAGAACTGGAGCCCATCACTGATACTATACGAAAGAAAAGGATCTCTTTTTGTGGTCACATTCTGAGGACACCAGAAACCAGATTATCAAGGAAAATTATTGAGAAACTCTGGAATTTGAAACAACAAGGAGGATGGCTTAAGGAAATAAGAGAGGATATGGAAGAACTGGAAATAACTCTGGATGATTTGCAGAACAAAACGCCAAATTTAAAGAAGTTGAGGGACACAGAAATGAGATTTAAACCAAAAATTGACAAACGACATACAATGAAAAGGGTATTTGCAGATAAGGAACGACGAAAAGCATCGGAACGAATGAAGAGATACTGGGCCACTCGGAAGGGGAAAATACCAAAGAAGAGGACCAGAAATGATTGACTGAAGTGGTCCAATGAGGCCGTAAAAGCAGAAGAAGAAGAAGAACAACGTAGTAATCCGGTTCTGAGTATGCAGGCACCTGTCCCCTTGCAAGCCAAATCAAATACACCATGCCCCATGTCAACGGACCATTCGTCACACGAGAGGTTGAAGCTGCTAGCAAATTTCGATGCAGACAAGGTTTTCCTGATACTAGAAATGCAGAAAAAGAGACATCGAAAGCTAATCAACACATAACCTGGGCTGATGAATCGGATGAAATGAATCAAGATGAAGAATTGAATGAAACTGGAGGAACGGAACAGACACCTGCCCCAAGAGATCAACTGAACACGATGGATACATCATTGCCAGAACATACATGTGAAAAAGGATTTTCCTTCGACAGCACTTCGTATGACGAATATTGACTTTGGTAATGAATAGGACAATATGAACGCAAAACAAGCCTACAAAATCGCTACGTTGAACATTAATAAGATACGCTCCTCCCTGCATTTACAACATCTGCAAGACTTTCTATACGCAGCTGGCGTTGATATACTACTGTTACAGGAAGTAACAGATATTAATTTAGAAAAGATACGTGGGTACAACGCCATAATAAACCCCGGTATCGGTGCAAAGCTGGGAACCGCAATTCTCACGAAAGAAGGCATCCGTGTCACACAAATAACAAAACTTGAAAACAGCAGAGGGGTTGCAGTGACTGTTAACAATGCCCGCATCATCAACGTTTATGCACCGTCAGGCAACAATAACAGGCGTGCTAGAGCGGATTTTTTTAAAAGTGAAATCGTTCAACTCTTCGGTACACGACAAGATTATATAATCCTAGCCGGCGATTTTAATTCTGTACTTAGCCCGAAAGACCAGACACCGAATTTCAACAAGTCCGTAGAACTGGAAAGAATAGTCCACCAAATGCAGTTAACCGATACCTGGGAACATACCCATGGCGCACAGGCCGGTTTCACATATTTTACCAGTCACTCAGCAAGCAGGCTAGACAGAATTTACGTCTCGTCCAACCTTAAGAACCATGTACTCCAGTCTGAGGTCTGGCCCACTATGTTTTCTGACCATGCCGCGTACATCACCACAGTAAATTTGGAAAAACAAGAGGGGCATATGGAAACTCAACATTACACATCTATAAGATGAGGAATGTCGCGTAGCATTTACTAATGTGTGGCAATAATGCGAGAAACGATTCCCGCTATACAGTTCTGCCATAGCTTGGTGGTTACAATGTGCGAAGCCTAAAATAAGAAGAATGCTGATCGATTACTCACGACAGAAAAGTTTCTGGATTAAAAAGACGACTGAATTTTATTTTAGCTGCCTTAGAGACCTGTACACCCTGGACACACGATTAATGGAGAACTTTAGCCGGATTCAGAAAGTTAAAGCAAAACTTTTAGCACTGAAGCGGCGACAGTCAGAAGGTTTTAAAGTCAGAGCGAGAATACACAACATTGTAGAAGGGGAAGAAACAGCTATGTACCATGTAATGCGTGAGAATAAGAGAGGAAACAGAAAAATACTGACAGAAGTTAAGTTACCTGATGGGACCAGGCACACAAAACAGCATGAAATTCGAAACGCTGTTCATAAATATATCTCAGATATGATGTCCACCAAACCTAACGTCGACGAGGCGCGGCGTGATCTTGTTAGAAACGTATCAGGACGAATTAGTACAGAGCAAGTAGAAAATCTCACGGCTGAAATAGAAGAGGACGAATTGAAAGACGCAATAGCACAGAGTCCTAAAAATAAGTCTCCAGGACCTGATGATATCCCCGTGGAATTCTACCAAGTGTTCTGGCCACAACTAAATAGCAAGTTGCTATGTATGTACAACGAAATCATGAATGGCACTGTTGCCGCTCCCAAGGAATTTCCTGAAGGGATAATAGTTCTAATTCCTAAAAACTCACTTAGCAAAGCAATTGAAAACCTTCGCCCAGAAACATTACTCAACAGTGATTACAAAATTATGGCCCGCGTATTAGCAAGAAGAATAAAAATGGTTATTAACTCTGTAACTGGCACGTACCAAACATGTGTAGGCAAAGACAGAAACATCTATCAGAATATATGCGAATATAGGGATATAATATCAACCGCAAATGTATGCCGAATAAAATGTGCTTTAATGTCATTAGACTGCGAGAAGGCGTTTGACAGAGTAGATCATAAGTATCTCCTTGGTATCATGGAAGTAATGGGCTTCCCACCACGATTCGTGAGGATTATTCAACAAATTCTGAAAAACAGTGTAGCACCAATAATGATAAACGGACAACTAAGTAGAGAGATTGAATTGACTGGATCCGTACATCAAGGTTGCCCAATGTCAATGGCCCTTTTCGCAATAGCAATAGAACCTCTGCTCGCGACACTCACGCATCACCTGCAAGGATTGTGTATAAACGGCAAGAAAATAGTGTGCAACGCCTACGCAGATGATGTGGGCGTCCTGGTTATAAATGAAGATGAAGTGGCGAAAGCTCTTCAGATTGTACACACATATGAACTTGCTTCTGGCGCCAAACTAAATAAAAGGAAGTCAGGCATCATGAACCTAGGCAGAGGAATATGCATGCAAAATCGGGGACAATTGACGGAAGTATCCACATTGAAATGTTTGGGTATTGAATTTAGGAGCAACATCCAACACACTATTGCCGTCAATTATAAAAAACTACTTGCAAGCATACGAGCATCTGTACAGGGAAACAGTATGAGGCAACTGGACGAGATACAGAAAAATAAACTAGTAAATGTGTATATAACATCCAAACTTAACTATGTTGTCCAAGCTTTTCCGATGCCATTAGAAACAGCCAGAAGAATTTTATCCGCGATAGGAAGCTTTGTATGCCAAGGCAACATTTTCAAAATGAAGTTCGATACACTAACACTCCCAACAAGGAAAGGAGGTTTAAACCTTGTTGATGTCAGTTACAGGTCACGAGCGTTATATGTGTGTCGAATGTGCAAGCAATGGAAACAGATGCCCGACAGCTTAACAGCCCACTTGCTGAATGAAATTGCTCCAGCAAGCATGCAGCCGCCAATAGATGTGAAGCGTGTACCAGCTGGTCTTTGTCACCTAAAAACTTTTCTCGTTGAGTACAGTTATATCTCCTCGAGGCTCTCAGAACAGCAGTTGAAGAGAGTAAAGACATCTATACATATTTGATGGAAGCTAAGGAAGGAAATATTATTGAAAGGAAATACCCCAACAACGACTGGTCTGCAATTTGGAAAAATATCCACGATCGGAACTTACCCTCTAAGGTGAAAGCAACTTGGTATAATGCAGTCAACAGGAAAACATCAACTAATTCCAAATTGTATGCTATACATCTCACAAATTCGCCCTTGTGCGCGTCATGCAACCTTCTTGACACTGAAGAACACCGATTCGTGTGTGAAAGAGTGAGAGACATATGGCATATAGTTAAACAGAAATTAGTGACCGTTAACAGAACATCTCCAACCGTTTTCACCGCCGCAGAATTTCTGACTCCAGGCGCAGTGCCATATCCTAATACGAAAAGAAATGCTGTTAACTGGCTAAAAGGGCACACAGTGCACTATATCTTGAAGGCAGAAAATAAAAGCAAAGAAGATTACTGGGTGTATCTAAGACTCAGCACCATCATCTCATGCGGACAAAAGACTACAAAAAAAATACGCATGCTTCCTAAATAGAATCATGGAATAAAATTATACAGAGAACAATAACAGATTAAGATTTGTACGGAATTCAGAGATGTCAGCCTTGCACGATTACAGATAACTGGAACCGGAATGTCTTCGCTCCTTTCACGAGCCACTACAGAAAAGAAATCAAGTCCGTGGCAAGACGCACCGGACTACATCCTCATGAAGAAATTAGACATCAAATTTTATGCATTTTATTTTTTTGAATCAAATTATGCCACACGCAGAGAAGTTTTAAGTTCTAAAAAACGTTTTTCAATGGGATGCAAGATTTTATGTTTTCCATATGACGATGAGAGATTTCACGTTTCAGTTTATTTTAATATACTTGTCTTTCCATTAGCAAGAGGATGATTCATTACCTTTAATTAATATTAAGAAGAAATATTTATTCTCATTTATGTTAGCTAAGGTAATTTAGGCATCCAGCTTACAGAAAAAAATAAGAAGCCGAAATAAAAAAATAAAATAATAAAATAAAATATCAAGATTCAAAAAAAGAAAAAGTGGGGGATTTGGCATCAAAAACATAAAGAAGCACATAAAATAAAAAAGTAAAAGGAAGTTGGTAGAAGGATGAACTCTTAATAATAATAATAATAATAATAATAATAATAAAAACGACAAAAGCAAAGAAGCTAGCCGAAGAAGGCAAAACAAGGTGAGCGTTTGGAAGGGCTGTGAGGCGAGAAGGGAGGCCCTAAAAAAAAAAAAAAAATAAAAAAAAGATGGTAGAGCACTTGCCCTCAAAAGGCAAAGGTCCCGAGTTCGAGTCTCGGTCGGGCACACAGTTTTAATCTGCCAGGAAGTTTGAAATATGTTTTTTTTTGACCCAATAGGAAGACGACTGCAGAAGCATGACGTATGAGCAACTTGATCAAACAGTAACAAGATAATTTGCGCCGCGAAGCGATGTCCCGCCGTCACAAGAAGAAGCGTAGAAATCAATAAAAGCCGTTTTGAATTAATTTTTGTACATTTATTTATTTTTAGGTGTTGTCTTCATTGTATTCTTTTTTTGCCTCTTTTTTCCGAAGTTTCACACACACACGCTGTATGCGTTAACTGCCGTCTTTAGTGACTGTAGTAAAAGTCTTAATAAGATCATACGCGTTTCGCTTAATTTTAAAGCGTCTTCATTGATCAGACTTTTTGTTGTTTATTCCATTCATCTTCGTCTTCCACGTGTTTACACCTCTGTGCACTATCCTCTCGTCATTTTGCGTGTTTTGTTTTGCTATTGCGAGCCGTAGAACACGCAAAATGGCGAGGGGATAGTGCCCAGAAGTGTAAACGTGTTAAGTGCAGTGAAAGTGCTAAGTGCAAAAATTGGTTCGAATGGCTCTGAGTAGTATGGGACTTAACTTCTGAGGTCATCAGCCCCCTAGAACTTAAAACTACTTAAACCTAACCAACCTAAGGACATCACGCACATTCATGCCCGAGGCGGGATTCGAACCTGCGACCGTAGCGATCGCACGGTTCCAGACTGTAGCGCCTAGAACCGCTCGGCCACCCCGGTCGGCTGCTAAGTGCAAATGAAAATACTTAACACATACACGTGGAAGACGAAGATGAATGGAATAAACAACAAAAAACCCCGACCACTGCAGATGCTTTAAAATAAAGCGAAACGCATCTGGTCTTAATAAGACTTTCATTATATTAGCTAAAGACGGCAATTAATCTACATAACTTGCTATTTATTTGAATCGGTTTTGGTGGAACTATGTGAGCCGAAGTAAAAAGGAATTTAGGAGCAGAAAAATTGAATGACAACAATACAAAATATATGCGAAGACGTATACAAACCGTAGGGCGTTCCATTCTGGCATCAGCCCCGTTGACAACTGCTGAATGTCTTTGGCGGATGTGGACGTGCTGCAATAAGTCTCTTCAAGTCGGGAAAAAGGGCGCACCTGTCCATTCGCCGAATACATCTCGTTCCAGGAGATTCTCCATCTGCACTGTTGGATGTGGTCGCGAACTGAAATCCATAAAAATTAAGCCAGGGCCGAATACACTCCTAAAAAGACGCTCTTGGGGAAGGAGTACAGCGTCACAGTAGCGTCGACCAATCAGTGTGCCGTTTTCAGAAATTTGGTGGTCAGTATGTCTGTGCAACGTTATGCCTCCCCACACCCTTGACACCTGTGCCCCCAAAACGATCACGTTCCACAATGTTACTGGGTGCACTTCGTGTTCCTCCTGCATCCCGCCATTTGAGTTCACGTCCATAATGACTATTTACACTGGATCTGCTCTTATCCAAGAAGAGTATGCAACCCTACTTCTCTTTGGTACAGTCCCGATGTCCCTGCCACCTTCGCAAACGCTGCCGCCGATACACAGGTGTTAACGAAACGCAGCGTACTGGTCGTTCGGCAAAGAGACCGTCCCAGTGGTGTCGCCATGCTACCGTGGAGCGTGAGACGGCGTGCCTTGCAGTCCTCTAAAATGCGTTTGCAACTGCACCCACTGTTTGACGTGGATCCCTTCTTGCCTGTCGCACAATGCAGCTGTCATCTGTTGCTGTAGTTGACCGTGGTCGGCCACCTCCTCTCCTTCGGGCAGCAGTGCCTGTGATTCAGAACGTCCCCCGAGCACGTAAAGCTGAGCAAATCTAAGCTCCTGACCTACATTCGTCAGTCTTCGTCCTTTCTCCAGTTCCCGATGATTCTTGCCTCTGAGAAACCATCCAAATGTTGTCCGTGGGTTATTTGTAATCGAGAACACCGCCACAGTGCAGCGTAATTGCTTGCTGATTGACAAACACTGGCTGGCCGCAGTGGCCGAGAGGTTCTAGGCGCTTCAGTCTGGAACCTCGCAACTGTTACGGTCGCAGGTTTGAATCCTACCTTGGGCATGGATGTGTGTGGTGTCCTTAGGTCAGTTAGGTTTAAGTAGTTCTAAGTTCTAGGGACTGATGACCTCAGATCTTAAGTCCCATAGTGCTCAGAGCCATTTGAACCATTTTTGACAAACACTGTCTTTTCCCGTTCCTTCAACTGCCTCGTGTTGCGGGGCCAGCACCATTTGGTGATATTGTCACCCAGACCCCATGCCATATGACGTCAATCTTCCTGTGCACGACTGGGAGACCTCTGGCAACACGTTCTTGTATCCATCATCGACTCGTGACAGCTGTTGATCAAACCATGTACAACACAAACCAAACAACAGCCATATTTCAGGCAATTCTTATTTAGTTTTCTTTAAGCTACCCACTTCACCGGTGCCATCCTCAGGCCCCTATGTGCACTGGAACGAGTGTACCATGAAGCTTTATGTAACACAGCAGAAGCCATCAAGTAAATCTGAATTCCGTGAATATTTTCCTGAAGTAAGTACCCCAACGGTTGGACAACAACAGATATGGTGCTCATTTCTGAAACATATTCATGGAATTCAGATTTATCTTCAGGCTCCAGTTGTACTGTATCAAGCCTTGTGGTACATTCATTCACAGTGTGCTTAGGGGCCTTAACATGGAACAACTGACGTGCCGAAACTAAGATTAAACAAAGATAAATATAATTGCCGTCTGGCTAGGGCCAGACGCCACTACGGCGACTTGCGTGTCGATAGGGATGAAATGATGATGATAAAGACAACACAACGCCCAATCCATGAGCGGAGAAAATCTCCGACCTAGCCGGGGCCGGCCGGGGTGGCTGAGCGGTTCTAGGCGCTTCAGTCTGGAACTACGCGACCGCTACGGTCGCAGGTTCGAATCCTGCCTTGGGCATCGATGTGCGTGATGTCCTTAGGTTAGCTAGGTTTAAGTAGTTCTAAGTTCTAGGGGACTGATGACCTCAGAAGTTAAGTCCCATAGTGCTCAGAGCCATTTGAACCATTTGAACCTAGCCAGGAATCGAACCCGGGCCGTTAGGTATGACATTCCGTCGCGCTGGCCACTGAGCTACCAGGGGCGTACAAACAAAGATAAATAAGCACTGACTGAAATACGGCTGTCGTTTAGTTTTTGCTCGACGTTCTGAGAATATGCTCCTGCGCTTTCATTCATTTCCTCCGAGTTACTAATATAATATGTTGTTTCATCCATCTCGTGCTTAAGTCTTGAAGAACGGTGTAGTAACAAAGTAAATATCGTCAGTCTTCTGTTCTATTTTTATTTGCGTACGTATGCTGTCTCACGTCACATCATCACGTCACGGTTATCGGTAGGTTCGGCCCACCCCACAGCCGTGCCCCATGCACTGTTTCACACTACACGGGCTAGTACGTTAAAATTACTGCAGTTGTAAGTAGGCTGTTTAGGTTTTTTTATTGGTAACGCCACCTCTGTATGAAAATCACTGGCTGTGCTGTGTGCAGTCTGTGGCTGCTTTGCATTGTTGTAATACTCGCCATTGTAGTGTTAGGCAGCTGGATGTGAACAGCGCGTAGCGTTGCGCAGTTGGAGGTGAGCCGCCAGCAGTGGTGGATGTGGGGAGAGAGATGGTGGAGTTTCGAAATTTGTCATGAACTGCTATATTTATATATGATGATATCAAGGTAAATACATTGTTTGTTCTCTATTAATATCTTTCATTTGCTAACTATCCCTATCAGTAGTTAGTGCCTTCCATAGTTTGAATCTTTTATTTAGCTGGCAGTAGTGGCGCTCGCTGTATTGCAGTAGCTTGAGCAGCGACGATTTTTGTGAGTTAAGTGATTTGTGAAAGGTATAGTTTAATGTTAGTCAGGGCCATTCTTTAGTAGGGAATTTTGAAAGTCAGATTGCGTTGCGCTAAAAACATTGTGTGTCAGTTTAAGCACAGTCATGTATAAATTGTTCTAAGGGGAAGTTTCATATGTCGACCCTTAGCCGAGGATACCTCACTGGAATCTTCTGATTTTTTCTTGTAGTTTGTGTAATTAGTGTAGCTTTTGTTTATTGCTAGCGCGTAATTGTAGAGAGGATCTCCTTTGTCGTTGCAGTCTTTCATTGTTGTTGTGGCATGCATGTTAATGTGCATCAAGTATTTCGCTGCTGCGCTTGCAATTAACGAGATATTATTTTCAGTGCTATGTTAATGTGTTCTCCTATTTTTGCACTTCAAATTGTGCTTTTCTGTGTTACCGTGTGAAATATTGTGACAATTATGGCGTGTGAAAAACGTAACACTAGGCTCCAAAGTAAACTGAGAAATGACAGTGAAGACGAAAGCAGTGTGTTAGCGCCACCGAGTAATGAATTAACTAATGTTCAAAGTAGTAATTTGGTAACTGTGCATAGGGAAATGGAGCGGGCTGCAAACAATGGCGTAGACAGTGAAACAGGTAGTGAACAGGGAAGCATTATCGATCGATCGCTCGGCAACAGCTGGCCTCAGGAATCCGAAATGACAGGACACAATTTTGCAAATACTGTAGATTCAGGTTTTGCGTCCTCACCGTTTTCGCAAATGAGTCAAGACACATTTTCCGCTTGTCAAAATGTGAATGTTGCCGGTGCAAATTCACTGCCGAAAAGCACTGAGGAACATGCTTCAGACACCAGTGCATTGTTATTACAATTAATGCAACAAATGGGCCAAAAGCTTGAAAAGTTAGACACAATGGAACAACACCAGAGACAAACACAGCAACAGTTAGACACAATGGAACAAAATCAGAGACAAACACAGCAAAAGCTTCAAAAGTTAGACACCACACTTGAACAAACACGTGAAGATTTAACTACTGAGTTACATAAAATCGAATCGAAATGTCAAAAAGTCTGTAATGACGTAAAAACACAAATTTGTGAGCATTTTCAACCTATTTTTTCGCGGCATGAAAATGCATTACAGAATCACGAAGCAGCCATAAAAGAACTGCAAACTATTGTTCATGAAAATCATGAGATCTTGCAAGCTAAATTTGACTCAGTTGCATCTACCGATACAGTTATGCAACTTGCAAAAACTCAGGAAAACTTAAAGGAGACAGTAGATACGATTTCAACACAAATGGACACTCTGAAACTCGGTTCAGAAAAACATACAGAGGAAATGATTTCACTATCGGATAAAGTAGCCAAACTTTCGGATCAGTTCAATAATTTATCTACGAAGGTAGATGATAATCTGAATGACACAAAACCGGCAGTCTTTAATGACACAGAAGAGAGCGAACAAATTAGGAAACTGAAACAAAATCTGAATCAAATAAATACGCAACACCAAAGAGAAATCCGGGAAGTACAAGATCAGCTGACACAGGTAATACAAGAATTACGTATTTCAGAGGACACTCGCGCTCCAACACGGGAAGAGGGACTTAGAAATACGGAAAAGCCGCAAAATAATAACACAGGGCATTTCGGAAGTAATGAAAGAAATTGGCAATGTGCACCGAATTTTGAGATGGAACTGCCGACACGACCTAACAATGACCGATATGCGACTCGCCGACACGATGATTTTGACTATAAGCTGCTCATTACTACACGTAAATTCAAAACATTTAAGAATTCTGCCAACGACATTCATCCACAAGCGTGGCTCCATCAATTCTCTCACTGTTTTCCTCCCAACTGGTCATTAGAACACAGATTAGAATTTATGTGTGGCTACTTGGAGAATGAACCAGCTGAAAGAATGCGATCGGTCATTCACGATTGTCACAGTGAAGGAGATTTTTATCATGCCTTCCTCTCAGCATGTTGGTCTCAAGCTACACAAGACCGAGTAAAACATAGCATCATGATGATGAAACACTTTGAACAATCTGAATTTTTCAGTCTTGTCAAATTTTTGAAGACATGTTGCACAAGAATCAGTATCTTTCAAACCCATACAGCCCCTCAGAACTCATCCGCATTTGCTTAATCAAATTACCTGAACATTTACGGCATATTATTTTAGCAGGACGTCGCAAAGAAGACATTGAGGCTTTTCAGGGACTGTTACAAGAACTAGAAATTGACACTGACAATCGCGTAATGCGAAAACAGGAACACAGCAACTACAGGTCACATCCGTCGCAATTCCGCGATGAAAGAAATAATAGCTGGACACGACAAGGCTATTCTCACAACACAAATCGTGACCAAAACAGACACCACCCGTATGACAACCGTTGGCAGAGTAGTAATAATTACAGGGAAAGATCACCTCTCCGTGGTAATGACTATCACAGAGACAATCAGAGAAACAGACAATATGGGAATCAAAACAAATATTATCAAGGGAGACAGAATAACTTTAGACGCAACGGTCCAGCGCGCAGTTACGACTCAGGGAGAAATTCTCCACCACGTGACCGACAAGAAAGAAACTATGGAATCTACCGACATGACGACAGACAATATGATCGTAACGACAGACCTGAACTGCATCAGAACTGGCGGGATTCTAACAGAGCTGGGCCCTCTCGGCAAGGCGAATTTGTAGAAGTTCGGTCTCCTAATCCCAATAACGATGCGCGCCAACAAAGGTACAGACAATGACTCGCACCGCAGGCAGCCGCGTGCGCCGGCTGGCTCAGAGAAAAATAACGTAGACGCTAACCTTGAGAAAAATTTTAGCATTCCTTAGCGACGTATATCGCATGATAATTGCGTTGAAGTTGAAACGCTGTGCACTAGGAAGAATAAAGGTTTACACCACATTTCACATGTAAAACCATTTATTGAGAGATAATCTGCTTTTTAACTTAGTCTTTGCCATAAAATTTTTCACGTCACATTTCTCGTATGTTTTGTCAGACTTCGAATCTGTTAACATGCAACAATGTTTGAAGTTAAATATCCAGTCAAGAACCAAGAGAACTTATTTAACCAGAAATTACGAATGCATTGTTATTGCGAACAGACGACACAGTGTAATTGTGTGTGTACATTCTTGCTTGTTAGTTGCATGATTAGAACATTTACCAGTACTGCTAATGAGATTTTAATGCAACATTTTGGTTTACTTGAAAATACATTTGGGATTTAAAGTACTTTCTGTGAGATTGAAGATGACTTAGTATTTGGTTTCTTTGACAGCTACACGGTTATATTACGACACTACTAATGTGTGACATAATTTACATTGTTGCTTTTGCGGTGTATTTGTTTTATATCTGCACAGTTTTTCTGAATTCTTCAGGAAAGCAAAACATGTTTTATTAGTAACTTTTGTGGTATAGCTACAAGGAGGCAGCCTTTTCCATAGCACAACAATACGTTACAGCACAGTACTTTCATCATCACAACAATAAGCGTAATAACTAAGATATCTCTACGCAAAGCATTTCACTTTTGTTTATCATGAGGTAAGTACATTGGCTTCTGCAGAACTTAGCTTTCGGAGGAAAATAACTATGACACTTCCACAGAGATTATCTTACATCAAGATGCACATTTAGCGCTACAGGACACGCATTTCAGTGATTAATTTTGTATTTAAAACATTTATTTTTAAAGATTTTTGAATTACAAAGAAAGTTTTCCGTAATACATTTCATTCCATTGCTGTAATCTGTAACACCTGAGGGTATAATTACATTAATCCTCAGGGGGGTACACGCTTATTTTGTGTACCATATGTGTGGCAACCACAAGGAACCCTAGCTAATATGGTATTTGCTTATACAACTTTACACATCGGTACCATATTTCTCTGAAACATAAATTACACAGCTATCTGATCATTTAACTGAGAGATAAACATTTTTTTACTACATCAGTGACACATGTTTACGCAATCCACAGTTGGGTAACTTCACACTTATGAAACTGTATTTTGTCTGTACTTTGTAAACTGTTCATATTTTTTCGGAATTATTGTGATACTATGAGAGCTTTGAATGATGTATTTGGTAAGGGAGCATGATTTTAAAGTACGTTTGAGGTAGATGACACTATTGAAATGAGCAGAGAATTTTTTTTACGTTTTGAAATTATTGGAGGAAGCTACGACGATTTTGAGAGTTGACTGAGGTGTTATGATATTATTACGACGACAATGTGTATTATGCTGCTGAGGTATGTTTATGATCAATAGGCTGATGCTATATGAGTTATTTGATTAAGCCACGTAGCTATTATGATGAAATATTGAAGAAGTGTCGACGAATAAGGTAAGGAATAATGAGTAGTGTTTAGGGACTCTGATTTATGAAAAGGATGTTGGAAACCAAGAAACGTACTTTAAGAGTTAAGAAATGTGTGTGTATATGCGTGAATGTATTACAATGCAGACGAAAATTTTTTGGACACTGTTATATCAATAGCATTTTGTTTCTACAGATTTGTAACGCAAATTCTTGACCTTTGAAATATTTTTATGTGAGACTGTCACTGTAGCGGAAACTGCTGTCATAAATATTTCCGTAAGAAAGTTAAGTGACCACCTGCACATAATGCGTCGCGGGCACCCACCTGGGCGACAGCCGCCCGAAAAAAAAAAGCCATTAGCCTTTCAGCGGCACAGGTAGAAAAAAAAAAAAAGCGGGAGGCCATTGTCCTCGCTATTGACATTCCTTTGTAGAAAGCATCCCAAATATTACACGCTCATTACCTGAAAACATATGATTACTCGTACTTTGTGCTAATTACTGAAATGCTTATGAATTGATGGGAAATATTCGTACATCTGCACACCTGGTTATGACAAGTGTCTTTCTACGAGAGTTGAGAGCTACTGACTTACGAAATGCCACATGACTATTGAATGATATTTTTATGCTTTGGTTTGCGTAATTGCTTATTTCATTTGACATCTGTTTTCCAGCTGTGTTGCAGCATTGGTTTCATAAAATAAAATTAAATGCATTTGCTAATGTGAACACTTTCTGTCAACAGATCTATTAAATAATAATTTTGTGATCCACATTCTTCAAAAAAGGTGCACTTGGAAAGGAAAGAACAATAAGAAGGGACTAGTAACAGTAACTGCATACATAATATTCTTTTCAAGTACATGGTAATATTTCTTTTACAATAAGTTGTCGTGGTGCACCACTTTAATTACTTAGACATTAAGATGTGATTATACATTTCCCTTATCTGCATTGTTATCTTTAGTGTACTATTTTTTCTGCTTGAGCTATGTCATGTTTAGATATAAGATGCTGTTTGTCAGGCATAGTGCTACTGAACTTTAATTTGTGTTACTCTGCTAAGCCAGATTTATTTTTCTTGTTTGCTGCGCATTGCCTTAGATTTGTTTTATGTGCTGCTGCATTGCCTCGTCCCTTAGTTTAGCATCTGAGCTCAGTAGATTTAAGTTAGCTTAAAAGGGGGTAGCCTATAAGAGAATGAGTTGCGATGAATTTGAAGAAATGCACTGAGAGGCCATACGAAAAAAGTACAGAAAGCAGGTATAGATAGGACTTTTTGGAAATAATGAAGAACGAAGGGAGATCTCCAAGAAGTAAAGAAAGTTTTGTTTGCAAAATACGGCAGTAAAACAAACCCTGTCCTTTGCTTTTGTATTATTATGTTATGTGCTTGTGTACCCTTGTGTATTTGTTTTCTTCCTGTCTCTGTGTACTGTTTCATAGAACTTTTTTCTCTTCTAATACTAAGTTACATTCACTATGATGAGGAATACTGTTATCCTCAAATACAATTGGCATTAATAATGTGTTATTTACTTTGTAAAGATGTTAGACATTATTAATTCTGTTTTGTGTTAATGCTCATGTGTGAAGTTGATGTTTCGAAAGTTATTCTGATCTTTTATGTATGTACTCATGTCATAATTCCTGTAACACTGACGTATATGTCTATTTCTATTCTTTTGTAACGCCTGTTTTACTACAAATGTTATTTGTATTGTTATGTTTTTAATGATGTATTTTGTACCTTTGTAATTGTATTTTCATGTTGTAAATTTATAATTGTATAGACACCAGTTCTTCAAATTAGATTACATTTCACTGCACACATTTCTGTTGCTCATAATATATGGACAATCTGTGAAAAGTAGGGACTGTTAGTGTTTGCACGTGTGTTAATAATTCTGCAAGGGACTGGATAACAGCATTGCTGGTTCTAAGGACAATTCCAAAACCTTTGTGAGTGCACAAGTGGTGGTTATGGACTTGCTATATTCTCCGCAAAACTGTTCGATGGTGATTGTGCACCTGCACAGTCGCATCAGATGGCTGCTGGCCGTCTCTACATGGACTACAGTGGGTCTGCACCTTCGATGGCTCACCAATACCATTATTTCTACAAGGACTGCAGTGGGTCTGCACCTCTGGTGGCCCACCAATACCATACTCTCTACCAGGACTACAGTGGGTCTGCTCTGTGATGACCTACCTACCAGTATTCTTCAAAACGTCGAATGACTCTGCTGTGGGTTTGCTCTGTTATGGCCCATTATCTGTCAGCATGTCAAGAGTCAGCACTGTCTTTCCGTTGGAAGGACAACACTACTTCTTCAAGACTGCATGGAAATCCACTACTTCTGTGTGCAATTTCTTTTACTGCTCAGACTTTGAGAAAAACACTGCTATTCTGCTGTTATGTATGATTAGGACTGTCTTTATGGATTGTGAGAAAATTTTAGCTTTTGACCAACATTGTATCAATAAGTGTGTGCATTTGATTTCTTTGTTATTGTAATTATGAAAAAAATTTTTCAAATCTGTACTATGTAAGTAGGCTGTTTAGATTTTTTATTGGTAACGCCACCTCTGTATGAAAATCACTGGCTGTGCTGTGTGCAGTCTGTGGCTGCTTTGCATTGTTGTAATACTCGCCATTGTAGTGTTAGGCAGCTGGATGTGAACAGCGCGTAGCGTTGCGCAGTTGGAGGTGAGCCGCCAGCAGTGGTGGATGTGGGGAGAGAGATGGCGGAGTTTCGAAATTTGTCATGAACTGCTATATTTATATATGATGATATCAAGGTAAATACATTGTTTGTTCTCTATTAATATCTTTCATTTGCTAACTATCCCTATCAGTAGTTAGTGCCTTCCATAGTTTGAATCTTTTATTTAGCTGGCAGTAGTGGCGCTCGCTGTATTGCAGTAGCTTGAGCAGCGAAGATTTTTGTGAGATAAGTGATTTGTGAAAGGTATAGTTTAATGTTAGTCAGGGCCATTCTTTAGTAGGGAATTTTGAAAGTCAGATTGCGTTGCGCTAAAAACATTGTGTGTCAGTTTAAGCACAGTCATGTATAAATTGTTCTAAGGGGAAGTTTCACAGTACTCTGATACAATTATAGACAGAACTGTGTAGTCGCGGAGAGTCGAAGCGGCCGCCCCGTGCAGGATGGTGCCGTGCGAAAAAAAATTTTGATCTGGGGAACGCGATAAATAGGAGATACGGAGGAAATAACGTGTTCAGCAGCCAGTCACTGCCGCCGCTAACATCGAACAGTGAGCAGAAAAAGGCCGTAATAACGAAGTAGAAAACAGCGTTCAGAACCAAATGACCTGTAAAGACAGTAATAGTACTCTTTGATTGCGCCTAATTGTTCGGTAATCAGCGCGAGCATCAGGAGGGACGCGAATAAAACGCCTGTGTGACTGGCCGTAGTATGGCCGGCGACCTTGCCGCTCTCATCGCGGGCTTTTTGCAGAAGCGCATCGAGCAGACACACACACACACTCACACGCACGCACACGCACGGACTGGTGTTGCGGGGTCGCTGTGAGCCGAACAAGGCACACCGAACCATAGCGCTACGACGGAAACTTATTGATGTGTAAGTGGCGGGCGCGCCAAGCACCTGTCGAGACTGCGGTGGCGAGTGGCGGTGGATGGGGCCATGAGTGCTCGTGGAGTCGGTGAAGTTGCCACGTTTCACGGTTCTGGTAGGGATCGCGACCTCAGCGCACCAGGGCAGACTGTTAACTAAGGTAGGCAATACGTTGTAGGTTCACAGGTATGTGAGTGGCTCGAAGACTTCTTAAATAGCTGTACGTTGTCATCGATGGCGAATGTTGATCACAGACAGTACTGTGGTAAGTAGTTCCGCTGGGAAGTGTGATAGGACCCCTGTTATTCTGTATACAGGGTGGTCCATTGATCGTGCCGGGACAAATATATCACGAAATAAGCATCAAACGAAGAAACTACAAAGGACGAAACTCGTCTAGCTTGAAGGGGGAAACCAAATGGCGCTATGGTTGGCCCCTCTACATGACGCTGCCACAGGTCAAACTGCGTTTTTTAAAATAGGAAGCCCCATTTTTATTACATACTCGTTTAATACGTAAAGAAATATGAATGCTTTAGTTGGACCACTTTTTTCGCTTTGTGATAGATGGCGCTGTAATAGTCACAAACGTATAAGTACGTGGTATCACGTAACATTCCGCCAGTGCGGACGGTATTTGCTTCGTGATACATTACCCGTGTTAAAATTGACCATTTACAAATTGCGAAGAAGGTCGATATCGTGTTGATGTATGGCTATTGTGATCAAAATGCCCAACGGGCGTGTGCTATGTATGCTGCTCGGTATCCTGGACGACATCATCTAAGTGTCCGGAACGTTAGCCGGATAGTTACGTTATTTAAGGAAACAGGAAGTGTTCAGCCACATGTGAAACGTCAACCACGACCTGCAAAAAATGATGATGCCCAAGTACGTGTTTTAGCTGCGGTCGCGGCTAATCCGCACGTCAGTAGCAGACAAATTGCGCGAGAATCGGGAATCTCAAAAACGTCGGTGTTGAGAATGCTGCATCAACATCGATTGCACCCGTTCCATACTTCTATGCACCAGGAATTGCATGGCGACGACTTTGAACGTCGTGTGCAGTTCTGCCACTGGGCACAAGAGGAATTACGGGACGATGACAGATTTTTTGCACGCGTTCTATTTAGCGACGAAACGTCATTCACCAACAGGGGTAACATAAACCGGCATAATATACACCATTGGGCAACGGAAAATCCACGATGGCTGCGACAAGTGGAACATCAGCGACTTTGGCGGGTTAATGTATGATGCGGCAGTATGGGAGGAAGGATAATTGGCCCCCATTTTATCCATGGCAGTCTAAATGGCGCAATGTATGCTGATTCCCTACGTAATGTTCTACCGATGTTACTACAAGACGTTTCACTGCGTGACAGAATAGCGATGTACTTCCAACATGATGGATGTCCGGCACATAGCTCGCGTGCGGTTGAAGCGGTATTGAATAGCATATTTCATGACAGGTGGATTGGTCGTCGAAGCACCATACCATGACCCGCACGTTCACCGGATCTGACGTCCACGGATTTCTTTCTGTGGGGAAAGTTAAAGGATATTTACTATCGTGATCGAGCGACAACACCTGACAACATGCGTCAGCGCATGTGCGAACATTACGGAAGGCGAACTACTCGCTTTTGAGAGGAATGTCGTTACGCGTATTGCCAAATACACTCCTGGAAATTGAAATAAGAACACCGTGAATTCATTGTCCCAGGAAGGGGAAACTTTATTGACACATTCCTGGGGTCAGATACATCACATGATCACACTGACAGAACCACAAGCACATAGACACAGGCAACAGAGCATGCACAATGTCGGCACTAGTACAGTGTATATCCACCTTTCGCAGCAATTCAGGCTGCTATTCTCCCATGGAGACGATCGTAGAGATGCTGGATGTAGTCCTGTGGAACGGCTTGCCATGCCATTTCCACCTGGCGCCTCAGTGGGACCAGCGTTCGTGCTGGACGTGCAGACCGCGTGAGACGACGCTTCATCCAGTCCCAAACATGCTCAATGGGGGACAGATCCGGAGATCTTGCTGGCCAGGGTAGTTGACTTACACCTTCTAGAGCACGTTGGGTGGCACGGGATACATTCGGGCGTGCATTGTCCTGTTGGAACGGCAAGTTCCCTTGCCGGTCTAGGAATGGTAGAACGATGGGTTCGATGACGGTTTGGATGTACCGTGCACTATTCAGTGTCCCTTCGACGATCACCAGTGGTGTACGGCCAGAGTAGGAGATCGCTCCCCACACCATGATGCCGGGTGTTGGCCCTGTGTGCCTCGGTCGTATGCAGTCCTGATTGTGGCGCTCACCTGCACGGCGCCAAACACGCATACGACCATCATTGGCACCAAGGCAGAAGCGACTCTCATCGCTGAAGACGACACGTCTCCATTCGTCCCTCCATTCACGCCTGTCGCGACACCACTGGAGGCGGGCTGCACGATGTTGAGGGGTGAGCGGAAGACGGCCTAACGGTGTGCGGGACCGTAGCCCAGCTTCATGGAGACGGTTGTGAATGGTCCTCGCCGATACCCCAGGAGCAACAGTGTCCCTAATTTGCTGGGAAGTGGCGGTGCGGTCCCCTACGGCACTGCGTAGGATCCTACGGTCTTGGCGTGCATCCGTGCGTCGCTGCGGTCCGGTCCCAGGTCGACGGGCACGTGCACCTTCCGCCGACCACTGGCGACAACATCGATGTACTGTGGAGACCTCACGCCCCACGTGTTGAGCAATTCGGCGGTACGTCCGCCCGGCCTCCCGCATGCCCACTTTACGCCCTCGCTCAAAGTCCGTCAACTGCACATACGGTTCACGTCCACGCTGTCGCGGCATGCTACCAGTGTTAAAGACTGCGATGGAGCTCCGTATGCCACGGCAAACTGGCTGACACTGACGGCGGCGGTGCACAAATGCTGCGCAGCTAGCGCCATTCGACGGCCAACACCGCGGTTCCTGGTGTGTCCGCTGTGCCGTGCGTGTGATCATTGCTTGTACAGCCCTCTCGCAGTGTCCGGAGCAAGTATGGTGGGTCTGACACACCGGTGTCAATGTGTTCTTTTTTCCATTTCCAGGAGTGTACATCGAGGCTGCATTGGGGTCATTTTGAGCATTTATTGCATTAATGTGGTATTAACAGGTAATCACGCTGTAACAGCATGCATTCTCAGAAATGATAAGTTCAGAAAGGTACATGTATCACACTGGAACAACCGAAATAAAATGTTCAAACGTACCTAGGTTCTGTATTTTAATTTAAAAAACCTACCTGTTACCAACTGTTCGTCTAAAATTGTGAGCCATACGTTTGTGACAAGGACAGCGCCTTCTATCACAAAACGAAAAAAGTGGTCCAACAAAAACATTCATATTTCTTTACGTACTACGCGAATATGTAATAAAAAATGGGGGGTCCTATTTAAAAATCGCAGTTGATATCTGTTTGACCTATGGCATGCAATCTAGCGGGCCAACCATAGTGCCATCTGGTTTCCCGCTTCAAGCTAGACAAGTTTCGTTCTTTGTAGTTTTTTCGTTTGACGCTTACTTCGTGAGATACTTGGCCCGGTCACGATCAATGGACCACCCTGTATATGTAAATGATCTGACGGAGAGGGTGGGCAGCAGTCTGCGGCTGCTTTCTGATGACGCTGTTGTGGTGTCGTCTTCGAGTGACTGCACGTAGGTAAAAGACAACTCAGAACAATTTCTAGTTGGCTTGATCAATGGTAGCTTGCTCTAAATGTTGGAAAATTCAGAGTAATGCAGATGAATATGGAAACAATCCCGTAATATTCCAATTCAGCATTAGTAGTGTGCTACCGGACACAGTCACGTGTATTAAATATCTAGGTGCAAAGTTCCAAAGCGATACGAAATGGAACTAGCACCTAAGGACGATAGGAGTGAGTACGAATGGTTGACTTGGAGTCATTGGGAGAATTTTAGGAAAGTGTGATTCATCTGTAAAGGAGACCGCATACAGAACACTAGTGCCACCCATTCTTGAGTACTGATCGAGTGTGTGGAATCCCCACCAGGTGTGGGCTGCAAAACATTTTACCATTAGTTTCATCAACATGCCGTCCGCCCCGGTAGCTGAGTGGTCAGCGTGACGGACTGTCAATCTTAAGGGCCCGGGTTCGATTCCCGGCTGGTTCGGAGATTTTCTCCTCTCAGGGACTGGGTGTTGTGTTGTCCTAATCATCATCATTTCATCCTCATCGACGCGCAGGTCGCCGAAGTGGCGTCAAATCGAAAGACCTGCACCAGGCGAACGGTCTACCCGACGGGAGGCCCTAGCCACACGGCATTTCCATCAACATGGAAGACTTACAGAGATGCTTCGTGAACGCAAGTGGAAATTCCAGGAGGGAAGGCGACGCTCTTTTCGCGGAACACTGTCGATAAAATGTAGAGAACCGGCATTTGAAGCCGAATGCAGAAAAATTTTATGGCCGCTAACGTACATTTCTCATATGCGCTACGAAGACAAGAGAAATTAATGTTCGTTCTGAGGCATATAGATAGTCGCTTTTCTCTTTCTCTATTTGCCAGTGGAATACGAATGTAAATCACTAGTAGTGGTACAGGATACCCAGCGGTACGCACCATACGTTGCCTTGCGGAGTACGTACACCACTGGCCATTAAAATTGCTACACCAAGAAGAAATGCAGATGATAAACGGTTATTCATTGGACAAATATATTATACTAGAACTGACATGTGATTACATTTTCACGCAATTCGGGTGCATAGATCCTGAGAAATCAGTACCCAGAATAACCACCTCTGGCTGTAATAACGGCATTGACACGCCTGGGCATTGAGTCAAACAGAGCTTGGATGGCATGTACAAGTACAGCTTGCCCATGCAGCTTCAACACGATACCACAGTCCATCAAGAGTAGTGACTTGAGTACTGTAACGATGCTGTAAACAGAACCTGGATTCATCCGAAAAAATGACGTTTTGCCATTAGTGCACCCAGCTTCGTCGTTGAGTACACCATCGCAGGCGCTTCTGACTGTGATGCAGCGTCAAGGGTAACCGCAGCCATGGTCTCCGAGCTGATAGTCCATGCTGCTGCAAACGTCGTCGAGCTGTTCGTGCAGATGGCTGTTGTCTTGCAAACGTGCCCATCTGTTGACCTAGGGATCGAGACGTGGTTGCACGATCCGTTACAGCCATGCGGATAAGATGCCTATCATCTCGACTGCTAGTGATACGAGACCGTTGGGATCCAGTACAGCGTTCCGTATTATCCTCCTGAACCCACCGATTCTATATTCTGCTAACAGTCATTGGATTTCGACCAACGCGAGCAGCAATTGTAGTGGGACGCGAAATTGAAGCCTCACCCATCCACCAGTGTCAGCCCAGTTTTCAGGTGAATATTAGTTTAATTTAGTGTTTTCTTTATGCATTTTGTAATATTTGTAATGTTTGTGAATTATCTGAAGTTTTGTATTTATTTTTATGTTTCATGTACGGAGAGGGCGGCGCAACGAACGGAGACAGCATCTTCACTGCCGGGACCAGAGAGAAATTTGCTGGCCGCTATACGTCGCGGGTCGACAGCCAAAGAGCAACAGAAGATCCTGAAACCGAGTTATTGCGTCGTGCTTCTAAAAACTGAAAAAATAAGAATTTGTAATGTTTCTACAACAATGACGTCATAGAAAGTTTAATCATGTTGTAAATGTTCAGTCCTATCTTGTCAAGGCTCATGTTCACGTCTATATATAGTATATATGAAGATAATAAACTAGTGTATACTACAAAAGTTTAACTACGTGTTCCGAGAATTTATTTATGAAGAATTATGTTAAGGAAGAAGTATTACTGATTTATTTGACAAGATTATTAATTTTTGACAACGTTCATCCAGAGTTTGAGTCTTGAAAGTTTATTCAATGTGGTTTTAATATTTATTAAAGCAGATAACTTGCATTAATATACTTTCTGAGAAGAAACAAACGACATTTAAACTGAAAAAAAGTTTGCGCAAACCAATTGGACTGAGTGACGTAATTCTGCGCATACGACTCAAATGATGATGTTTTAATTACAGTTTCGTTCAAGAACCATTCAGAGACAACTTTAAAGAGAGTTTAAAAAATTTTGAAGTGTTTTGTAACTGTCGTTGGTGACGAAGTCTGCACATGGTCATATGTCAAAAGAAAATCATTTATACAAAACTTACGTCGTTACACTACACAATGTCGTGATACGATAAACCGCAATCGCGGTAGGCTACAATCCGACTTTTATCACAGTCGGAAACGTGATTGTACGTATATCTCCTCCTTACACTAGGCATCACAACAACGTTTCACCAGGCAACGCCAGTCAACTGTTGTTTGTGTATGAGAAATCGACTGGAAACTTTCCTCATGTCAAATTGCTCAATTGGCTCTGAGCACTATGGGACTTAACTGCTGAGGTCATCAGTCTCCTAGAACTTAGAACTACTTAAGCCTAACTAACCTAAGGACATCTCACACATCCATGCCCGAGACAGGATCCAAACCTGCGACCGTAGCGGTCGCGCGGTTCCAGACTGTAGCGCCTAGAACCGCTCGGCCACTCTGGCCGGCTCCTCATGTCAGCACGTTGTAGGTGTCGCCATCGGCTCCATCCTTGTGTGAATGCTCCGAAAAGCTAATCAATTGCACATCACAGCATCTTCTCCCTGTCGGTTAAGTTTCGCATCTGCAGAACGTCATCTTCATGGTGTAGCAATTTTAATGGCCAGTAGTGTATGTAGGCGAAGATGTAGAGCTGCTTGGTTATGATCGCTCTTGCTGGATCTTCTTTGTCCTAGCCTTATCATGTGATCGGCACATTGATCTGGATTTAGGAGTGTTAGTGGTAGAGGGGGCCGCATGCCCTTCCTATCGCCAGTCGACGCCGCTGCCCCCTCCTTCCTTACCCCACCCCGTACAGCCCTTCTTTCCCTCTCCCCCCTCCCGAGCAGCTCCCAGGACACAGATTGTGGGAACTCCACCTGTCTTTGTCTGTGTTTTGCATATGAATGTGCTAGAAGGCGATGGAAGTGTTCATGATGCGTGTAACTGCGGCGTGACGTGGGTATCAGCCGAGTTTTCACCTTGCTAGATGTGGCAAACCGCTTACAAACCACATCCAGACGGGCCGACGCACCGACCCTCATCTTCAACCTACCGTGCGGATTATATCGGGGCTCAGCTGCCACCACGAATCCCGGAACTGGCATGATAACGTATTTGGCTATCTATGCGACCGCATGAATGCGAAATACACTTGTTCTATACATACACGACATCTTTCACTGTGCCACATCGTCGAGTGCTGACCAAGATAAGACCACACGCAAATATTTGCTCAGTGTGTAACCTCCCCCTCACTTATCGACCTTAATAACCGTGAAAAATTAAACCGCGTGTACCTAATGGAAATTTGGGAAAAGCAATCGTCACCGAAGTTAATCTGTCCATAAAGAGGGAGGAAAGGGTTACATCTAAATTGAAAGGAAAAATGCAAATGAAACTGGTGGAAATTAATTTTGAAAAGGGGTAAAGTTAATAAAGAAAGTAAATGTGCGGTCGTTACGTTAACAATTAACTGGCGTTAATTAGATATTTGAAATTTGGGGAAAATTACGGTCGCCAGTCCTACAGACAACTACTATAATAACTGAAAAAGAAAGGTTATTGCACATACAATTAGCACTAAAAGCGTGGCAACTGAAGGTTTACACGTTTTGTGTGAAAACTGAATGTTTGCCAGAAGTAATAAATTTCGTTACACTCTGACTTAATTTAGCAAAAGAATTAATAAAACTGGGAAATTGAAAGTTAATTTAGTGACTGAAATTAATAGTGAACTTTGTTTCTGCAGCACTACGAAATTCAACAAAATAAGTTTAGTCTTGGCCTATCTCAACAATCATTTCAAAAGCTACTTGAATATACGCAATTTAGAAATAAGAGATTTAACTTTGAACTTGATTTAAATGATTCTGAACAATTAACAATAGTAAAATTTAGTACATACCATGCTGAGCTGCAGTCACAGGTAAGCTAAAATATGGTAACAAAACTCGCACTCTTAATTTGTGCTTGTGTAATCTAAATATTGTAGCCAGCTATGAATACTTTAACTGAACTTCGAAATTAAAGAAGTGAAATGGAATGATATTACTTTAATGCTGGCGTATGACTTTCAACGACACTCGGGTTCATTCTGTAAAAGGAAGGGACCCTGCTTGGTAATGCAATTGGGACCACGAGCAACAAAGGTTCATGCTACGTTGCTGTAATTTTGTGAGGCAAATGGGACAATTTTAAAAGCTGAGGTCTGCCATACAACTTTACGTGCTTCCAGTCTTCCTTGTTGGTTGATTGAAGGTTTGAAGTCGTCGGTCGAGGAGGTGGCGACAGTCACTTATTGTCGGTCGTCGCTGTTGCAGAAGCTGAATGTTGGCGCGCCTTCTCCTCGACACTGTCACCAGGCGAAACGGGCTCTTGATGTGCGCCAGCTAATGCTCCCCGTCAGCGACACCGCGTCAGAAACTATCATAGCAAGTCGAGCGCAATTACATGCTGCCAAACCCCGAAAGCGCGGCAACTTGCGGGAGCGCCGCTCAACACACCTGCTCCACCGCCCTACTCCAGCCAGACTCCCCTCTGCCCGCGCTCCTCGCGACAGAGTTAACACTACCAAAGATCCTAAACACTTTGGTTCTCCTCACGACCTATCGACGTAATCGTTTGATAGCATAGTTTTCCCTAGGCAAGACCCAGCGTAAAAATACAAATAATATTTACAACACAAACCAATTATACATCGACATAAATGCATATATATACAAATTGTAAAACAATTACAATATATAAAGACACCGAAATGTCATATCTTCAGGTAACAAAATAAGGAAAAAAAATTATAGTACGATAGATGGATATAGGAGGATATACATTTCCGGCGTTACAAGTGGATATTTGACAAATATAGTCCTTACGTTATACTTCATGGCAAATGTACCACACAAATGAAAGTAAGATGTCCATTATAATTATCCGGGTTGTTATGCCGTGGTTAGTTGATGAATTCTGTGTCCATTCCCAACATTTCGTCTCCGACTGCGGGAGACATCTTCAAGGGGGTCTGTAGCTCAATGGAAGGTCCAACACACCCACTGGCTCGCTACTGACTGCCGCTAAATTCCGTGTCCGCGCGCTCCCACGCCGCGGCGTGATGTCACGTGTTTTGAAAACGGCCAATTGCACTGACGTTTTCAAGACACGTGACGTCACGCCGCGGCGTGGGAGCGCGCGGACACGGAATTTAGCGGCAGTCAGTAGCGAGCCAGTGGGTGTGTTGGACCTTCCATTGAGCTACAGACCCCCTTGAAGATGTCTCCCGCAGTCGGAGACGAAACGTTGGGAATCGACACAGAATTCATCAACCGACCACGGCATATCAGCCCAGATAATTATAATGGACATGATATTTCCGGCCGTGAAAGTCTACATTTTAGTAAATGAAAGTAACTTCGCCTGTGCCCAATGACGCTTAACAGTACCTTTTATGTTCTTATAATTGCGACGAGCTCTGCTGCATGCAATATGAGGTGACGGTTACTGACAACGCCTGTCATGTTACAGCTTTCTAGTTCAACTCTAACTACCAGCAAATATTTGTTAGTACCTGAATGATCTACGCCTTCTTGCTCTCTGTCCACATCCTCATCCCCGTCTATCCTCTTCTCACCCTCCTGTAAGTCCATTTGCTCCTCCTCCCTTTCTCTCTCAATACTCTCTTCCCCCTTCCTCTCTCCCTCTCTTCCTCCCCTCTCTCTGTCCATCTCCTCCACCTCGTCTCACTGCCTGTGTCCTCCTAACTCCTCTCTTTGTCCATCTACTCCTCCCTCTTTTCTCTGTTCATTTCCTCCTCTTTCCTTTCTCTGTCTATCTCAACTTCCCCCCTCTCTCTGGTTATCTCTCCCTCCTTTCTGTCCATATCTCCCTCTCCAACAATCTCCTCTTCCCCCCTATCTGCGTCCATCTCCTTTCTCTCTGTCTGTCCATCTTCTCCCCCTCCCCTTGTCAATACATGTTAGCTGCCCCCCCCCCCCCCCCAACCAATAGGCCGCTTCGGGTTCTTACTTCCACAGTATTTCTTTCCAGATATTAAGTAATATGTGTACCAAGTTTGGTTGAAATAGATCCATGGATTTACGAAAGGCTTTTTACCCATTACTTTGCCCACATATGCACAGGTCACACATAATATTTCATATATATTCAAAATATTTGCAGCATTTCTTTACACGTATTTCACCTGTGTACCTGGAGAATTTCGCCCTGCAATTTCGTTTTCAGACATCTCAATGTTTATGATATTATGCTCCTGAACTATGAGGTGTGTAATGATACATTTTTACTATTACATTCAATGGTATATGCGAATATTGTCTTCAAATTTCGTTGCAAACAGAGTTAGTACTAAAGAAGCAACAAATTAAAAGTCGTTTTTGCTGCATGAACAGTGAAAATGTAGAAAGCGTTAAACAGTTTTCCTTTCATAATTTTCTAGAGGTTTGTCTAGTAAAGGTTTGAAATTACGTACAAAGCTGGTTGCAGATCACTAAGTGTTCTGACTCTCGAATTCTTTATAAATATAGTTTGGCTGTTTGCACATCATGAGCTACGCTTCTTTTTCATGCCCCCCCCCCCCCCCCCCGTCCAATGGGAAGGTAAGTGGTTCATATCCAGACGGTTGTTCTTTCCAGACAGTAAGTGATGTGTGTACCAAGTGTGATTGAAATCGATCCAGTGGTTTAGGAAGACATGTGAAACATACACATATCAGCGGAAAAATGATCCTACTAGAGCACAAAAAAGGGGAAAATGCTCGTGTTTAATACATTGACCGAAAAGTTGTGTACCAGCTGCCTCATTCTACCTTCCTCAGCATATTTACAAATGCTCCCATAATTTTGGCATGTGAACACATTCGCACCTTTGTAACATGCAGCTCACCTCTCCCTCCAACAAACATCGCGAACTGTAACGCGTTCACACCCACTAGTCAGTTGCTGTAAGTCGCTTGTATCCACACATTCCCACTTGCCAGTTCTCACTCACTCATTCAGCCAAACTCATTGTCATGATCTCTTTGTGTCTCTGTCACTGTCTGCTGTCTCACAGCCAGTCTTCTTCGTTCTGTCCTACTACTACTGTCTCTCTCTAGCTCTCCCTTGCTGCTACTATCTCATTCATTTCTTCCCACTGCTGCTGTCTGTTTTGACTGTACTATATCTCTGTTCCACGTTGTCATTGTCACAGACTCTGTCTCTCATTTTCACTGGCTCTCACTGATTTCCATTTTCTGCTTCTCTTCATTCCTCTCCCGTTGCCACTGCTTCCTTCACTCTTTTCCTTGGACTGCTCTGCCACTGTCGACTATGATCCACAGCCACTGTGTCGCTCTCTTTCTCTCGCATTGCCATTGACTCCTTCGCTCTTTCTATACCACAGACACTGTCTACTATCTTCCAGTGTTTATTACTTTTCCATCTCTTTCCCACTGGATCTCCTTTCTAGGTATAAAAAGCATGATACGTGCGTATGAAAACTTTTTTGGAAAAAATTTTAATGTTTCTGAGGAAGATTAGATGAGGCAGCTGGAACCCCACTTTTCAGGCAGGAGCATATTCGCCTTTTTTGTGCTCCAATAGGAGCATTTTCCGTTGGTTCCCTTCTTTTTCTTGCTACGGCAGGGCATGTCACTCGTATGAAAAGAATTCACGAGACAGTGAAATTTTCTTTGATAGTTTATTTATGTCAAATTGAAATAAACCAAAACTAATCTTACATCTCAGACCGGATTTCATGAGCACAAAACTTTGCATGTGCTTCAGTACTACAACACTGGGTTCCCACAACCCTTCTGACGATAACGGATACACCTTGCAGCGCATTTCTCATGCTATGTCAGTTTATCAACTACGTTTTTGCCGCACATCAGATTTTGCGTGCATATTTTACTTGCACAAGTAGGGTAACTTTGAACCTTTGTATATCGGAAGCGGATAAATATATCGAGAAAATTTGCAAGGTTTTTTGCGAACGAGATCTTAGGAATACAGGATGTCTCAAACTTTTTGGGTCAAATTGAAACAGGTGATAGTGGGTTCACAACCGACTATTTTAATATAGGAACCAATGGTCGGAAATGCATATTTATTCTGTTATGGACATACACAGCATACACCACATAAAAACATGGTAGCTCATAGTGTTTGTTCAAAGTAGTGACCGCCAGTCTCAATGCATGCATGGCAAAGGCTCATGAATGTCTGCCACATCCTTTCAAAGACCTGTACCAGGATCTTGTACCAGGAGACAGGCAGCATGGCCCCCAGAAAGCAGGTCTTTATTTGTTTATACAGGCGTTTCATACACCAACATCTCGACGTAACGACAGAGGAAAAAGTCCAGAGGCTTGAGATCTGGCGATAGTACTGGCCATGGAACAGGACCTCTCCTTCCAGTCCCACAACGAGAATACGTGTTATTCAGCTACTGGTGGACATTAACATCAAAGCGCGCTGGTGCACTGTCCTGTTGAATCTACACCCAGGATCTTTGCGGAGGGCAGCAAAAACCGCATGCGATGTTGCAAAACGTACACTGAGACTGGCTGTCGTTGCTTTGAGCAATTACTACGAGCTACGTTGTTGTTATACAGTTTTCACTATGTATCACCGTAACACAGCAAATATGGATTTCTGACCTATGATCCCCTACCTCAGTATAATCAGTTGTGGACCCACTATCACCTGCTTCAATTTGACCCAAAAGGTTTGAGACACCACATATATCGTAAAAATTGCAAGAATCTGCTGTGCATAGCTGTCTTGGAATCCGAGGCTCGGTTTTGGTACCCAAAAACCGGGTTTTTGGGGTGTTTCTCGATATCGGATAAAGGTTCTTGAAGACTGGAAGATGGTACTTCTACAAAACCGCCAAGAGAATATATCGTTAAAATTTGTGCGATCTCCTGCAGCTAGTTATTTACATATCCGCTGCTGACGGAGAAAAAATGTTGAATAAAGGCATTTTTCCGATTTTCTCAGGTTCCGCCCATGAATCAAATGGTGCCCCATATGCTCCGTAAAGTGAACCGTAGAACACACATAATGCAAAAAGAACCAACCGATTTGAAACTTTCTGGAAGATTAAAACTGTGTGCCGGACCGAGACTCGAACTCGGAACCTTTGCCTTTCGCGGGCAAGTGCTCTACCATCTGAGCTACCCGAGCACGACTCACGCCCCGTCCTCACAGCTTTACTTCCACCAGTACCTTGTCTCATGCTTTCCAAACTTCACAGAAGCTCTCCTGTGAACCTTGCAGAACTAGCACTCCTGGAAGAAAGGATATTGCACTGTGTTTTTGGTCGGCCTGCCACAGCTGTGGGATGTGAGGCTTAATGGTGCTAGTTCTGAAGAGGCAGATGGGACGGCACTATTGCACAGCAGCAGCAGCTGCAGAGGAGACAGCCTGAGCCATGTGGGCTGACCACAGGAACCGTGATTCATGAGCAGGAGACCTCGGCATATTGCCCCTTTACGCAAAAAAAAAAAAGGCAGTTCTCACAACTACTTTCACAGAGCTGCACAGGAATCGAGAGTGGAACTGTTCTCATATGAGGCGATGTACAGTCCAGTTTTGGCAGGGAACCTCATATTATTTCCTGCTTCCGCTAAATAATGGTACCAGCTAGGCCAGCGAAAGGATGTTGCAGAAGCACTGCTGGTCGCCGGATACTAGGTAGGCAGAAAATGCTGTGCCTTTTTTTAATCACATACATGCACTGGACAGTGTAGTTTCCCGTACACACAAAGTAACACTGTGTTGATTGGACTGTGGCCCATGACGTCAGAAATTTTCTCAGTGGACGTCCCTCGATGTGCTGGAATGGGTGGAACACTTTTTCCCTGTTTTATTGAGGGAGACTGTATAGCACATGAAGTGATGTGCAGTTGGTGAAGGAGTCTTTTCCGAGTTTTCAATTAGCGGTTTTAGTTTGTTGGCGAAAACTCCACAAGGAGCTTTTCTGCAGTCTTGCAGGTAGTGTGAGGAGCAAGAATCTCAGTGGCAAACCGCAGAGGAGTGTGGACGAGATGCAGTCGCGGCCCATGGAGGAGATCTGGTTTTTTGGACTTGCAATCTGGGCATGAATGTGCACCCCAACGAGAGGAGGTGACCGATGTCTACCCACCGACTTAACGCTTATGCACACAGGTCGCTCAATCTCGAGTTTTCTGCACGTGTATGTTGACCATTTCACAGCACTGGCATTAGGAGTCTTTAAAATGAATTCTCTGACTTGACTGCACACCCGTGAGAGCAGCAGGCGTTGTTGGATTCAAACGTATTGTAGTAATTTGCTTCTGGGTTCAGCTCACAATCACTGTCATTCATACTAATCACAGGCTGATCGCGTTACCCATTGAAAATCACATTAAAGTCGCGTCATCTGCGTTGGACCAGCTTTGTCAACTCCCAATAAGATCACGTTAGTTTACAAATGCGAGATAGAGTATGCTCAATGTATTGTATTGACACATATTCCATTTCACTCATGTCTTTATGAACAAATCTGCAATGATATTTAATTTTATCTATCATTTAAGTTCACAAGATCCTGCGACACCTTTCACTGTTTTACTTACTTATATGGAAGATAATAGGATTAGGCTTGGAGTAAGAAATACCATGTGGCATTTTCAGTTTCACTACACAGGACCACATTTTATAGCCATTTGCATTAAAATTTGTTGCATTTAATTTCCATAGTAGTTGTAAGGTGGCAAGACTTTGCCACCATACATGAATAATTTTGATAATTTCTATTTCATTTACTTAGTATGGGACCACTTTTAGGTATTGTTATCGAACTGTTCATCATTTATTGGCTGATAGTGGGTAGCGTCATACTAACGTTTCTGTAGAGATGCATCCTTTGAGCGTAATTTCGCGCTGGTTCTGACAGCAAGGGGGACGTGGGCTTTCGCGTACTATGAAAGCAACATGGAACAAGGGCTGCAAGCTGGGTAGTTTATGGCTATGAAAAGAGGAGGCCGGGCATTTACTGTCATCGCTCCACCACCCGTCAAGAAACAGTTGGTAAAGGGCTTCTCGCGCCGGCACTGCGGTTGCTAAGGAGGTGGGGACGAGGCGATGCTGAAAGCCTAAGATGGTAGAGATAGCATCTTACAAGCGCCACAACGAGCCCTTTTTGCATGGAGGAATGTACAAGGATTGCCTGCTGCAGAGAGGCACAAAAACGTATCTGGTTAGCTCAACTGTTGGATTCGACCAAATATGAGTTGAAAGCGGTTGGCTGACAGATTCACGACTCGTAGAGTGGGAGGTATTCCGTTTGATTGGCTGCAAGGAGAGTTAACGTTAACGAGGCAAGGTTTGCTCTAAAGTGGGCACTGCGCGGCGAGAGAACTCTCGGACAGGTCTCTATTGGACATACCTCACCGGATAGCGTTTTGAGACAATGCTGGAAAGGTGCTGATATCGACACTAGGAACGGCATCGTTCGTTCTCTCGTCAAAGAAGCACGCGTTCGTTTCTCTGCTCAAAGAGGAACGAATCTGTGCTTCTTTGTGGAGATTGAGGCATTATCCACATCTACATATACGAGGGTTATTCCAAAAGTAAGGTCCGATTGGTCGCGAAATGGAAACGACTATGAAAATCCGATAAAGCTTTGCACAGATGTGTTGGGTAGTGTCTCTAGTATAACCCCAGTTAGCATCACGTCGCTCTTCTCATTTCTGAGCTCGCAGTGAGTGCGTAAAGATGTCTAGAAAATAGTGTCTGCCGCCAAGTACGAGGGCCTGGTGAGAAATGTCGCCTGAAGCTATGCAGCCAACATTACATAACTGTCGTGCTGGTTCGTCTTCACGACAATTCTCAGCCGCATTCTGCAGGGGCAATGAAGATGCTCCTGCATCGTTTTCAAATGGAAATGTTAGATTACCCACAATACAGTCCGCAATTGTCTCCCCCTGAGTTTCATCTCTGGTCACATGAACCGCTGTCTTTGACGACAACATTTTGACACAGACAACGAGGTGTAGGCCAGCGTGGAGAATTGGCGGAAAGCACTGGCGGCTGCCTTCTATGATGAGGCTATTGAAAAGTTGGTACAACGCTATGACAAAAGTCTAAGTCAGAACGGCGACTACGTAGAGAAGTAGTTGAAAGGTGTAGCTAATTGTTACAAGTAAAACATTTCTGATGTTCACTGTGGTTTCAATTTGGCAATCAATCGGACCTTACTTTTGGAATAACCCTCGTACATCTACGTGATTACTCTGCTATTCACAATAAAGTGCCTAGCAAAGGGTTCAATGAACCACCTTCATGCTGTCTCTCTACCGTTCCACTCTCGAACGGCACCCGGGAAAAACGACCGCTTAAATTTTTCCGTCCGAGCCCTGATTTCTCTTATTTTATCGTGATGATCATTTCTCTCGATGTAGGTGGGTGCCAACAGAATGTTTTCGCAATCGGAGGAGAAAACTGGTGATTGAAATTTCATGAGAAGATCCGGTCGCAACGAAAAACGTCTTTGTTTTAATGATTGCCACTCCAATTCACGTATCATGTCTGTGACACTATCTCCCCTATTTCGCGATAATACAAAACGAGCTGCCCTTCTTTGTACTTTTTCGATGTCATCCGCCAGTCCCACCTGATGCGGATCCCACACCGCATAGCAGTACTGCAGAATAGGGAGGACAAGCGTGGTGTAAGCAGTCTCTTTGGTAGACATGTTGCACCTTCTAAGTGTTCCGCCAATGAATCACAGTCTTTGGTTTGCTCTACCCACAATATTATCTATGTGATCGTTCCAATTTAGGTTATTTGTAATTGTAATCCCTAAGTATTTAGTTGAATTGACAGCCCTCAGATTTGTGTGACTTATCGCGTAATCGAAATTTAGCTGATTTCTTTTAGTACTCATATGAATAACTTCGCACTTTTCTTTATTCAGGGTCAATTGCCACTTTTCGCACCATACAGATATCTTACAAGATATCGTTTTACAAGACGGTAAGTGACAGCATCATCTGCAAACAATCTAAGACGGCTACTCAGATTGTCTCCTATGTCGTTGATATAGATCAGGAACAAGTGCTTCTGTACGACCGCAGACTTGAGTCAACTTTCTGCTCCTATCTTATGAACAAGCAGAATTCTTATTTCGTGTCCGGACATTGTACGGAAATAGCTTTGACCCTAGGAAGTTGCGGACTTTGTTTTGCAGCCTCTGTGTAGTCCGATTTTTTAGCTACGCAACCCATTTCGTCAGTACGACCGCTGGTCGGCGCTATAGGATCTCTCTTTGTACCACTGAATGTGCTGATATACGCACCACGTCTTGGCAGATAGGGAATTTTTTAGAATAAATGCGTTAAGTTCCATTTGTTTCATCGCAGAGCTCTTTCCTGTCAGTGCCAGTCAGGGTGGAGGCCTTCTTAACCTTGTCGTTAATCAGTATCAACCACTCAGTGTTTCTGTCGTATAAACGAGGTCGCGAGTTCGAGTCAACTCATAGAGGTTTTGACAATCTCAAATGTAGATTAATGACTATTAGTTAACGTTCTACATCTATACTTCTTCAACTTGCTTATCTTTCTTTGGGAGTTGTTTTTACAATAAATATCTTATCAATATCTAGTTGTTCTACTTTTCCTAGGATTACGCTCCAAGTACCGATCCTAATTAAGTTAGAGTAGAGTATTGTCAGAACTTGGGAACGAAACCACATGTTATTCCAGATTGCAGGTTGTCAGTGGTAGGGCTAATTTAATTCACTTTTTAGGTGGGACCACAAAGGTGCGAACACGAACATTGATAGCCATCACACTTACACACACAGTTTGTAGTGCCATTGGACAGTGTAACTGAAGTGATGATTCCTTGTCACAGAGTTAGTGAGAGACAGAGGTTCATTAGAGGTATCCACATGGCAGTACACCAGAGAGGCACGTTGTACATTATTTTGCATAAGATTTGGAAAAAGGCATTTAATATTTCGGCTTTTCTGTGTCATCCTCCGTTCGATTGTGATCAAAGAGTGTCTGACAAATGACTTCTTTATCTGCCTCGTGATGACTGGGTGTTGTGTGATGTCCTTAGGTTAGTTAGGTTTAAGTAGTTCTAAGTTCTAGGGGACTGTTGACCATAGATGTTAAGTCCCATAGTGCTCAGAGCAATTTGAACCATTTTTGAACAAATGACTTCGCTCGCTTACTGTTTTAACACAACACTGCAACTTTTACGATTTGCTGTCAGAGCGGTAGATAGAATTTTACTTTCTAATTCGTTTACGTTTCACACGTGGTTCTATTTACATTAACTTTGGTTAGATTCAGTTTTTGTTTGTCTGTGAGTCTTTGGCTACATTTAAATTTGCAGTGAAGTATACTTCGCTCTCTTATCGACTTCCTACATAGCCGACAAACCATGGTGGGTCTTTCTCATCCATTACAGCTTTGCTCGCCAGATACCTCTTGTAACTTTCTTTAAAAAAACAATTTCTTTGATTACATTGAATCAGTGCCTAAACTGAAGAATGGATACATAACTGGAATTGTCGTGTAGTGTGTTGTAACTGCAAGTGGTGTGTTTACTCTATGTTATTATTAGCAAAAACTTCATACAACTTGGTTGGGAAATGCAACTCCCAATACCAATAAAAATGTAAATTCCGTTTGGCTAGGGCCTCCCGTCGGGTAGACCGGTCACCTGGTGTAAGACTTAGGCACTGAATCCTCTGACCCTGTTCAAAAATGATAACTTTGGTCGCTATGCACATAACGAATAAATTAAATTGTCTTACCTCTAAAGCAGCGATATATTCTGTTCTCTCATCAAGAAGTATAAATAAGCTACCTACAGCCTCGACAGTGTGCAGTGTTGGTCATAATACTTTGAAAAGCACATGAAATTCTTTTGGCTGATAAATGAAGACGTTTAAGAACAATTCAACTTCTTTGAAAAACATATAAGGTGGACAGGGAGGTGGTACTGGTTGTGGTGAATCACTAACACAAATTTTTTTGTGAAATTATATTGCAAGTTAATTCTGGCTTCTCAGAAACATTTGGCAATTGAAGATGGTCAGAAAAAAACATCTTATTTACTAATTGATTCACGACAATGAGGTTTATACAGCAAGTATTATCTAATCCCACTAAACTAGTATAAATGCAAACCATAAAATTACATATAGCTCTGATAACAAATCTTAGAAACATTACAAAAGTGAAATATCTAACTAGCCTTTTATCAAATTAGTTTATATACATTCTGGGGTTACTCAACAATTAAAAATTGTCAGCCAACTCATCTATACTAGCGTGCTGGCAAAACAAAAATCATAATTATTTAACATCTTTACCTTCCTTGCATGAAGACTTCTGCTTCCATGTTCTCGTTATTCCTACATTAATCTAAGACTTGGTGCCTTCACAAAGCACACCACAAAATCTGCCTACTCCACTGTTTTTCGCTCACAGGCAGCTACCTAAACACCAATCTCAGACCAGGAGCAGTATCTTTGACTGTGAAGTTGTACACAGTCAGTGATCCGCATTATAAAGCTTATCAGAGGCATACATCATTTATCATATACCAGTTTCATTTTAGTTTACATTAATATTATTATCATATTCGGATTGTACATACAAGTATGCCCCAGTAGACCCCTTTCACGACCCTCCAGAAGGGTTTAACAAAGTTGGCACATACCTGGAAGTACCTTGTACAACAAATGTGCTGTAAATTTATCTCATTACTGATAAGTAGAAATCTTGAGTAGTATAGAACCGTTACAGTGTAGTCCTAAGTGCCTTTATAAAGTAACATGTCATGATTTTACAAATACAATCTAACTATATAACATCATTAACCTTGAAAGAATTGATAGTGCTCAGGTGCACTAGAACGAATCATAATCTGGTTATATTATGAGTAAATTGTGCATAAACAAGGCAGCTGACAAATATATCATCTACAGCAAAACCAGTATACAGTCCTAATCATCAAGATAATGGTATAGGATTGGGAGGGAGAGGAAGAATCATGGTTAAACCCTATGAGCATGTTGAAGTGACTGCATCACAAAGTCCATTTCTTTTTGTTTTGTGCAGGTTGAACAACTTTGTAGTGACCAATGTCGATTGCATTCAATGTACAAAGACATCTGAACTCTGTTATTATGTTCCTCAGTCATATGCAGAGATACAATATGTACTCAGCAACACATTACCAACCACCATAGTTGGCGATTATCATAACATCAGTATTTTGATGACCAGCATCATCACTGCTCTTCGTAGTAGAGGTTCTTCTGCAATCCAAAGAGATATATAGTCACTTATATTGAAGTTTGAATACCAGTAACAAATTGCTCCAGTACCACAAAGAGAGGTAGGAGGCCAGATAATGGAAGGTACGAAAAGGTAGCAAAGGTAAGGTCGAGGAACATGACCATTTCTTCCTATGTCAACACTGAGTAATCTATCTCATTAGAAAAAGTTCAGTATCCTAATGAAACTACAAACTCGATGATGCAACAATGCGTTACATCAGAGTGAACAGGCAAAATTGAAAGTGAATTCTGAATAAGACAACATCAATAAGTGTGGCATCAGGCTGCCAATTAGACATAGAATAACCTAACATGACAGACAACATCACTGGTTCACAACATTATACTATGACTCTCAGTTGCCTTGAATATGCAATACTCAGGCATAATTACTTTAAAAACCTAACACTAAAATCAAGAACTGAATGGCTCCAGGTGGCCTTGTACTTCGAATTCATGCAGATCTTAATAACTAAAACAATTATATAGAAAATATCAATCAGAGGTTCCAAGTGGCCTCTCTACATGCATCAATGCTGATATTAATATCTATAAAATGATTGAGACACTAAGTGGCCTAGTACACGAAATTAACACTGACCTTAATAGCTAAAATGTGACCAAAATCATTTTTGTGACTCAAAACTGGCCTGGTTTAACATGAAATAAATGCTGACCCTAATAGGTAAAAAGTCACAGAAATTATATTTGTGGCTCAAAAGTGGCCTAGTTTTACATGAAATAAACATCAAATCTGACAAAGTATCATAAAATATCATTTACTCATAACTTTATATGGAGCTCAGAAGCCTGTGCATAATTAATAATGAGAATATTTAACTCAACAAGGCTTTTACAAGAACAAAGTGCTTAAATAGAAGTATTATATAAAAGTATGGTTATGTATGGCCTGTGTGATTACATATTAGCATCAAAAAATCAATGTATGACATTGTATGAGTAAAGACACAATATTTATAGGTTGTATAGCACTTTAAGGACTTCATAAATTTCAATCTATTAAATAACTCATATTGGTAACAATGCACATATCTAGGATATGGGAAAGATTGATAAGGGCAGTCCACTTTATCTGTACAGAAAATGATTAACAGTCAATCATCATTTATCTTGAGTCAATAACTGCTATGGCCAAAGCAAAGAAAAATGTGATTATAGTGTATGCAAACATAAAGACAGGAGTACTAAGTGCAATATAGCTTACTGGCTATATATCACAGTCAATCATGAGAATAATATTCAAAGATGAGGGTGAACTGCAGAAATAGTGAAACCTGGAAATGAGATTATTAACCTGAAAAAAAGAGGCACTCATGTGTGCTAACATAAGAAGGCAGTATCATATGCAATCTCATAAGGAAAGGTGAAAAAAATGTTATTAGGTTTGAAGCTTCTGTTACAGTCTTCCACAAACACCTCCAATCATGTGTCACACACTGGATTCGCATTTGGGAGGACGACGGTTCAATCCCGTCTCCAGCCATCCTGATTTAGGTTTTCAGTGATTTCCCTAAATCGTTTCAGGCAAATGCCGGGATGGTTCCTCTGAAAGGGCACGGCCGATTTCCTTCCCAATCCTTCCCTAACCTGAGCTTGCGCTCCATCTCTAATGACCTCGTTGTTGATGGGATGTTAAACACTAACCACCACCACCACCTCATGTGTCACAAGGTAAGACAGATTTTCCTAGAAAGGACACAACATATACAAAATACCTACTAACATCATACATTATCATTATAGAAAAATCGTCAATATATTATTATAATCATCATTGTTGGAGAACAGCTCATGGCATGAACACTCATTAAACATCAACATTTCATCATTATACCATAAAATTGGTGCACCTCAGGACATGAACACTCATTAAATATTCTAACAACACTCTTACACCTAATACAAAATACAGAGAAAAAATATCCTCAATCCTAAATCTTTATACGTAATCTGCCTAATTTACCAAGTAAACTAACAGGAAAATGTTTATAAAGGCCTGCCAGGAACAGTGTGAGAAGTGTCAATGGTGTTTAGTATTTCATATAAGTTGCTTATGTCATACTTTCTATGTGATACATTTCCTGTACATCTCCATGGGTGGCACACTTCACACCTTCATCTGCGTCTGTTTATGAGGATAATGGCTCATTTGGATACAATGAGAGATCGGTGCAGTGGTTCTGCAAAATATCGAAAATGAATGAATATATGCAATGGATATAAGTTACAGGGTACATTGACTTATTAAATCTGCATAGGTGAAAGCAAGTAAACTAGTAACATCATCAACTACTAGAGATATATAGCAAAATAGATCACAAGACTGGGCATAAATGAAACATGGCAACATTATAAAATAGAAGGAGTGAATAAACTAACAAAACATTTAAAATAATTCATAAGACAATAACATAAATGCCAGTACAGCATCATAAAAAATAGCACCTTACACGATATCAGCAAAGACTAAATAGCATCATAAACAAATGAACATAATATATATAGAGGCTATATACCAAAAGAACATAAAATCTTATTATGACAAAAATGTTTTAAGTTACAGTTTGCAGTGGTCAGACCACCCAAAGGATGTGATCCGATGGACACATGTCAAAATAAATGGTGTCCCTTTCAGTTATGGTTTTGATGCACATTCATATGGAAACAGAAAAATATGCAAGGCCTAAACTTACAGTAAGAGAACCAACCTGCAAGATTCTCCCTACCGAGCATGTTGCAACTTAATAAAATGCTGAATCTACATCTACATCTACATGATTACTCTGCAAATCACATTTAAGTGCTTGGCAGAGGGTTCATCGAACCACAATCATACTATCTCTCTACCATTCCACTCCCGAAGAGCGCGCGGGAAAAACGAACACTTAAACCTTTCTGTTCGAGCTCTGACTTCTCTTATTTTATTTTGATGATCATTCCTACCTATTTAGGTTGGGCTCAACAAAATATTTTCGCATTCGGAAGAGAAAGTTGGTTTCGTAAATAGATCTCGCCACGACGAAAAACGTATTTGCTTTAATGACTTCCGTCCCAACTCGCGTATCATATCTGCCACACTCTCTCCCCTGTTACGTGATAATGCAAAACGAGGTGCCCTTTTTTGCACCCTTTCGATGTCCTCCGTCAATCCCACCTGGTAAGGATCCCACACCGCGCAGCAGTATTCTAACAGAGCACGAACGAGTGTAGTGTAAGCTGTCTCTTTAGTGGACCTGTTGCATCTTCTAAGTGTCCTGCCAATGAAACGCAACCTTTGGCTCGCCTTCCCCACAATATTATCTATGTGGTCTTTCCAACTGAAGTTGTTCGTAATTTTAACACCCAGGTACTTAGTTGAATTGACAGGCTTGAGAACTGTACTATTTATCGAGTAATCGAATTCCAACGGATTTCTTTTGGAACTCATGTGGATCACCTTACAATTTTCGTTATTTAGCGTCAACTGCCACCTGCCACACCATACAGCAATCTTTTCTAAATCGCTTTGCAACTGATACTGGCCTTCGGATGACCTTAAGACGGTAAATTACAGCATCATCTGCGAACAACCTAAGAGAACTGCTCAGATTGTCACCCAGGTCATTTATATAGATCAGGAACAGCAGAGGTCCCAGGACGCTTCCCTGGGGAACACCTGATATCACTTCAGTTTTACTCGATGATTTGCCGTCTATTACTACGAACTACGACCTTCCTGACAGGAAATCACGAATCCAGTCGCACAACTGAGAAGATACACCATCGACCCGCAGCTTGATTAGAAGTCGCTTGTGAGGAACGGTGTCAAAAGCTTTCCGGAAATCTAGAAATACGGAAGCAACTTGAGATCCCCTGTCGATAGCGGCCATTACTTTGTGCAAATAAAGAGCTAGCTGCGTTTCACAAGAACGATGTTTTCTGAAACCATGCTGATTACGTATCAATAGATCGTTCCCTTCGAGGTGATTCATAATGTTTGAATACAGTATATGCTCCAAAACCCTACTGCAAACCGACGTCAATGATATAGGTCTGTAGTTCGGTGGATTACTCCTACAACCCTTCTTAAACACTGGTGCGACCTGCGCAATTTTCCAATCTGTAGGTAAAGATCTATCGGTGAGCGAGCGGTTGTATATGATTGCTAAGTAGGGAGCTATTGTATCAGCGTAATCTGAAAGGAACCTAATCGGTATACAATCTGGACCTGAAGACTTGCCCGTATCAAGCGATTTGAGTTGCTTCGCAACCCCAAAGGTATCTACTTCTAAGAAACTCATGCTAGCAGCTGTTCGTGTTTCAAATTCTGGAATATTCCACTCGTCTTCCCTGGTGAAGGAATTTCGGAAAACTGCGTTCAATAACTCCGCTTTAGCGGCACAGTCGTCTTCGAGACAATGTCTCGTTGTGGAACATATTAAAGGCATCTCGCATTGAAGTCGGTGTCAAATTTCGCGCGTCTGTAAATTTTAGCCAATCTTCGGGATATCGCGTTCTTCTGAACTTTGCATGCTTTTTTCGTTGCCTCTGCAACAGCGTTCGGACATGTTTTGTGTACCATGGGAGATCAGTTCCATCTCTTACCAATTTATGAGGTATGAATCTCTCAATTGCTGTTGCTACTATATCTTTGAATTTGAGCCACATCTCGTCTACATTTGCATAGTCAGTTCGGAAGGAATGGAGATTTTCTCTTAGGTAGGCTTCTAGTGACACTTTATCCGCTTTTTTAAATAAAATTATTTTGCGTTTGCTTCTGGTGGATTTGGAAGAAACGGTATTGAGCCTAGCTACAACGACCTTGTGATCACTAATCCCTGTATCAGTCATGATGCTCTCTATCAGCTCTGGATTGTTTGTGGCTAAGAGGTCGTGTGTGTTTTCGCAACCATTTACAATTCGCGTGAGTTCGTGGACTAACTGTTCGAAATAATTTTCGGAGAAAGCCTTTAGGACAATCTCGGAAGACGTTTTCTGCCTACCACCGGTTCTGAACAAGTATTTTTGCCAACATATCGAGGGAAGGTTGAAGTCCCCACCAACTATAACCGTATGAGTGGGGTATTTATTTGTTACGAGACTCAAATATTCTCTGAACTGTTCCGCAACTATGTCATCGGAGTCTGGGGGTCGATAGAAGGAGCCAATTATTAACTTAGTTTGCCTGTTAAGTATAACCTCCACCCATACCAATTCGCACGGAGTATCTACTTCGACTTCACTACAAGATAAACCACTACTGACAGACACAAACACTCCACCACCAATTCTGCCTTCTCTATCTTTCCTGAACACCGTCTGAGACTTCGCAAAAATTTCTGCAGAACTTATTTCAGGCTTTAGCCAGCTTTCTTTACCTATAACGATTTCGGCTTCTGTGCTTTCTATTAGCGCTTGAAGCTCAGGGACTTTCCCAGCACAACTACATCAATTTACAACTACAATTCCGACTGTTCCTTGATCCCGGAAGGCAAAATCATACAAAAAGTTATTTAAGTGATGACAGAATCTGCTATGTTATTTTACATAGTGCAATATAAGTGATCTAGCTCTGTGTTTGGCTTGGCATAACATTTTTGAGATAAATGTAAACGTGATTAGTCTTGGAAATCTATGTTTTCAAATAAATATGCTTGACAGTTTGTTGCTGATGATATTGAACTCTGGCTATTTTATTGTTGATTGATTTGCTGTTGATGATGTGGCGATTAATCTCATAGAATCTGTCCACTGCTGTTAAATCAGATTGGTTTCGCGAGTAAAAGGAAGTGGCTTTGACATCAGTGGGCCTGATATACGCGGAACCGAGTTTTGTTTTGGTCGGCTTAGAACTTCATTGCTTTGAAGTATGCTGTAGAGTGACGTTGTGCGACCCGACAGTATTGTTGATCGCGCCACTGCTGCTTTCAAGGACGGCATGGCACTTAACCTTTTGCAGATATCACTCTGTCTGTCGGTGACCTCTGGCGTGGGAAACTTAGCTTCGATATCAGATTTAGTAGGCACAATTGGTTCATCGGTGTTTTCCGAGGTTATCAAATTGCTGACGCTGACGGTAGTGTCGGAGGCAAAACTAACAATTCCATGCTGCTTAATAGAGGTCATGGTTAATTTCTCCTTAAAATTTTTCTCTGTTCTGTCGATGGGTTTTGTAATAGAATGTGAGGTTTGCCACGTGGCAATTTCTGCAACAGGCTGTACAGAATTATTTTCAATGGCCTTAATACCGGTATCTACGTGTTCGAAACGGTCATCAGTCGTTTCTGTGTACTCTTTAAGTTCGTCACGTACGCTGGAAAATTGTTCATTGAACTGAGTGGTGGTCTCATCTTGTTTTTCTCATAAGCTGGAAAATTTTTCATAATTTTTATTAGATGCAATGATGGCATCAGTTTTGTTAATCTGCTTAACCATCATTTGCTTGAGAGTTTCAAGCATCGTTTCAATATTACTCTGGACTGGTGCGTCAAGTGTAACCTGTGTAGTGCTTTGTGCTCTGAAGACATCATCAACAACCATAGACTTCTCGTTTGTTGTATTATCTACATAATTACTGTTAAGAGAATCTAATAGGTTTTCAAAAACAGATTTAGTACATTACACATTTGTGTCCTGTCACATACTGTTGGCAGTCTGATTAATTGTGTGAAAAGTAGGTAAATCACTGACCTCATTCGGTAAACAATCAAGGTTTGAATTGTGCATGTCAGCCATCCACAGATCAGCGGCGTCCGCAATATCGGAATCTACTGTCAGATTACTAGTCAAATTAGTGGGTGAAATTATGATGTCGGGAATTTGTTCATTATTTTGAGAATCGGTATGTACGTTGTCTGTGGTGCACTGCAAATTAGGCACCGGAGAATTATCACTATCATTGACAATGTTACATTCAATATTGTTATCGTTAATCGATAAATTATTCGTGGCAGTATTGTCAAAATTGCGTGTCTGATTCGTAATAACACTACGTAGCATCGTAAATCGAATACAAAGTACAAATCGAAAGACTGAAAATATCAAAGAATCAAATAAATGGATAATAAAGCAGAGTATAAGAATGCCGATGAACTATGGAAGAAATTTTGTACAAATCAGTAAATCACGTTGGGCCAAAAAAAAAAGCAAACTACTATTATAGCTGCAGAAAGGTTTAGAGAACAGAATATATATATCTGACTATTTTAATATCAAAGATTTCACTATGCGAACGACTGTCAGAGCTGTCGCCTAGTGTAACTTTCTTTTTAAAAAATAATTTCTTTGATTACGTTGAATGAATGCCTGAACTGAACTGAACTGAAGAATGGACACATAACTGGAATTATCGTGTAGTGTGTTGTAACAGCAAGTGGTGTGCTTACTTTGTATTACTGTCACTTTATATGACTTGGTTGGGCAACTCAACTCCCAGTATCAATAAAGAAATACAGTCACTGGCACTGAATCCTCTGGCCCTGTTATAGGGTGCCTACAGAATGCTGCTTTCTCGGATACCTGTACAACAGTTCAAGCAATTCACATGAATGGTTTTTATTACAATAAAGTAGATTGACAATACTTAATGTTAATTACAACGAGTTGTCGCAAGTGATGGGCGACATGCAAATAATCAGTGTCGTTAGCTATATACAATGTCCATGCAAGTTACTGCCACTCATTCATAAGTCACTGTTATCGTTAATATTACTGTTCTTTTAGTTCTCTCTGCTAGTGCCTCTGCTAGCTTATTGCTGAGCAATGCTGCAGAAATCCATTCCAGAATAGCACAAACTGCTTTCTCCCCAGCGATTGTAACAAACCATGCATGACGTGTGGCTGACGCATCGCCCCACGTAGCTACATGCCATCGCAAATGTATCTAGCAACATTCTCAATGTTATACTGAAGCCACATTGCTATCTAAAATAATCACCATGTCTAACTCTAGTAAATTGTATACTGTCCCAGAAATACTTAACATGCGCTCTTCTATGAGATTTCGTGATGCCTCAGCTTGTATGCATGGAAATTCTTTCCCTAACAGAACCTGTTTACGAAAATAGCGCCGAATAACATCTAATGCACTCTTCCCAGCAGTCCCAACGTGATAGTCTTCCTGCTCTCAACATATGCAAACTTCTCACCACTATGTAGAGACTCCTACATCCCAGCACAAAGGAGGTCTTGTGAACGATTCGAGCATTATGACTCGCTCTTATCGAATTTACCTGCCAAATTGCTGATGCCATCGGTATCGAAGCACCATCCATCTTTTCTTTCTTTCTGCAGATGGGACTTTCAGTGGTAAAATTATTTTGCACAGATCACTAAATAGCACGCCGGCCGCTGTGGCCGAGCGGTTCTAGGCGCTTCGGTCTGGAACCGCGCGACCGCTACGGTCGCAGGTTCAAATCCTGCCTAGGGCATGGATGTGTGTGACGTCCTTAGGTTAGTTAGGTTTAAGTAGGTCTAAGTTCTGGGGGACTGATGACCTCAGATGTTAAGTCCCATAGTGCTCAGGGCTATTTGAACCATTTGAACTAAATTGCATTGACAGTTAATCTGCAAAGTTATCTACAGCTCATCAAATACATACTAGACTCACAAGTATATTCGAAGCCAGGTACATATTTACCAATGTAACTACAATTAAATATTATGATTGCTGCTAGAGTCTGACACCGATCAATGTACAGGTAATGTCTCCACTTGACAGCTGTGCTTCTGGAATGAATCTCAGTATCTATAGCACACATAACTTTTCACATAAAAAAATCTCTCTCATACCCTTGTGGTTATCGATGTGCTGAATCTATATGTCCCTCATGATAGGACACATAGTCATCTTCTCTAGTCATGCCACAATATAGACCACAGTAACTTTAGAATGCAATATATACACATTTTACACAACACAATCCACAGTAACTTTACAATGTAATATATACACATTTTACACAAACAGTGCAGTTACCTTTTATATCTGTACAGCACCCAAAAAAAAAAAAGAAAACTGATTGCCATATTGCACCGACAACTAAACCTCACAAAGTGTCATATATATCGTCAAATATGGAAGGACTCTCACTCAATTACACTGCTCTCTCACTGAGAAATGATATTCAGTTTAAGAGAAGCCTAAAGGATTTATTGGTGCCAACTCCTTCTACTCCATTGATGAATTTCTCAGTAAAACCAACTGATATGTGTATATATAACTTCTGCACCATTTCAGCAGTAATGTTTTCATTGTAAATAAGTATTATAGTAGTTGTATTACATGTCTATTACCTTATAAATAAATAAAAAACTTTTTTATTTTAAATTCAGTGCATTAGTATTTGTAAAATGACTCTTTCATATAGTGTTCATTAAAAAATGATGATCATTACACTTGGGACCTATGGAATGTTGCATTAACTTATTTGTTTTAGTTGTAAATATTTGTCGTGTATTGTTGTTTTTCTGACATGTTCCACATCCTGGAGGACCTCCTCACTACAGATCAATTGGAATGAAAGTGAATCTAATCTAATCTAATGAGGACAGGAGCTTGAATATTAGAGTGTGAAACCGATATCCAACCCAGCAATATATCACCTCATTCCGTATCGATGTAGTAAACATACAATTCATATCCTTCGCCACACAAAATCATCCCTTTTACATCAGAAAGCCGTCAGTAAATCGAAGTCACTCTCAGAACTGTTCTACAAATTCGGCCTCGTTTCTCCCCTCAGCACAAACGCATTAATGTTCCTGGTCTAGATCTTCTTGCTTGCTTTCTCGCTTTTCTACACCCATCTCCAGACTCTGGGATTAGAAGAACATGTCTAATTTCGCATGGTTTGCTAGAATATCATACCGTTTTCGCAGTACTTCTCGATATCAAGCACATATCAATATCGTTTGCATAGCAGTACCACTCACGCGATATAATTCGAAGATATAGATTGGATATTATTTCTCTAGAAACCCGAAACTTTGGCGCTTATCCTGTCTGCGGGGACCTTTACATGAGAACTCGAAACAAATAGAGGAAGCTGATATTTCCACTCTCGAATACCGATGTCGATGATGTAGTAGATTCCAAATCATCCCTGTAATTTACAAGGTCAACTAAAGAGTTTCTCATGTCTAGAGAACCAACAAACCTGTTTTCCATGTGCTAGATGCACGCACAACACTCGATGTTCTCTCAACTAAATAAAGATGTGAAATGTGAAGAAGCAGTCAACTAAACAATTTACGTGGGAGGGTATAATGGCCCAGTGCAAACACATGTGCATATTGAATCTCATCAAATTTCCACACAATCACGAAAGCAATCCAACACATACTAAGAATTAGTACGCTATTCGGTCGTTCTTTCTCCCTAAACTGGTGCTTGCTAATGTCAAACATTGCTTAAAAACTTGTAAAAATGTTAAGTGATGATAATAGTTCTATGAAACAACAATAACACAGCATCGGGCTAAAAAATTGTCAACACCCTTTCCTGTGTGATGATACCACTGAAACACTTTACAAGCACCATAGAACAATTTAGATGGCGAAATGTGTAGTTTTTGTGTGAACTTCGTCTTACACCAAAAGGAAGCCTAAACAATGGAATTAATTACATCCTTCCAGTAGCTTGCAGTAATTCACACTGCCCATCTGTTTGTGTCTTTCAGTGCTTATATGATACTTTTGTCAACATGTATTTTATCCAGTTAAAGCCTGATCAGGTTGGTTTTAACTTAAAAATTTCAACTTGTCCGTTTAGCATGTTATTTGCAGCTATTTAAGCATGTAGACAGTAGTAGGATATTTACTTTAGAGTTCACAATAACATTGTATACAGAAGTATTATGTGTACGTGTATATGTGTGTGTGTGTGTGTGTGTGTGTGTGTGTGTGTGTGTGTGTGTGTGTGTGCATGCGTTTTGCTGATGAATTGTAGATATGAAAACACTGGAAGTTACATCCTTATATGTAATTTTATGCATAAATCCTCCTGAGTATGATGCAAATCCCTACCGATTATTTTAATGGACTATAAAGTACTGGTATGAGACTGGAGAAGAGGGGTGAGACGGGGAGTGGGAGGGGAGGTGTTGGCTTGTCAAACAATAGATGGGGAGTGTGTGGCTTGTCACGTTATAGACAAGGAGGGCGAGGCTACTGCCATCTTTGATTATGATGTTATTGCTGCCACATGTAGGCAAGCCTCTGATCCTACGTGTAGGCAACCTTATGAGCAAAGATCAAAGTGGTCTAGAACCATCATAGATATACTACTCAATCCCAAAAGCATTTCACAAAGCCGTAACCGATTTCGAGCAGGCCAATGTTCATCATCAAACAGTCAAAAGATCAAAAATCTGTTGTTAGTGTGATGGTCACTGACTGCTCAAAACTGGTTGCTGCAATGTGCAATGCTTATCGGATTTTGTCGAAAGGAAATACCAGAAGAGAATCAGTCAGGTATGCAATCTTCATCAAAGTATAAGCTTATCCATTGCAGCTGTTTAAGAACAAATGGCAGTTCACTCAATAAAAATAAGAAAACTGCAACTAGTAACCTTTTTAATAATACTTGTTTATATGACACTTTTTAATATAGTAAACAAGTACTACCAAAAAAGATTTGTTGCAGTTTTATGTATTTATACTGTATAATCTCTATTGATAATATGTCATTTTTCCATTTCTATTTTGGAAGATAGTTTGTTTTGTTCTGACAGAGAAAACACCACCTTAGATGAGCCAAATCTGGGGAAGAGAAAGGAGGCGAATGTTAAGAGGAGAACAAAAGGAAGAGAACATCAGTTCAGCAACCATCTTTACTGGACAAAAGATATAAATGCACTGCTGTAAAACAAGAGCATATCAGTGTGCAAGGGCCTGGGATGTTCAAGCCTGAGAGAGGTGAAAAGGCTCCTTTTGGCTTACTTCAGCATGATATTGTTTCAAGAGGTTTCATACCCCATAATATATTACTATAATGATTTTTTTAATTACAATGATTTTTTCCTTATTTTAGAATTCAGAGTGAGGGTTAACAATTTTAATCTAAATAAACAATAATAAAGAGACAACATTCAACAATCTTGTGCAATTTGTACCCTGAAAAAGTTTGTATTAAATAGTACACTAAATGTAGTAATATTTGTTTTTACCCACATGTAATTTTGTCTTCACAGAAATGTGACGTCCCATACATGATACATTGCCTACAACAATGTGTAACCATCCTAAATACATTATTCATGAGTATGATATGAGTGGTGCTAGTTAACTTATTAAAGCTTATTTGCTTCAATTTCCTGTATAAATTTGATTTCAAGTATCTGAAGATTAAGATGCAGAAATAAGTATTTCACTTTCGGTACAACCATATGAATGTATAAGGTATTATCGAAAAGTTTCCGTTTAAGGGTATTCCTGCAGCGTTTATGCAACATTGCGTGGCACTGATGCCAGTATATGAGGACCAACATGTAGGCAAGGGTTAGAGTAGCACTTGTGTCTTTCCAACGTGCATGGGGTGCTGTTATTCTTTTCTTGGCTGCTGAAGGGCAAACACCTCGCCAAGTACTGCGCTGGTCTCGGTTCGACACAGGGCACCAGTCGGTCTGAAAGGCCAGCTCATCCATTACAGACAAGTGAGAGACACTCGACACCCATCCTGTAGTCACTATCTTTCCTGATGCTATTATTACACCGTCGGTCCCTTGAAAAAGACCTTGAAGGGTCGACGATTACTGTTGGACGAAGTTCTGTAGCAGGCAGTAACAGACTTCTTCACGCAGCAGGACACAGTGTTTTACCAACAGGTATCTTCAACCTGGTTCGTCGGTGGGATGATTGCTTCAATGCGCCCAGCGATTTGCCTACTTTACATACCGATTCTGGATTGTGTGGCCTTCGAACGGAAGCTTTTTGATCGCCCCTTACATATCCGTTCTACAGCTGATGCTAAATGGATCGCTTAGACGCAGCGTATCAAGTTTAAATATCAGACTCTCCCGCGCAGGTGGCACGGCAGCTGCAGTGCAGGTGCGACCAACTCATCCCCCACGTCGTCGTTTCGACGCTTCTCCCATTACAGTCCCGTAGTCGCGTTCATTTCACTTTCCGTTTTACTGTCTGGCGGTTTACGCGTTACAGGAACGACACGAACCGTATCGATAGTCTATTTTGCATTTCATTGTTTCCCAAAACCAATCCAGGGAAATGAAACGACAATGGGCGCCCGCCGGGCAGGCGGAAAGCACTATGATTCTACGGACGCACACAGAAACTACGAAGACATATTGTGTGCACGTTTACCGATCGCGTCGCCAGTGATGGAAAAACTCACTGAACACAAAAAAATATTGCAGACACTCCAGTTTATAAACTATCTGCGGTTTTCCTAATTACGGATTGCTGTTTGGCGTGTAAGGGACGAGTTATTGGCCAGCGTTAATACTATATATTCTTCATATTAAGTACAGCCGTAGTGTGAAGAAACGTAAGCTCAGTGATACGCCACAGGAAATAGGCCCTTATTGTGTATATTAGTTACTATCCAACCATGATATTGTTGCAGTTGGCCTCCCATGGCCGTTAGGGGAAGTGTGCAGTGACATTACAGTAAACAAAAACCACATCGATTTTGTCGACTGTCGTACACACTGTGGAACTACGAATAGATTCATGAGCAAGTTGGCTTGTCATTAGAACAGCAGAGCACATTCCGAACGGCTTCAAGCGCACAGGTGAACACACCGGCATACCAAAGCGCCCTCACTCTAGGTGAAATAATATTGTGGTCGACTAATACCGGGTATTCATAAATTAACTTTACAACTTAATACTTTAATACCTTTAAAACTATACTAGATATTAACAAATGGTTTTCAACATGGTGTAAGGTAGCTCATGGAGTATTGTTTCGTCACTCAAACATATCAATGTGTGCACTCTTAGTGGTATGGATAATGTCTAGTCGGAGTTCATTTGTCTCCATGTACGACTCAAGATCTCCACCGTGACATCTTCAAATGTAGTGTCAACGCGTGCCTACAAGTACTTTACATCTCTAACCCTGGATTGGTACACCAGATTCTCAACAAAATGGACTGGATGCTCTGGTCCAGGTGAGTCAATCATTGACTGGACGCGTATGTTTGGCTACCTGGAGACCATTTGCAGGCATTTGTAAACTCCATTTTCGCAAACAACTATGTTATGTCAGCGGGCCACAATTGTTTGTGTTTGGTTTGGCCAGGCAGATCGACCGACATGAATTCCATCGAACATTGATGGGACATAATCGTGTGAGGTCAGTCTGTGCACAACATACTGCACTACTAGCAACACTTTCGCGATTATAGACAGCTACAGAGGCATCGTAGCTCAATATTTCTGAAGGGGACTGCTAAGGCTTGATGATTTCATGCCACGTCAAGTTGATGCACTAGCCCGGGCACAAGGATGTTTGACACGATATTACGAGATATACCATAATTTTTGTCACCTCGGTGTATAAGATGTCGAGCGAACAAGACTGTAGATAAATGGCTCAGCTCTCCTTCAGTGCACTGGGTGAACGTGTGTGGTTTGATGCAGAACAGATTGCGTAATCCTCGGTCCAGTAGCATAACATGAGTGCTAGAAAGTGTATCAGAGGTGGTTTGGGTATTCTCGATAAGTAACTAGTTGATATGCACATTCCCAGTTTTATGTGCTGTGGGTCTGGAACAAAGTTAAAAAAAGAGTCTAGCTTGTGTTGGCAGTAGAATTATTAATATACTGTATGTGGTCTGCAGGGAACGTTATTTAGTGTATGCTGCAATGAAATGGGATAAATCTACCAGACGTCCTAGGCATTGGCAGAGAGTAGTAGGTAAAAGCAGTTGCTAAGTAGTCTAAGAGGAGCAGCAGTGACTTTTTTTTCAACTTAGCTTTGTCCTTAATGTGCATTAACATAGGGCAATTGCCATAGTTACCAGAGTAGATTAGTATTCATCATAATTTATTATTGGCATTCTACGGATCGGAGCGTGGAATGTCAGATCCCTTAGTCGGGAAGGTACGTTAGAAAATTTAAAAAGGAAATGGATGGGTTAAAGTTAGATATAGTGGGAATTAGTGAAGTTCGGTGGCAGGAGGAACAAGACTTTTGGTCAGGTGATTACAGGGTTATAAATACAAAATCAAATAAGGGTAATGCAGGAGTAGGTTTAATAATGAATAAAAAAATAGGAGTGCGGGTTACCTACTACAGACAGCATAGTGAACGCATTATTGTGGCCAAGATAGACACAAAGCCCATGCCTACTACAGTAGTACAAGTTTATATGCCAACTAGCTCTGCAGATGATGAAGAAATTGATGAAATGTATGACGAGATAAAAGAAATTATTCAGGTAGTGAAGAGAGACGAAAATTTAATAGTCATGGGTGACTGGAATTCGTCAGTAGGAAAAGGGAGAGAAGTAAACATAGTAGGTGAATATGGATTGGGGGGAAGAAATGAAAGAGGAAGCCGCCTTGTAGAATTTTGCACAGAGCATAACTTAATCATAGCTAACACTTGGTTCAAGAATCATGAAAGAAGGTTGTATACCTGGAAGAATCCTGGAGATACTAAAAGGTATCAGATAGATTACATAATGGTAAGACAGAGATTTAGGAACCAAGTTTTAAATTGTAAGACATTTCCAGGGTGAGATGTGGATTCTGACCACAATCTATTGGTTATGAACTGCAGATTGAAACTGAAGAAACTGCAAAAAGGCGGGAATTTAAGGAGATGGGACTTGGATAAACTGAAAGAACCAGAGGTTGTAGAGAGTTTCAGGGAGAGCATAAGGGAACAATTGACAGGAATGGGGGAAAGAAATACAGTAGAAGAAGGATGGGTAGCTCTGAGGGATGAAGTAGTGAAGGCAGCAGAGGATCAAGTAGGTAAAAAGACGAGGGCTAATAGAAATCCTTGCGTAACAGAAGAAATATTGAATTTAATTGATGAAAGGAGAAAATATAAAAATGCAGTAAATAAAGCAGGCAAAAAGGAATACAAACATCTCAAAAATGAGATTGACAGGAAGTGTAAAATGGCTAAGCAGGGATGGCTAGAGTACAAATGTAAGGATGTAGAGGCTTGTCTCACTAGGGGTAAGATAGATACTGCCGACAGGAAAATTAAAGAGACCTTTGGAGAGAAGAGATCCACTTGTATGAATATCAAGAGCTCAGATGGCAACCCAGTTCTATGCAAAGAAAGGAAGGCAGAAAGGTGGAAGGAGTATATAGAGGGTTTATACAAGGGCGATGTACTTGAGGACAATATTATGGAAATGGAAGAGGATGTAGATGAAGATGAAATGGGAGATAAGGTACTGCGTGAAGAGTTTGACAGAGCACTGAAAGACCTAAGTCGAAACAAGGCCCCGGGAGTAGACAACATTCCATTAGAACTACTGATGGCCTTGGGAGAGCCAGTCATGACAAAACTCTACCATCTGGTGAGCAAGATGTATGAGACAGGCGAAATACCCTCAGACTTCAAGAAGAATATAATAATTCCAATCCCAAAGAAAGCAGTTGTTGACAGATGTGAAAATTAGAGAACTATCAGTTTAATAAGTCACAGCTGCAAAATACTAACGCGAATTCTTTACAGACGAATGGAAAAACTCGTAGAAGCGGACCTCGGGGAGGATCAGTTTGGACTCCGTAGAAATGTTGGAACACATGAGGCAATACTAACCTTACGACTTATCTTAGAAGAAAGATTAAGAAAAGGCAAACGTTTCTAGCATTTGTAGACTTAGAGAAAGCTTTTGACAACGTTAACTGGAATACTCTCTTTCAAATTCTGAAGGTGGCAAGGGTAAAATACAGGGAGCGAAAGGCTATTTACAATATGTACAGAAACCAGATGGCAGTTATAAGAGTCGAGGGGCATGAAAGGGAAGCAGTGGTTGGGAAAGGAGTGAGACAGGGTTGTAGCCTCTCCCCGATGTAATTCAATCTGTATATTGAGCAAGCAGTAAAGGAAACAAAAGAAAAATTCGGAGTAGGTATTAAAATTCGTGGAGAAGAAGTAAAAACTTTGAGATTTGTCGATGACATTGTAATTCTGTCAGAGACAGCAAAGGACTTGGAAGAGCAGTTGAACGGAATGGACAGTGTCTTGAAAGGAGGATATAAGATGAACATCAACAAAAGCAAAACGAGGATAATGGAATGTCGTCAAATTAAATCGGGTGATGCTGAGGGAATTAGATTACGAAATGAGACACTTAAAGTAGTAATGGAGTTTTGCTATTTAGGGAGTAAAATAACTGATGATGGTCGAAGTAGAGAGGATATAAAATGTAGACTGGCAATGGCAAGGAAATCGTTTCTGGAGAAGAGAAATTTGTTAACATCGAGTATAGATTTAAGTGTCAGGAAGTCGTTTCTGAAAGTATTTGTATGGAGTGTAGCCATGTATGGAAGTGAAACATGGACGATAACCAGTTTGGAGAAGAAGAGAATAGAAGCTTTCGAAATGTGATGCTACAGAAGAATGCTGAAGATAAGGTGGGTAGATCACGTAACTAATGAGGAGGTATTGAATAGGATTGGGGAGAAGAGAAGTTTGTGGCACAACTTGACTAGAAGAAGGGATCGGTTGGTAGGACATGTTTTGAGGCATCAAGGGATCACAAATTTAGCATTGGAGGGCAGCGTGGAGGGTAAAAATCGTAGAGGGAGACCAAGAGATCAATACACTTAGGAGATTCAGAAGGGTGTAGGTTGCAGTAGGTACCGGGAGATGAAGAAGCTTGCAGAGGATAGAGTAGCATGGAGAGCTGCATCAAACCAGTCTCAGGACTGAAGACCACAACAACAACAACAACTTCAAATAAATATGCTGCAGTGACTGCTTCTACCTGAAAACTCTTCTTCCTGATGGGGTTTACAAAATATCATGTGTGAGTGAGTAAATGAATGAATAAAGGCCAGTTTTGCCTATTGCTGTAGAAAACACGCCTCCATCACCGTCCAAGGTCTACATTAAAGTCCTGACGTTCTTTGGATGTGGCGTAGTAGTATTTCACATGATTAAACATTTCAGCATTTTTTTAAATATGCTGTTAGTTAATCAATGGTGACATTGCTTTTGATGAGGAAATGAAATCTGTACCTCCATCGGTCCTGGCCCCTTGCTAATTTGATTTGTATTTCCCTTTAGCCTTGATTTCCATTTCCCACAAGAAGTAAATCACACGCTACCAAGAACATTCGTTTACAGTTATAAAGTGCTTTCACAGGAGAGCAGCCAGCAACGGCTATCTCTTGCCACGCGACAGAGCTTATTCTGAAGCATATATGACAATTCACAGAGAGATAAACGATGTTGGCTGCAGGCCATCAATTGGCCTCCTCCTAAACAACACACGGCCGTCAACGGCAACGAGGCAGAATCGGCTTTCATCAGAAAACAGACCTCCACTCCACCATCCAATGATCTCTCGCTTGACACCACTGCAGTCGCAAACTGTGGTGGTTTGGGGTCAGTGGAATGCATATTACAGGGCGTCTGGCTAGGAGCTGTTCTTGAAGTAACCGATCTGTAACGCTGTGACAAGGTGCGTCCACACTACTCGTGCTCGCCAGACTTCTGCTCGTCATACTCGTCGGGAGACTGGTCAAACTTGTCTGACTTGCGCTCGCGCTGCTTCTATCTTCGTCCACACTACTCCAGTTGCTTGCCAGGCTTTGCCTCGTGAAGATCCGCACCGTACTCGCAGTCGTGACCAGTGCCAGTTTTCTAATTTAAAAATCGACATGTGTTACAGCAAGTGCCAGCTTCCTTGTGGTGTGCCTTTCAGCTAAGGACGAGGATAGAAGAAGACGCTACAAAGTCCCAAGAAAACGCAACTGTGCTGGCCGGAATGGCCGTGCGGTTCTAGGCGCTACAGTCTGGAACCGCGAGACCGCTACGGTCGCAGGGTCGAATCCTGCCTCGGGTATGGATGTGTGTGATGTCCTTAGGTTAGTTAGGTTTAAGTAGTTCTAAGTTCTAGGGGACTAATGACCTCTGAAGTTGAGTCCCATAAGGCTCAGAGCCATTTGAACCATTTTGAAAACGCAGGTGGTGGATGACCGCAGTTTTCGGAAGCAGGAAAAGATATAGTGGGAGTGATTTGATGGATGACTTGGATGTTGAAAACATACATTTCAAGACATTTTGCCGTATGTCCGCATCAGATTTTGAATATCTGATAAATTTGGTAGGACCAAAAATATCAAAGGCTGACAGCAAATTTCGGAAAGCTATACTAGTTGCTGAGCAGTTGGCACTTACGCTCAGATACCTAGCAACTGGCGATTTCTACACTAGTCTCAGTTTTTTTATTTAAAGTCTCCAAGCAAGTGACATCAAACATTGTTCCTGAAGTATGTGCAGCTCTTACTGGCAGCGTGAAGGAGTTTGTAAAGGTAAGTTAATAAATTATACAAATTTTGTTATTAATGCACTTTTATTCATCAGGTAACAAGCAAAAGAAATAAAAACATTTAGATTTAAAGAATGAGAAACAACTAAATGCAAAGATTATTACTTTTAATTATTATAAATCAAGCAGATCCAGAAAATGTGGGGAGCCTTGTTCGGTGTTGTCAGAAGTAGAAGTAGATGTCTGTTGAAAGTTGCTTTGCATCTGCTTATGGGCAAGAACTTGTTGAGCTGAAGAAATCGGTAAATGCGACGAGCAACTGTAGTCGCTGTTGGTTGAACTTGGTCTAGAATGTTCGAAACAGCCGCTTTCTGCTCTGAATATCGTGTCGGAAAATTCTTTTCTTAACAAAAGCAGGTGTTCTGTTGTCCATGAACCGTAGAACGTTCGCTATGTTCTCTCCATAGGCGTCAAACTCGTCTCTAGTTTTAGATAAAGCATTTTGTAGTGCATTGTATGCGCCTCACCTATAAGAGGATCTTCGGTCTTTTTTCTCTGATTTTTTTTTTTTTTTTTTTAGGTGAAGCAAATACCTTCGTGCGTTTGTTTGGTTGGGTGGTAGTTTGTTGTCTTGCGTTGTTTGATAATCGACATCTTGACTACTAATTTCTTCGTTTGTATCCATGCCCGCAACCCTATGTTCTTCCAAATCCTCCTGAATTCCTCCTAAAACAAAGAGACGACAAAAGATTGATATAAACAATAGCAAAGCAAGTAAAATAAAAAATAAAAGAATGTATGTAGGAATAGGGAGATACACGATAATAATCGTAAAAAATTGGGAACAATGTCAAGTTGATAAGTGAAATTCAGAATATTTGTTATAATGATTACTACCTATTATTAAGCAAAATTACTTATTTAAATTATTATTAATGTTCATAATTATTGGAACGTCCATTATTGTCTATGCATTTAATAATTATTTATATTAGTAGGAGTTATTAGTTTCTATTTACTTTTTTACAGATGCCACAGACACAACAAGAATGGTTACTTGTAGCAAAGGAATATGAGAGAAAATGGAACTTTCCTCATTGCCTCGGTGCAATGGATGGCAAACATTGCGCAATCCAAAGCCCAGTTAATTCTGGAAGCGATTTTTTCATTTATAAGACGTTTTTCAGTATTGTTCTTTTTGGTGTAGTGGATGCTGACTATTGTTTTTTGTATGCTGATGTCGGCTACCAAGGTCGAATTTCAGATGGTGGTGTTTTTGGAAACATCTTTTTTTTTAAAGAATATGAGTAATGGTACCATTGTTTTTCCAGACGATCGTACCCTCCCAGGTAGACAGAAAAAAGTACCCTATGTTATTGTCGCAGACGACGCGTTTCCCCTCAACAATCATACCATGAAGCTGTATAGTGGACAACAACCACGGAGGTCAATGAAAAGAATTTTTAACTACAGACTTTCAAGAGCATGGCGGATTGTGGAAAATGCGTTCGGAGTACTTTCTTCCGTATTCCGGATACTAAGAAAACCTATATTACTACAGCCTGAGAAAGCCCAAAGTGTTATTATGACTTGTATATACCTCCATAATTTCATGCGAAAAAGTCCTGCTTCCAGACAAATCTATGCCCCTGTAGGAGCAGTGGATCATGAGAAGAACGGGCATTTAAAGCCAGGAACTTGGAGAAATGAGATCACTCCTGCTACAAGGTTTACACGAGTAGCGAACATTCCACGATGTTCGAAGCAAACTGCCCAAGACATTAGAGCTGAATTCACTGTTTATTTCATTTCCATGGCAAGATGATTATCAATAACTTATTAAAGAATTTTCAGCTACCAACTACGTGTGTACTAGTGACTGTCTGACTGCACACATTTCCACTACCTATATATGTGGAGTTTCACCTTTATTAATTCCTATTTTATTATTTTTATTTCCTCAAATAACATAATATACAAATAAAATACATATAGATGTACATGTGCTTCAATATACTGTATTATAAAAATAAATATTATTCAATATTATTTATTTATTACTAGCTGAGTGCCCAGCGTTGCCCCAGTATGTATTCCAATTCTGTTACTGCATTTCCTCCTTGCCGGCCGGAGTGGCCGAGCGGTTAAAGGCGCTACAGTCTGGAGCCGCACGACCGCTACGGTCGCAGGTTCGAATCCTGCCTCGGGCATGGATGTGTGTGATGTCCTTAGGTTAGTTAGGTTTAAGTAGTTCTAAGTTCTAGGGGACTTATGACCACAGCAGTTGAGTCCCATAGTGCTCAGAGCCATTTGAACCATTTCCTCCTTTCCCCTCTGTGACGTTCAGAACTCATTTTGCCATAAACATTATAATTTTACCACAATTATAACTTTTTTTTAATTTTTAAATTTGAAAACTCTAAGCAATTACTAGGTATGATCCTAATAGAAATGGTAGTAAGCTAAAATAAATACGAAAAATATCTTAAGAAATGATACGATTAATGGTATATAAGGGAATAACACCAAAAAATTTAAAATTAACAAATGAGCAGGGACCGAAATGTAAGCTGTGAAAGATAAAAAGTTAGGTAGTTGAGGAGACGGAACCAAAAAGGGACTGAACCCCATTAAGTTTGTTAATAGTTGGTTTATACATTTCCAAAAATAAGTATATTTTACTTACATCTGTGTTGATTGTCTTCCGCAGCTGATGTTTGCAGTGCAGAAATTCAAATGCTTTGAAAGTGAACCAAGCTGGAGCGTTCACTTCCTCAACCTTAGCGCCAGACTTCCCCGGCTCAGTTTTCTTCTGACGGAATTTCCTGTAAGTGGCTAATAAGCTTTTTAATTCGGCCACATCCACGCCGAGATCTGTCGCGATGGAATCCCACACTTCACTTTTTTAAATTTTATTTTATATTGGGAGTTTGTTGCTTCCCACAGCACAGAGTATTGTTCATAAGTATTTCTGAATTTAATGACAAAATCGTCCGTCCACCCCATTTCAAAAGAAAAACCGGTGTCCACAACACAGAAAAAGAATAATACCAAGACCAAACTGTACGAGTGCAGCGAGCCAACTGGTAAGTGCTTTGTTGCCGTCCACACCACTCGCACAGCTCGCCGCGCGTCCCTTTCATGTACCGACAACAGCCGGAGCCAGACAAGGCCAAGCTCGGGCGGCTCGCAAGCCTGTTTCGGGGCGAGCCCTCGGAACCTACCTCCGTCCACATTACTCGTATGGCTCGCAAGTCTCACAAGTACACGAGCCACACGAGTAGTGTAGACGCACCTTGGTGCCAACTGCTGCTCGGATTGCCTGCTGCAGACGCAGCTCGATGCGTCTCAGTCATATGCCGAACACGACAGTCTTGCCTCTCGGTAAAGCCACGTGGCCGCCTGCACCCGATCTTCTCGCTACCGTACCTTCCCATGAACACCACTGCCAGCAGTCATGTAAAGTGGCTTCATTCCTGCCAAGTCTTTCTGCAGTATCGCAGAAGCAACATTCAGCGACCAATGACATCAGCAGTTTGGTCCCATAGGAACTTACCACTACCGACATCCAGCTTCTCATAGGCCTATTACACAACCTCTTAAAACTCAGTGATGTGTTGATAATGGCGTCGTCATTCTTCACTAACGTTAACTCATAATGTCCAAACTCAAGGGTGACTAATGTACACGACCGTTTGAACGTTTATTTAAACCAAATCTGATTTGCATCCCAAAGTGGCGCTACTGGCGCCACTCATGCGATTGGCGCGAAATTTGAATGGACATATTTTTTCAGATGTAAAAACACGCCTATCAACTTTCGTTAATGTCACACAATTCCTTCTTTGTGCTGCGATTTTTTCCGTCAGTGTATTTACGTCGTAGTTTTAAGCTATAACATGCGATTAACTGGCCGATTTAAACTTGATTCTCTGGTTCCATTTGATTCCTGTTAACTCTCGCTCGTTATTGCGAAGCTGATTCTGGGATTTCCCAAGGCCGGTGTGAAACCGTCCAACCTTTGCGTTAATATCCGACATGGCGAAAGCAAAAGCCAGTGCCACCCGGCGTCACGTTTGTGGTCGTATTTTGCACGGTCCGTAGTTTTGCCCGCTTGGCTCCCGTTTTCGTGCTGTAAGTGCTCGGCTGTGCGTGGCCGTGCCTGAAACCTTCGTTCCAACTCGCCGAATCCCGTTTCCAGTTATTTTCGGCGCCCGGTGGCGGCGTCGTAGCCATTTTCACCGATCCTCCGCTTTCAATAACGCGCAATATTGGAAGGCGGCTGCGAATGGTACGGAATACGCCATTAAACGCACGGACGCAATGTTTTCCCCGCCTCACGTTCGTTCTGTTTTCACGACCCATTTTACTCCGTAAAAGTGTATTATCGAGTTTCCCTTTCTCTCGTGATTCGTACTGCATCAGGATTATTGGATGCTCCACTAGGTGATCCAATTGTGAACGGTCTATTAAGAATTACTGCAAATGATACAATATTTAAATAGCTTATTACCTGTTGTTGCCTGAATAAGTATTTTCCTTAATCTTGTATTCTATACGAAACGGAATGAATCTTTTCTGTCGAATCAAACAATTCGTTTCAGGTTAATTGCACACGACTGTCACCAATCTAGGATCTTCGGAACTCCATGCAACTGACAGGAATGTCGTTCGTTTTCGATTATTTTTAGATGCCACAGTCTCCAAGCCCTTGCTCCCACCATCCCCCACCCATTCCTAATACTGCTCGCTGTTTCTCACCTCAACAGTATGTTTTTCTAGGTAGTAAGTCATTTACATACTACAGTTGGTTGGCATTGTCCAGGCATTCGAGGTTTATGCTTAAATGTCACCACCCTCCCACCTGCATCTGTTAAAATAAGCTATAGGGGTGACTTGCCCTCACAGTAATTATCTCCTAGTACTAATTCATAAATGTAGATGTTTGATTAAATTTGCTCCATTCATTCCAGAGTACATATATACCATAAAAGAGGGGCTATTTATTTTCTCATGTTTAATAGGGCCAGTGGAGCCATATCCACTCAATCATGAGACATGTCACTGAATACATACATTGTTTATTATGTATTCATACATTTATTGGCAGTTATCCAATTTATCAAGAACGAAAATTGGGAATTACTTATTGAACAGTTCTTAACCACATTCATACAAATTCGTCGAAGTAAATAATTATTTCCTGCGAGGCACTGTTTCCATGCAACAGAAATACTGCATGTACTGTACATAAGTGTGTCTTATAGCATCTTGAACTCTATTTCACATTATTCCGTTGAGGCTACATTGGAACAGCCTTGTGGAACTCAAGTGTCTGTGGAGTACACTGCATGTTTCTAATATCTAACTGTATTCTTGCAGGCGGCTTCACCTGCATACGCAAATGTCACATATGTTTCACACTTATGTCTGTTTCACATACTGAAGTAGTCATAGTAGTCCCGTACTCAGAGAAAGAACTTGGGGGAACAGATGCAGGAATCCTGCACCGTAGATCATGGCAAGTCGCTACTGGATGTAATTCACCACTGCCTTTCTTCGATCTGCTGTGCAGTATCAATTGCGTAGCTGTGATGTGTGGATAACTGTGACGAGTGGTTGTACAGTGTAGTGTTGTTTGTGTCGTAATGGATGAAGGGAAGGCAGAGGATAAAAACGATAAAACCCAGTGCCAGCACATATATACGCCTCTCGAAAAACACCAACAGAGGAGCTGAGTTTAACGTCTCCATTCGACAAATGGATCACCTTTAACAGTGTCACATGCCCTCAATTCATGCGGCGTTGTGGAGAGGGTCGGAATTTAATCCAGCACATTGGTGGAAAGACAGATAATCAGTAACTTAACGCCACCACTTCCTCTTCCCCCTTGCCAGAAAGGCGCAGGCGAAGATGCCAACAGCGTATGGCGGGCACGGTTGGTCACCCACCCAAGTACTGGCCACGCCCAGTGCTGCTTATGTTTAGTGATCTGACGTTAACTGGTATACCCAGTGCGGCAAGGCCGGTGACTAATTTCATATACAGGATGTTAGGGGCATAAGGGCAGATATTGTGATCACTGGTACCTTGATATGAACGCACTTCAAAGTGTTAGTTGCTTTTTCTCTGTATCTCACAGTCTTCCCCAAACACGTCATATAATTTACTATCTGATGTTTCCTGCACAGTCGTAACCGTATGAAACTATTTTTCAACAGCCTCTGCAGACAACGTTCGGAACATTCCACTAATCTACTCCTTGGTCACAGAGCCATTCGAGAAGCTCTGAATGTCTTTATCGTAGGAAGATCTCTTTTTCCTCCTCCCCAAGGTGTTCTTTTCGCTTGCCGAAAAGATTGCCTGGACACTGGCCGTGTGCTGTCGATGTTGATCACGTTCCTTCCAGATCGGCAACAGCCACAAATGTTCGGCCTTGGTCAAATTGTTGTTCCCAGTTCGCTACAACTGGGTGTGAAATTGCATTTAGTTTCACTACAACTGGATGCGAAATTTCATTTAGTCCAAACACGGCCAGAATTTCACGATAAAACATTGTGGAATTTAGACATTTTGCCTACAACTATCCTGCTGTCCCGCGTAATTTAACTTTGGAGTACGTTTCCAGTTGTCGTGTAATTTCACTCGCGCATTGTGATGTACCTGTCACCCGTAAGTCATGTAAGTAGGCTGTTTATGTTTTCTTATTGGCAACGTTACGTAGCGCTCAATATGAAAATCACTGGCTGTGCTGTGTGCAGTCTGTGGCTGCTTTGCGTTGTTGTAATACTCGCCATTGTAGTATTAGGCAGCTGGCTGTGAACAGCGCGTAGCGTTGCGCAGTTGGAGGTGAGCCGCCAGCAGTGGTGGATGTGGAGAGAGAGATGGCGGAGTTTTGAAATTTGTCATGAACTGCTATATTTATATATGATGATATCAAGGTAAATACAGTGTTTGTTCTCTATTAATATCTTTCATTTGCTAACTATCCCTATCAGTAGTTAGTGCCTTCCATAGTTTGAATCTTTTATTTAGCTGGCAGTAGTGGCGCTCGCTGTATTGCAGTAGCTTGAGCAGCGAAGATTTTTGTGAGGTAAGTGATTTGTGAAAGGTATAGTTTAATGTTAGTCAGGGCCATTCTTTTGTAGGGAATTTTGAAAGTCAGATTGCATTGCGCTAACAAAATATTGTGTGTCAGTTTACGCACAGTCATGTATAATTGTTCAAAGGGGACGTTTCATATGGCGACCCTGCCAGGATACCTCACTGGAATCTCCTGATTTTTTCTTGTAGTTTGTGTATTTAGTGTAGCTTTTGTTTATTGCTAGCGCGTAATTGTAGAGAGAATCTCCTTTGTAGTTGTAGCCTTTCATTGTTGTACAGTAAAACAGTTGTGGCATGCATGTAGATTTGCACCAAGTATTTCGCAGCTACGCTTGCAATTAACTAGATATTATTTTCAGTGCTATGTTAATGTGTTCTCCTATTTTTTCACTTCAAATTGTGCTTTTCTGTGTTACCGTGTGAAATATTGTGACAATTATGGCGTGTGAAAAACGTAACACTAGGCTCCAAACTAAACTGAGAAATAATAGTGACGACGAGCGTAGCTTATCAGCGCCGCAGAGTAATGAATTAACTAATGTTCAAAGTAGTAATTTGGTAACTGTGCACAGGGAAATGGAGCGGGCGTCAAACAATGGCGTGGACAGTGAAACAATTAGTGAAGAGGGAAGCATTATCGATCGATCGGTCGGCAACAGCTCGCCTCAGGAAGCCGAAATGACACGACACGATCTCGCAAATACTGTAGATTCAGGTTTTGGATCCTCACCGTTTTCTCAAATAAGTCAAGACACATTTTCTGCTTGTCAAAATGTGAATGTTTCCGGTGTAAATTCACTGCCGAAAAGCACTGAGGAACATGTTTCAGACACCAATGCATTGTTATTACAATTAATACAACAAATGGGACAAACACAGCAAAAGCTTCAAAAGTTAGACACAGTGGAACAAAATCTCAAAAAGTTAGACACAGTGGAACAAAATCTTAAAAAGTTAGACGCACTGGAACAAAATCAGAGACAAACACAGCAACAGCTTCAAAAGTTAGACTCATTGGAACAAACTCTTGAACAAACGCGTGAAAATTTAACTACTGAGTTACATAACATTGAATCGAAATGTCAAGAAGTCTGTAGTGACGTAAGAACTCAAATTTGTGAGCATTTTCAACCTATTTTTTCGCGGCATGAAAAGGCATTATAGAATCACGAAGCAGCCATAAAAGAACTGCAAATTATTGTTCATGAAAATCATGAGACCTTGCCAGCTAAATTTGACTCAGTTGCATCTACCGATTCGGTTACGCAACTTGCAAAAACTCAGGAAAACTTAAAGAACACAGTAGATTCGATTTCAACACAAATGGACAATCTGAAACTTTGTTCAGAAAAACACATTGAGGAAATGTGTTCACTATCGGAGAAAGTAGCCGAACTTTCGGATCAGTTCACTAACTTATCTACGAAGGTAGATGATAATCTGAACGACACAAAACCGGTAGTCTTTAATGACACAGAAGAGTGCGAACAAATTAGGAAATTCAAACAAAATCAGAATCAAATTAATACGCAACACCAAAGAGAAATCCGGGAAGTACAAGATCAGTTGACTCAGGTAATACAAGAATTACGTATTTCAGAGGCCACTCGCGCTCCAATACGGGAAGAGGGACTTAGAAATACGGAACAACCACAAAATAATAACACAGGACACTTCGGAAGTTATGAAAGAAATTGGCAAGGTGCACCGAATTTTGAAATGGAACCGCCGAAACGACGTAACAATGACCGATATGCGACTCGCCGACATGATGACTTTGACTATAAGCTGTTCATTACTACACGTAAATTCAAAACATTTAAGAATTCTGGGAACGACATTCATCCACAAGCATGGCTCCATCAATTCTCTCATTGTTTTCCTCCCAACTGGTCATTAGAGCACAGATTAGAATTTATGTGTGGCTACTTAGAGAATGAACCAGCTGTAAGAATGCGGTCGGTCATTCACGATTGCCACAGTGAAGGAGAGTTTTACCATGCCTTCCTCTCAGCATATTGGTCTCAGGCCACACAAGACCGAGTAAAACAAAGCATCATAATGATGAAACGTTTCGAACAATCTGAATTTTCCAGTCTTATGAAATATTTTGAAGACATGTTGCATAAGAATCAGTATCATTCAAACCCATACAGCCCCTCAGAACTTATCCGCATTTGCTTAATCAAATTGCCTGAACATTTACGACACATTATTTTGGCAGGACGTTGCAAAGACGACATTGAAGCTTTTCAGGGACTGTTACAAGAATTGGAAATTGACACTGACAATCGCGGAATGCGGAAACAGGAACACAACAATTACAGGTCACATCCGTCACAATTCCTCGATAATAACTGGACGCGACAAGGCTATTCCCACAACACAAATCGTGACCAAAACAGACACCACCCGTATGACAACCGTTGGCAGAATAGTAATAATTACAGGGAAAGATCACCTCTCCGCGGTAATGACTATCACAGAGACAATCAGAGAAACAGACTATATGGGAACCAAAACAATTATTATTACGGGAGACAGAATAACTTGAGACGCAACGGTCCAGCGCGCAGTTACGATTCAGGGAGAAATTCTCCACCACTTAACCGGCAAGAAAGAAACTACAGGAACTACCGACATGACGACAGACGATGTGATCGTAACGACAGACCTGAATTGCATCAGAACTGGCGGGATTCAAACAGAGCAGGGCCCTCTCGTCACGGTGAATTTGTAGAAGTTAGGTCTCCAAACCCCAATAACGACGCGCGCCACCAAAGAGACAATAGGCAATGACTCACACCGCTGGCAGCCACAAAACATACTTATGAAACTGACGACGCAGCTGCCGTAGCTAGTAATTACGTAAAAATGGAAGACATTAGGGACATCTTACTCCAGGAACACGACATAAAACATAACAACATTGCATATCCTGTGATTCACATTACAGTAAATGATGTAAAATTTACGGCAGTACTTGACTTTGGCAGTCCCATTTCAGTAATCAGTGAAACAGCCTTTAGCAAATGCAACAAATCGAACGATTGCCCCACACTTCCGTTACGTAAGATTAAATTGCAAGGTGCAATCTTTGGAAAAAGTGTAGATGTACGCCAACAAACCAACTTAGAATTCTTTTGTCAAAGCCACAGCTTCTCTATAAACTTTCTTATTGTTCCATTATTGTCGACGGAAATTATACTGGGAGTAGACTTTTTAAATGAATACAAAGCAATCTTAAGCTTTCACGATGCTGAAATAAGTTTAGAAAAGGAAGGTAAGTCAGTAGCTTTGAAATTTGAAGATTGGCTCTCAAACCATGACGAGGAAATTAATCGGCTTTACCTTCTGTTAGACAACAGTTCGGAATTTTCGACGGAACTTGACACTAACAATCACTCTGCAAGTACTGACAGGGGTGATATCGACGGCGCATTTGATACTAATGAGTTAATTCAGAATAAAATTCAAACAATTGAGAATTGTAATGACACTGATAGGCAGGACCTTTTTGAGATTTTACAAGAACATTCCACAGTTTTTACTCATAAAACAGGAACAATCAAGGGATTTCAATATCAATTTCGTGTTCGTGAGCATACTAAATTTTGTGTTAGACCTTATGTAATTCCAGCACATTATAGGGACCGTGTTAGAATAGAAATACAATCTATGCTTGACGAGGGCATTATTGAGCCTGCAGTAAGCTCATACAACAATCCATTACATGTTGTTGAGAAGAAAAATGGATCGATCAGGCTTGTCTTAGATTCGAGACAAATCAATACGATCATTATTCCTGAAACAGACAGGCCGCAAACGTTGGAAGAACTTCTTCAAAATTTTAATGGTGTAAAAGTGTTGTCTTCCATTGATCTCAGATCCAGCTTTTATCAGATCGAACTTCATCCAGAATGTAGAAAATACACAGCTTTCCTTTGTTTCGGCGTTTGTTATCAGTTTCGGAAACTTCCCTTTGGTTTGAACATTTCTTCAGCAGCATTCATTCGCGGGCTAAATTCCATATTACCTGAGTTCTTAAAACGTCACATCACCTTATATGTGGACGATATTCTAATAGCAGAAGCTTCATGGGAACTACATAATCGCATCCTCAACAGTTTGTTACGTATTTTTGCAGAATCTGGAATTACAGTTAACTTGGAAAAGTCTGAATTCGGTCGGACAAAGGTGAAGTTTTTGGGACATATTATTTCTTCTGAAGGCATTCAGCCGGATCCTGAAAAGTTAGAAGCAATCAGAGCCATTCCAGTTCCATCCACAAAAAGACAAGTCCGCAGTTTTCTAGGTCTCGTAAATTTTTACCGTCGTTTTCTGAATATGCAAATTCTTGTTACACCAAAACTTTGTTCTCTCACTGGAAAAAATACTATTTGGAACTGGGACGAACAAGCACAAATGGAATTCAATTCTTTGAAAGAAGCGTTACTTCACGCGCCAATCTTAGCTCATCCAGATCTGTCACAAGATTTCTGCCTTAGCACGGATTCTTCTAAAGTCGGTCTTGGTGCCCATTTATTTCAAGAAGCCATAGAAAATGACATTACTGTTCAGAAAACCATTGCTTTTGCTAGCCGAGTGCTAACAAAATCTGAAAAAAATTATTCCGTTACTGAATTAGAAGCTTTAGCAATCGTTTGGGCATTTAACAAATTCCGTTTCTTTCTTTCTGGTAAGCACGTAAAAGTATACAGTGATCATCGTGCATTACAATTTCTTATGTCTTCAAAATTAAATCATGACAGGTTAAAACGTTGGGCATTGTTTCTGCAAGAATTCCGCTTCACAATAGTCTACATTCCCGGCAAGGAGAACATTGTTGCGGACGCACTGTCACGCGCACCGGCTGGGCTTGAGAAAAGTAACACAGAAGGCAACCTCGAGAAAAATTTCAGTATTCTTTACATTCAGAAAGTCGCCTTTGAAAACTTCATCACCACATCTTTAAAGGACATTGCTCATGAACAAGATAAAGATCCGATTTGGAAAGACATCAAGAGCAAATGGCATGAAAAGACACACACACAGATTCGGCATTATTACCTGGTTAGAAACAACATACTCTTCAAACGCTGCACTGTTGATGACAAGCTATGGGTACTTTGCATTCCAGACGATTTTGTTAATAAGCTCATTTGGTACATTCATTTCAGCTACGCACATTTTGGTCCACGAAAATGTTATCATATTCTTCGAACGACTTGTTATTTTAACAATATGGAAAAAAGAATTCGAAGAGTCTTGTCTATTTGTAAACTTTGTCAAAAGGCGAAACCATCTACTGTCTCACATCGTGCTCCGCTGTTTCCTATTATTCCTTCTAAATTAAAAGAATTTGCTGCTGTTGATCTCTTGGGACCGCTTGTCAGAACATCCAATGGATTTTCGTACGTTCTAGTCGCTGTTGAACTTACTTCAAAATTTGTTTCTTTCACTCCGTTACGTAAAGCCACTGGACGATCTGTATCCAACGCCTTTGTTAAAAATTTCTTACGTGAAGTTGGCCATGTTGCTAAAGTCATTTCAGATAACGGACTGCAATTTAGATCTGCTGTTTGGTCACGCACGCTTCGGAATCATAAAATCAAACCTGTTTTTATTTCATTGTACTCACCACATTGCAACCCGTCTGAACGGATTATGAAAGAAATCAATAAGCTTTGCAGACTTTATTGTCACAGAAAGCATCAGCATTGGGACAGATATCTACAATTATTTCAAAATGTGCTGAATGAAATGCCTCATGATTCCTCTGATTTACCACCTACTCTTGTACTGAAGAATGAAGAACCACCGAACAGAATCAGAGAGCTTGTACCTTTCCCGAATACACGTAAACTTCGACACAAAGACATAATTGATTTGGCTCTTAAAAATGTAAAATCTGCAGCAGACAAAAGGAGAGAACTACACGGTAAAGCAAATGCAAAGAAATTATATATTGGTCAGAAAGTTCTCATTAAAGCTCATTCATTGTCACATAAGAAGAAACACTTGAGTCACAAATTCTTTCTAGTTTACAATGGACCTTACAGAATCCGACGTATACCACATGATAATTGCGTTGAAGTTGAAACTCTGCGTACTAGGAAGAGCAAAGGTTTACACCACATTTCACATGTAAAACCGTTTATTGAAAGATAATCTGCTTTTTAACTTTGTCTTTGCCATAAAACTTTTCACTTCACATTTCTAGTATGCTTTGTCAGATTTAGAATCTGTTAACATGTAACAATGTTTGAAGTGAAATATCCAGTCAAGAACCAAGAGAACTTATTTAAACAGAAATTACGAATGCGTTGTTATAATGAACAGACGACACAGTGTTGTTAGTTGTACATTCTTGCTTGTTAGTTGCACGATTACGTAACGACTATCAGGCTTACATACTTAGGACACATACTGGTACTGCTAATGAGATTTTAATGCAACGTTTTGGTTTACTTGAAAATACATTCTGGGTTTAAAGTACTTTCTGTGAGATACCAGAGGACACAGTGGTTAGTTTATGTGACAGCTACACGATGTTATCACGACGCTACTAATGAGTGACAATTTACAATGTTGCTTTTGCAGTGTATCTGTTTTATATCTGCACAGTTTTCTGAATTCTTCTAGGAAGAAAAACATGTTTTAGTAGTAACTTTTGTGGTATAGCAACAATGAGACAGCCTTTTTCGTGGCATAACAATACGTTACTGTACAGTACTTTCTTCATCACGCCTATAAGCATAATAACTACGATATCTACACGCAAAGCATTTCACTTTTGTTTATCATGTGGTAAGTACATTGACTTCTGCAGAACTTAGCTTTCGGAGGACGATAACTACGACACTTCCACAGAGATTATGTTGTGACAAGATGCACAGTTTAGCGCTACAGTACACGCATTTGAGTGATCAATCTTATACTTAAAACACTTATTTTTAAATATTTTTTTAATTACAAAGAAAGTTTTCCGTGATACATTTCATTCCATTGCTGTAATTTGTAACACCTGGGAGTATAATTACATTGATCCTCAGGGGGGTACACGCTTACTTTGTGTACCATGTGTGTGGCAACCACAAGGAACCCTAGCTAATATGGTATTTGCTTATACAACTTTACACATCGGTACCATATTTCTCTAACACACAAATTACACAGCTATCTGATCATGTAACTGAGAGATAAACTTTTTTATTACATCAGTGACATATGTTTACGCAATTACAGAGTTGGATTACTTCACACTTACGAAATTGTATTTTGTCTGTACTGTGTGAACTGTTCATATTTTTTTTGGAACCATTGTGATACTATGAGAGCTTTGAATGATGTATTTGGTATGGATTCATGATTTTTAAAGTATGTTTGAGGCAGATGACACTTTTGACATGAGCAGAGAATTTTTTTAATTATTGGAGGAAGCTACAACGATTTTGAGATTTGACTGAGGTGTTAAGATGTTATTTTTACGACGACGATGTGTATTATGCTGCTGAGGTATGTTTATGATTAATAGGCTGATGCTATATGAGTTATTTGATTATGATACTTATCTGTTATGATGCAATATTGAAGAAGTGTCGACGAATAAGGTAAGGAGTAATGAATAGTGGTTAGGGACGCTGACTTGTGAAAAAGGATGTTGGAAACCGAGAATCGTACTTTAAGAGTTATGAAATGTGTGTGTAAATGCGTGACTGTATCACAATGCTGGAGAAAATTTTTTTGGACACTTATATTTATAGGATTTTCTTTCTACAGATTTGCAACGCTAATTCTTGACCTGTGAAATATTTTTATGTGAGACTGTCACTGTAGCGGAAACTGCTGTCATAAATATTTCCGTAAGAAAGTTAAGTGACCACCTGTACGTAATGCGTCGCGGGCACTCACCTGGGCGACAGCCGCCCGAAAGAAAAAAAGCCATTAGCCTTTCAGCGGCACAGGTAGAAAAAAAAAAGGGGACGCCATTAACCTCGCTTCTGACATTCCTTTGTAGAAAGCATCGCAAAAACGACACGGTCGAACTTGAAAACATATGATTACACTAGCTCTTAATTTACGATATTTACTGAAATGCCTAATGAAATGACGAGAAATATTTTTACATCTGCACACCTGATTATGACAAGCTTCTTTCTACGAGAGTTGAGAGAGTTTCTACTAACTTATGAAATGTCACATGACTATTGAATGATATTTTTATGCTTTGCTTTTCATAGTTGCTTATTTCATTTGATATCTGGTTTCCAGCTGTGTTGCAGCATTGCTTTTATAAAATGAAATGCATTTGCTAATGTGAACACTTTCTGTCAACAGATCTATTAAATAATTATTTTATGATCCACATTCTTTAAAAAAGGAGCACTTGGAAAGGAAAGAACAATAAGAAGGAACTAGTAACAGTAACACATAATTTTCTTTTCAAGTACATGGTAATATTTCCTTTTACAATCAGTTGTTGTGGTGCACCACTTTAATTACATAGATATTAAGATGTGAATATACATTTCCCTTATCTGCATTGTTGTTTTTACTGTAATATTTTTTCTGCTTGAGCTATGTCATGTTTAGGTATAAGTTACTGCTGTTTGCCAGGCATAGTGTTACTGAATTTGACTTTGTGTTACTCTGCTAAGCCAATTTTACTACTAATTTATATTTATTGTTGCTGTGCATTGGCTCATATTAGTTGTAATGTTGAATTGCTTGGTAATTTAGATTTAGTGTAGCTTGCTTTGCGATTTTCCATTTTTTTTCATTGCTGTTTATATTAATTGTTTTATGTGATGCTGCATTGCCTCGTCCCTTAGTTTAGCATCTGAGCTCAGTAGATTTAAGTTAGCTTAAGAGGAGTAGACTATATAAGAAACTAACTATTATAAATTTATAAGAAATGCATTGAGAAGCTATCAGAAAATGGTCTGGCAAAATAAAAAGGATACTGTACAGTGGAGAAAAACTATTATTGACAGAGGATGTGAACAGAATACAGAAAGCAGGGAGAAAAACTATTTTTGACAGAGGATGTGAACAAATTACAGAAGGCAGGCTTAGATAGTGCAATTGGGAATAATGATGAACAAAGGGAGATCTCCATGCTAAATACTGCAGTAAAACAAACCCTGTCCTTTCCTTTTGTGTCATCCCTCTATATGTTTGTGTACCCTTGTGTATTTGTGTTTTTCCTGTCTTTATGTGTTTATCTGATAAGAATTGTAGAATTTTTCTAATACTAAGCTACATTCACTATGATGAGGAATACTGTTATCCTCGAATATAATTGGCATTAATAATATGTTATTTACTTTGTAAAGATGCTTACACATTATTTATTCTGTTTTGTGTTAATGCTCATGTGTGAAGTTGATGTTTCGAAAGTTATTCTGATCTTTTATGTATGTACTCATGTCATAATTCCTGTAACACTGACGTATATGTCTATTTCTATTCTTTTGTAACGCCTGTTTTACTACAAATGTTATCTGTATTGTTATGTTTTTAATGATGTATTCTGTACCTTTGTAATTGTATTCTCGTGTTATAAAATTGTAATTGACACCAGTTCATCTTATTATTAACTTGTAAGTTACATTTCACTGCACACGTTTCTGTTGGTCATTGTATATGGACAATATGTGAGAAGTAGGGACTGTTAGTGTTTGCACGTGTGTTGATAATTCAGCAAGAGACTGGATAACAGCATTGCTCGTTCTAAGGACAATTCCAAAAAACTTTGTGAGTGCACAAGTGGTGTTTATGGACTTGCTATATTATCCGCAAGACTCTTCAATGGTGATTGTGCACCTGCACAGTCACAACAGATGGCTGCTGGCTATCTCTACAAGGACTACAGTGGGTCTGCATCTTTGATGACCCACCAGTACCATTATCTCTACAAGGACTACAGTGGGTCTGCACCTCTGATGATCCATCAATACCATTATTTCTACAAGGACGGCAGTGGGTCTGCACCCCTGGTGGCCCACCAATACCATACTCTCTACCAGGACTACAGTGGGCCTGCTCTGTGATGACCTACCTACCAATATTCTTCCAAACTACGACTGACTCTGCTGTGGGTTTGCTCTGTTGTGGACCATTACCTGTATGCATGTCAAGAGTCAGCACTGTCTTTCCGTTGGAAGGACAACACTACTTCTTCAAGACAGCATGGAAATCCACTACTTCTGTGTGCATTTTCTTTTACTGTTCAGACTTTGAGAAAAACACTGCAATTTTACTGTGACGAATGATGAGGACTGTCTTTATGGACTGTGAGAAAAGGTTAGCTTTTGACCAACATTGTATCAATAAGTGTGTGCATTTTATATCTTTGTTACTGTCATTGTGAAAAATTTTTGTCAAATCTGTATTGGCCAGTGCCCAACACCATTTGTAAAAATTTTTTTGTGGGGAGCATGGGGGCTATGTAAGCAGGCTGTTTATGTTTTCTTATTGGCAACGTTACGTAGCGCTCAATATGAAAATCACTGGCTGTGCTGTGTGCAGTCTGTGGCTGCTTTGCATTGTTGTAATACTCGCCATTGTAGTGTTAGGCAGCTGGCTGTGAACAGCGCGTAGCGTTGCGCAGTTGGAGGTGAGCCGCCAGCAGTGGTGGATGTGGAGAGAGAGATGGCGGAGTTTTGAAATTTGTCATGAACTGCTATATTTATATATGATGATATCAAGGTAAATACAGTGTTTGTTCTCTATTAATATCTTTCATTTGCTAACTATCCCTATCAGTAGTTAGTGCCTTCCATAGTTTGAATCTTTTATTTAGCTGGCAGTAGTGGCGCTCGCTGTATTGCAGTAGCTTGAGCAGCGAAGATTTTTGTGAGGTAAGTGATTTGTGAAAGGTATAGTTTAATGTTAGTCAGGGCCATTCTTTTGTAGGGAATTTTGAAAGTCAGATTGCGTTGCGCTAACAAAATATTGTCTGTCAGTTTAAGCACAGTCATGTATAATTGTTCAAAGGGGACGTTTCAGTCAGCGGAACTGTATCTACAGGACATCCGGAATATGTACGTTCTTCTGAGAATCCGCCATTCCTGTTACGCAATCTTCTTAGCGTGGGACGATATGTGTAGCTTGGTTTCTCAAGTTCCTACGTATCTGCGAACATTGGCTACCTACTTCTACATCTACATGATTACTCTGCTATTTACAATAAAGTGCCTGGCAGAGGGTTCAATGAACCACCTTCAAGCTGTCTCTCTACCGTTCCACTCTCGAACGGCACGCGGGAAAAACGAGCACTTAATTTTTTCGGTGCGAGCCCTGATTTCTCTTATTTTATCCTGATGATCATTTCTCCCTATACAGGTTGGTGCCAACAGAATGTTTTCGCAATCGGAGGAGAAAAGTGGTGATTGAAATTTCATGAGAAGATCCCGTCGCAACGAAATACGTCTTTGTTTTAATGATTGCCACTCCAATTCACGTATCATGTCTGAGACACTATCTCTCCTATTTCGCGATAATACAAAACGAGCTTCCCTTCTTTGTACTTTTTCGATGTCATCCATCAGTCCTACCTGATGCGGATCCCACACCGCACAGCAGTACTCCAGAATAGGGCGGACAAGCGTGGTGTAAGCAGTCTCTTTAGTAGACCTGTTGCACCTTCTAAGTGTTCTGCCAATGAATCGCAGACTTTGGTTTAATCCACCCACAATATTATCTATGTGATCGTTCCAATTTAGGTTATTTGTAATTGTAATCCCTAAGTATTTAGCTGAATTTACAGCCTTAAGATTTATGTGACTTATCGCGTAATCGAAATTTAGCTGATTTCTTTTAGTACTGATGTGAATAACTTCTCACTTTTCTTTATTCAGGGTCAATTGCCACTTTTCTCACCATACAGGTATCTTATCTAAAATTATTTTGCAATTCGTTTTGATCATCTAATGACTTTACAAGACAGTAAAACCGAGCGGGGTGGCGCAGTGGTTAGACACTGGACTCGCATTCGGGAGGACGACGGTTCAATCCCGCGTCCGGCCATCCTGATTTAGGTTTTCCGTGATTTCCCTAAATCACTCCAGGCAAATGCCGGGATGGTTCCTCTGAAAGGGCACGGCCGACTTCCTTCCCAATCCTTCCCTAATCCGATGAGACCGATGACCACGCTGTCTGGTCTCCTTCCCCAAACCAACCAACCAACCAACCAAGACAGTAAATGGCAGCGTCATCTGCAACCAATCTAAGACGGCTACTCAGATTGTCTCCTATGTCGTTAATATAGATCAGGAACAATAGAGGGCCTATAAATCTTCCTTGGGGAACGCCGGATGTTACTTCTGTTTTACTCGATGACTTTCCTTCTATTACTACGAACTGTGACCTTTCTGACAGGAAATCACGAATCCAGTCACACAACTGAGGCGATACTCCGTAGGCACGCAGTTTGGTTAGAAGACGCAGACCAGAGGCTGAATATTGCAGTTCTATTGAATTCGTGGAAATGGCAAGTGTTTGTTGTCGAAAAGCTACTCTTCATGTTGACTTGTATGTGTATATTAACAGACATCCAGTGCCTAGGAAACTGATTAAAATGTTCCTGTGTAGATAGAAATCTAAATAGGTTACTGTGAAGTTATCAAATCGCTGATAACCTCGCTGTTTAGCGCCTGTTAGCACCAGACATCAAGATATCAGGTACAAGATGGAAAAAAACCGCGACAGCGGGGAGACGACAGCGGGACCGTGGCGGTGTATCAGACAGTCCCTAGTGAACGCGGCAGCGTGGATTTGAGTATGCGGGACCCCAGCTCAGATTGAATTAGTTTTTCGTTCCATAGATCCGTGCTGAGGAGATCCTCGTGGATGTGGAACATGTCAATTTTTTTAAGCTGAAATAACAATACTAATAGTATGAGTATATACAATACATCATTTGTTTCTATTAAAAAATGGTCGATGGAGTAGAAGGAGTTGGCCACTAGTAAGTCTTTCAGGCTCCTTTTAAACTGATCTTTATTTGTAACTCGTCTCTCGATCGCGAAAATAACGGAGGTAGTTTACACTTCACTTAATGGTAATCGTGACAAACTACACCAGAGGCTCTCTATAGTTCTCTGAGTTGCGTGAGCTCTCAGTACAAGACTTTCGCCAACAAGGCGCCTACCACGAGGTCTACTGTGACGGACACTTACTACCCAACAGGAAGTTGACTGTAAACTGCACCATCCCATTTAAAGACTCTTCCCTCGCCATGGAAACACCTTACTTTCGTAGTTCACATTACTTTCTACTGCCACACTAAATTGATGCCCCATTCCCACCCTTTCCCCGGGAAAAAATACTAGGGCACTTTCATGAGCGAGTTCTGAGGGAATTCTACGTATGTGATAGGTTTTCGTTACCTGGCTGCTCCCAACCGTACCTCCCAGCAGAGGCATCTTTGCGCTTTCGGCGTCCTTTTTCATATAATGGAAACCTATACGGTGGTCACCACCATGTTGACCAAAGTTGGTAATTCAAAACTGAAGACAATTATACAATTAAAATGATTCCAAAATAGTTGTGCTCCTGAATAATCTGGTCGATTTTCTGTATCTGCCTCTCAGGCCTCGGAAAACCACAGAATTCTTCATACAAATTTTCAGTAGTTACCAACAACTTACTCGATACACAAAACACCACACTTCAATTTAATGAAGCTGCTTTGAATTTTGACAACACGATTACATTAAAATGTCCACCACTTCTGGAGAGACACGACAAACGCTTCTGTCAAAGTGTAAGTTTTCCCACAGCATTAGCCTGTACGACATCAGTAGATGAAAGATTGCTAAATATGTTAACTGTTTTGTATATCCCCGCACTCAGCACTTACCCTAGCTCATAACGGGCTGTTCAATGTGCGAGAGGTGTTCAGACTTGCTTCCAGGAGTTCTGTGCATAGGCATTGCCTGTGAATCTGGCCCGCCCAAGTCCACCCATGATAGTGAGCCCACTGCTCTTCTGGCGACGATTCTGGACTACATCTCTACGCGGAAAACCATCTTACGAAGAGTGGCCGAGAGTGCTTTCCGTTCCACTATCATTTACGATCGATTCCTGTTCCAACGCAAATGGTGCAGACAAATAACAGCTCTCGGCAAACTTGCCTGTGAATTCCAATTTCTCTAATCATTCCCACAGTGGCCATCTCGTGATATGTGTACAGGAGGAGAAAATATGCTACCCGACTTCTCTTGGAATGTTGTTGTTGTTGTTGTGGTCTTCAGTCCTGAGACTGGTTTGATGCAGCTCTCCATGCTACTCTATCCTGTGCAAGCTTTTTCATCTCCCAGTACCCACTGCAACCTACATCCTTCTGAATCTGCTTAGTGTATTCATCTCTTGGTCTCCCTCTACGATTTTTACCCTCCACGCTGCCCTCCAATACTAAATTGGTGATCCCTTGATGCCTCAGAACATGTCCTACCAACCGATCCCTTCTTCTGGTCAAGTTGTGCCACAAACTTCTCTTCTCCCCAATCCTATTCAATACTTCCTCATTAGTTATGTGATCTACCCATCTAATCTTCAGCATTCTTCTGTAGCACCACATTTCGAAAGCTTCTATTCTCTTCTTGTCCAAACTATTTATCGTCCATGTTTCACTTCCATACATGGCTACACTCCATACGAATACTTTCAGAAATGACTTCCTGACACTTAAATCAATACTGGATGTTAACAAATTTCTCTTCTTCAGAAACGCTTTCCTTGCCATTGCCAGCCTACATTTTATACCCTCTCTACTTCGACCATCATCAGTTATTTCGCTCCCCAAATAGCAAAACTCCTTTACTACTTTAAGTGCCTCATTTCCTAATCTAATTCCCTCAGCATCACCCGACTTAATTAGACTACATTCCATTATCCTTGTTTTGCTTTTGTTGATGTTCATCTTATATCCTCCTTTCAAGACACTGTCCATTCCATTCAACTGCTCTTCCAAGTCCTTTGCTGTCTCTGACAGAATTACAATGTCATCGGCGAACCTCAAAGTTTTTACTTCTTCTCCATGAATTTTAATACCTACTCCGAATTTTTCTTTTGTTTCCTTTACTGCTTGCTCAATGTACAGATTGAGCAACATCGGGGAGAGGCTACAACCCTGTCTTACTCCCTTCCCAATCACTGCTTCCCTTTCTTGGAATGTATACTATCGAAATTTTATCGGTAGACCTGTCTGTGATGCACTACGTTTCTCCTGTAGCGTCTGCCTCTGGAGTAGGTTGAACGTTCCCGTGCAAACGAAACGAACTTTTTCGCTATTCAAACCGCGCCATATTTGAATTAAAACTCCTGGTGCTGAACTTTAACACTGTCTTTATAGCCCATTTCATTTATTTTTGTCTTCAGTACGGCAACTAACCCACAATAAGTATACGTATCAAATAAGTTAAATAACAGATGGTACTGATCCCTCATGGTACACAAAACAGTCGAGAACAATGTTGCAGTGGTAACGAACAAAAACCATGCCGAACTTAAAACAACACAAAATCCCCAAGATTGGCGAAGTTGTACAGAAGCTCGAAATTTAGCGTGAACTTCAATGCGAAATATATTTAACAGTTGCCACAATTAAACTCTGTCTTGAAACCTGCCAGAAAACACAAAGAGATTCTGGTCGTATATGAAGTACACCAGTGGCAAGACGCAATCTGTACCTTCACTGCGGGATAAGAACGCTGATGACAATGTCACTAAATCAGAGTTACTAAACACAGTTTTCCGAAATTCCTTCACAAAACAAGGCGAAGTACATATTCCAGAATTCGAATCAAGAACAACTGCCAACGTGAGTTGACATCCTCGGTGCAGGGAAGTAGCTTAAAACACTTCAGAAAGGCAAGGCTTTCTATCCAGATTGTATACCAGTTAGGGCCCTTTGAGAATATGCTGATGAAATAGCTCCATACTTAGCAATTACATACAACCGCTCGCTTGTAGAAAGAGCCGTACCCCAAGACTGGAAAGTTGCACAAGTCACGTGAATATCCAAGAAAGGACGTAGAAGTAATATGCTGAGTTACAGACGCGTCAATTTATTACAGTAAGATTTTGTAACATATACTGGGATCAAACATCACGAATCACTTCGAAGAAAACGATTTACTGACAAATAACCAACACGGATTCAGAAAATATCGTCCTTGTGAAACACAACGTCAAACTGATTTCATATTTTTAGATTTCCTGAAGGCTTCTGACAGTCTGGACTTGTCATTTCCTGTCAGAAAGGTGACAGTTCATAATAATTGTAGAAAAGTTATAAAGTGCTGTAAGCCCTTTGTTGTTCCTTATGTACATAAACGACTTAGGACGCAAACTGAGCAGCCCTCTTGGATTGTTTGCAGATGGTGTTGTCATTTACTGCCTTGTAAAGTCTTCATATGATCAGAACGAATTGCAGAATGACTTAGATAAGATATCTGTATGGTGTAAAAAGTGACAATTGACTGTAAATCATGAAAAGTACGAGCTTATCCACATGAGTACTAAAAGGCATCCGCTAAACTTCAGTGGCACGATAAATCACACAAATCTAAAGGCTGTAAACTCAACCAAACACTTAGGAATACATATAAAATTGGAAAGATCACATAGATAACGCTGTGGGGAAAGCAAACCAAAGACTGGGTTTTATTGGCAGAATACTTAGAAAATGTAACAGTTCTACTAAAGAGACGGCTTACACTACGCTTGTCTGCCCTCTTCTGGAGTACTGCTGTGTGGTGTGGTATCCGCTTCTGACAGGATTAACGGAGGACATAGAGACCGTCCAAAGAAATATCGTGAAATAAGGGTGAGTGAGTGCCACGGATATGATACACGAATTGGTGTGGCAGTCATAATAACCAAGGTGTTTTCGCTACGGCAGGACCTTCTCACGAAATTTCGGCCATCAACTTCCTCCTCAGAATGTGAAAATATTTTGTTGGCGTCCACGCACATAAATGGAAATGATGATCATAATAAAACAAGAGAAATCAGAGCTCACTCGGAAAGACTGAAATGTTCGTTTTTCCCGCGCTTTGTTCGATAGTGGAGCGGTAGAGAAGTAACTTAAAGGTGATTCCATGAATCCTCTGCCAGACAGTTAATCGTTAATTGCAGAGTTATCATGTATATGTAGATGCAATATCTTTCTCTTGTCTTAGTCTACAGCTTTCGTAAACTGGACGTTTCTTGCATTCATTTGTCCCCATTTTGTTTCTAGCCCCGCCAATAGAAATATCTGTTAAAAACAGCCGTCACGTTTAGTGTACTCTGACCTCCCACTCCACACTTTTTTTTATAGAATATTCTCTTCGAAGAGCTCTAATACATCATTAGTTGAAGAAATACGCCATCCAGCTACATTTCGTAAAACTTTATTTATGCAAGACGCATTTCGGGGGATTTGGCCCATCTTCAATTGGTGTAAGACATTCACACCTTCATTGATACGACGTGTGTTCCGTGGCTAAGTCAGTCATTTGGCGAATGCTCCGCTGCATCAGTGGATCTAGAACTGTATGTGCTACGCATAAAAATACGAAACAAGGAGTTAAAAGTTACCCAGTAAAAGGCAAATGCTGTGTAAAATGCAGTCAACATAAACCTAATAATGATGAAGACATAAACGTATTACGCCAACTGAAGATGGGTGAAAACCCGATCCGCGTCTTGCCATAGAGAATGTTGCATAAAAAGTCACTTTTTGCTATATTTCTATAAGTCATGCAATCCAAAACCATGGATCTTAACCACCATTATTATGAGTAAATTAATATCATACCATTTCCAAGATCATGGAGACGAGGATGTCTAGCAGTAGCGATTTGTTTCAGATTTTCATTCGATAAGGATTGTATTTCCTTTTGGAATTTAGTCAGATAAATGGCTGTGACTTTACAGGACGACGTTGGCTGCATTTGCTTCCAGGGAAGCTTGAAGTGTTTTGTTTCTGGCGTAGCTTTGAATAGTTCCACTCTTATTGAGATTTATACAGAACTTGTACAGAATTAATTGGAGACAGCCTAATGACTCATTAAAATTTTTCTGGGTGTACTGCGACATCACCGTATAAAGTACTTCAAAAGCTAAAATAATGAAATAGTCGACATTTCGTCCGTGTAGAAGCGGACTCCTACAGGACGTAGACTCTGAGGAATCGCCTAGTTCGACTAAACATTTGTTTGCAATCCTCAACATAATCTAACGGAAAAAAATCACATCACCAATAAATAATTAATGTAAAATAATGGATTTTCGGGAATACATTTGTCTAGGCAACATATTTAAGTGATCAACATTGCAAGATCACAGGTTAATGCAAGCAGGAGATAAGTCATTGGAAAAATGAAATGCTGGTACATTAATAACCAGTGTAGCCGACAGAATGTTGAAAGCAAGCGTGAAAACGTGCATGTATTGTGTTGTACAAGTGCCGGGTATCAGTATGTGAGATGGAGTCCCATGCCTGTTGCACTTGGTTGGTCAATACAGGGACGGTTAATGAAGTTCGTGGATGACGCTAGAGTTGTCTAATGATATTCCATATGTGCTCGTTTGCGGACAGACCTGATGAATGAAGAGGCCAAGGCAACACTTTGTTGAGCATATTGTACAACAACGGCGGTTTGTGGGCGAGCGTTATCCTGTTGGAAAACACCCCTTGGAATGATGTTCATTAATGGCAGTACAACATATAAAATCACTAGACTGGCGTACCAATTTGCAGTCAGGATGTGGGATGATGACTAGAGTGCTCCTGCTGCCATACTAAATCGCACCCCAGGCCATAACTCCAGGTGTAGGATCAGTATGTCTTCAAAATGGTTCAAATGGCTCTGAGCACTATGGGACATAATATCTGAGGCCATCAGTTGCCTAGAACTTACAACTACTTAAACCTAAATAACCTAAGAACATCACACACATCCATGGCCGAGGCAGGATTAAAACCTGCGACCGTAGCGGCCACGCGGTTCCAGACTGAAGCGCCTAGACCCGCTCGGCCACATCGGCCGGCTCAGTATGTCTGGTACAAAGACAGGTTGGTTGCAGGCCCTGAACTGGCCTCCTATCCAATACACGGCCACCATTGCCTCCGGGGCAGAAGAAGCTTTCATCAGAAAACACAATAGATCTCCACCCTTTTGTCCAATGAACTCTCGCTTAACATCACTGAAGTCGAAAAAGGTGGTGGTTTCAGTGGAAAGCACGCTAAACCGCATCTGACTCGGAGCTGTCCTTGAAGTAATGGATTTGTACACAGTTCGTTGTGTCACTGTGGTACCAACAGCTGCTGCAGATGCAGTACGATGCGCCAAAGCCAAACGCCAAACACGATTGTCTTCCCTCTCGGTAGTGCTACTTGGCCGTCCAGCGCCCGGTCTTCTTGCGAGAGTACATTCCCGTGACCACCGCCGGAAGCAATCATTTGCACTGGCTACATGCTTCCCAAGTCTTTTTGCAATATCGCAGAACAAACATTCTGCTTCTCATAGCGACATTACACGACTCTATTAAAAAATCAGTGTGGTGTCGACAACGGCAACTTTGAGACCTAAAGACACTCTTGACTAACATCAACACACTACGTCCAATCTCAAAGGCAACTAATGTTCACGGTCATTACAGGGTGTACTCGTATATACAGCTAGTAGCGCTACTGTAATGCAACTGTCGCGAATGAATAGACATCTTTCAGATGTAGAAACACGCTTACCAACTGCCGTTTATATCGCACAACTCCTTCTAGGTGCTGCGATTGTTTCCCGTCAGTGTACACCGTAAGTATGTCTAAGGAGAGTGTTGTACGCAATCATTGCTGGGCATAAGAGCGTGCTACAAGTGAGGGAATTTATCTGCAGTCTATTGGTGGTTGGTTATATCAGCGTTGCAGAAGTTCTCTATTTGTGCGATCGACGCAGTTTTCGGTGGTGCTGGTGGAGTGACGGGTAGCTGGCAGCTGACAGCGTGAGCCTGCACAGTGAGGCTACAACCTATCAGCATCCAAAGAGAGCCCACCAGCCTTGGTTGAAGAAGTAACACAAAATGTATGGTACTGTTGTTCTTGTGTGAATTGCATACTGAAGAGATTAATGCGCCAAGCGAGTATGTTTGAACCTACATTGAATTGAATATAACGTTGAATACGGAACTAAAGATAGATAACGACTCATGAGCGGCATTACACTGAAGTGGCAGAAGTCATGGGATACCTCCTAATAACCTGTCGAACCTCCTTTTGTCCCACGTGGTGCAGCAACTCGACGTGCCATCGACTCAGGAAGTCGTTGAAAGTCCCCTGTATAAATATTAATTGCGGAAGTGTTACCGGTGTAGGATTTTGTGCACGAACTGACCTCCAAACTACTTCCCATAAATATTCGACGAGATTCATGACGGCGATCGGTCTGCCAAATCATTCACTCGAATTGTACAGAATGTTCTTCAAACCGATCGTGAACAACTGTAGCTCGGCGACATGGCGCATTTTCGTCCATAAAGCTTCTATCGTTGTATGAAAACAAGAAGTCCATGAACGGGTACAAATGGTCTTCAAGTAAGCGAGCATAACCATTTCCAGCCAATGAACGGTTCACTTGGACAACATGGTCAACTCCGTTCCATGTAAACACAGCTCACACCACTATGAAGCAACCACCAGCTTGCACACTGCCTTGTTGACAACTTGGGTGTACTTCTTCGTGGTGTATGCGCTATACGCGAACCTTACCGTCATCTCTTACCAACTGAAATCGGGACTTATGCGCCCAGGGCACGGTTTTTGGTCGTCTAGGAGGAGAGGGAAGGGCTGCAGACAACCCTGCTGCCATAGTCCATTTACGCCAAATATCGCCGCTCTGTCTTAACGGATAAGTTCGTCGTACATCTCACATCGATTTCTGCGGTTATTTCACTCATTGTTGCTTGTCTATTAGCACTGACAACTCTACGTAAGGCCGCTGCTCTCGGTCGTTAAGTGAAAGCCGTCGGCCACTGCGTTGTCTGTGGTGAACAGTAACGCCTGAAATTTGGTATTCTCGGCACACTCTTAACACTGTGGATCTCGGAATATTGATTCCCAAACGATTTCCGAATTGGGATGTCCCGTGCGTCTAGTTCGAACTATCATTTCGCGTTCGAAACCTTAAATCCCGTCGAGCGCCCACAATCACACCGGAAATCTTTTCATACGAATGACCTGAGTCAAATGACATCTCCGTCAATGCAACTACCCTTTCATACCTTTTGTATGCGATACTACCGCCATCTGTACATGTGCATATTGCTTTCCCATGACTTTTTGTCTCTTGAGTGTATTTGTATGGAACAACGAACAGTATAAGCTACTTGATTTACAGCAGTTTCCCTTTGGTTCTTCTTATAGCTAGAGCATATTTGATGTGATCTTATTGCAGTGTGAGTTTCGAAGTGAAGATAATTTACATTAAAACACTTTAATTCAAGTGAAATAACGTCAGATATGAAATACATAGCATAGTTTACATCAGTGACTAAGGCAGTCACAAATAACATTTAGCTTTAATCCTTCAAGATGGCGACCTCAAGATACACAATCAGAGACGAAAAGAACGTAAAAATACGAAAATTTAAGTCAGCTAATGAAATGAAACTAAAGCCACAACTGCGGGAAGTAGGAGGTTTTGGGTGGAGACAAACTACAAATACGGCACTGAGGCTGACATCATTCCAAGAAAACCACATAATCGAAAAATAATACACAATAATTGCTCCAAAATAAATCGAACACAAAAATTCAAAGAATACCAAACTGGAATCTAATATTTCTTCACATATATAACTTAAAGGAAGACAGCGGTTCCACAGCTCTCTCACGAAAACCTAGTAATAGTATCGCAAATTTAATTTGGCAACACGCCCCCTACAAAAAGAATCCACTTCAATACGCCACGCCTCCAAGTCACACTCGAAAAATCAGCCAAACATTTGTAAAAAAAACAAATATTGTAACGAAGATCACTACTCGTTTCACTCGCAAAAATTCCAACTGTGCTCTTAGGTTTCCGCCTAATCTTGCCGACGGAAATCGAGCTGCATAGTATAGAAGAAACAGAAGAGTTTAGAAGAGGTAGCATAGTTCAAAAGAGACCGTAGAAGCAGCTGTATGAGAATCAAGAGCTCAGATGAAAAACCATTCCTAAGAAAAGAAGGGAAAGCTGAAAGGAGTATACAGAGGCCTATACAAGACAGATGAACATGAAGACAGTATTATAGAAATGAAAGAGGACGTAGATGAAGATGAGATGAGGGATATACTGCGAGAAGGCTCTGACAGAGCTCTCAAAGATCTAAGTCGGAACAAGGCCCCAGGAGCAGACGACATTCCGACAGACCTAATGATAACTTCGAGAGAGCCGGCCGTGACAAAACTCTTCCACCCTCTGTGCAAGACATATGAGACACGTGAAACAGCCTCAGACTTCAAGAAGAATATAATATTTTCAGTTCCAAAGAAAGCAGGTGCTGACAGGTGTGAATATTACCGAACTATCAGTTTAATCAGTCATGGATGCAAAATACTGACACGAATTCCATAAAAAAGAATGAAAAAACTGATAGAAGTCGAACTCGGACAAGATCGGTTTGGATTCCGGAGAAATATAGGAACATGTGAGTCAATACTGACGCTTCGACTTTTCTTAGAAGATAGGCTAAGGAAACGCAAACCAACGTTTGTAGCATTTGTAGACTTAGAGACAGCTTTTGACAATGTTGACTGGAATACTTTATTTGAAATTCTAAAGCCAGCAGGGGTAAAATGCAGGGAAAAAATGGTTCAAATGGCTCTAAGCACTATGGGACTTAATATCTGAGATAATCAGTCCCATAGACTTAGAACGACTTAAACCTAACTAACCTAAGGACATCACACACATCCATGCCCGCATTCGAACCTGCAGCGCTAAAATACAGGAAAGATAGACTATTTACTTCATGTACAGAAACCAGACGGCAGTCATAAGAGTCGAGGGGCATGGAAGGGTAGCAGTAGTTGAGAAGGGAGTGAGACAGGGTTGTAGGCTATCGCTGTTATTACTCAATCTGTGCATCGAGCTGGCAATAAAGGAAACCAAAGAAAAATTTGGAATAGGAATTGAAGTCCAGCGAGAAGAAATAAAAACGTTGAGGTTTGCCGATAATATTGTAATTCTGTCAGAGACAGCAAAGGACTCGGGAGAGCAGCTGAACGTAATGGACAGTGTCTTGAAAGAAGGTTATAAGATGAACATCAACAAAAACAAAACATGTATAACGGAATAGCGTCGAATCAAATCAGATGATGCTGAGGAAATTAGCTTAGAAAACGAGACATTTAAAATAGTAGATGATTTTTTATAGTTGAACAATAAAATAACTGATGATGGCCGAAGTAGAGAGGATATAAAATTTAGACTAACGATGGCAAGAAAAGCCATTCTGAAGAACAGAAATTTGTTAACATCGAATATCGACTTAAGTGCCAGGAAGTCTTTCCTGAAAGTATTTGTATGGGATGTAGCCATGTATGAAAGTAAAACATGGACGATAATCAGTTTAGCTTTTGAAATGTGGTGCTACACAAGAATGCTGAAGATTAATTGGGTAGATCACGCAACTAAGGAGGAAGTACTGAATGTAATTGGTGGATAAAGATATTTGTGGCACAACCAGACTAGAAGAACGGTTCGGTTGATAGAACACATTCTAAGACAGCATGGTATTACCAATTTAGTACTGGAGGGATGCATGGAGGGGGGGGGAAAGGGGGGTAAAAATTGTAGAAGGAAAAAAAATTATGAATACAGTAAGCAGATTCAGGAGGAAGTCGCTTGCAGTAGTTATTCGGAGATGAAGAGACTTGCACAGGATAGGGCAACATGGAGAACTGCATCAACTAGTGTTTGGAATGAAGGCCATAACAACATTATATACCAGTTATTAAGAGAATCACAGATAGCATTGAACAACAGGCCACATACAGCTTTCGAATCGCAAACTCATGACATCTCATAGAATGTCAATGGTCACAGCAGACGGGTGGAATCGGACCATGCACTTGACTTGAAAAATGGTTTCCTTTTTTCGTGATGATTACTCCATAGAAACACTTATAATCTCAGTGTGTGTTAAAGTTTTATTCATTGTGAACAGCCGGCTGCTGTGGCCGAGCGGTTCTAGGCGCTTCAGTCTGCAGCCGCGCGACCGCTACGGTCGCAGGTTCGAATCCTTCCTCGGGCACGGATGTGTGTGATGTCCTTAGGTTAGTTAGGTTACAGTAGTTCTAAGTTCTAGGGGACTGATGACCTCAGAAGTTAAGTCCCATAGTGCTGAGAGCCATTTGAATTGTGAACAGTTATCGTCTTAACGTGAAACCCTCTTCAGTTAGATGACAGCATTATTTTAGGGCCATTAGTTGGTGCTGCACCTGCATAATTTTTGAGAACTTTTGCGCGTCCAGGTTCGGGAGGGTGGGAAAGTGAACTATTTAATAAAACATGTTGTAATGTCCGCACCAGACAGACAATCCGCCACGAGTATAATTTCGGAACGCCTAATATTTAATTTTAGCATTTTATGTATTTTAAGTGGTAACGTGGCAGTACACCCATAAGCATTTTCAGCCGGCCGGAGTGGCCGTGCGGTTCTAGGCACTACAGTCTGGAGCCGAACGACCGCTGCGGTCGCAGGTTCGAATCCTGCCTCGGGCATGGATGTGTGTGATGTCCTTAGGTTAATTAGGTTTAATTAGTTCTAAGTTCTAGGCGACTGATGACCTCAGAAGTTAAGTCTTATAGTGCTCAGAGTCATTTGAACCAAGGATTCTCATGGGTCTCACACCGGCTGTGGAAGACTGCGTATGTATATCGCTGTACTGAGTATACGGTTTGTAGTCCAGGTTAAACGTCTGGCGACCCTTATTAAGACAGCTTAAAAAGTGTATCAATGAAGAGAACTGAACCGGATTCGCCGATAAACGTTTCCTTTTATAAATGGTGGAGCAACAACTGGCGTAGTTAGTCTCGCACGCCGCACACCGCTAGGAATGCGTGGGTTCCAACTTCGTATGACGCCAAGGCCTCTGCGTAGACGAGCGTCTCACAACGAAAACGCATTCCACCACAATCTTTCCCAAAGATCTGCACACTTGGACAAAGGTGTTGGCGTCTTCACAAGGCTTCCAGTCTGCCATTAGTCTGCCTGTTTTCCTTTTCAGGTCGCCCTTTGTTCCCTGCTTGCTGTCTAGCGACAACACGCATCCAGTACTCCCCCGCAGGTAGCCATCGGCTATTAAGGCGGCCTTCTCGGTCGTCATTAGCAAGTGACAGGGAGCCTAACTTGTATTTCTGGCAGTCTTCCCGGACAACGACATTGTGGTGCTGCTGCAGTAAATACGGTTCTCAGCATCTGCAAACCACTGTGAACTGCACAGCAGTGAATAATTCCCGTTGCACCACCTATTAGCTTCTTTTCGTTGCAATTGATGCATGGAGTGCAGCAAGAATGAATGCTGAGAACCCTCTCTGCCCTCTGTAATTAATATAATCTTCGTGATACTTACGGAAGCAATACGTACGTTGTAGTATCTGACTGGATATTTGATTAGCTGTTATCAGTAATTCACTGTCGATATCAGATTCATCGGTCAGAAGCCAGACATTACCACCAATATTGTCAGCCAGGTTTTTTATTTATCACTTTAGGACATGGTGCAGAACAGATCTGAAGATGTTCATTACAAACTGAAACCGGTCATCGTCGAAGGACTTTTTTATTGTGATCAAAGACTGCAATAAAAACATTTCGCATTGTAATTTCGTCACGTAGTCTTCTACCAGATTCCAGATTTTTCACAATGAACGTCCTATTCTGCAGATACTTTAGGATTGAAGGAGACCACTTACCGGAAAGCACAAATGTTGAGTCGTCGATAGGCACACACAAAACATAGAAAACTTGCTAGGTTTCGTAGTTGTATTTTGACGAGCTAGAGTACAGAAAAACAAACACCCGCCTATGCCCCTAATTGGTGGACGCTAGACCAGCCAGGAGCGTGTAGGGGCATGTGTGTGCGTGCGTATGTGTGTGTATGTGTGTGTGTGTGTGTGTGTGTGTGTGCGTTTGTTTTGTGTTTTAATACTCTAGCTCGTCAAACGGTAATTCCGAAAACTTCTTTGTCTGTGCCTATCGACGACTCAACGCTTCTGCTTTCCGGTGACTAGTCTCTTTCAATCTTTAGGGCTATACTTACACACGAGTATCTCTTTAAAATGTATGTTGTGAATAAAAGTCAACAACAACTAATAAAATTTGTATTTTTTAATTTTTTGTGGTGGTCATGCAGTAACCCCCCCCCCTTTCCACCCCTCACGCCTCGGTAGTACACGTAATTGAAAATGCTTTGGTAGTACTAAGTGACTACTAAGAGATATTTTCAGGTTCTGGACCCTTACTTACATATCAGTATCTCTTTAAAAAGTATTTTGTTAATACACTACTGGCCATTAAAATTGCTACACCAAGAAGAAATGCAGATGATGAACGGGTATTCATTGGACAAATATATTATACTAGATCTGACATGTGATTACATTTTCACGCAATTTGGGTTCATAGATCCTGAGAAATTAGTACCCAGAACAACCACCTCTGGCCGTAATAACAGAGCTTGGATGGCGTGTACAGGTAGCTGCCCATGCAGATTCAACACGATACCTCAGTTCATCAAGAGTAGTGACTGGTGTATTGTGACGAACCAGTTGCTCGGCCACCATTCACCAGACGTTTTCAATTGGTGAGAGATCTGGAGAATGTGCTGGCCAGGGCAGCAGTCGAACATTTTCTGTATCCAGAAAGGCCCGTACACGACCTGCAACATGCGGTCGTGCATTATCCCACTGAAATGTAGGGCCGAATGAAGGGTACAGCCACGGGTCGTAACATATCTGAAATGTAACGTCCACTGTTCAAAGTGCCGTCAATGAGAACAAGAGGTGACCGAGACGTGTAACCAATGGCACCCCATACCATCACGCCGGGTGATACGCCAATATGGCGATGACGAATACACGCTTCCAATGTGCGTTCACCGCGATGTCGCCAAACGGGGTGCGGGCATCATGATACTGTAAACAGAACCTGGATTCAACCGAAAAAATGACGTTTTACCATTTGTGCACTCAGGTTCGTCGTTGAGTACACCATCGCAGGCGCTCCTGTCTGTTATGCAGCGTCAAGGGTAACCGCAGCCGTGTTCTCCGAGCTGATAGCCCATGCTACTGCAAACCTCGTCGAACTGTTCGTGCAGATGGTTGTTGTCTTGCAGACGTCCCCATCTGTTGTCTCAGGGATCGAGACGTGGCTGTACGATCCGTTACAGCCATGCGGATAAGTTGCCTGTCATCTCGACTGCTAGTGATACGAGGCCGTTGGGATCCAGCACAGCGTTTCGTATTACCCTCCTGAAACTACCGATTCCATATTCTGCTAACAGTCATTGGATCTCTACCAACGCCAGCAGCAATATCGCGATACGATAAACTGCAATCGCGATGGGCTACAATCCGACCTTTATCAAAGTCGGAAACGTGATGGTACGCATTTTTCCTCCTTACACGAGGCATCACAACAACGTTTCACCAGGCAACGCCGGTCAACTGCTGTTTGTATATGAGAAATCGGTTGGAAATTTTCCTCGTGTCAGCACGTTGTAGGTGTCGCCACCGGCGCCAACCTTGTGTGAATGCTCTGAAAAGCTAATCATTTGCATATCACAGCATCTTCTTCCTGTCGATTAAATTTCGCGTCTGTAGCACGTCATCTTTGTGGTGTAGCAATTTTAACGGCCAGTAGTGTATAATACAACACACAATTAACAATTTTTTTTCTAGTGGGCATAAAGTATCACTCCCCTTGGTATCACATGTTACGGAAAGTTTGTTGGTATTGTGATGTTTCACGATCAAGTGAACAACAAAGTTGCTAACACACATCTCTGAGGCATGCCTGGAATAACTTTTACATCTGTCTATTGCTATTGCTGCGAACGCCAAGAAAACCTCAGTCCATTCATAACTTCCGCTTGATACTCCACATGATCGTACTTTCGATACTAAGTGTAGGTGTGGTTAGTGAGTCAAATGCTTTAGAGAAGTCATGAAAAACAACGTTACCCGATGGCCTCGATTCATGGTTTTTCGATATCGTGTTATAAAAGAGCGAGATGGATTTCCAATGAAGATATTTTCGGAATCCATATTGGTTGGAATGGAAGAGGTCATTCCGTTACCTCAGTGGATTTGATTTCAGAAAATGTTCTAAGATTCTACAACAGACGAATGTCGAGTGTTTATGGAAAAAGTCCAAGGCGATCGTAAAATGCCTTTTTGACAGGTACGTGCCGAGTTAAACTGTGAGGGACGGGAAAAACCCACCGTGGTTCAACAACAAAGCTAGGAAACCACTGCGAAAGCAAAGAGAGCTTCACTGCAAATTCAAACCAGCCAAAACCTCTCAGACAAACAGAAGCTGAACGATGTCAAAGTTAGCGTAAGGAGGGCTATGCGTGAAGCGTTCAGTGAATTCGAAAGTAAAATTCTATGTACTGACTTGACAGAAAATCCTAGGAAGTTCTGGTCTTGCGTTAAATCAGTGAGTGCCTCGAAACAGCATATCCAGACACTCCAGGATGATGACGGCATTGAAACAGAGGATGACACGCGTAAAGCTGAAATACTAAACACATTTTTCCAAAGCTGTTTCACAGAGGAAGACCGCACTGCAGTTCCTTCTCTAAATCCTCGCACAGACGAAAAAATGGCTGACATCGAGACAAGTGTCCAAGGAATAGAAAAGCAACTGGAATCACTCAACAGAGGAAAGTCCACTGGACCTGACGGGATACCAATTCGATTCTACACAGAGTACGCGAAAGAACTTGCCCCCGTTCTAACAGCCGTGTACCGCAAGTCTCTAGAGGAACGGAAGGTTCCAAATGATTGGAAAAGAGCACAGGTAGTCCCAGTCTTCAAGAAGGGTCGTCGAGCAGATGCGCAAAACTATAGACCTATATCTCTGACGTTGACCTGTTGTAGAATTTTAGAACATGTTTTTTTGCTCGTGTATCATGTCGTTTCTGGCAACCCAGAATCTATTCTGTAGGAATCAACATGGATTCCGGAAACAGCGATCGTGTGAGACCCAACTCGCTTTATTTGTTCATGAGACCCAAGAAATATTAGATACAGGCTCCCAGGTAGATGCTATTTTCCTTGACTTCCGGAAGGCGTTCGATACAGTTCCGCACTGTCGCCTGATAAACAAAGTAAGAGCCTACGGAATATCAGACCAGCTGTGTGGCTGGATTGAAGAGTTTTTAGCAAACAGAACACAGAATGTTGTTCTCAACGGAGAGACGTCTACAGACGTTAAAGTAACCTCTGGCTTGCCACAGGGGATTGTTATGGGACCACTGCTTTTGACAATATATATAAATGACCTAGTAGATAGTGTCGGAAGTTCCATGCGGCTTTTCGCGGATGATGCTGTAGTATACAGAGAAGTTGCAGCATTAGAAAATTGTAGCGAAATGCAGGAAGATCTGCAGCGGATAGGCACTTGGTGCAGGGAGTGGCAACTGACCCTTAACATAGACAAATGTAATGTACTGCGAATACATAGAATGAAGGATCCTTTATTGTATGATTATATGATAGCGGAACAAACACTGGTAGCAGTTACTTCTGTAAAATATCTGGGAGTATGCGTGCGGAACGATTTGAAGTGGAATGCTCATATAAAATTAATTGTTGGTAAGGCGGGTACCAGGTTGAGATTCATTGGGAAAGTCCTTAGAAAATGTAGTCCATCAACAAAGGAGGTGGCTTACAAAACACTCGTTCGACCTATACTTGAGTATTGCTCATCAGTGTGGGATCCGTACCTGATCGCGTTGAAGGAGGAGATAGAGAAGATCCAAAGAAGAGCGGCGCGTTTCGTCACAGGGTTATTTGGTAAGCGTGATAGCGTTACGGAGATGTTTAGCAAACTCAAGTGGCAGACTCCGCAAGAGAGGCGCTCTGCATCGTGGTGTAGCTTGCTGTCCAGGTTTCGAGAGGGTGCGTTTCTGGATGAGGTATCGAATATATTGCTTCCCCCTACTTATACCTCCCGAGATCACGAATGTAAAATTAGAGAGATTCGAGCGCGCACGGAGGCTTCCCGGCAGTCGTTCTTCCCGCGAACCATACGCTACTGGAACAGAAAAGGGAGGTAATGACAGTGGCACGTAAAGTGCCCTCCGCCACACACCGTTGGGTGGCTTGCGGAGTATAAATGTAGATGTAGATGTAGACGTAGATGTAGACAGTAGTTTTGCGGGTCACTTGTGCTACCTTTTTTGTAAAAGGATGTGATCTATCCTTTCTTCCTACTTGCTTAATTATCAAGAGCTTCTCAACGTCACTGAAACTACGAGGGGACTTTAAAAAGTGAGATACAAGTGACTTTTGCTGAATACTGCACTATACTTCAAAGTGACTCTGAACATGAAATTATTTTCCATAGTAGTCACCAAGTCTCTGCAATCTACAGTGGGAACGTTCTACCAGTTGTCAGATTCCTCGAGAGTAGTAATTCACTCCTTAGCCACCAAGCCGTTCGAGAACCAGTATGGGAACCTCCTCATCGTCGGAAAATCTGTGACTGCTGTGAATCAGTCCTCGGCTGCGTGGACATTGTCGTCTGTAGTCGATGTCGATGGCTTTCCTTATCAATCAGCATGCCATACACCTGTGCGGCGTTGGTCAAATTGCTCGCACTACTGCACTGTGGCTAAACGCGACATTGCCTTTGGCCCATATACCGCCAGAACAACACGATGACTTTGTGTGAAATGTAGACGTTTTGCCGACAAGAATCGTACTGTTCCGCGTTCTTCAACTTTGGAGCACGTTTCCAGTTGCTGTGTCATTTCACTACCACACTGTGAACACCTGTTACTTGTATCGCAGCAGAGCTGTGTCTACAGGAAAACCGGAACATGCGGAACATGTGCTCTCTTCTACAACACTCCACTCTTGTGCAATTGTGTTAGTGTGGGAGGACATGTGTAACCTACTTTCTGAAGTCCCCTCATAATATCTACACCTTAGCTTTACAATTATTCGAGAGTTAAACTGGGTCAGTATTACTGTACGTTCCTTTCTAAAGGAACATTTGAAAACGGAGTTTGTAATCTCTACCCTCCTTCCTTCTTCCACCTATTGTCCACATAAAACAATGCCCAGTTCAAGTAATTAATGAACAAAGTCTTTTATGAAGATTTGAGAGGGGCGAAAATTACGATAAACATTCAAGTTTACTTAGCTTGTCATGCTGAGATGGCTCCAGTTCTTCTTGTCCAGAGGTCTGATTCTTGAAGCTGAAAATCTAACATCAGGCCCTCGCGGTTGGTTTGAACTAAATAAATTGGAAGATCGTTGTTGCAGAATTTTTTTATGTAAATATATTTTCCACTGATTTTCTCACATTTTAGTATATCATACAGTATTTTGATTTTTCACATTAACAAATGTTCGCAGCTATTATACAAAAATACGTCAGATCACATCAGAGACAAGGTTACGACTCCTACACTCTGCGGAAATAACAATATTCCAAACGGTTTACAATTTTTCTTAACAAATGAATTCCTACTAGTTTTCGTTACTTTATTAATTTCGTTTATTATTTATAAAAGAATCTAGGAATGAACATAGTAAACAGTACAGGATTGTGTAATTAATAATACAAATTTTAAGTATGCAAATAATTCGTAATTTCAAATGTTTCTAAAAAAGTAATTGTAATTGTACATTCATAATAGTACTTATCGATTATAACACCGAAATTAAAATATTTTAGAAAGTAATTCCTTTTCATAAATTTTAGCTTGAAATACACTCCTGGAAATAGAAAAAAGAACACATTGACACCGGTGTGTCAGACCCACCATACTTGTTCCGGACACTGCGAGAGGGCTGTACAAGCAATGATCACACGCACGGCACAGCGGACACACCAGGAACCGCGGTGTTGGCCGTCGAATGGCGCTAGCTGCGCAGCATTTGTGCACCGCCGCCGTCAGTGTCAGCCAGTTTGCCGTGGCATACGGAGCTCCATCGCAGTCTTTAACACTGGTAGCATGCCGCGACAGCGTGGACGTGAACCGTATGTGCAGTTGACGGACTTTGAGCGAGGGCGTATAGTGGGCATGCGGGAGGCCGGGTGGGCGTACCGCCGAATTGCTCAACACGTGGGGCGTGAGGTCTCCACAGTACATCGATGTTGTCGCCAGTGGTCGGCGGAAGGTGCACGTGCCCGTCGACCTGGGACCGGACCGCAGCGACGCACGGATGCACGCCAAGACCGTAGGATCCTACGCAGTGCCGTAGGGGACCGCACCGCCACTTCCCAGCAAATTAGGGACACTGTTGCTCCTGGGGTATCGGCGAGGACCATTCGCAACCGTCTCCATGAAGCTGGGCTACGGTCCCGCACACCGTTAGGCCGTCTTCCGCTCACGCCCCAACATCGTGCAGCCCGCCTCCAGTGGTGTCGCGACAGGCGTGAATGGAGGGACGAATGGAGACGTGTCGTCTTCAGCGATGAGAGTCGCTTCTGCCTTGGTGCCAATGATGGTCGTATGCGTGTTTGGCGCCGTGCAGGTGAGCGCCACAATCAGGACTGCATACGACCGAGGCACACAGGGCCAACACCCGGCATCATGGTGTGGGGAGCGATCTCCTACACTGGCCGTACACCACTGGTGATCGTCGAGGGGACACTGAATAGTGCACGGTACATCCAAACCGTCATCGAACCCATCGTTCTACCATTCCTAGACCGGCAAGGGAACTTGCTGTTCCAACAGGACAATGCACGTCCGCATGTATCCCGAGCCACCCAACGTGCTCTAGAAGGTGTAAGTCAACTACCCTGGCCAGCAAGATCTCCGGATCTGTCCCCCATTGAGCATGTTTGGGACTGGATGAAGCGTCGTCTCACGCGGTCTGCACGTCCAGCACGAACGCTGGTCCAACTGAGGCGCCAGGTGGAAATGGCATGGCAAGCCGTTCCACAGGACTACATCCAGCATCTCTACGATCGTCTCCATGGGAGAATAGCAGCCTGCATTGCTGCGAAAGGTGGATATACACTGTACTAGTGCCGACATTGTGCATGCTCTGTTGCCTGTGTCTATGTGCCTGTGGTTCTGTCAGTGTGATCATGTGATGTATCTGACCCCAGGAATGTGTCAATAAAGTTTCCCCTTCCTGGGACAATGAATTCACGGTGTTCTTATTTCAATTTCCAGGAGTGTACAACATACTACGTAAAAAATATGGAAGTTCTCAGAAAAGCAACTAAGATAGTATTAACCTGTCCAAAATTCGAAAAAAATAATACTGGTATCGACAACTAATGCTGAGGAAAAATAATGCTAGAGGAGAATGTCCCATTACAAGTTCTTCGGGGATGATCCGTCCCATCACTAAATGTTCTGTTAGGAACAGAAGTATGCAGTGTTTGCTCAACTACTCCTTTAAACTTGAGCCACAGTTCCCTACACGCTTGTTTTCATAGCAATATATTTCACATTCATGATTACAAATAGGGCACTGCTGCCTCTTTATCGAGTGTGCTGAACATATAAATATTTATAATTCTTGTAATTGTACTTTGTGCTTTGGTAATCATTGTTGCTACAAGACATCCCGTGGTCAGTGATACCTGCTCCAACGTGTTGCTATTTAATCCAATGTATGTCTATTGTGAATGGGATTCTGAACCATATGTTCTACGTAGTTAGCCGGCCGCCGTGACCGAGCTGTTCTAGGCGCTTCAGTCCGGAACCGCGCGACTGCTACTGCCGCAGATTCGAATCCTGCCTCGGGCATGGATGTGTGTGATGTCCTTAGGTTAGTTAGGTTTAAGTAGTTCTAAGTTCTAGGGGACTGATGACCTCAGATGTTAAGTCCCATAGTGCTCAGAGCCATTTTTTCTACATAGTTTTCAGTCAAGGCTTTTGTAATGTTTTGCAGGACCTCTTGTCACGCGTACCAGTAACAAAGCAGTAATTATCCCAGTTGATGGCTGGATGTCTAAAGTCTCCTTCGATAATTACAGTTTCAGTATGGTTGGGAAATATAAGTATCAGCCAACAGAGATAGAGTCTGAAGTTTTGGGTTACATCTTGGGGTGAGTATGGTGGTCGATAGAAGTACCCAGATATAAGTGTATCTCGACCATTGGAACTGAGTCTGGTACAAACGATCTTGCATGTAGCAACGAATGACTACAAATTCTTCTAGAAATTTATTTTGACCGAACGTCCGCCACAAACTTTCGTCGTTATAAAGGCAACTTTTCAGAGTCGTTGCCTACAGCTGCGACAGAGTCGCTCTATTGAGCAAAGTACGAACTTGCGGAATATCCGTCTACCTTTGCGACCGTCGCCTAGCCTTTCTAAAATTTTGTGTCACATATTACAAAATATACCAATTATGCTAACAATAAAATATTGCCAAGATTCAGGTCATTAAAACACGTTCATAAATCATAAGAATAACACATGTCACAACTGACTATAATAATGAAATATCAAAAAATTGTAATAAATGAAAAGCACCAGTTTGCTTTTGTTCTACAATATTACATTTATTGTTAACCGGTTTTCGGCTTACAAGGCCATCTTCAGACATTTACTGAGTATTATCACCAAAGAAGTTAAATGTTAGCAGACAACGTTAGAAGTAACACATCTAGACTGAAATAGAAACATACAGTAAGTAACAGCTTTGCAATGAAATTGTAAAAACTGAACAGTACATAAATAACAATGGAGTTGACAGGAAAACCTTTAGCACAAAATAGGAATAGCATGCCTACACAACAGTTTCTATTAATAAACAAAACTAATAAAATAAAACAAAATTCGTACAAGACAAGGCTGCATCAGGAGGTATGAAACATGGAGAGTGATACACAAACAATTAAAAGAAGAGATAGTTGTCAATATAAATACAGAATACATAAGGAACTTAAGCAATATCAATAAGATAAACAAAGTTAATAAATGCAGGAAAATCGAGGTGTTTGAAGGACCTACAGCTTGAGAGTGTGGTGGTAGTGCATTTTAACATTAACGTTATAATCAAAGCAGTGGCTGTGTACCAGTTTTCATTAAATAAGTGAGCAAAGTAAAAAATGAACAGTATTTGATGAGACAACTACAAGGGGTGTTAAACATGGACAGTAATACAAGTACCAGTTAAAAGAAAGCCTTAACTATTGAAACTACAGTCTATGTGGAATACAAAGACAACTTCAACAAATAAAACAACTTAATGAATACAGGAAAATGGGAATATGTAGGAAGAGACAGTGTGGGAAGTAATGAACAACAAAGATGATTATATGAAGTTTAGGAGAGAGGAAGTGTTGAGTTGTGTCTGGTCATTTAGGATGAGATCTGGACTGTGAGCAAGATATTTGTTAATTTCCAGGGCTTCCAGTAGGTTGAGTTCATGGCCTTTGTTTGCTAAGTGAAGTACATGGAACACTGGCTGGTAGTTGTGACCCTCACTCAGTACATGCTCAGCAAATGCAGAGTCTGAATTCTGCAACTTCCAGCTGCGTTCATGTTCAGCCCGCCTAGTTGATGTGTCTCTGCCTGACTGACCAATGTAAAATTTGTCACAATCAGAACAGGTGATTTTGTATACCCCACTGTTGGCTAATAACTGGATCTTGTCTTTGCTATTAAAAACACACTGGGCTGTCGTGTTCCTGACATAGTAGGAAAGCCTATACTTGCAGGATTTCAGTGCATTGGCTACAATCTGTGATACCTGACCAAGAAATGGTAGTGTACACCATTTCTTGCAGACAGTGGATGGGGAAGCAGGTGGGGCATAGAGGAGGGGTATAATTTTCTGTTTTTGTTTCCTGTGGAAGATGTGGTCAATAAGAACTGCATTGTAGCCATTGGCTGTGGCAATAAATTTTATTGTATCTAACTCTGCTTTAAAATCATATCTGGACATGGGGATGGATATGAGACGGTGTACCATTGAGTGTAAAGCTGCATGCTTGTGAGCTGTGGGGTGTTTTGAGCAAGAAGGTATTACTGTGTCTGTAGTTGTTGTTTTTCTGTAAATTTTGAAACGATGTGTGTGTGTGCTGAAGTGCTAAAGGTTTTCCTGTCAACTCCATTGTTATTTGTGTACTGTTCAGTTTTTACAATTTCACTGCAAAGATGTTACTTACTGTATGTTTCTACTTCAGTCTAGGTGTGTTACTTCTCTTCCAATGTTGTCTGCTAACATTTCTTTGGTGATAATACTCAGTAAATGTCTGAAGATGGCCGTGTAAGCCGAAAACCGGTTAACAATAAAAGTAATATTGTAGAACAAAAGCAAACTGGTGCTTTTCATTTATTATAATGTTGTTCTAACAAGAACCAACGGAAGATTCTGTTAATATCAAAAAATTCAAAACTTCATATCTAAGCTATTAATGTAATCAACTGCACTTGGTGTCACTGTCAGAAAATCATTTTGATCTCCCCCATAAACCCTCAGGTTGCGGTGACGGACTGTCCCTCTTTCGGCCGCACAGTCACACAGTTGGGAAGGTTCTATGTGCCACTCTAAAAACACATCAGCACACCCAGTGGATCCGGTTAAGGGTTTACCAAGCGTTTTAGTTCAAAGCCAGTTGGAGTAATTGCTACGCAATTCGATGTTGCGAAGTTCTGGTTGGGCGTCTTGGATAATATCTATCTCCAAACATTTGTGGGCCGAAATACGCCACTGACAGATTTCCAGCTGCTCTGTAGGGTGCAATCCTAGTGTGGAGCATATTCCTTCGAATGTCACTGATAGCTATATTTATTGGTTGTTTGTGCTCTGGCTTAACCACAAGCGCCGGAAGGAAGATGAAGAACGCAAGAGAAGAAAGGCGGTGAAATGACGTCGGCCAATGGTGCGCTGATTAGGACCGCACCTCGTCAGGAGCGGCCTCCACAAGAGGAGAATATAAGCGCCGTCCCTGCCAACCTCGGTCGCTCAGTATCGGGACAGTATACGGGCAGGACTAACAGAGGACGCTACGATAGCAGTTATTAGTGATCCACAAACTGTGTGTCAAACTTGCATGAACATTGTACATAGCAAAGAACTCTGATTTATGTTGCATGTCGTCCATCGCTTGCGACACCGTTGTAAATTGAAAGTTAAGTATTGTCAGTCTTCTTATTTGTAATAAAAATTATTAATGTTATTCGCTTGAATTGTTATGTAGCCTTCCGAGAACGCAACGTCCCTCAGGCACCCTATACGAGTCGAGTGGGTAAGACTCCACAGTTTGTAACACTCTAAGGAGTTACTCCAACAGCATATCCACCTGATAATGCTATCCCTTTGGGTTTTTAAGTCCGAGCATGATCGTATGTGTCAATGGAAACTAAACTGTGTTTATAAAAGACAGTGACCTGACTGACTGACTCATCACCACCAAGCCCAAACTGCATACGACAGGAAACTGAAACTTGGAGAATGTGTTAATCTTATACTGACAGTATCGTTTAGCAAGGGATTGTTCGAAATTCGTCCACTAAGGGGGTGAAATAGGGAATGAAAGGTTTTTTGAAAATATGACACTCTGGTTTCCCTCCAAAACGAATAAATCTTTGAACCGTTTGAAAATACGTCGCTATTAGGCAATTTTTAAGCTAGAGGTGCGAACTTTGGTATTTGGTTTTTCGGTCAGAAACAAAAAAAAAAAAATGCATGCCTCAGTATTTTCTGAAATTCAACCACAATGGGGGTAAAATAGTTTCCCTCCAAAACGAATAAATCTTTGAACCGTTTGAAAATACGTTGCTATTAGGCAATTTTTAAGCTAGAGGTGCGAGCTTTGGTATATGGTTTCTCGGTCCGAAACAAAAAAAAATGCATGCTTCAGCATTTTCTGAAATTCAACCACAAAGAGGGTAAAATAGTGGGTGAAAGTTATTTTGAAAATAAATCATTATTAATGATTACTTAATTAAAATAAATCATTCTAAAGCACATCAATGAAAATTGGTATTTGATTTCTCACTTAAAAATAAGAAAAATATGTTTCAGTCTTTTTGGTTATTCAAAGCCTAAGGTGGGTGAAACAGGGGATGAAAATTTTTATGAAAATATTTCATTATGAAACCATTTTTAAAACTGAATCACTAAAAATTTGTATTTAGCTTCTCGGCTAGAAACTAAAAAAGTTTTAATGAAATATTTCGTTGCTGACACATTAAAACACTTCAGAAGCAAAACCTATGGAAACTGGTATTGACTTCTAAGGAAATATTTGTTAGGGGATAATAGTTTCTACGGAAATACCACAGCGAGAACTCAAGAGGCACAATTAACAAAGATCTCTGACTCCAGATACCAGAATTGCTTTTGGTCAGAAGAAAATTCGGATACGACCATGATACTAGGGCCTTCATTAGCGTGAAAAGTTTAGAAGATATTGCAATTTGTGGACCACGTAAAAAAATCCTTAAACATAAATAAAAAAAATCTGTGCGATCTACACGAGTGAAGCAGCAGGCGCTAAGCTTTCTGGACTATAATTCGTTTCCTGAAGGGTTACGTTTTGAAAGGATGCGTAGTTATTCGAATGGGAGTCAACCAATCGTATGTTCTTACAAGTAAAAGTTATGGGTGAGATCACGTTCAATGGGGTTACTGGACCACGATGTTCTTAAAGATTAGCTGAAGTTTCAGGGAGATGTCAGCAGTATCAAAGATTATCAAGAACGTCTTCCTATTGCTCATCGCGCTGTAAACGATCGTTTCCGACCGCAAAATGTGTAGGAACCAATAGCCTAAGGAAAGGGATGGTTTCGTTGGCACCTTTTATGCCACTCACCGATGCGTTTTGCTGTCCATTCTGCGCAGCGGTGTGTCTTAAAAGAAAAGTTTTTACTGGCCAGATTTCAACGCCGGGCGTCGAGGTTCTGACCTCCATCGTTAATCCGTCAAACGAAAAGATGAAATGTGGGTAAGAGGGACTGTGACGACCTTCATACCGTATGACACGTCCACGGTGGCGTTTTACAGAATTTTGGTGAAATTTGATGTCAATGTGACATCATTAATTCACTTTACACGTCACATGAAATTCTGAGCTGTGACCTTTTTTCAATTGTGCCGACACCTCGCTTTTAGCGTCGTCGAGCCCGAGGGTGACGTCTCAGGGTGCCAAGCATTTAGATCATTACAGAAAAAGCTTTTAGGCACTTTTGAGCCAAATTTCAAACTTTTGTGTCGCATTGGGAAACTGTTACGGGGTTTCGAGAAAGTGATATCTAAATCTGTTGCGCAGTGTTTAAGTATCGATGTCGAGTTTCTGTTCAGTGCTTTCATATAGCGATGGAGTCGTGGCAAGCTCAGAGACGCTAAAGAGTATGGTGTAGTGGACGATCAGTCAGTATACAAACACACCACTCATGAATCAAAATGCTCTTGCTTGCCTTGCGCACGGGCAGTATACGGCGGGTCTCATTTAACGCTCGGCTTGAACCCTGCGTTGTAGACTTCACTGTGGAACATAGACCACGCGTATGTGGGCGCCAGCAGTAAATTCCTCGACAATCAGACTGCAGATATTGTTTGTTTGTGTGTGTGTGTGTGTGTGTGTGTGTGTGTGTGTGTGCACGAGCAGTCTGCCTGGAAGACGATACCACGCAGAAGACGGTGCTAATCACCGAATTACCAGGTCTGACACGTTCTTTTCAAGCAGAAACCCATTTCAGAGACTTAATCGTCGCACGATCATAATGACATATGTCGAAATAATTGACCGCGGGATGGAAAATTAACTGAAATCGCTCAACAGAGGAAATGCGACTGGTCCTGAGGGAATACTCATACTATTAACTTAAGCAAATCAGGAAAAATGTGAGACAATTTTGAAACTTTGGGAAAACACTTATAAGGGATGTAGTAGGAAGGAATAGTTAATTCAGTTTTTGGCGTTTTTTTCATTTTTATGAAAAAAGTTCATCTTCAGAAGACACCTAATACAACAAAAATATTTTTAGCGAAATTCAGCTCGAAGACGGTCATATGCATAATTTAATCAAGATAACCAGTTTTTTTGACACTCTATCTGGGAGATTTCAAATCCATTACCCTTTGATTTTGTCATAATTTTCAACTTCGATCTTAATTCCGTTAATTCTTTCTTCTGTTTCTGCACAACAGCTTGCCTTTATAAATATATTGGAAACAGACATGTAGCACAGAAATGTAAGTACTAAAACCTGACGGTAAATAAAAGAAGAGAGCGAAATTCGTTTTAAAAGTGACATTTCTTGATTCAGAGCAATTCTGCTATACATTTTTATGTTCAGTTTTAATGCTCCTTGATATTTACATCGAAATCAAAAACATTCGTCATGAAAATTAAGAATTATTGTAGAGTTAATCAACAACTACTGTCTTCATAAAACAATCGTCATAAGACTATGAGTCATAACATCAGATTTGGTAATCATAAATGTCCTATATACTAATATATCACGCGGCGATAAACTCTACAATCCAGTAGCAGAAGGTCGTAGAGCTGCATCAAGACGAACAATACCTACAGTTGACCACGCTTGTCCAGGACGCATCTCAACACCCGTCAAAGCAAAGTCAAAAGTCCACCACGAAAAACTGTCTGACCATACATCAAGACGAACAATACCTACAGTTGACCACGCTTGTCCAGGACGCATCTCAACACCCGTCAAAGCAAAGTCAAAAGTCCACCACGAAAAACTGTCTGACCATACAAAACATCAATGTTTACCAGCATCAAAATTCGTATTATACTCCGTCTCAACATCTAACACAGTCTTGTAGCTAGTAGTACGCCATTTTCATGCACGACGTATCCGTCGGCGCGGCGTTTCGACGACTGACTGCCGTCTTAACATGTACATTAGTTGTATAGCAATATGCAAATAAGATGGCGAAAAACTTTCTAAGTCCGTGAATTTAGCGTCGCAATGCCAGAAGGTATTCTAGTGGCACGACTCGCGCGTTCAGGGCCAAGTTCTTGTCAGCGGCCAAGGTCAACAGGCCGCAACAGCACATTTCATTGATTACGTAATCTATTCAGAACCCAGAGAACAACATAATGAGTTGAGAGCCAAGGCAACAAAAGTAAAGAAGAAATCGCTTCTCAGCCTTTAACAAGATCAATGTGTAGTTCTATTTACATCTCTTACTTCTACAGGTTCGCGATGTACGCAAACTGAATACTTTTATTCAAAGTTACATCCCCAACAAGATTAAATTTCATATTAATTCCGCGACCCTTAATAACACATTCAGTATACACAAATAAAATAACACAGAAGCCGTTGAACAAATAAGCTGATGTGTATAATTATTCACAGAAAATCATCTTCGAAATCCTCTGTCAAACCACTGCGGGTCACGTTAGTTCAGTTTTGTCCTCGACAAGTTTTACACATTATTGTGCACCATAAGTCAGCTTTCATTCACTTGCATTTCCTCCGCAACCTTGAGTGCAACCACATGAAATCAGTAGTAATTCCTCGTCTGGAGCTGGTGGTCGTCTCATGAAAGATGGAAACAGGGATGATAACGAATCATTTTAAATATCTGGTTTCCAGAACTGAACAGCGGAAGCCTAAGATAAAGCTAAACTACTATAGGAAGAGCAGAAACCCATATTCGAGATAGTTTCAACAATGATTTTTGATCCCACTGTGGGAAGCAAGTACTGTGCAAGATCGAGTTTCAATGGGGATTAGTCATTTTCTTAAATGGGATTGTACACTAATTTTCTTCTCACAACTACACCCTTTCCAAATCCTTGTAAAATTTCAGGAACCAAAACTTCAGAATTCTCAGTAATATCAGTGACCTAGATAATCGATAATACTGTAAGGAGTCATTCTCTATTTTCACGCAGGAAGATGCCTGCGGCTGCTTCCACTATTCTCACTCGCTCAACTTTTCACTGACAGCTAGTTCATTGTACCAATGGTTCAACAATGCAATGAAAACATACAACAGGACGGTTTTCTGGTATTATAGCAAACAATATTCCATCATCGTTGTGTGAGTCAATTTGACTTTCAGAGCTTTTATGGTCGCTGCATGTCCTTCTGGAAGACATTTATTGACTTTCTGCAATAAATGGTGCAGTAAAAACTGACATTGCTGTGGAGAATCTACAAATTTGCATATTTATCGGAAAGCAGCATCAAAGTTGGTATCATGAAAGTGCCCTCTTATTCGATTATTCGAAGAGATGAGTGGGAGGACACTAATTTAGCATAGCAATCGTGACGATAATGCCCTTCTGAAACTACTAAACACAAATCACTGCTGATGCATTCGGCAACTTTTCTACCGAAATCATCGCGTTTCTCTGCCTTTTCACGCAGTGTATGTTTCAGAGTTAAAGAACGAACTTCAAACATTCCACAACGTTTTTGGAGGGTTTTTTTTTCTTTCAACCTATAAGTCACATTTTTCAGCACATATTAAACAGTCTTTTCCGAAAGTGGATAAGGCGAAGACCTTAAACTTTTGTCATCTACGTATGCAGCTTCCTGATTAATTAATTTCTTCACGTTGTGTTGCTTAATATATTCACGTCGACATGCACTTCAATCACGCCAACTTTTTTTAGAAGAGTATGAGAGTTATCATTTTGTTTCTTGCTGACATTTATCAAACTTTACGACAGCTTCGTCACGTGTGACGTCTCTCCTTTCGAAATAGATTTATCGCAAATATAGTAGGTGGTAGGGTCCAGCATTATTCCTCTCTCAGTCCACGCAAAAGGAAAGAGAGTAAGTAGAAACACTAGAGAACACATATAAATAAATTGTTTCGCGCGGCTTTAATCATTTCACGACATAAACTCACGTAAACCGGAAACGTAGGAAAAACGGCAGCAACAGTGGTAGAGGAATGGTGAGTGAATGGGTAGGGAAACTTACTGTATTCATAGTTAGGCACCTAATGTTCAATTCAGCAACACTGAACACTCAAGAAATTTCATCAAGTTGAAAATATACGAAATATTTCCATATAATTAATGCCTTTTTCATCTACATAGCTGACAAACCAGTAATAGCCGCAAAAATTGTGCGTTAATAGAATACTATTCCAACACTTGCGTTTGACTTAAAATATGTACAAGACGTTTTTGTGTATAATTGTACGAGGAAGACTTTTTTTGTAATTACAATTCTCTTCTTTTTGGTGGAGGAAAGCGCCCCCTCTACAGGGGAGGGGGTGAGAAAGCGGACATTTCTGTTTCTTACTACGACACTCCTTGTTCCTATTTTCGCGAAGTCCGAATTTTCAACACTTCATACATTATTTCCCCCTTTTCGTGTTTTATTTTTACTAATTTTCCTGGGCTAAATTCACGTAGAATGCGCTAAAGAACTTGCTCCTCTTCTGGTAGCAGTGTAGCGTAGGTCTCTGAAAGAATTAATTGTTCCCAAGGACTAGAAAAGTGCGCAGAACATTCCCATTGCCAAGAAGCGCCGTCGAACAGACGCACTAACCTATAGACCTATACTTGTATCTCTGATGTCTATATATTGTAGAGGTAGCTTACAAAACCTTCGTTCTACCAATAAGTAAACAGTGCTCATCTGTCTGGGATACGTAATAGATAGGACTTACAGAGGAATCAAAGGAGATCCACAGAAGAGCAGCACGTTTCATTACAGATTTATTTAGCAAGCGCAGAAGCGAGGTGGGTAAGCTCACCCTACTCTCGTGGCAGCCGCTACAAAAGAGGGCATGATTTAGGATTAAAATACCGCGAGTGGTCATTCCTAGAAGAGTCATCCAATATATTGCTTCCTCCTATGTACACTATATGATGAAAATTATCTGATCAGATATTACTGGACATTAATCCGGTGTGTGACTACAGTCTGCCTTCATGACGGCTTTACGCTGCTGCGGACATTTTCAATGAGGTGTCTGAATGGCTGTGGGCGAATAGCAGACCATTCTTCCTCAAGAGCCGAAGATAAAGAAGGTAGTGATGTTCGACGGTGGGGTCTGGAGCGATGTCAACATTCTAACCCATCTCAAAGCCGTTCCCTTGGGTTCAGGTAGGGACTCTGCACTGGCCAGACCGTTTCAGGGATGTTATTGTCCACAAACCGCTGTCCCATAGATGCCGCTTTGTGACAGGGAGCACTGTCCTTCTGATATAAACAGTCATTATCTCGGAACTATTCTTTTATTGTACACAGAACACAATACTGAAAAATGCGATCATATTCTTCCGAATTTAGCGTTTCCTTAAGCGAAATAAGGAGAACACAAGCTTACCTCGAAAAAGATCTCTAAATCTACGTCTATACTCAACAAATCACTATGAAGTACATGGCAGAAAGTACTTGCCACTGTGAGTGTTGCCGGCCGGTGTGGCCGTGCGGTTCTAGGCGCTTCAGTCTGGAACCGCGTGACCGCTACGGTCGCAGGTTCGAATCCTGCCTCGGGCATGGATGTGTGTAATGTCCTTAGGTTAGTTAGGTTTAAGTAGTTCTAAGTTCTAGGGGACTGATGACCACAGATGTTAAGTCCCATAGTGCTCAGAGCCATTTGAACTGTGAGTGTTATTATGCCTTCTTTCCGTTTCATTCACGCTTGGAGCGCGGGAAGAATGTTTAAATGCCTCTGTGCGCCCTGAAATTAATCTAATGTTTGAGATGTTTATATTTTCCCACCTCCGCGTTGCAAATGTTTTGACTTTTGAGTGAAATGCCCAGTCGATGTGCTTTTTTTTTCACGTCAATTCTACCAACAGTAAGAGTTGTTTAGTTCTCGGGGTGTTGTAAAATTCCTGGATTCGTCTCCTCGCTGTGCAGCCTATGAAAAGGATTGCGGAAGACTCCCAAATAAATTCCAAAGTACAGTGCAGTTTTAACACCAATATATTTTCAGGACTCTGGTGTCCGAGGCTTGTGAACTGTACCGGTTACATCACATGTACCCAACGTGACATCAAACGACACAGAATTCACAACAATCAACAAACGAGTGAGCCTACAATACATTTGCTCGCAACCCTAGCCAAAAAAACGAGTGTCCCAAGGCGCCTGTGTGACCTCTATTTATACTTTTGTTAACAATTACCTACAATGAAAATTACAATTTTATGTAAAATCACAATTAAAAGTTAAACCGAATATGAGATACACATTGTTAAAGATTTACAATCTCAGTGCTGAGCAAGGTGAACCTATTTTCAACTTAGTTACGAGTTAATATAACATTTTCTGACTTATTATGTTACAGGTAACAACTACATTTCTAAATTTGTTTATAACAAATCAACTAGTGCCTGAATTCTAGTGCTAACGTATATCGAAGATCCAATTAACATGCTTTATTTATATGTTCTATTAAATTTGCTGTAGTAATTTTATAATGATAGGTTTACTGGTACACCTGACCATGTGTTACATTTCTTTCGATTAATTACAGTATTAATTTCACATTTATATTGTGTTTTTCACATAAGAACAATGTTAATCAGCAAAGCATCATTTTCGAATTATATGTATACTGAAATAGTGGTTATTTTTGTATGTAATTTGGAAACAGGTCGCTTTACAATCATGCAATTAGGACTGGTGTTTATCTTTAATGCTCTCCGAGGGGTTCTGATAGGGCAATGAGATACAGTAATATTTCATGTTGTCCTCACGATGTCTACGGGAGTGATACGCACGGGATTGTAGTATTTTTCTGCATTCCCGTAACACTACCTCCTCTGGACTTCACTGTTGTCACTAAACACGATGTCAGGTAACGCTCTCCAGGGATTCACCAAACACAAAGCCTTCCATCGTATTGCCGCTCTTAACACCACCTCAAGCTCCGCTAAGCACTGACTACAGAAACGCGTGGCTTATGAACAGCTGCCTGACCCTGATGCAACATTCTTTTTACCTCCCTACGCACAGTCAGTGTGCTAGCTCCAGTGATGAGTGATTCCTCTCACTGACTGCATGTGATTTTTAGCAACCACCCTCGGCAGTGCATGGTGGTCAGCGTCCATTACTACTTGAGGTCTGCTTGGTCTTGAAATAGTGGTGGTTTTTACTTGACGTTTCCACTTCACAGCTGCAGCACCAAAAGATGACCCGAGGAACTTTAGAAGAACTGACTTGTTCCCGTTCGATTTGTTACTCAGGTGACATCCAATTACCACCAACCTAGTAGATAGTGTCGGAAGTTCCATGCGGCTTTTCGTGGATGATGCTGTAGTATACAGAGAAGTTGCAGCATTAGAAAATTGTAGCGAAATGCAGGAAGATCTGCAGCGGATAGGCACTTGGTGCAGGGAGTGGCAACTGACCCTTAACATAGACAAATGTAATGTATTGCGAATACATAGAAAGAAGGATCCTTTATTGTATGATAACATGATAGCGGAACAAACACTGGTAGCAGTTACTTCTGTAAAATATCTGGGAGTATGCATGCGGAACGATTTGAAGTGGAATGATCATATAAAATTAATTGTTGGTAAGGCGGGTACCAGGTTGAGATTCATTGGGAGAGTGCTTAGAAAATGTAGTCCATCAACAAAGGAGGTGGCTTACAAAACACTCGTTCGACCTATACTTGAGTATTGCTCATCAGTGTGGGATCCGTACCAGATCGGTTTGTCGGAGGAGACAGAGAAGATCCAAAGAAGAGCGGCGCGTTTCGTCACAGGGTTATTTGGTAACCGTGATAGCGTTACGGAGATGTTTAATAAACTCAAGTGGCAGACTCTGCAAGAGAGGCGCTCTGCATCGCGGTGTAGCTTGCTCGCCAGGTTTCGAGAGGGTGCGTTTCTGGATGAGGTATCGAATATATTGCTTCCCCCTACTTATACCTCCCGAGGAGATCACGAATGTAAAATTAGAGAGATTCGAGCGCGCACGGAGGCTTTCAGACAGTCGTTCTTCCCGCGAACCATACGCTACTGGGACAGAAAAGGGAGGCAATGACAGTGGCACGTAAAGTGCCCTCCGCCACACACCGTTGGGTGGCTTGCGGAGTATAAATGTAGATGAATGTAGATGTAGAACGTCCGAACTCACTGATATCTCCTGAACGATCATTTCCGCTGGTACTTCTTCTGTACTGACTACACAATACTCTCTTGCCCCTTATACACCGAGGTGACACAGGATACCTCCAAATATCGTGTCGGACCTCCTTTTTCCCGCGTAGTGCAACAGCTCGACGTGACATGGACTCAACAACTCGTTGGAAGCCCCCTGCAGAAACAGTGAGCCACACTGCCTCTATAGCTGTCCATAACTGCGAAAGTGTTGTCGGTGCAGGATTTTGTGCAGGAACTAACCCTTTATTATCTCCCATAAATGTTCGATGCGGCTCATGTCGGGCAAACTGTATGGCCAAATCATTCGCTCGCGTTGTCCAGAATGTTCTTCAAACCAATCGCGAACGACTGTGGCCTGGTGATATGACACCGTTGTTTGGGAACATGGCTGCAAATGGTCTCCAAGTAGCCGAACATAATCATTTCCAGTCAATGATCCATTCAGTTGGACCAGAGGGCCCAGTCCATTCCACGTAAACACAGCCTACACAATTATGGAGCCACCACCATCTTGCACAGTGCCTTTTTGACAACAGGTCCATGGCGTCGTGCGATTATGGGCCACAATCGAACACTACCATCAACGCTCATCAATTGAAATCGGGACTCGTCTGACAGAATCACGGGTTTTCAGTTGTCTAGGGTCCAACCGACAGAAGCACGAATGCAGGAGAAGCGCTGCAGGTGATGTTATGCTGTTCCCAAAGGCACTAGCAAAAGCACTGGCTTTAGTCGTCAAATTTCGCCGCACTGCCCTAACGGATACATTTGTCGTACGTCCAACATTGATTTCTGCAGTTATTTCAGGCGGTGTTGCTTGTTTGTTAGCACTGACCACTCTACGCAAACACTGCTGCTCTCGGTCGTTAAGTGAAGGCCGCCGGCCAATGCGTTGTTCGTGATGAGGGGTAATACCTGAAACATAGTATTCTCGACACCCTCTTGACATCGTGGATCTCAATATACTGAATTCCCTAACGATTTACGAAATGGAATGTCCCATACGTTCAAAATCTGTTAATTTCCGTCGTGCGGCCATCATAACGTCCACTTCACATGGGTCACATGAGTACAAATGACATCTCCGGCAACGCACTGTCCCTTTATACCTTGCGTACGTGATACTACCGCCATGTGTACACGGGCACGTCGCTATCCTGCGTCTTTTGTCACCTCTATATATTCTGGTGTGTCCGCGTCTCGTGACATCTATTCTCAATTACGCATTACATAATTGAGCCTGGATACTTTTCATTAGACAGTATGTATCTCGCGAAAAGATCATGAATGTGAAATAGTAGAGATTCGAGCTCACGCGGAGTCTTACCAACAACCGGTCTTTTCGCTTACCATTCCGAATGAAACTGAAAAGGGGGGGGGGGGAAGATACAGTGGTATACAAAGTATACAAGGTGGTCCATTAATAGTGACCGGGCCAAATATCGCACCAAATAAGCATCAAGCGAAAAAACTACAAAGAACGAAACTCGTCTAGCTTGAAGGGGGTAACCAGATGGCGCTGCCATAGGTCAAACGGATATCAACTGCGTTTTTTTTTTAAATAGGAGCCCCCGTTCTTTATTACATATTCGTGTAGTACGTAAATAAATATGAATGTTTTAGTTGGACCAGTTTTTTCGCTCTGTGGTAGATGGCGCTGTAATAGTCACAAACGTTTAAGTACGAGGTATCATGTAACATTCCGCCAGTGCGGATGGTATTTGCTTCGTGATACATTACCCGTGTTAAAATGGACCGTTTACCAATTGCGGAAAAGGTCGATATCGTGTTGATGTATGGATATTGTGATCAAAATGCCCAACGGGCGTGTGCTATGTATGCTGCTCGGTGTCCAGGACGACATCATCCAAGTGTCCGGGCCGTTCGCCGGATAGTTACGTTATTTAAGGAAACGGAAAGTGTTCAGCCACATGTGAAACGTCAACGACGACCTGCAACAAATGATGATGCCCAAGTAGGTGTTTTAGCTGCTGTCGCGGCTAACCCGCACATCATTAGCAGACAAACTGCGCGAGAATCGGGAATCTGAAAAAGTCGGTGTTGAGAATGCTACATCAACATCGATTGCACCTGTACCATATTTCTATGCACCAGCAATTGCATTGCGACGACTATGAACATCGTGTACAGTTCTGCCTCTGAGCACAAGAGAAATTACGGGACGATGATAGATTTTTTTGCACGCATTCTATTGAGCGAGGAAACGTCATTCACCAACAGCGGTAACGTAAACCGGCATAATATACACTACTTGGCAACGCAAAATCCACGATGGCTGCGACAAGTGGAACATCAACGACCTTGGCGGGTTCATGTATGGCGCGGCATTATGGGAGGAAGGATAACTGGCCCCCATTTTATCGATGGCAATCTAAATGGTGCAATGTATGCTGATTTCCGACGTAATGTACTACCGATGTTACTACAAGATGTTTCACTGCATGACGAAATAGCAATGTACTTCCAACATGATGGCTGTCCGGCACATAGCTCGCGTGCGGTTGAAGCGCTACTGAATAGTATATTTCATGGCAGGTGGATTGGTCGTCGAAGCACCATACCATGGCCCGCATGTTCACCGATTCTGACGTCCCCGGATTTCTTTCTGTGGGGAAAGTTGAAGGATATTTGCTATCGTGATCCATCGACAACGCCTGATAACATGCGTCAGCGCATTGTCAATGTGTGTGCGAACATTACGGAAGGCGAACTACTCGCTGTTGAGAGGAATGTCGTTACGTGTATTGCCAAATGCATTGAGGTTGACGGACATCATTTTGAGCATTTATTGCATTAATGTGATATTCACAAGTAATCACGCTGTAACAGCATGCGTTCTCAGAAATGATAAGTTCACAAAGGTACATGTATCACATTGGAACAACCGAAATAAAATGTTCAAACGTACCTACGTTCTGTATTTTAATTTAAAAAAACCTATCTGTTACCAACTGTTCGTCTAAAATTGTGAGCCATGTGTTTGTCACTATTACAGCGCCGTCTATCACAAAGCGAAAAAAGTGGTCCAACAAAAACATTCATATTTCTTTACGAACACAAGAAAACGTAATAAAAAATGGGCGTTCCTATTTAAAAATCGCAGTTGATATCTGTTTCACCTATGGCATGCAATCTAGCGGGCCAACCATAGCGCCATCTGGTTTCCCCCTTCAAGCTAGACAAGTTTCGTTCTTTGCAGTTTTTTCGTTTGACGCTTATTTCGTATATGCAGATGTAGTTTTGTCTCCTTCCAATGGAAACTGCTCCTCGACTCCGATAGTTTGTTTGAAGCGAAGATTTTACCGAAGGGAAGCGCTCGCAATCTGAACGTCAAGCTTCAAAACTCAAAATATCAAATAGCTACAGCAACGTTCCTATCCGTTTGCGCTGGGTAGTATAGCACAGCCTACCACAGGGGAATCCCGCTGTTTACAAACCACCTCAGGTGTATTCAGAGTGGCAGGATTAACAAAATTTCCTAGCAACTTTGTGCAACAGAGAAGAGTATTCGGGATGTAGAAACAGGGAATTCACCAGAAACGACTTTCATGTTGCGGATAGAGGTCAGAACGGTCTTTATAAAGGCCATTTTCAGCTGCAGTCTTCTACGTGCTTTTCGGCTGCTCCATACAGATAGACTGATACTCGTATCAGAATGAAAAACACAGAAGTAGGATAAGGAAGAGAATGTGCTCCACAAGTCACTCGCGAACCTTTGCTGTAGAAACGAACCAAACAAATAAATAAATGACATTTACGTAGCTCATGAAGAAAAGTCTTCGTCAGGTATTGTTTGCTAGAATGTCCGTTACAGGTAATATTCCTGTTAAAATTGTTGAACAGGATGTAGCGCTCGTGGACGAAAATAGCCGATCTTTCTAGCCATGTTTCTTCTCTGGCGACGCAGCGAGACCAGATACACTTTCAGAAATAGCGGACAAACTTTTTATCGATAAGAATGTACTACTAGTCAATAAAACTACTTAGTTCTGTTTAATAGTTGTTAATGGGCGAAGAATGTGTTCCTACTGTTGTCGGGCATTCGTCACCACGGTACAGAAGGCATCATGTGTGGTGCTCTGGATATACCTGACAGAAGTAACATAGTTAAGTATCATACATCAACGTATTGGCTGGATACGGGCATACCAGTCATAGTGAGAGACATCTGAGAGGGGGGGGGGGGGGGTGGAACAGTGTGAGAGAGCTCAAAAATTGGAAAGCGATCTCTTGTCAAAGGTAGTGAGACAACTGCAATAAGGCCTGTAGGGTATACGCATTCTTCCCCAGCATCAAGGAGCGCTTGACAATAAAACATGTCAATCCCAGTTGGGGCATGATTCATTTATTACCTGGCTATGGGCCTATCGCAAGCATTTGCTGTATGTAAACCTCGCTCAAAAGGCTCAGTGCACCCATAAAAGTGAGGGGCACCAGAACACTTGGTTCTGTACTGTTACTGTTGCTCACAGGTACGACGACTTAAGCACTCACTCAGCGATATAACACAATCGCTTGGAAACCAGACTATGGACAGATCCCAAAGACTGTATCGGTAGAATATCTGGAGCGCTACATAAAGAATACATACAGCGCTGACAGCACAGGTGGCAAGGAGCAAAGTAATAGAGGTAGCAAAAAAAAAAAATGGTTCAAATGGCTCTGAGCACTATGGGACTTAACATCTGAGGTCATCTGTACCCTAGAACTTAGAACTACTCAAACCTAACTAACCTAAGGACATCACACACATCCATGCCTGAGGTAGGATTCGAACCTACGACCGTAGCGGTCGCGCGGTTCCAGACTAATAGAGGTAGCAGATCAGGCGGGAGTAAGACGGACCAACATAGAAAAAGAACTAAATTTATAGTCACCGGAGTCTCACGAAAATAAGTATACGTTAGACAGTAAAATTAGATTGTAAGGCAAATGTAGAAACGGAGGAGAGCAAATGCAAGCAGATGAAAAAACAGGAACTGACCTAGATGTAAAATCACAGCATCTGACGGCGAGAAGCTCTAAGAATTGCAGTCCTCACCATCAGATGATAAGTGTATATATATATATATAGAAAGGGTACAGTACCGCCTGACATTGAAAATAGGTACAACATACTTCATTATTTTTGTCAGAACAACACATTTTTTTTTGTAAAATAACTCAATTTCAATTAATACAGCGAAGCCGGATACCAGTGTGGGAAAGAATGACAATTTATTTATTTAATTGATCACATGTGCACTCCCACAAAGTAAATCCCTACATCCAGTTTGGTGAGATCTGTGAAATGAATGAATGTATGGTCGTCTGCTAACCGCAGATAGTGACTGTGAATATATGATCATCTTTGAGTCGATCCTTTGGCCACCTTTGGTGGGACCAAATAGATGAAATTTACCTGAGCTTTGAGCGCCTGAAATGTGGCTGACCAATACGGTAGCAAGGTGCTCCCCCACTTCGACAGAGGTGTGAGAGGACCTGGAGAACGGCCATGTTTCAGCACTCTGCCGCTGGATCTTGTGCTGTTAAGACCTTTTTTAGTTGTGCTCCGTAATGACAAAAGAGTGGAGACATGGTATGCATGTGGAATATTTAAGAGTAGTTTGAAATAATAATTTCTCTATTTCAGGAACTTTTGTGGGGAGAATTAAATGTCAGGCAGGTAATATTAATGGGATTGTAGTAATCTTCGGAAGTGACCAACGGTCACAATGAAAACACGTGTAGCAATAAGTTGAAATACTTCCGTGTGCTTAAGTTAAGCTGAATTACTAGCGTGTGTACAATAAGTTGAAATATTTAAGAAATAGCGTGTGTACCATAAGTTGAAATATTTAAGAAATGGCGTGTGCAGAACTTGAAATTAGAGACGAGTACTTCCACGTGGTGAGTACTGTGTAAGTCTCAATCTGTGTATGAGACAAAGGATAAAGAGAAGTACTCGTCCATGGTATCAGTTGAGGACCCGCGTGTGTGATGAATATGTTCTTAATATTACTTTGCGTGATATGAATCTGTGTGACGCTAGATTTAAACTCTGAGAGAGAAGCAAGGTGAGTCGGTCGTCTATCCAGCAACGCCACTTGGCTTGCATTGCACAGGAAGACGTGCAAATATCTCCAGAGTTCATAGTAGGAAAGTAGAATTACGAAGTGGGGCAGTGTCGTGTGGGATAAATATTAATTGAAGTGGGAAAGCTGAAAGTGATAGTGTTGTGACTATTTAGTGTTTTGTATTTCATATTGTAGTGTGATGTATGTCATGTAATTTGGGTATGTGTGGTTTGCATGGGAGAGTAGCAAGGTAGTTTCAGAGGTAGTGGGTATGCATGTTCCTTTTGTACTGCTCGGTCTGGTGGAAAGTCTCGTGATGATGATTGTGAGAGTCGAAGTGTGAGAAATAATAAAAGATCCACCATCCTATCCAGAAAGTGCATACTTACGAGACCATAATATAGAGATTCACCATTGTAAAGCCATGCCCAATGGGCGGAATTTCTAATGTGTTATTGTTGTAGGTTATAGAATTTGTGTGTTTAGGTTATAGAATTTATCGGAATAAATATGATAGTGAAAAGAAAAAGATTGGTGGACTTTTCCTTCGAATTGTATGTTGTCATGATGTCCCGAATTTATAATGTGTGCGCCATTCATATTCAGTGCGGTGGCCACGTGTTGATAAAAGCCGTTAAATAAAAGACAAAAAAAGAAAATGTGGTATTGCCAGTGCGTAGTGAACAGTCAGAGTCCTGTAAATCACTGATAGTCAGATGTGCGTTTCCGTTGCGTATTAGTCATATAGGAGGATAATTGGTAACTTAATTGTGAGTACGAGAGTTCATGTTACTCGATAAATAAGAATGAATCCACTCGCTTGGCAGACCACTCATCTTGCAGGCCTGACTGCTTGATGCCACAGTATGAGCAAGGCATGTGGGTGCCTCTCAATATATATATATATATATATATATATATATATATATATATATATATATATATATGCAGGGTGTTTAAAAAAGTTTCAGTTATTGTTACAAGAGGTAGTATATGTCAAAACTAGCAGGAAAGTTCACGTAACTGTTTGTCCGAAAACCAAAACCTGTCTCCCCCGACGGAGGTTAGAGTCCTCCCCCGGGCATGGATGTGTATGTTGTCCTTAGAGTAAGTTAGATTAAGTAGTGTGTAAGCTTACGGACCGATGACCTCAGTAGTTTGGTCCCGTAAGACCTTACCACAAATTTCCAGTTTTCCAAAACCTGTAGAGATATGAGCCATTTAACTTGTGACAAGTTAAGTGCCGTATTTGGTGGTGTAGGCCATAGCACTGTAGTGGCTCATTGCGCATATCGTGGCATGATATAAACAGTCGAGCAATGATGGATGTGTGACATCAGGATCACTGCAAATTATGAGCGGCAGATGTCGGTGAGACTCGTAGCGCCAATACACTTTGCTAAACAGATTAACAGGTGCTACGCCCCACTGATTTTAACCTGATGAATAACCACCGCTATTGGATTTATTTTTCACCAGTCTTCTGACTGGTTTGATGCGGTCCGACACGAATTCCTCTCCTGTGCCAACCCCTTCATCTCAGAGCAGCACTTGCAGCCTACCTGTTTGCTGGATGTATTCCAGTATAATTCCGTGACGTATTAGCAGATGTCCTACAATGCTGTCACTTCTTGTCAGTGTTTCCTGCATATTTCTTTCCTCTCCGATTCTGCGCCGAACCTCCACATTCCTTACCTTATCAGTTCACCTAATTTTCAACATTCGTATATAGCACCACATCTCAAATGCTTCGATTCTCTTCCGTTCCCATTTTCCCACAATCTATGTTTCACTGCCATACAACGTAGTGTTCCAAAAGTACATTCTCAGAAATTTATTCTTCAAATTAAGACCTGCGTTCGATACTAGAAGACTTCTCTTATTCAGGAATGCCCTTTTTGCCAGTGCTAGTCTGCTTTTGATGTTCTCCTTGTTCCGTCCGTCATTGGTTATTTTGCTGCCTAGGTGGCAGAATTCCTTAACTTCATCTAATTCGTGACGATCAATCCTGATATTAAGTTTCTCGCTGTTCTCATTTCCGCTACTTCTCATTACTTTCGTCTTTCTTCGATTTACTCCCAATCCATATTCTGTACTCATTAGACTCTTCATTCCATTCAGGAGGCCATGTAATTCTTCTTCACTTTCACTCAGGATAGCAATGCCATCAGCAAATCGTATCACTGATATCCTTTCACCTTGTAATTTAATTCCACTTCTGAAACTTTTATTTCCATCACTGCGTCTTCGATGTATACACTGAATAGAGGGTCAAAAGACTATATCCTTGTCTTATATCCTTTTCAATCCGAGTACTTCGTTCATGGTCTTCCACTCTTGGTATTTCCTCTTGGCTCTTGTACATCTTGTATATTACACGTCTCTCCCTGCGGCTTACCCCTTTTTCCTCAGAATTTCGAACATCTTGCACCACTTAACATTGTCGAATGCTTTTTCGAGGTCGACAAATTCTATGAACGTGTTTTGATTTTTCTTTATTCTTGCTTTCATTATCAACCGCAACGTCATAATTGCATCTTTGGTGCCTTTACTTTTCCTAAGCCAAACTGATCGTCACCTAACACATTCTCAATTTTCTTATCCATTCTTCATTATATTATTCTTGTCAGCAACTTGGATGTATGAGCCGTTAAACTGGTTGTGCGATAATTCTCTCAGTTGTCAGTTCTTGCAGTCTTTGGAATTGTGTGTATGATATTTTTCAGAAAGTCAAATGCTATATCGCCAGACTCATACATTCTACACACAAACGTGAATAGTCCTTTTGTTGCCACTTCTACCAATGATTCTGAAATACTGATAGAATGTTATCTGTTCCTTTTACCTTATTTTATATTAAGTCTTCCAAAGCTCGTTTAAATTCTGATCCCCTACCTCTCCTAAATCGACTCCTGTTTCTTCTGCTATCACATCAGACAAAACTTCCCCCTCACAGAGGCCTTCAATGTACTCCAGCCACCTATCCGCTCTCTCCTCTGCATCTGATACTGGAGTTCCCGTTGCATTCTTAATGTTACCACCCTTCATTTTAATTTCACCGAAAATTGTTTTGACTTTCCTATATGCTGTCAGTCCTTCCGACAATCATTTCTTTTTCGATTTCTTCGCATTTTTCATGCAGCCATTTCGTCCTAGTTTCCTTGCACTTTCTATTTATTTCATGGCTCAGCGACTTGTATTTCTGTATTCCAGAATTTCCCTAAACTTTTTTGTACTTCCTTCTTTCATCAATAAATTGAAGTATTTCTTCTATTACCCACGGTTTCTTCTCAGTTACCTTTTTTGTACCAATGTTTTCCTTTCCAACTCCTGTGATTGCCCTTTCTAGAGATGTCCATTCCTCTTCAACTGTACTGCCTACTGAGCTATTCCTATTGTAGTATCTAGAGCCTTAGAGAACATCAATCGTATCTCTTCATTCCTTAGTACTGCCGTATCCCACTTCTCTGCATATTGACTCCTTCGTACTAATCTCTTGAACTTCAGCCTACTCTTCATCACCACTACATTGTGATCTGAGTCTGTGTCTGCTCCTGCATACGCCTTACAATCCAGTATCCGGTTTCTGAATCTCTGTCTGACCATGATTTAATCTAACTGAAATCCTCCCATATCAACCGGCCTTTTCTAAGTATATCTTCCCTCTTGTGATTCTTGAACAGAGTTCTTCCTATTGCTGGCTGAAATTTATTAGAGAACTCAATTAGTTTTTCTCCTCTCTCCTTCCTTGCCCCTAGCCCATATTTTCCCGTAACCATTTCTTCTACTCCTTCCCCTACAACCGCATTCCAGTCCCCCATGACTATTAGATTTTCGTCTCCCTGTTCGTACTGTATTACCCTTTCAATATCCTCATATACATTCTCTATCTCTTCATCTTCACCTTGCGACGTCGGCACGTATACATGAACTATCGTTGTCGGTGTTGGTTTGCTGTCGATTCTGATAAGAACGACCCTGTCACTAAACTGTTCACAGAACAGCAGAGCAGCAGAAAAAAATGGTTCAAATGGCTCTGAGCACTATGGGACTCAACTTCTGAGGTCATTAGTCCCCTAGAACTTAGAACTAGTTAAACCTAACTAACCTAAGGACATCACAAACATCCATGCCCGAGGCAGGATTCGAACCTGCGACCGTAGCGGTCTTGCGGTTCCAGACTGCAGCGCCTTTAACCGCACGGCCACTTCGACCGCCAGAGCAGCAGAAAATGGTGTAACAGGAGTAGGATTCGTTATGAATAGGAAGGTAGGGCATAACGAATCCTACTCCTGTTACACCATTTTCTGCTGCTGTTGATATTACCCTGTACTCATCTGACCAGAAACCCTTGTCTTCTTTCCAATTCAATTCACTGACCCCTACTATATCTAAATTGAGCCTTTTCATTTTCCTTTTCAAATTTCTAGTTTCCCTACCACGTTCAAGCTTCTGACATTCCACGCCCCGACTCGTAGAACGTTATCCTTTCGTTGATTATTCAATCTTTTTCTCATGGTAACCTCCCCCTTGGCATTCCCCTCCCGGAGATCCGAATGGGGGACTATTCCGGAAACTTTTGCCAATGTAGAGATCATCTTGACACTTCTTCAATTACATGCCACATGTCCTGTGGATACCAATTACGTGTCTTTAATGCAGTGGTTTCCATTGCCTTCTGCATCCTCATACCGTTGATCATTGCTGATTCTTCCGCCTTTAGGGGCAGTTTCCCACCACTGGGACAAGAGAGTGCCCTCTTTGACAAGGCCGTTAGCAGAATGGGGTGACTTCTAACTGAAAAGTTCACAGTAATACACTCTCTGCCCTACCTTCCTATTCATAACGAATCCTACTCCCGCTATACCATTTTCTGCTGCTGTTGATATTACCCCATACTCGTCTGACCAGAAATCCTTGTCTTCTTTCCATTTCATTTCACTGACTACCGCTTTATCTAGATTGAGCCTTCACACTTCTCTTTTTAGATTTTCTAGTTTCCCTAGCACGTTCAGTCTTCTGACAGGCTGCCTCGTAGCAGAGGGGAAATATACTCCGCGCCAGCACCGCCGCCGGTTGGGTGCCGGCCGGGCAACAGAATATGATGAATGAGTTAGCAGATCACTTTATCTTTCAACATAGTTTTTGCTATTCTCTGGTTGATTTTAGCAAACAAAAAATTCAAGCACTGGAATCGCATGTGCGTAACAACGTTACTAGTTCAAAATGGTTCAAATGGCTCTGAGCACTATGGGACTCAACTGCTGAGGTCATTAGTCCCCTAGAACTTAGAACTATTTAAACCTAACTAACCTAAGGACATCACAAACATCCATGCCCGAGGCAGGATTCGAACCTGCGACCGTAGCGGTCTTGCGGTTCCAGACTGCAGCGCCTTTAACCGCACGGCCACTTCGGCCGGCCGTTACTGTAGTCAATAGTATTCCATGGAAGAAAGGGCAGAAAAGCCCCTAAAATCTGTAGAGGGCCTACCACCATGTACAGAATTGGACAGTCACCAAACTGTGATCTAACCATTGCAGAAAGAAAAGTCATGACGACCATAAGCAACGAACATTTCAAAACTGAGAAGACGAAATTAGCACATGTTGCATTTCTTGAAGACAATAACCTTAATGGCGAGAAAGTAGGGAAAGGCAGACTAATAGTTCTCCAAAGCAGTGAGCCTTGTTGCTGCATCTTTAATTGTACATTGCTTAGTATAACATCGACAGACCAACATTATTTAGTACAAGAGTATTTTCCCGTGATATGGTAACACACAATGCTAACGGGTTTAATACACGCATTCTTAAGTTTTCCAGAGTGGAATGACTTTAGTATCAGATTTAGGTTAGAGTAGCATATATCTTCTGCCACATTGGCAGTAAGCATATGCTTGGAGGTAGTTATTTTAGAAACAAAACACTTCTTCCTGAAGACGGAATCGAATTGTAGTTCAGAACTTCTAGGTGGTATGTGGATGGGATTAACCTGGTACAAACCCAAGTCGAACATCAGCATATGAAACTCTTCGGCTGGTTTCCCATCTATGCATTACAAATGACACATGAAAGGGAAGCAGTGGTTGGGAAGGGAGTAAGACTGGGTTGTAGCCTCTCCCCGATGTTGTTCAATCTGTATATTGAGCAAGCAGTAAAGGAAACAAAAGAAAAATTCGGAGTAGGTATTAAAATTCATGGAGAAGAAATAAAAACTTTGAGGTTCGCCAATGACATTGTAATTCTGTCAGAGACAGCAAAGGACTTGGAAGAGCAGTTGAATAGAATTGACAGTGTCTTGAAAGGAGGATATAAGATGAACATCAACAAAAGCAAGACGAGGATAATGGAATGTAGTCGAATTAAGTCGGGTGATGCTGAGGGAATTAGATTAGGAAATGAGGCACTTAAAGTAGTAAAGGAGTTTTACTATTTGGGGAGCAAAATAACTGATGATGGTCGAAGTAGAGAGGATATAAAATGTAGGCTGGCAATGGCAAGGAAAGCGTTTCTGAAGAAGAGAAATTTGTTAACATCCAGTATTGATTTAAGTGTCAGGAAGTCATTTCTGAAAGTATTCGTATGGAGTGTAGCCATGTATGGAAGTGAAACATGGACGATAAATAGTTTGGACAAGAAGAGAATAGAAGCATTCGAAATGTGGTGCTACAGAAGAATGCTGAAGATTAGATGGGTAGATCACATAATTAATGAGGAAGTAGTGAATAGGATTGGGGAGAAGAGAAGTTTGTGGCACAACTTGACCAAAAGAAGGGATCGGTTGGTAGGACATGTTCTGAGGCATCAAGGGATCACCAATTTAGTATTGGAGGGCAGCGTGGAGGATAAAAATCGTAGAGGGAGACCAAGAGATGAATACACTAAGCAGATTCAGAAGGATGTAGGTTGCAGTAGGTACTGGGAGATGAAAAAGCTTGCACAGGATAGAGTAGCATGGAGAGCTGCATCAAACCAGTCTCAGGACTGAAGACCACAACAACAACAACAATGCTGTTTAAGGATTTCATCTAGCATTATCTCGGAACCTGATCACATTGCAGCATTACCATTCCGTTAGATAGAAAGCTATCTCGAACCCCAGCACCTGTGCATCAGTATCACAAAGGGGAAAAAATAAACCGCCCCCTTTGTAGCATCTACCACAGGAGTTGCACTGACTAAACAACTGCTTTACATTGGATCTTCTATTAATCCAATCTGAAAAGTGTATCAGACTGATAAGCAATATTCGAAAAATCGGTCGTATAAGTGTTCTGTAACCCGCTTCTTTTGTGAATGTGTTACATTTCCTTTATGTTACTGTTGCTGTTGCCACCGATAGCGTAATTGTACAGTACAGGATTTCTTCTCGTACGTATGCCCAGTATGTTTTATTTATTCACGTCCAGTCCCTGCACCAATTGGCGATCCTCTTCAGATCTTTGTACACAGTATAGTCGATTTAGATAGCAGTTTCTTTAAATTTACCCAACAGCGTTTCGGGAGAAATATGTCGTCCTTTCTCCGAGCTTTCCTGTTACAGTTTTTCGAATGGAGTATACCAGCTTCATAGATCTTCCAACACTATTGAATAGATCATTTATATTGATGCGGCTGCTTCACAGCGTCACGTATTATCTACTTACTGACTTGTACATTGTTAAGGTTAAGGCTATTGGAGGCCAAAGAGGCATTCCAAGATAGGAAATCAGAGACACAATTCAGAGAGAACGCAAAAGTGTTAATGTTTAGATTGCCAGAGGTAAACAGTAGCGGTGCAAGCCTGTCAACGTCAGCTGTTCCAGTGTAGGAGCTTCACTTCAGAGAAATAACTGTTAACTTCATACGCCGGCCAGAAACTGTTGAAAGGTGTCGCATCAGAAGATGGTCTCAAACAGACACATCTTAGCGTAGGCAACAATCTTGATACTTGCTTCTGAGAACAGCAACATTCCTGGATTCGTACAGATTAGAGTGAGCTGGAAAATGAGTAGAGGTGCTCGGATAGCGGTCCCCACTCACGAGAGTCCTCACAGTGGGGCAAAATGATGTAGAACAGTGTTGTTGCTAGCCATAATAAGATGGGCAGTGACGTTTAGCTTTCAGCTAAATGGTATTGCTAAGAAACTCGGAGTTCGTTAGTGTAAAAGCCAGGAGCATCACTATCTACGTAGCAGAAGGAGGTGTATAGGTACATAAGGAAAATCGCAAACAAGCTATGACAAAAATTTAAAACCAATGATAATAATTATTAGCGCGGCCGCTGTAAGCGTCGATAAAGATATATTTTGCTACGCCGGAAGGCGAATAACAAATGATAAGAAAAACTGCTTTCAATTTTTTTGTCAATCATTAGAGTGTAACTGCCTTTAGTTCTTGAGTGGAAAAGACGTATTTTTTGTAAGATGTGTGTAGTAGCCATTTCATTCATTCATTTCATTGTTGCCCTTATGGACAGTGTTTGAACTCGAAAATCACATGATGACACAATTTTCACTTCTTTCCTTTCTTCCTCTTCTCTTCCCAAAATCTCTTCATCCTTTGGCTGTGCTCCTGTTTCCTTTGCTCTGTCCATAATGTTCCTTTCTTCTTTCTCTCCTTTACAATAAATTTTGCACTCCTAACTTTGTTTCTGAAGTATTTCCTGTCTCCTATCATTTGCCTGTTGATCCCTATCTGCCTTAAGTCTTCGTCTATTTCATGATACCAATTTGTTTTCTTGCTTGAGCTGTTTACTACATCAAAAATTTTCTTTGTAAGTCGGTTGTTGTCCATTCTCTGTATGTGCCCATAGAAAGTTAATCTGCGTTTTCTGATCGCGTCTGTTAGTCTGTCAGTGTGCTGGTACAGCTCTTTGGTAGGTCGCTTCATCCATATGCCATCTCTGTGAATTGGTCCAAATATATTTCTGAGAATTTTGCGTTCTATTTTTTCTGTGTCTAAATGCCTGATGCTCCAATTGTGGTTGTTTCTGACGCGTACAATGCTTCTGGTAATACAACTGTTTTGTAGTGCCTAAGTTTGGCCTGCCTCGATATGCTTTTCTTATTATAATGTGACCATGTGAGTTTGTATGCCTTCTGGAGTTTCTTCGTTCGTTCCATGTTAGCCGCCTTGTTTGATCCTCCCATTTGTATGTACTCCCCTAAATACTTAAATTTTTCGACTCTTTCTACGGATCCATATACCGTATGCATGGTGTGTACATTGTTGGTCTGTCGTTCCATATATTGTGTCTTCTCGTAAGATACCTGCAGACCTGTTTTGGCAGCTATTTCACGCAAGCATTCCAGTGCTTCCTTTGCCTCCTGTGTATTATTGCTGAGTATGGCTATATCATCTGCAAATGCCAGACATTTTATGATTGTTTTGGTTTCACGTGTTCTTCCCAGCTGTATTCCTTTAACTTGTTCCTCCCACTGCTTGATAATTTTGTCTAACACCATGTTGAACAGGATTGGTGAGAGCCCGTCTCCTTGTCGGACACCTGTGTGTATGTGGAAGGGTTCCGAAATTTCTCCCATGAACTTAATCTTGGAGGTAGTGTCTGTAAGCGTCTGTTGTATAAGTGCCCTGGTTTTTCTGTCGATACCATATTCTTCCAGTACGTCAAAGAGTGTCTGTCTGTCTATGGAATCATATGCTTTTTTAAAGTCCACAAAGGTAACTACAGTGTTTCTTGCCTGTCTGACTTTCAAAAGTGTTCTCAAGTTCCAGATCTGTTCGATGCATGATCTCCCTTTTCTGAAGCCTGCCTGGTATTCCCCAATTTGCAGATCTGCTTGTGGTTCTAGTCTGTTTAATAGCACCTTAGAGAAAATTTTGTATGTAACTGGTACTAGCGAAATGCCTCTGTAATTGTTTGGATCTGACTTATCACCCTTTTTATGTAACGGATGGATCAATGCACATTTCCATTCCTCTGGCACTTTCTCTGTGATCCAAATTTCGGAGATAATCTTATGGATTTTTTTGGTGATGTTTTCATCTTGGAGTTTCCAGATCTCGGCGATAATACCATCTTCTCCGGCAGCTCTGTTATTTTTCATTTGTTTTATGATTTCCTCTATCTCTTCTATTGTGGGTGGATCAGAATCGGCATTAGATGTGGTCTTTTGGAATGTTAATTTTCCTGTAGGTTTTTTGCAATTAAGAAGTTTATCAAAGTAATGTTTGAGAATTTTACAGTTTTCTTTTGTGTTTGTTTCCAGGGATCCATCTGTTCTTCGGAAGCAGAGGCTAGGGGGTTGATAGCCCTTAATATTTTCTTTGAAAGTTCTGTAAAAATTTCTTGTGTTATTTCTTTTGAAATCTTCCTCAATTTCTTTTAGTCTGTTATTGTCATATGCTCGTTTTTCCCTTCTGATTTCCTTCGATGCTAGTTTCTGAACTTCGTGAAATTCTTTCCATGTTTCTGAATTTCTGTAGCTACTGAACTTGTCCCATGCTTGCTTTCTTCTCTCAATGGCTTTATCACATTTTGCGTTCCACCACCTATGTTTGCGTTTTCTAGGTGGTTGTCCCCAGCACATAGTCTTCTGAACCGCCTTCGCCAGATCTGTCCATGTGTCTATTGAGTGCCTATTAATTTCTTCAACTATTTTATCCCTGTTTATCTTCAAGTATTCCGGATCAGGTTTGACTATTTTGTTTTGCGCTGTCTGTTTCAGTCTTGGGATTGGCCTAATCTTAACTTGTAGCAAATAATGATCAGACTCGAAGACTCCTTTACGTGTTCTGACATTTAGAATTTCCCGCGAATTTTTCTTGGATATGGCCACATGATCAATCTGAAATTCTCCCCACACTGTGTTGGGTGCTTTCCATGTTGTAAGTTTTCGTCTTGGTTTTTGAAATTGTGTTGACATGATTTTGAGGTTAAAGTTTTGACAATATTTTATGAGGTGTTCCCCATTTCTGTTCGTGCGAATATGTGCTGAGTACGGGCCTGTTATTTCTCTGAATTTTCTCTCCTTACCAAGCTGCGCATTGAAATCACCCATTACAATTTTCACATGTCTTTCTGGTACGTTGTTAGTTACTTCCTCCATGTCTTCCCAGAAGTCTTCAATTTCTTGTGGCTTCTTTCTGTTATGGTCATTTGTAGGTGCATGTGCGTTGATAATTGTGTATGCTTTATTACCTGATTTGAAGGACAGTGTCGAGATACGTTCTGATATTGAATTGAAGTCTATGATGTTATCCATGACTGATTTGTGTACTGCAAACCCTGTACCAAACAATAATGGTGTTCCTCTTCTGACAGCAGGTTTACCTTTGTAAATTCTGTAATGTTCTGTGTCGAAATGGTTTTCATCTACGAAGCGCGTCTCTTGGATGGCAAGAATTTTGATGTGAAATTTGTGTTTCTGAATAATAATTATTATTGGAAGAAAACGAAGAAGCTATTCAGTTATCTTCCACGTAATACGTAAATGTCATGTCACGAGTGCAGCCTGTATATATATATATATATATATATATATATATATATATATATATATATATATATATATATGGAATAAGTCCGATAAACGAAAATTACATTACCTACACGGTCAAGAAGAATAAGTTTTGCGGTGCCGGACAAAGAAGCACCTAACAGGAGTGTGTAGATCCCTACTACTTGGAAGTAAGTTAAAACGGACTCAAAGAAGAGAAACTATAAAAATCCAAAATTTGAGCATTAATTGAAAATAATTGATTTCTATTAATCTCTATATTTATTTATGTACCCTTTACATATATATTTGCACAGAGGGAAAGGAACTGAACGTGGGGTCGCTCGTCGCTAGTCCCGGGTAAGCTCAGACAAGTCTATTTTTCTCACTTGCAATGCTGCTCTCAGTATTTCTACTTTACATTGCTACTAGTGACTGCTACTTCAAACACTGACTTCTGTTGTGCAGCCAGTAGCAACCTTTGCTTTTGTAGTGCTTAGAATTAGCCTCCAATGTATTAGTTAGACTGAAGGAAGTAAATAAGTTTATTCAGACCCTTGAATCTCCTGAGTCTCCTGCAAGCATCCTATGGCGTCCGAAAATCCACACTTCTCTTAGGTGCCCTGCGACAGTATTTGGCGCTGATCGAAGCAGTCAAACTGCTATTACTAGAGGTCTGTCTTTTTGCATTTGCTCCTAGGCACTCGCGAATGCACACTTACCTGTAACCCCCATTTTCCCTTTACATATGCTAGGACTCGACATAAGTAAATAATTTCTGGTACTAGGTATAGGGTTCCTTAATTATTTTTTAGACAAACAGGCACTTTGCACCTATCAGGCCCTCGTCCTGACTTGGCTGACAGCTTTGAGACTTTTATAAGAAGCAGCACTTACACTCCAGTGAGAACATATGGAGTGAGAAGAGAAGAAGAAACAAGTAGACATCCGGAGATTGGCATCGGACGACAGAAGACGTGGCCAGGTTAGCCTGCCTTCGAGACCGACGATAATGCAGGGGAACGCAGAAAAGGCCGAACGGAGCAGAAATGGTGGTCCTGAGAGGACCATCAGGGCAACAACCAGCAGCATCAGCGCGGTCCAGAAGCGAAGGCCTTAACAGTGGCCAGGTAGGCAGCAAGCAGTGGGCAACGGCCCAACACACATAGCTGAAAGAAGTGTGACACGGTATGCATCACACAGTCGTGCCATGCCTAGCTCAGCACAGCCCAGCACAGCTCATTCAGCGACGGTGTTATCTCACCTTACCTCTGAATAACTTGCCAGCAAATAAAGTAAGTCATGTTCTCGCCTATCAACACAGTTGCCGATAGTGGAGCAGTATCTAACATTACCATTAATGATGCCATTAAACTCATTCCCCAGGCTTTCGATGGTACGAAATCTGCATTAAATGAATGTATAAATAAAGAGGACCGTTTTTGAACTATTGCGAGGTGCCGGGGCTAGCAGTGTATTTAACACTAAATTCTTCTAGAATCTTCATATGGAAATGATGCTCTAAGCCCCCCCCCCCCCTTTTCTAACTCCGACTTTTGCTGTTGCACATAGATTAAGAAGAAACGCGAACTGACTGTAATCGACCCTGCAAGTGGAGTAGAAAAAAGTTTGGCACCTACAATAATTAAATTTGATAGAAATTAATTAGATAAAGGAAAGTTTCATTAACGTAGTGAGAAATGAAAGGGTTGCTCTACCGATTAACAGAATGAAAAGTCTGTCCAAAATAACAATTTGATTTATTATGACTAAATTCAAAATAGTAAACAAAAAACATGAAACATTTACAATACATCAAAATTGGATACTCAAATAAATGCTGTGAAGGTGAGGTTGTCCATAAACTAGATTGTGACATTTATGCCCAAGTGGTACGTGGAGCCAATTCCTTGCAACTCAAATCTTAAGACATACACCGAGCCAACCCAACATTAATTGCTGATACAGTAGTGAGAACTCAGGCAATGAACATCCAAGACAGAACCTCGTAAGAAAAGACGGGAACAGGCGCGCTCTGCTGAGCTCTGATTATCACAGAGCAAATTCCCTAATCTGCCGGTGCTGCGGACATACATTACCAAGCTGTCTTCTTAACTGAAAGGACACGATCTGGCGTACCAGAAGCGATGGCTGGTTGCTTCGACGTCCCATCGTGCTGATGATAATGTCGCGAATATAGCCCGAAACAAATTGTCCTGGTCTGGTTGTTCCAGACTAAAGACTTCCTATCAATACAAATGCGCCTCTGACGGAGACGAAGAAGGCTCGCCACACAATCACTGACGGTACAGTGATTGATTTTAACAAGCGAAGTCACACAGTAACTCAGATACAGTAAACTTTAGCCAAAACTGCTCAAGGCGGACAACTGAGGCCGCTTGTGCACAGAACGCTCAATTGCCAACTGTACTCGGAAAGTTACATTGAAGTCAAAACTTCAGCAACTTCGTCAAACAGTTACAATTAAATGAAAGTATATTAGACAGCCAACGGAAGGCAGAGTGTCCAGAGCAGCGAGAGCTCAGTCTTGTAACCTACCTCGACTAAAAGGCGAGAGACGACTACCTCAAGAGCACCCGTACAAACCGAACACAGAACATTCGCGCCCCCACGACAGTGGTCGTGGTTAAAACGTTCCAATCAGCAACCCGAAAAACCGGCGGAAAATTCCACTCTATTGCCGAAGCACTACCATTCCACCAATGGGGATTCTTGGCGCCAATTTCTGCTCCGATTTTGCTACGTCACGGAGCTATGCCCTGAGCAAGCAAATCACAGTTACGATTTTGCAGAAAACGCGGGAATTTGCCCGCTATGACTGCCTGGGAACACAAGTCATTCACACGCCTCGCTGGCAGCCCGCCAGAAAGTGTTTTCACTAAGTTTCTGCGAAGTAACGGAATCTCTAGCCCAGCCGCTCCTTCAGGCCCCTGTGGGCGTGTCGCTCCCGCTCTTATGACAATGTCGGCGTCTGGAAAGCATCCACTCGACTCCCTCACACCCGTCGGCTTAACCCTTTCAAGCTCAGCAGGACCCACCTGTCACTGGACCACCCGGATGACGAGAGACGCTGTGTGGGAAGTCTGCGTGTGAAGGAATAGCAACTTTTCACCGCATACAATTAGTGAGGAAAATCGAATTACTCAGAGTAAGATAGAAATATGAGAGGGGGCTCATCGCACCTCTCACTATTTCATGAAGCGGATCAACCCATACTATTAAAATTTGTAAAGCCGGTTTTCAGAGTCCTGCACAGGTTAAATGCTCATGCATGAATTATCCTCTACATGGGAAGAGCTAAGAAATATTTTCAGTCAATAAAATTCTTATGCGTTTGGGACTTCATTGTCGACTGCAAAATTGCGATGTTTCGGCGACTATTGCAAGACACCTTCCTCAGGCTGTCTTGCTAACTACTGAACGGGGGCTGGTTTGTTTACTTATATATTATGGAGGAGGACTATCGTCGAATATGAGGGTGAGGAGGAAGGATGTTAGGTGTTCTTTTATTGGTCTTTGCATTTCGCGTTGTCATTGGTGGAAATGTTTTCCATTGCAGTTACGTTTATTGCTTGTCATTGATGGAAATCGACGAATAGGAAATTGAGCGGTGACTGCAGCGGAGCGTTGTTTACTATCTGCCTGGTATCGGCTAGGGCGCGTCAGCGCTCTGTGTACCCTCCGCCGCTGTGGCCTGCCGCGCGCCTGTTGCTTTGCGAGAGCTGTCCCCTCGCAGAGCTGTCACTGGTGGCAGCCAAGACGCTGGGAGTCGGTACCCGTCTTTTCTACTCATGTTGTGGGGTCGCTTCGCTACTTCTATAGCCTCTCTGATCTTCCTCCTCAAGCTAAACGGCTGTTTCGCCGGTACGCGGGCCTCTCGAAATTCAATCTTCATCCTGCACTGTTCCCCGTGTTCTGCCACCGCCGATTAGTTGTATTGTTTGAGACGGGTATATCTCTCGTGTTCAGCTAACCGAGTGCTTATTGGACGCCCAGTCTCGCATACATACACCAGTCCACATTCGGAGCCGATTTCATAAACTCCGGCGGTATGAAACTTGACAATTGTATCTTTCGTCGAACCCCGAACGGCTTTAATTTTGTTGCTGCTACGAAAAATCGGCTTAATACCTGTCCCACGGAGAATTTTGCCCAGACGTTCAGTGAACCCTCGCACGTATGGTAGAAGGATTGTGTTCCCTGTTCGTTCCGCATTTCGCTATTACCCTCCTCCTTTGGCGCCATAGATTTATGTATCATCCTCATGTAGCCATTAGCTCCAAGAAATGGACCTGGAGTTTCTGTAGTTCAGCTTTGAGATTGTGTTCATCGTTGACCCTGTAGGCTCTTTTAGTTCAAGTTTGAAGGGCCGATTTCTTTTGCGTAGGATGGTGGTGGGAGGATGCATGCAGGTACCTGGCCCTGTTGATGGGCTTTCTATAAACTCTGTGTCCATGCTTCCCATCAGGCTTCGGTAAACTTCTACGTCAAGAAAAGGCAATACCCCGTACTTTTCTATCTCCATGGTGAAGCGAATTTTGCTGTGCTGCTGATGAAATGGTGGAAGTTCTGAAGGTCTTCTTCTCCGTGTGGCCAGATGACAAAGGTATCGTCAACATATCTGGGCGTAGTGGTGCAGACTTAAGTGCTCTTTCTTTGAACGCTTGCATAAAAATGTCTGCTGCAACAGACGATAGAGAGGAACCCGTAACTACACTGTCCGTCTGCTAACAGAAATCCCTTTTCCTCCTGAAATAGGTGGTCGTCAAACAGTGGCGCACTAGCTCGCTGATATCAGGTGCCATGCGTTTCTAAAAGATGTTCATGGTGGCCGTTACTGGTACATTCGTGAATAAAAACTTCACGTCGAAACTGACCATCAGAGTTAGCAATACACCATCAGCAGTTATCCATACACCCTGAGGAAGCCGTCTTGCAATAGTCGCCGAAACGTCGGAATTTTATAGTTGACAATGCGGTCGGTATCGTGTTGATGTATGGCTATTGTGATCAAAATGCCGAACGGGCGTGTGCTATGTATGCTGCTCGGTATCCTGGAAGAGGTACTGGCGGAATTAAGGCTGTGAGGACGGGGCGTGAGTCGTGCTTGGGTAGCTCAGTTGGTAGAGCATTTGCCCGCGAAAGGCAAAGGTCCCGAGTTCGAGTCTCGGTCCGGCACACAGTTTTAATCTGCCAGGAAGTTTCATCATCCAAGTGTCCGGACCGTTCGCCGGATAGTTACGTTATTTAAGGAAACAGGACGTGCTCAGCCACATGTGAAACGTCAACCACGACCTGCAACAAATGATGATACCCAAGTAGGTGTTTTAGCTGCTGTCGCGGCTAATCCGAACATCAGTAGCAGTCAAATTGTGCGAGAATCGGGAATCCCAAAAACGTCGGTGTAGAGAATGCTACATCAACCGTACCATATTTCTGTGCACCAGCAATTGCATGGCGACGACTTTGAACGTCGTGTACAGTTCTGCCACTGGGCACAAGAGAAATTACGGGACGATGACCGATTTTTTGCACGCGTTCTATTTAGTGACGAAGCGTCATTCAGCAGCAGCGGTAACGTAAACCGGCATAATATCCACTATTGGGCAACGGAAAATCCACGATGGCTTCGACAAGTGAAACATCAGCGACCTTGGCGGTTAATGTATGGTGTGGCATTATGGGAGGAAGGATGGCAATCTAAATGGTGCAATATATGCTGATTTCCTACGTAATGTTCTACCTATGTTACACAAGGTGTTTTAGTGCATGACAGAATGGCGATGTACTTCCAACATGATGGATGTCCGGCACATAACTTGAGTGCGGTTGAAGCGGTATTGAATAGCATATTTCATGATAGGTGGATTGGTCGTCGAAGCACCATACCATGGCCCACACGTTCACCGGATCTGACGTCCCCGGATTTCTTTCTTGGGGAAAGTTAAAGGATATTTGCTATCGTGATCCACCGACAACGCCTGACAACATGCGTCAGCGCATTATCAATGCATGTGCGAACATTACGGAAGGCGAACTACTCGCTGTTGAGAGGAATGTCGTTACACGTATTGCCAAATACATTGAGGCTGCATTGGAGTCATTTTGAGCATTTATTGCATTAATGTGGTATTAACAGGTAATCACGCTGTAACAGCATGCGTTCTCAGAAATGATACGTTCAGAAAGGTACATGTATCACATTGGAACAACCCGAAATAAAATGTTCAAACGTACCTACGTTGTGTATTTTAATTTAATAAACCTACCTGTTACCAACTGTTCGTCTAAAATTGTGAGCCATATGTTTGTGACTGTTACAGCGCCATCTATCACAAAGCGAAAAAAGTGTTCCAACTAAAACATTCATATTTCTTTATCTACTACACGAATATGTAATAAAAATGGGGGTTCATATTTTAAAAAAACGCAGTTGATATCCGTTTTACCTATGGCAGCGCCATCTAGCGGGCCAACCACAGCGTCATCTGGTTTCCCCCTTCAAGCTAGACGAGTTTTGTTCTTTGTAGTTTTTTTCGTTCGATGCTTATTTCGTGTGATATTTGACCCGGTCACTATCAATGGACCACTCTGATACGAAAAGCAAATGGACAACCATAAACACACCAGAGTGTGAACACATATAACTGCAGCTCTATTTCCAAAAGTGAGGTGAAGTGCAAGTAACAGTAATGCAAGTGCAAATGCACAACAAAGTTTCTTTCGACTTCAACCTCGTTGTGTCGGCTACTGTGCGAGTGAGCATGGACACAAACTAGCAAGGAGAGAATCTGCGGCGGGCGATGGCAGGAATCCAAAATGATCTGCAAGATTAATTGAACACTTAATTTATAAAAAGACAAGAAACACAACTTAACTTGCTTCCAAGTGCTAACACATGCAATACTTTTCGCTGTTACTACTTGCACAACGCAGACTAAGTATCAGCTTTCTATTACCTAGTACTGATACTCTCGAAGTGTGCGACCAAACTGGACCCACCAGCTTTGGGCGGTCAGTTAAATCTGTGTTCACAGGACGCACTGAACTCGATCTTCCTGGAGGTGTGGCGCTGTCCGCTCTTTCAATTGGCGTGCGGGTCAGCGCCTTCTTGATGCATTCACAGCGCTGTGCTGGTCGGTGTGCAGTCAATGCTTTAGGACTGCACAAAACTCAACTAACAAAAAAATAAAAGGCAATGGTTTGCAAAATATCTGAACAAGAGTTCGCCAACTTTATAAATGTAACGTCTCTTAGCAATAGACATATTATATGTGGTAAAAAAAACAAAAAGAGAAAAGAATAATTTAACTGGATGATTGTAATTGCGTGGACAACGATTGTGTGAGCTTTATGTAGTAAAGAGAAAGCATTATGTGTCATGTTTTGTTATTGTATAGAATTATGTACTGATTTTTTCAAAAAATAATATCTGTGTCGACGAGTACTGAAACCGCCACAGACGATACTTATTAAATATCAAACAAAGATGAGAATATGAGACTAGTATAAATAGTAATGACCGAACATTAATTTCTCTGTCGTCTTCTTGGAGTTACGTGAGTAGGAAGAGCCTGTGACGTTATATTGTACGCTTGCGTAGCATTCTTTTGTCAAGATTGAGAGAAGGACGCCATTAGACACTGATTTGTAAAGGTGTGTAATAATTTAATCTGTTTAAATGTTTTGAATAGAGTTACTTAGTGAAAACTTGTATTATGATTTCTAATAAGCTTGCCTGGTATTTTATCCCATCCCTTTAAGAATTTTCATTTATTTAAATATTATTCGTGGTGCAGAGCTGCGCTACGAACGAAAGAGCCGCTGCCGCGGCGCATTCAAACTGCATTAAACGAAACCAATCACACCGCAAAGAAGCGGGCAGGTAATAGTGAACAAAAATTATTTCTTTCAGTTTTCGGAATTGCAGAGCAGATTTTATGGTGTGTTTTACAGGTTGACGCGGGCTGCTGATAATATGTTCTTAACAGTGCAAAAAGATAATTTACCTTCATAACATAAAAGAAATCTTGCTGTGCGTAGTTCTGGTCTGGCAAACCTTATAGTAAAAACATCTTTCTCTATGATAATAGTCTCATGTTCTCGTGTTAGTCGTGGTACTTATTGGTGTCTTACTGTTAACAAAAATCCACTGCAAAATTTTGATGTTGAACAATCATTGCGTACTGTAACATCAGTATTGATTGGTAACAAAATAATTTTCATTAACCTTTTCAATAACTGTAAAGTAAGGAAGATTTGTTGAACTTAATGGCGATTTACAGTAACGAAAAAATGTTCCTTTAATAGAAAGCCAAATCCAGAATAATAAGAACATAATATATTTTGTTTTCTTGAAAATTAATGATCCAAAGAAAGTCACAGCACAGTATCACTTAAAGGTATTTCGGGGCTCTTTTCTTAGCAACATATTTTATCTCATATATTAGTTGTTACGCGAGTAATAATAAAACAAAACAAAGAGAGCCAGCGAAATAAAGAAATACTGTATTTCATTTACATCGACCAAAATCTACAAACATGTAAGCATATGTATCCACAGAATGACCACAGTACATCTACATCTACATCTACATCCATACTCCGCAAGCCACCTGACGGTGTGTGGCGGAGGGTACCCTGAGTACCACTACCTGTTCTCCCTTCTATTCCAGTCTCGTATTGTTCGTGGTAAGAAGGATTGTCGGTATGCTTCTGTGTGGGCTCTAATCTCTCTGATTTTATCCTCATGGTCTCTTCGCGAGATATACGTAGGAGGGAGCAACATACTGCTTGACTCTTCGGTGAAGGTATGTTCTCGAAACTTTAACAAAAGCCCGTACCGAGCTACTAAGCGTCTCTCCTGCAGAGTCTTCCACTGGAGTTTATCTATCATCTCCGTAACGCTTTCGCGATTACTAAATGATCCTGTAACGAAGCGCGCTGCTCTCCGTTGGATCTTCTCTATCTCTTCTATCAACCCTATCTGGTACGGATCCCACACTGCTGAGCAGTATTCAAGCAGTGGGCGAACAAGCGTACTGTAACTTACTTCGTTTGTGTTCGGATTGCATTTCCTTAGGATTCTTCCAATGAATCTCAGTCTGGCATCTGCTTTACCGACGATCAACTTTATATGATCATTCCATTTTAAATCACTCCTAATGCGTACTCCCAGATAATTTATGGAATTAACTGCTTCCAGTTGCTGACCTGCTATTTTGTAGCTAAACGATAAGGGATCTATCTTTCTATGTATTCGTAGCACATTACACTTGTCTACATTGAGATTCAATTGCCATTCCCTGCACCATGCGTCAATTCGCTGCAGATCCTCTCTCATTTCAGTACAATTTTCCATTGTTACAACCTCTCGATACACCATAGCATCATCTGCAAAAAGCCTCAGCGAATTTCCGATGTCATCCACAAGGTCATTTATGTATATTGTGAATAGCAACGGTCCTATGACACTGCCCTGCGGCACACCTGAAATCACTCTTACTTCGGAAGACTTCTCTCCATTGAGAATGACATGCTGCGTTCTGTTATCTAGGAACTCTTCAATCCAATAACACAATTGGTCTGATAGTCCGTATGCTCTTACTTTGTTCATTAAACGACTGTGAGGAACTGTATCGAACGCCTTGCGGAAGTCAAGAAACACGGCATCTACCTGTGAACCCGTGTCTATGGCCCTCTGAGTCTCGTGGACGAATAGCGCGAGCTGGGTTTCACACGACCGCCTTTTTCGAAACCCATGCTGATTCCTACAGAGTAGATTTCTAGTCTCCAGAAAAGTCATTATACTCGAACATAATACGTGTTCCAAAATTCTACAACTGATCGACGTTAGAGATATAGGTCTATAGTCCTGCACATCTGTTCGACGTCCCTTCTTGAAAACGGGGATGACCTGTGCCCTTTTCCAATCCTTTGGAACGCTACGCTCTTCTAGAGACCTACGGTACACCGCTACAAGAGGGGTGGGGGGGGGGGGGGCGGCAAGTTCCTTCGCGTACTCTGTGTAAAATCGAACTGGTATCCCATCAGGTCCAGCGGCCTTTCCTCTTTTGAGCGATTTTAATTGTTTCTCTATCCCTCTGTCGTCTATTTCTATATCTACCATTTTGTCATCTGTGCGACAATCTAGAGAAGGAACTACAGTGCAGTCTTCCTCTGTGAAACAGCTTTGGAAAAAGTCATTTAGTATTTCGGTCTTTAGTCTGTCATCCTCTGTTTCAGTACCATTTTGGTCACAGAGTGTCTGGACATTTTGTTTTGATCCACCTACCGCTTTGACATAAAACCAAAATTTCTTAGGATTTTATGCCAAGTCAGTACATAGAACTTTACTTTCGAATTCATTGAACACCTCTCGCATAGCCCTCCTCACACTACATTTCGCTTCGCGTAATTTTTGTTTGGCTCTTTTCCATCTCTTACGATCTTGCTTGGCACATACTCATCTAACGCATATTGTACGATGGTTTTGAACTTTGTCCACTGATCCTCAACACTATCTGTACTTGAGACAAAACTTTTGTGTTGAGCCGTCAGGTACTCTGTAATCTGCTTTTTGTCACGTTTGCTAAACAGAAAAATCTTCCTACCTTTTTTAATATTTCTATTTACGGCTGAAATCATCGATGCCGTAACCGCTTTATGATCGCTGATTCCCTGTTCTGCGTTAACTGTTTCAAATAGCTCGGGTCTGTTTGTCACCAGAAGGTCTAATATGTTATCGCCACGAGTCGGTTCTCTCTTTAACTGCTCAAGGTAGTTTTCAGATAAAGCACTTAAAAAAATTTCAGTGGATTCTTTGTCCCTGCCACCCGTTATGAACGTTTGAGTCTCCCAGTCTATATCCGGCAAATTAAAATCTCCACCCAGAACTATAACATGGTGGGGAAATCTACTCGAAATATTAGCCAAATTATCCTTCAGGTGCTCAGCCACGACAGCTCCTGAGCCCGGGGGCCTATAGAGACATCCAATTACCATGTCTGAGCCTGCTTTAACCGTGACCTTCACCCAAATCATTTTACATTTCGGATCTCCGTCAATTTTCTTCGATACTATTGCACTTCTTATCGCTATAAACACGTCTCCCCCTTCACTGTCCAGCCTGTCTCTGCGGTATACATTCCAATCTGAGTTTAGGATTTCATTAGTGTTTACGTCTGGTTTCAGCCAACTTTCTGTCCCTAGTACTACACTCCTGGAAATTGAAATAAGAACACCGTGAATTCATTGTCCCAGGAAGGGGAAACTTTATTGACACATTCCTGGGGTCAGATACATCACATGCTCACACTGACAGAACCACAGGCACATAGACACAGGCAACAGAGCATGCACAATGTCGGCACTAGTACAGTGTATATCCACCTTTCGCAGCAATGCAGGCTGCTATTCTCCCATGGAGACGATCGTAGAGATGCTGGATGTAGTCCTGTGGAACGGCTTGCCATGCCATTTCCACCTGGCGCCTCAGTTGGACCAGCGTTCGTGCTGGACGTGCAGACCGCGTGAGACGACGCTTCATCCAGTCCCAAACATGCTCAATGGGGGACAGATCCGGAGATCTTGCTGGCCAGGGTAGTTGACTTACACCTTCTAGAGCACGTTGGGTGGCACGGGATACATGCGGACGTGCATTGTCCTGTTGGAACAGCAAGTTCCCTTGCCGGTCTAGGAATGGTAGAACGATGGGTTCGATGACGGTTTGGATGTACCGTGCACTATTCAGTGTCCCCTCGACGATCACCAGTGGTGTACGGCCAGTGTAGGAGATCGCTCCCCACACCATGATGCCGGGTGTTGGCCCTGCCGGCCGAAGTGGCCGTGCGGTTAAAGGCGCTGCAGTCTGGAGCCGCAAGACCGCTACGGTCACAGGTTCGAATCCTGCTTCGGGCATGGATGTTTGTGATGTCCTTAGGTTAGTTAGGTTTAACTAGTTCTAAGTTCTAGGGGACTAATGACCTCAGCAGTTGAGTCCCATAGTGCTCAGAGCCATTTGAACCATTTTTTTTGTTGGCCCTGTGTGCCTCGGTCGTATGCAGTCCTGATTGTGGCGCTCACCTGCACGGCGCCAAACACGCATACGACCATCATTGGCACCAAGGCAGAAGCGACTCTCATCGCTGAAGACGACACGTCTCCATTCGTCCCTCCATTCACGCCTGTCGCGACACCACTGGAGGCGGGCTGCACGATGTTGGGGCGTGAGCGGAAGACGGCCTAACGGTGTGCGGGACCGTAGCCCAGCTTCATGGAGACGGTTGCGAATGGTCCTCGCCGATACCCCAGGAGCAACAGTGTCCCTAATTTGCTGGGAAGTGGCGGTGCGATCCCCTACGGCACTGCGTAGGATCCTACGGTCTTAGCGTGCATCCGTGCGTCGCTGCGGTCCGGTCCCAGGTCGACGGGCACGTGCACCTTCCGCCCACCACTGGCGACAACATCGATGTACTGTGGAGACCTCACGCCCCACGTGTTGAGCAATTCGGTGGTACGTCCACCCGGCCTCCCGCATGCCAATTATGCGCCCTCGCTCAAAGTCCGTCAGCTGCACATACGGTTCACGTCCACGCTGTCGCGGCATGCTACCAGTGTTAAAGACTGCGATGGAGCTCCGTATGCCACGGCAAACTGGCTGACACTGACGGCGGCGGTGCACAAATGCTGCGCAGCTAGCGCCATTAGATGGCCAACACCGCGGTTCCTGGTGTGTCCGCTGTGCCGTGCGTGTGATCATTGCTTGTACAGCCCTCTCGCAGTGTCCGGAGTAAGTATGGTGGGTCTGACACACCGGTGTCAATGTGTTCTTTTTTCCATTTCCAGGAGTGTATATGGGCGTTGTGACCGTTTATTAATGAGAGCAGTTCTGGGACCTTTCTATAGACGCTCCTGCAGTTTACTATTAGCACATTAATATTGCTATTCCCTGTTGCATTTTGCCTACTCCTACCCTGCCGCGTCTCAGGAGGCGTCTTGTCGGGCCTAGGGAGGGAATTCTCTAACCTAAAAAACCCCCATGTGCACTCCACACGTACTCCGCTACCCTTGTAGCCGCTTCCGGCTTGTAGTGCACGCCTGACCTATTCAGGAGGACCCTACATTTCTCCACCCGATAGCGGAGGTCGAGAAATTTGCACCCCAGATCTCCGCAGAATCGTCTGAGCCTCTGGTTTAAGCCTTACACTCGGCTCAAAACCAGAGGACCGCGATCGGTTCTGGGAACGATACTACAAATAGTTAGCTCTGATTCCACCCCGCGAGCGAGGCTTTCCGGCTTCACCAATTCCGCCAGCCGCCTGTACGAACTGAGGATGACCTCTGAACCCAGAGGGCAGGAGTCATTGGTGCCGACATGAGCAAAAATTTGCAGTCGGGTGCACCCAGTGCTCTCTATCGCCGCCGGTAGGGCCTCCTCCACATCTCGGATGAGACCCCCGGCAAGCAGACAGAGTGAACACTGGCCTTCTTCCCCGACCTTTCCGCCATTTCCCTAAAGGGGCTCCATCACCCGCCTAACGTTGGAGCTCCCAGTAACTAATAAACCCCTCCCCCCGTGTGCCTGCTCGGACCTTGCTGAAGGAGCGGCCACATGTGCACTCACAGGCAGAGCGGGCGATGCCACACAGCCAGCTTCCACATTTACCCTCCGCCTCGTGCGCCGCGAACGCCGCTGAACCCGCCACTCCCCTTGTGGAGAGAGTGGCCCATCCGCGCCCAGTACCCGCGAAGATGTCTCGACAGAAGGGACAGTGGGTGAAGCATGTAACACCTGGGGTGTACCTTGCGACGCACCAGACTCCCCACTGCCGCTACACTCCGAGGCAGCAGCCTGAAGAGGGCTGACCGCGGCCATCAACACGTTCAGCTGTTCGCGAACAGTGGCCAGCTCCTCCTGCGTCCGTACACAGCAGTCACACATCCAATCCATCCTAAGGAATCAATTTACTGAAGAGAGTTAATCAAATTTTAACTAGACTGCTAATTCACTAAAGGCGGTTGATTATTGACTAAACTGTGATTGCTAGCCACTTCTTGTAGAAAACAATGAAATTAGCACTACCTGTCTCTGGATTGTATTGAAACAAACACTAGCACTACTGGCACTATGGTTGACTAAAGGAACTCTCTCTGACTGTATTCAAAACAAACACGAAATCTATGGAACACTATTAATAGCACTCGACAATTAAAGCTTCCTAAAAGCAAAAACACACGGATAAGAAGTGACAAGTAAGAAAAATACAGTTAATACTTAAATTAAGGTAGCTCGCTGCACAGCAGACGTGAAGCAGATGGCGGTTAGGACGACTCTTTTGTTTGTAAGTACAAGCGAAAAGTGTCTAGTGTAAAATTTTCCTTAGTTAAATGCAGTACACTTAAGACAACGAAACCAATAATATTTGATTTTAACAAATGGTTCAAATGGGTCTGAGCACTATGGGACTCAACATCTGAGGTCATCAGTCCCCTTGAACTTAGAACTACTTAAACCTAACTAACCTAAGGACAGCACACACATCCATGCCCAAGGCAGGATTCGAACCTGCGACCTTAGCGGTCGCGCGGTTCCACACTGAAACGCCTAGAACCGCTCGGCCACAGCGGCCGGCTTTGATTTTAACAGCTGGTGCAGAAGATAGCCATGCAAACAAACAAAAGAATATTAATATGACTGTTGATGAAACGCATTTAATTTAATAATTTCAAATTATGTTATCCTACCATTTTTTGCATTATTAAATCCAGGAAGTATCCAACAAAACGATCAACGATTTAGGAAAAATATAAACTATTCGCAAAAGATAATTTGTTCATAATTATATCGATAATATTAGGTTGACACTGAAAACTGTCTGGTTTGGTGCTGCAGGTGTAAACTGTGTCCCTGGAAAGCGAATGGTCGCAGGATTGAACCCCTTTTGGACGACGGACTTTTCAGTCTGGTTTTTCGGCTAGGCTTCACACCTCCATGATATAAGAAGTCGCCAGAGTCGACACATAATTCGGATTCCACGTTAAACTGCAGGTGCTGAAATGGCGTCCAGCTGATAGATTTGTACCAGCCATTAATCCACACAAAACTGTTATTGTTACTGAAAATTAAAAATCTGAAATAGAAAGAGATCGTTAAATCAACAATCCTGATGGATGTGCATTATTGTAATCTCTATGTATAATAGACAATGTCCTGACTGACTGTCTCACTCAGTGACTCATCATCGCCCAGCCCAAACCACTAATGAAAGAAATTTAAAATTTGGAGAGGGTGTTGACCTTATATTGTAGGAATCGTTTAAGAAGGTTTTTTTTTCGAAATTCCATTGCTAAGCGAATGAAATAGGAAATAGAAGGTTTTTTGAGAAGATGTCGCTATTAAGGTAATTTTGAAGGTAAACCTATGAAAATCGTTATTCGTTTTCTCGATCAGAATTAAGAAAATAAGTGATCCAGCATGTTTTGAAATTAACCCCTGTGAGGGTAAAATAATGGAAGAAAGTTTTTGTGAAAATAAAACATTATTAAAGAACTACTAAAGTATTTTTAAAGCTAGATTTATAAAAATCGGTATTTAAATTCAGCATTTTTGGAGATTCATCCAAAGAGAGGTTAAAATAGGGGATGAAAATTTTTAAGAAAATATCTCGTCAGTTTAAAAAATTTAAAGGTATATTTATGAAAATTGGTATTTTACTTCTCTGTTAGATATAAGGAAATAAGTGTTAGACGATGAAGTTTCTATGGAAATACCACCGCAAGAACGCAAAATGCGTGTTTAACAAAACCTTTGGACCGCAGGTAACAGAATCCTATTTTGGACTGAAGTAAATACGGAAGAGACCATGCTTCAATGACCTTATCAAGCGTGAGAAGTTTAGAAAGTGTTGCAATTTGTGAACAACATAAAAATCAGAGTATAGAAAAAAACAACAAAAATCTGTGTACACCGTACAGTCTACCAGGACAAAGCAGCGGACGCTAAACTAGTCATTTACAATGTGCCTTTGACTAATACGCCTCAAAAATGCACAATCAGGAAATAACCCATCTGCAGGGTATTTTGGCATAATTTACTTTTTTTGAGTGCAAACGGCTGTTCTTCACACCTAAACAAGAAAAAAAAGAGACAAAATATGGACATGTTTAAAAGTCATAAGTTTGTAGTTTTAATGTAACTTTTAACTAAAACCGATCAGAGGTCATGCACTGTCTCATCTATTTTCCTTCCATCCGTCTGTGTACTGCTGTAGTAAGACATTCACACTTAGTTCGTACCTTCTGATGTAGTGCAATAATAACATTCTTATGTGGGAATCTGATGGTGTGACAAGGAGGTAACTAAAGATGATTAATATGTCACACTACAAAGAGTAACAGAAACTGGTAAAGAAAATCGTTTTGTGATCGAGCGGTCTTGAACAGATTGCCTTCGATATGTGGAACCTCAGCTCAGTAACGGCTTCAAAGTTCGACTTCTCGAAGTTGCATTTTCGATCACATATTTGTTTTCGTGGTTCCATCACGCCACGGCTTGGCTTGCGCTTCAGATTCCGGAGGTTAGTTTTGTACGTCTGGCTTCTTTAACTTTCAGAGAGCCGCTGTCGAAATTCTCCGCACTGTGAGCTGGATTATTCGAGAGTACGATGGAAGCTGCGCGGACGCTTTAGACCTCATGAAGCAGTTGAACACTCTAGTTTATCTACAGGTCTCCACCACACAGCGGCCTCCCAGTAGCTCGGTTTACACGACAGCGCCACAACTCCCAGCCAGCCAGGAATGACTTAGAAAGGGTGACCTCCCATTCCCGCAAACCCAGGCCTTGGGCCCTCTCACATTGAAACTTTTTCTGACCTTGCAGCATTTTAATTATTAACACTACTGGTTCCAAAAACAAATCAATGTCAACAATTAATAATCGCACTTGTTTCGAACGAATGCAAATGTTATAAAAATTAATCTCTATATTTAGAAGGCCTTGTCCCGACTAACTGACACACTGACTCATCATTGTTCAGTCCAAAACGCTAAGGACAGAAATTTGAAATCTGCAGAGGTTATTGATCTTATACTTTTAAGAACGGATTTTTCGACATCCAGCCCCTAAGGGAGTGAAATGTGGGATCAAAAGTTTTTTTTAGTAATATGTCACTAGTAAGGTAATTTTGAAGCTAGATCTACGAAAATTGGTTTTCGGTGTCTCGGTCAGAAATAAATAAATACGTGTTTCAGCATTTTCGGTAATTTAACCCCTACGATGGTGAAATACTGGGTGAATAATTTTTTAAAAATAAATCGTTATGAAAGAACTACTTAAGAGTTTTTAAAGGTGCATCTATGAAAATTGGTATGTGACTTCTCGGGAGAAATAAAAATATGTGTTTCAGTGTTTTTGGAAATTCATCCCACTGAGGGGCTGAAATAGGGACAGACTCATCGTCGCCCAGCCCAAACCGCTAAGGATAGAAACTTGAAGTTTGGAGTAGACTGTAGGCAGCATTAAAGAAAGGATGTTAGATATTCAACTCCGGATACGGTGAAATAGGGGACGAAAGGCTATTTGAAAACTACGTCACTATTAAGGCAATTTTGAAACTAGAAATACGAAAATTGGTATCTGATGCCCCAGTCAGAAATCAAAAAATACGTGTTTCAGCATTTTTGAAAATACAACCACTAAGGGGGTAAAACAGTGGGTGAAAGTTTTTTGAAAATAAATCACTATTAAAGAGCTACTAAAGCACTTTTAAAGCTACATCTATGGCAACTAGTATTTGACTTTTCAGTTAGAAATTAAAAAATAAGTGAGTCAGTGGTTTTGGAAAAATCTATCCCCTAAGGGAGTGAAACAGGGAATGAAAAGTTTTATATAATTATTTAATTTGTAACACCCCACCCGTCACTTATCTGGTTTTGGCGTGTGTTCAGCCCAGCTAATTGGCTAACAGATCAACAGAGAGCGCAAAACCGCCGCAATATCGGATAACGCAAGGAAAGTATTAAGGCCCTGTGACTCCTGACTGAACTGCGGTAGCAGTGCTGACATTAATTGATTCAGAATTGTTCACTTTTAATTAAAAACGGGTGCACATTGATGTTATATTCAGCTATTGAACACCAGATGCAAATGTTGAACATAAAATTAACTAAGAAAATTACTTGGGATTTCAACTACTTGATTGAAAACAAAAAAAAGGTTAAAATGGCCCTGAGCACTATGGGACTTAACATCTATGGTCATCAGTCCCCTAGAACTTAGAACTACTTAAACCTAACTAACCTAAGGACATCACACAACACCCAGTCATCACGAGGCAGAGAAAATTCCTGACCCCGCCGGGAATCGAACCCGGGAACCTGGGCGCGGGAAGCTAGAACTCTATCATTGAAAACAGATGCAGTCGATTAGCACAAATTTATTTTAACTCATGACCTTCAATCATCACATTACATGACTCTCCTACCAGGCAGTGGTAATAAATTGCGTTTGCGTGGAGTCAAGCATGATAACTCAAAAGTAATTCCTATCGACTGACCCAGGCGTAATGGGAAGTGTGAGAAGAATTCTACAATACATTGTCCATGAAACCCTCGTGGAAACTTTGCCGACGTGATCCAACAAATTAATCAGTGGCCGGAGCGGGCGCAATATCACCAAATACAGCATGGCGAAGCAGCGTCGTTGTGTGGACGTCGACCGACCTCGTGGTACTGAAAGGCTGCGCTCGTCTATTCGCTCCTAGCTACCTTGCTCAGTACATAACTAACCAAAACTTTCTGTCTCCAAGCTCAATCCTTCCATTTGCTAAGTCCTAAACTGCAGAGATGCTCACTCTTTCTCAGGCAAGCTGAGTAAAGAACGCCACGTCCGCACTCTAGGCGAGCTGGGAATGGAGGACCTCTACGTTGACTTCTCCCAGTCTGCTCTTCACCTCGGTTTCCCCTCCAGCAAAATCACTTACGCCAATTGCAGCACAAGTCGCGTTAATTATGCGTCGCTTCCCAGCGCCGACCAATGCCTGCTCTGGGAAGTGAACAAATTCCCACAAAATTTCCCTTCCTCTCAACTTCTGCTATTTAGCTCCTCCCAGGCCTCCCATCAAGGTTAGCGTCTGCACAAACACCAATTTTTCTGGAATTCTGACTCCCAGATGAGTACTTCAAATTCCTTGGTCCCACGTTCCCAATCGGAAGCCGGCATATTTCATTCTGTCGCTCTTCACCTGATTTACTTCAGACTCTGGGGACTGTGAATTCAGTGTGAAGTTGCTATAGTCATGAACACGCATATTTTGACCTCTGTTGACCGCTCCACCATAGCTTTGCGCGGCTTTCACGCATGTTTCACTGAAAACGGGACAACGGACATTTATCAACAGGCATACAAGTTCTCCGTCAGCTTCCCGGTACACCAGCATGGGGTCGGGGTCAACCACCCACTCACTGTCACTCATCTCAAGGCGACTGGAGGTCGCGCCCCGTTACAGCTTTCTCAGAGCTCGAGCCTCCCTAAGCTGCCTATTGTCACTTCCCTTAACCGCTCCCTTGGTGGCCACGGTCAATTCTGAGTACTTCCCTGAGATAAACTAGCCTCCAGTAAATCGACGCGTTTCCACAAAGTTTTCATGTCATGTTAATTACTTTAAAACCATCACCCTACATTAATTATTTTAATACGTCCATACTATGCCGTCTACAAGATGCATTGTGCCTTGTCAGTCATTTTTGTTCAGCCCTACTGTTCGCTCAACGTGAGTTAGGTGATCCTTAATGACTTCATGTAAGGGGCATAGTTCTTGCCATCTTACAAATTATGAAAGAATTTTCAAAGCTGAGTCTATGAAAATTTGTATTTGTGTTCTCTGTCAGATATAAAAAAATACGTGTTCCATTGTTTTTGGAAATTCAGCCCCAAATGAGGTGAAATAGAAAATGAAAATTGTTAAGGAACCATTTCGTTGAATTAAGAAATTTTTAAAGCTTGATCTGTTAAAGTTGGTATTTCACTTCTTGGCAAGATAGAAAGTAATATGTTTGAGGATGAAAGTGTTTATGGAAATATCACCACAAGAACGCAAAAGGCATGATTAACAAAAATCTTGGACTCCAGCCACCAGAATCGCTTTTTGATCAGAAGTGCATTTGGAAAAGATCATGCTCCTATGGCCAAATTAGCGCAAAAAGTTTAGAAGGCGTTTCAATTTGTGAACAACATAAAAATTCGATTAAAGATAAATTTAAAAAAAAATTCTGTACAGACCATGTAGCCTACGTGAGCGAAGCAGCGAGCACTAAGAAAGCTAATAAATGGTAAAATTTTTAAAACTGACTGTCATATTGACGAGGCAATATATTCATTTTGTAGTACGCTAGTCCATCGAGAATACAATGCGTGTTTCACAAAGAGTGGGTTCGGTCTCTAAATCCCTTACCTTCCATATGGCTGTAACAGTCATTACCATCTACAAATAGTGTCGTGTTAGGCTTGTATCTATTTTGATAAACCCTTCAAATACCGGTTTCCAACTCTGTGAAATGAGATTATCAACGCCTTCGTAGTTTTTTTTTTTTATTTAATATAGGAGGAGGCTACTCACGAAGTAAGATTTAAAAATCTTACCCGTGCCAGACTATTTTGTTACTCCCGACGGATCACGCTCTAACAACCCTACCACAACAAAGGTAAAATTTAATTATGATTGTAGTGTTGCTCACGCTGCTAAATATTGCATTTTCGGGCAACAACAAAGTTACATTATGTGGCAGGTGACGTTAGAGCACAGTTAATAAAGTCATTCATGAAATAATGGATAAACTAGGCACACTTTTTTTCCTGTTTCCCACGCTGGTGTCGTTGTGAACTCATAGCTCAATCGTCGAAAATCTAGATAGTGATGATTCCAAGCTCGGACGTAAAGAGGCCTAAGTGTTATTCTGCGATATTCAGAAGTTTTATAGATGCGCTTCACAAACCATTCTTGAATATTAAACTTCTGCAAGTTAGGACAATGGTGATGTAAAATAGTAATCAGCACTCCGAATTTAAGCTACACTTCTTTTTTATTACTTTTGTTGCAATATCACGTAACTCACAAAATATCACTTTACGATATAAAACATACTTGAAAATATCTTCCTCACTGTTAAAGTTCACATTTTATAAACTGACTACAATTTGCGTCTTGACGACCAAGACTTGACTCTCTAATAACCGCTTACGAGCCCAAAAATCAGAGTTACAAGTACGTCAAAGATCATAGTGACAAAAATAAAGAATTCACATAAGAATAATATCATTGCAATATAAACATATCGATGTATCAAAGTACATTTACATTAATGAAATCAGACCTGAATGTTGTCACAAAAATATGTTAACTATTCTACAGAAACACAGTAGAATATTGTTGGTATCGAGAGGTTGAGATGAGGTGCCGTAATGGTTACGTAATTCAAGTATCATTACAACGCGTAATATGGAAAATTATTGTGCAGTGATCACTAGTTGAAATTATTGTAATCAAACATTTTGGACATTTGGCACGGCTAGAAATATACTGAATGGATAAAGACATTGCGAGTAATCAACAAAAAGAATCTGCGTGATGCTCTGGACTCTAGAGTCTAGAGCAAGGGCAGTCAACCATTTTACCTACTACCCACTTTAAAGTTACAAAGCAGAGCTACAGCAAGTTAAAATATATAATAATAATTATTCACCAAATACCTTATCAAAATTTTATGAAAACCTAATGAAAATGTATTTAGAATCCATACCGCCTGCCACCCATCATGAAAGCTGGAACACCTACTAGTATGCCTTAGGGACCAGGTTGACTACAACAAGTCTAGAGCATTGAAACTAATAGTGTTGTCCTGAATAGTGGCGTCGCATCAGGACATAAAATATGTATCTAAGCAGGAGGTTGTGAGTTCATATCCGTTCAGGTGCACTGAAATTTTTATTATTAAATATTTATCAAAATGACTTTTTTCATTTTTTGTATTCAATTAATCCTATTTTTAATTTCTAATCATTTGCCACGTCATTGTAATCATCATATTACCGTTAAACACCTTATAGGGCGTTTCAAAAAATCGTTCCCATCCCTCCCTTTGTGAGTTACCGAATGTCTTATCACCAGCGTCTGATTGCGGACGAGGACGTTTGCCAGTAAGACAAAGTAGATATAATAATTAACAAACTAGCCTGCTACGAAGAATTAAACGGTTGTCGCCAATTAGTTTTGTTTTGTTAATTTGGAAAATATTTCTGCATTTGTAAATCTTGTTTCGTCAAAGAAAGAGAAAATGTGATTCACTTCAAATAAATAAAGAAAAGATTTCATGGTCCATTTCTGAGTGATAGTCCGACGTTTTGGTTTTTGAGTCACATATGACAAGTGAACACTTTATGATCAACCCGTGCCACAGCCTTCACGCACCACAATGAAAGGCCAATTTGCACTTTCATGCGTCAATACTCGTCTCACAGTATCAATATGCCAACATTTATTTACGGCGTGAAGTGTGTAAATCCAGTTTCATCTAAGTGAACCACTGGCTGCTTTAATTCTGATGCTTCATTCTTACGTAGAAAACCTAATGCAGTATCTCTTTTTACAACCATGTCCTCTCGTTCACAAATAACAGGTTTATTTGGGCTCGTTCTTCAATTAAATTCCATAGCCAGTTTTTCTAAAAAAATTTCCTCGCCAGACTTGAAGTTGAGTCCTGTGCGACAAAAGCTGTGTACTTTTCCCAAAGTTGGTATTGGTATTTCTTTTTATTGTTCGTAATAGCGGAGAAATTCTGCCTGATAATACATTTATCCATATCGTCAGTGGAATACTTATTGTGAACATCTTTTTTCTCCTTCTTTGGCGTAGAAATTAAATTTCTTTCTGCTCAGTTTCGTGTCCCTCTTTTTCGTAATCTGCAAATCATACTCTTGCTCAGCTTTAAGATCTTGGCAGCACGTTCCATCGCCTTCTTCACCGGCATGATAAATCCCTCCTCTTTCTCACAGCCACCAAAATTTAATCACGTTAACTGCAAGCTGTCACGCGTGACCGGGTAGACATTTTTCGCTCTCACCTTTCAAGTTTGCATAGAGGTATAACAATGCACGCTACTCCACTCGCAGTGTGACTGTACCTAGTCACGTGCTCAAGCTTTTTTTTTATTTCGGTTTATTGGCTTTCGGTTCGTGTCCTTGTAGACCCACCCCCCCACCCAGTAGGGGAAAGACGATACTAGGCTGTGTTTGATGAGATTTTCGTATCAGTAATGACGATACAAATGTAAGGCCAACACAACACCCAGTCTCCGAGCGGAGAAAAATCTCCGACTCAACCGGGAATCGAACCCAGGCCCTTTCGGTTAGAGCTCAAGCGACTCCCAGCTGTTGTAGCACTACCAGTTCGCCTTCTCGGGTAACAACGCCATTAATTTCTTTCACTGCTCGACTTAGCCGCCATTTTTCATTACGTTTAACTTACGGAACTTTCCCACATAAAAGATTGAGAATTTCCTTCACTAGTTTGCCGCACCTTCGTTAGCTTCCAAGTAGGGTTACCAGATCGTTTCAATGAAATTTAACGTACCTATTTCTAACACCTCGTTTAAGAGTCATGATAGAATGTTGTGTACGTCGAAGAGTCCTGGAGACAAAGGAAGGTTTCAGATAGACTGCACTGGTTGACGATAATTTTTTTCTTAAATGTAAAGGTCCTTTGCAATGTATTTTTGGGTGCCGATTTCAGGTAAAGTTCTTAAAATATTGATATATACCATTTTTACACAAATTGAGAATTTCTGTGAGGTACCCAAAATGTAGATATTTAATCGTTATTTAATCGTTTTGCAATGCAATTTGTTAGAGAAATTTCTTTTACTTTGTAGTCCACAGTACAACTACTTCCATTACTGACAGTTCACTGACGGAAAAAATCGCAACGGCGAAAAATAATTAGTGTAGAGTAATGAAATTTCGGGAATAAATTTCTCTAGGTATCATATTTAAGTGATTAACACTGCAAGATCCCAGGTTAATGTAATCGCGAGATAAGCCACTGAAAATGTGAAGTGCTGGTACATTAGTAACTGGTGTAACCGCCAGAATATTGAATGCAAATATGCAAGCGTTTATGCATTGGATTGTACAGGTACCGGACGTCAGTTTGTGGAATGGAGTTCCATGCCTGTTGCATTTGCTCGGTCAATACATGGACGCTAATGGTGTTTGTGAATGACGCTGGAGTCGTCATCTGATGTCCCATATGTGCTCGACTGGCAAGGAATCTCATGACAGAGCAGGACGAGGCGACATCGAAACTGTGTAGAACAACAGCGCTATGTGGGCGAGCATTATCCTATCGGGGGAAAGAAAAACTCTGGAATGCTGTTCTTGAATGTCAGCCTAACAGGTCAAATGACCAGGCTCACGTATAGTTTTCCAGTCAGGGTGGGTGGGATAGCCACGAGAGCACATCTGCTGTCATACAAAATCGCACACCAGACCATAACTCCATGTGTAGGTCCAGTGTGTCTAGCACGCAGATAGTTTGGCTGCAGGCGCTCAATTGGCCTCCTTCTAACCAACACACGGCCATCACTGGCAACGAGGCAGTACCAGCTTTCATCAGAAACAAAACAGACCTCCTCCCTGCCCACCAATGAGCTCTCGCTTGACGCCACTGGAGTCGCAAATGGTGGTGTTGTGGGATCAGTGGAATGCACGCTACAGGGCTCTAGTTCGGAGTTGTCCTTGAAGTAACCGATTTGTAATAGTTCGTTGCGTCACTGTAGTGCCAACTGCTGCTCACATTGCAGCTGCAGATGCGGTACGATGCGACAGAGCCCCACGCCCAACACAATGATCTTCCCTCTCGGCAGTGCCGCGTGACCGACCGGAGCTCTTGCGACCGAACATTCTCGTGGCCACAGCTGCCAGCAATCATGTACAGTGGCTACATTACTGCCAAGTCTTTCTGCAGTATCACGGAAGGAACATCCAGCTTCTCTAATCCCATTATATGACCAAGTTCAAACTCAGTGAGATATTGATAATGGCGTCTTTGTCGCCTTAAAGGCATTCTTGACTAACATCAACTAACCACCTCTATTTTCAAAGTTAGTCAATACCCACGTACACACGTCACAGCTTGTATTTAAACAAATCTGATTTGTATCCTCATAGTGGAGCTACTAGCACGAAATTTAAATAGACATCGTCTGTCAGATGTACAGACATTGTAAGACGTCGTGGTCTCCTGACCTTCATTGCTTACGTATTCCGCCCTCACAATCATATTCCGCGCATCAAGACGCTTCATTCGAAATCAAACTCCATAAGATAAAGTCAATGTTGTATGAATTCATGTAAACCATATGCAAATAACAAGTAAGCGCACCGGGGTTGAAATACTCGAGGCTGGCGTACACACATACATTCGAGACACGACGGTTACAGGAGCTTTTAGTTCGGGAGAGAAACCACACAAGAGGATGCTGGTCCCTTCAGAGGACGACCCAGCCTATCTATGTTGGCCGGTGACCGCCCGTGCAGCGGACAGCGTGTGCCCGAGGGAAAGGAGGAACGACCCCGTGTTCGGCTTAAAAGCAAATTCCACTACATTGTGTGAGAGCGGCCAGCCTATGCATTCTTTACACATAGCACGCAGTTTCAGAGATTTTCGCAGGGAGACAGCAAACCTCAAACGCCAATGCTACGGATTTCCTGATTGGTCACCTTAAACGCAACGTCATTCTCCCGTTTTAGAAGAGCAGTGCTGATTGGCAGACGATATTTCTGATGCCTTGAGCTGAAGAAGTAATGGAAGAGACGAAAGATACGCCCCTTCACATCTGGCATGCAGAGGGGTCGTTCCGTTGTCGCTCTTGGAGCGAGGAACAAGTCTCTCCTCAGTACTCCACTGGGAGAGCACCTCTGTCGAGAGCGAATCGAAGTGGAGACTCTCTATATTGAGTCCTTGCGATTATGCGTTGTTCACTGTGTTGACCGACACACTTATGAACAGAGTTATAATTAAACGCCTGCGAGCGAATTTTTGAGTGGCATCGCGGTGGACTGGTTATCTGACTGGTGTACCACGCCAATAGTTAGACTGGGGGCGAATAGGAATCCTTGACTTCATCAAGGCGTAGGGGAGAGTTTGATTGCCGAAGGTCAATCCAGATAGAACGAGAGTTATCTTATTTGTCAGCAGCGAGCGGCGCAAACAGCAGTCATTGCAGCTTACGGTATTGTGTGCTACAGCTATTGCGAGCCCCAGGGAGAGTACACTTCACTGCATTTCACACACAACAGCCTCGACCACACCTAGCAACATTCTAAAGGATAATTACTCAAGTTGAATAGGTGCACCTGTCAGCCATTTTGCCAAGTCAACAACCATCTTAAACTTTGTATAGAAATTTCATTAGCGAATCCTATCCTTGAGAGGTAACTTCACATTCCGAAAAGAACCAGGATATAACTTGTTCAATTCATAACTAAAAGTGCCATTGTGATTTCTCAGAATTTTTGCAAAATAAATAATAACTTTCGTAAGTTTCATGTTTTTCTTACACTAACTAGCACTACTCCAGTACCCAAGTATCCCACTACTTACGTAAGAAATTTTGTGAATTTTTGTGTCATTTCCTTACAGCGGACGACTCCAGAAGATATTTATTGCTGAAAGTTTTTAGGCGTTTCTCCTTAGAACGTTAGGAGCGTCTGTCTGACTTCTGTAGCAGTGTGGGGGTGGAAATTGCATCTTGCAGGAGCCACAGGGTAAAGGGTACATCTTAGATTAATCCATTGCGTAGAATAACAGAATCTCAGATCAACCCCACGCTCACAACATACTAAACTATGCTGTACAACTTCTTATTGGTTTTGCGTCTTTTTCCAACAGTGTGTTAAGTTGAAGGCTTTTGAGCCATCCCACATCGAACTCCTGGCGGCCTCAGCGTTTTTTGAGAGTAGTGGGCTACGTGCTGGTAGCTGATTTTGGCTTGTCCCTTTTCTTGTCACCATACGAAACATGTATGACACCACACTAAACATACAGTCTTTATAATATCTTGCAGTCAACAGATACACCCAGAACTTTCACACAGGGCGAGATGTGTGTGTGGAGGGGAAAACGCTTTCCGAATAAGCGGCTGAGCCTACCCTCGGGATCTCCCAGCCAACCATGCCACAAGGCTCCATCTTTCTTTCCTTCTTGCTTGATGCCAATTTTGATGCCATTTCCAAGACATGAACTTGTACAATGTATGGCAGTAGTAAAGCAAGGAAAGACAACACACCAACAGTGTCTGCAGTGTCAGACAACGGATAGGACCGAAGTCACGCCAAGTGCACGGCATCCTACATGGAACAGGTTTACCAGATCTGACATCATTCCTAGTTCCAGAGGTGCTGCAGCGTTCTGAGCACCTAATCGTAAACTTCCATTATTGGTTTGCCTTCCCTCAAGTGCATGTGTAGATGATGATGATGATGATGATGATATTTGGTTGGTGGGGCACACAACTGCGTGGTTATGAGCGGCCATACAAGTTCCCAATCGTGTCACGGTCCAGTCTCGCCACTTTTCCCGCATGATGATGAAATGATGAGGACAAGACAAACACCCAGTCCTGGACGGAGAAGACCCCCGACCCGGCCGGGAATCGAACCTGTGACCCCGTGATCCAGAGGCAGAAATGTTAGCCACTATACCACAATCAGCGGACTGCAGATGAAGAGTACAACAGCTCTCCGTCACGGTAGCTGGGGAGTCAGCTTGGCTGGACACCTACCTAAGAGACCAGAGTTCGACTCCCGGCTGGCTAGAGGAGTTTTTCCGCTCGGGCGGGAATTCGTTGTTATGTTGTCCTCATCATCACCTCATTGTCACCGACAAGCAAGTGGCGTCAACTAAAATGACTTGCACCTAGCGCTGATGCCACCACGCAACAGAAAGAAATACAACGGCCTCACGAGCACTAATTATACCCAATCACAAAATCACGTTTTTTAGAATTTTCAGTTCCATTTCATGTTCTTTTATTTTCATTTGTGGTAGTTTGTTACTATAATTAAATAATTTATTATTATTATTATTAGCGAGTTCTCCCAATAAATGGAAGACAGTAAGCAATAACTCGATCGACTTTTCTTTAGGTTCTTCTTATTGTTCCGAAAAGGTTTGTTTATGTTATTCCGACCACTTTAGTCTGTACTGTTCTTGTTTTGGTGGCTCTGATGTAACTTCCCATTTGTCTTCTTTGCGTCTGAAGATGTCTCTTTCTAAAATGTCAGTTGGTCTTTTATGTTTGCACTGTTGAAGTCCTTTCGGACTTCATTCAGCCAACGTGTTGAGTTCTCAAGTTAACATGGTTTGTTATCCTTTTTGTCAGTCGCTTTCCTGGTACTCTGTTGTGATATCCAAACAATTTCATTCGCCTTTTCTTAATGTCAATTTCGATGTTTGGAAACTTTCTGTTGTTTTGACTGATTATAGCCTGTAACCATCTTAGGTATGTCTTGCTCCCAAAAGTTTCCTAATGATCTTTCCCTCTCCTTTTTTGATTTCTTAAAGTTCGTGTTTCCTGTTAAGTCAGCGTTTCGCTTATATATAGGGCTGTTGTTTTTATGACTGTGCTGTAGTGCCGATTTTTTGTCTGTTTGGACACGGATTTTTTCATTGTAGAGGTTTTGCACTAACCATTATTCTTTTTTGACTTTCTGGAGGTGGTTTTGCTGTGAGATTTTTTTTAAACCCTGACGGTTAGAGCAATTCTCCGAGATATTTAAAGTAAGGGACGCTACTGATTTTACCATATTTTTCAGGCTTGTGATTCTGTCTTTGAACATAAGAATTCAATTTTCTCAGTTGAGATTTATAACCCTACTTTTTCCGCACATCGTTTAAGTGTCTCGAGCTGTCTGCGACAGCCGTCTCTTCGTTCTCTGCAAGTATCACCAGGTCGCCCGCAAATGCGAGATATGATGTGTTGGGGTTGTTTTTCGGAAACTCCAGTAGGACTGGCTTTTCTTGAGTTATTTCTCCCATCCTTCGATAACCTTGTCCAGGAATGATCTTGAACCGAAAACGAGAGAGACCAACTCCTTGTCTCACACCTGTTTGAATGTCAAAGGGCTCTCAGATTTCCCCCATACATTTTACTTTAGATTTTGTGCCTGTTAATGGTTATTTTACGAGTTTTGAGATCTAATCCCCTCTCCTCTAAAATTTGGAATACTGAGGGCCTATCTACCGAGTCTTATGTCTTTTTGGAACTTACAATTGTGCATGCTAGAGGTTTCTGTCTGAGCGCTCCCATTTTGAGTACGGTTTTGAGGTTAAAAATTTGTTCCGAGCATGACCCGTTCGGTCTGAATCCTGACTAACATTCTGCTAATTTGGATTCTAATAGTTTTCGTACACTATTCAAGAGACAAGCTAATAGAATTTTGTAGATGAGCGGTAAAGGGAGATCTCTCTACAACTGTTTACATCTGATTTGCCTCTTGTTGGAGGCATTAGAGCAAATTTCCAGTCATCCAGGTCTTTTCGGTTTGCCAAATGTTTCGGATTATTTGTGTAATTTCTTTGAGTGAATTTGTGCCTAAATGTTTCAAGTGTTCAGCCACAATTTCGTCCTACCCTGATGCTTTGTTGTTTTTAAGTTTCTTGATGTGTGAATAAATTTCACCTCGTGTTGGTGGTGACGAACTTTCTGTTGTGATTTCTGGATATGTTTTCGGGAATCTCTCGTTGGGTTCCGGACAATTTGAAAGCTGTGAAAAATATGTGACTGGTTGTTAGAAATTTTCTTTATTTGTAAAGACTAATTTACCAACTTGTTTTCGAAAGCATCGGTTCTGTGGCGAGTAACCTTTGATTTGGTTCGCAAAGGTCTCGTAGAAATCGTGTGTGTTGTAATTTTTTGAAGTTGTCTTCAACTGACTCCAGTTGTTTATTGACATACATCCGTTTGTTTTGTCTTAAAATCTTGATAACTGTTTTCAGACTTCGAGAAATTTCTTCTATGGTTTTTTTCTGATTTGTTGCAATTGTAATTTTGAAATGCCTTTTTTCTATCTTCCAGTGCATTTTCACAGTCTTGATTGTGCCATGGATGTTAAGGATTTTTGTGATGACGAAGCAAATCTTTCACTACTTCGTTGATTTTAGTTTGAAATTTCTCCCAGTCTTCTGCTGGCTGTTCTTTCCATTTTTCTGTTATTTTAGAGTCCTTGATTTTCTGTAGATCAAATTTTGAGATTACTACATTTTCCCGTTGAATTTTCTTTTGGGTGTGAATTTAATTTTGATTCTGGTTAAATAATGGTCCAAATAAGTGTTTGCATGTCTTCGTAATTGCACATCGTGAATTTATTTTTCCTAATCGTACGATATTGCCATGTGATCAATCTGAAATTCTTCTTAATGATGGATAGGTGGTCGCCATCGCCATTGGGCTTTTCCCAAAGCGAACTTGAGGTAATGTTCAGATTGTTTTGTTGGCATAACTCAACGAGTCATGTACCATTTTTATTGGCGACCTTCTGAGCCGAATAGTCTTCCATGCGTTCCCTGACAATTTGGGCATTAAAATCATCGAATAGAATTCTCTCATCATCTTTTGGACTTTACGCCATCACTGTTTCAACTTCCCAGAACCTTTCTGTTTCTTCGGGCTCTTTTTCAGTGTCACCATTCTTTGGTGCATGTACGTTAATATAGGTGTAGTTTTTGTTTGTGTGTTTGATTCTTAAGGTCATAAGTCGGTTGTTGTTGAGCTTCGTATCTTTTACAGAATCCAAAACTTTGTCTACAACGAAGGTCATCCCAAATAGAGCTGCTCCTTTGCCCATTTTCTTGTTTGTTCCACTTTTTAAGATTCTATAATTATTGTAGTCTATCGTTTCTGAATCTATGAAGCGTGTTTCTTGCAGGGCGAGAATTTGGATTTTCTGCTTAATGAGTTCTGTTGTGAGATTGTGTTGCTTTCCTGCTCAAATGAGTGTCTGAAAGTTGAAAGTGCCAATGAATGTGTGTGCTCTTCATGGAAGTTTAGAGAGCACTCCGACTTGCCCTCTCGTAAGTCCAAGCTCCCTAGAATCCCACTGTAGAATGGGTGAATGGTCCACCTTGGGTAATTATGTGTTATTTGCACGAGTCACGTTTGCTTGTCATCAATTTTCTAGGTGTAGAATCAGGGACTGTGAGTTCCTGGAGCATGTTTACAGATGCACCTCTTGGTGAACAGACGCTCAGCACACACCGCTTGCTCCAAATTAGACGTAGCAACGATTTTCGTCCGCGTGTGGTATTTTGTTTCACACCTACCTTGCATATCTGCCGGGCATTTCCCTACCCATCCTGGGGACGAGCCAGATGGCAGCTGACAAATCTCACAGGGGATTATTTCTTTAATAATATTAGTTAATCCCTCGCTTTGAAAGCCATACCTAATTTTTTTTTCCTAGACATGAAAAGTAAGCAGCGGTAAAGAATAGAGAGTCACAAGCTTGCAGCTTATTCATGTTATTCGGCAGTAAAGTAAAACAAGGAGAAATTTGGGAAGTTCAGGCAGAAGAAATTAAATCTTTAAGGTTTGTCGATGGCACTGTAAGTCTATCAGAGACTGTAAAGGACTTGGAAGGCCACTTGGAAGGAGCGGATAGTGTCTCGGAAAGAGGTTATAAAACGAACATAAACAGAAACAAAATCAGGGTAAAGGTGTGTAGTCGAATAAATCTGGAGATGCCGAGGCAATTGAATTAGGAAATGAGGTACTGAGAGAAGAGTTTTGGGTTTGGGGGAGTAAAAATAATTGAAAAAAAGGTATATTTAAACTTTTAATGTGGAAGTTCCTTCTCAATCTGTATCTCTGGAAAATAGTTCTTTACAGAAGTGACAAGAAGATAATAAAAGAGTGTCAAATGTAGCGACACTACAGAAAAATGCTGAGAATTAGATGGCCAAATTTGATTAAAAGAAGAGGTTAGTTAACAGCAAACATCATGAGGAATCAAGGAATCACCAATTTGGTAATGTGTTGATGTGTAGATGCCTATATTTGTAGCTGAAGACTATGGCACAAGTACAGTAACGAGGTTCGAATGGATGTAGGTTGCAGTAATCATGCAAAGAAGAGGCTTGCATAGGATGGAATAGCATGGAGAGCTGCGTTAAACCACTCTTCGGACTGGAGGCTGCAACAAACGAACACCCATGTCCCCAGGTCGACACAATGAAAGACATTTTATAGAGCAAAACAGTTTTAACTGATCTTCTAGTTTAGTTTATCTGCACCTATTAGGCTGTTGCATGATTTTGTAGCGTTTCTGTTTTGAGTGTTGGCATTCTGATTACTATGGGTTTATCTGTCGATTGTCTTTTTTTTGTTGTTCACTGTTGCTCTTTAAGATTACATATTGTCATTTTGTCATTTGGAGGCAAGGAGTCGAGCTATAGATAGAAAATTGAGTGCTAAGTAGAGAATTCGGAACATTTCCGAGACATATTCTTCAGTTTGAGTTGAATAGAGGAGTGACTGAAGCGGAGGAAACCAAAAAAACTTTTGGCTGTTTATGGGGATAGTGCTATTGGACAGAGCACGGAAAGAAAATGGTTTTCTCTTTTAAGGACGATCGTCTTGACATTAGTGACTCTCCACGTTCAGGAAGACCTTCGGGGTTTGATGAAGATCGTTTAAACGCATTAATCCAGCCCCGGATCTACGATATTTCCGAAACAGGGCAAAAACTTGAAAGAGGCACCCCTTTCCCCCTCCCCCCCCCCCCCCCCCCCCACCCGACGTTTGAAAGAAGACGTCAAATTTTTTTAAAAAAATTGATTTTTAAAAGGTACGTTTATTTTGTAGTGCACGTCTTTTTGAAGAGTTTGATATATAAAACATATATGTTCGAGGAAATGTAAGTGTGCCAAAGTTCAGAGCCATGCCTCTCCACACAACATTCTTCAATCGCACTTCACTGTATTTCGCTCTGTGGAATTGAAATATCTATATTTTGTAATGGAATTCATCTAACCTATATTCAGGACAGTGGAAATTAAAATGTCCTGTGGACCCTATCATGCTCCCAGTCGACCATTTTGATATCCTATCCCCCTTAAAAAAAAGCTCACAATTGATACTGGGTGGAATTATTTGTGATCGGGGGAATATAAATTCCTCTGAAAATCTGCACTCTTTTTTGCCTATTAGCTAATAACTTTCCCTTGTGTGTTACATAAAATTAAGTACAGGAAACATAAAACCAATAAAGCCAAGAGATAAGCAAGATAGTACACATTTCTTCAACCCTTAGGTCCCAGCAATTTTTTTTCTCTCTAATCTTGCTACAACTTTACACGACGTGCTTTCCTTTCTGTGAAAGAATGTATTACTACATCAAAGTCCGTCAAACGTTTTGCCACTTGACAAATCAAAATGTTGTTGTCTCATACTGAAAAATCTGTTAATACAATTTGATTACGTATATTTTGCCACTGTCTTCTAAATAAAACGAAATAGGCCTTTCTAATTTTGCAGCAATTGTAACATGCCAAATAACTGAGACTGTTTTGGCACAAATGGTCATTTTTATCTACCTCATTTACACAAATAACAATACAGAAAATAATTCATGAAGTACCAATATCAAATGCCTATTAGGCCTACTACAAGCGAAAAGTTTTATGTTAGGAAATAGTTTCGTATTTCATCCATACGCTCCGGTTTCTCAAGCACTAGATCGAAAAGTAGTGGTACGAAATGTTTATATAAATTTGGAATCGTCATATTCTTCCACATAATTTGTGTGATGTCCCCGTTTCTTCTCCTTCCTCGTTCTAACAAACAATCTTGTCATCATTAATTCTGTAACTATTGCTGCCACTGTGAAAACTTTTTCTCCGCTTAACTTCGTTAACGCTGCCAGAATCACAGGTTCAGTTATCCCGCGTTTATTCTCCGGTTATGTGTTATTACGTGTTCGAACAAGGCGGTGTTTTCCGCGGTATCCCGAGAACAGAACTTAAAGTGGCTGCTAACCGGGAATCTGGCAAAAATTTTGTGTCAAAATTTCATTTTCTTGGATACACTGGGCCGTGCGTAGTGACCGCGCGGTTTGAGGCGTCATGTCACGGACTGCGCAGCCCCTCCTGCCGGAGGTTCGAGTCCTCCCTCGGGAATGGGTGTTTGTGTTGTTCTTAGGATAAGTTAATTTAAGTAGTGTGTAAGTCTAGGGACCGATGATCTAAGCAGTTGGGCCCTTAGAAATTAAAAAAAAAAAAAAAAAAAAAAAAAGATACACTGAGAAGATAATATGTAAACTTTCTTACCTGTTATTCCTATTAGTCGTTTACTTCCACTCTGGTAGTCTGAATCTATGGATTTCGTTAGTAATTATAACAATGCTGATCATTCGCACACCCAATCAACCACATAAACAAACAGCGATTGGCATTCGCCCGTTCGAGTTTACTCGGTTCACTTGGTATAGCCCCACCCCCTTTTGTCTACGGGAATTTTTTTTTTATTTCTAGATGCGATGGGGATTCCCCTGGCAGAGGCATCACTTACACTATGCACAAATTCAAAAATCAACTTATGATTCCTTCAGAAATCAACTTAAAATGTGTTCAAAAATATCTAAAACCAACTGGGATGTGTTTCAATGTCATACAGTATCAGATGAAAAATCGATAGACCAATGTGCGCTGGATGCTAGGCTCTTTGTGACACAAGGTTTTTTTTTTCTTCAAGAATATGAATTTGCCGCCCCCTAAAATTGCCGCCCGGGGAAGATGCCTCAGTTTGCCTCCCCCCACCCCTACCCCGCCTCACTAGATACGAGCCTTAATCCACAATGAATCACCTCATTCTATGCGAGAACTAGCAAATGCGATGAACTGTGATGGTTCAAATGGCTCTGAGCACTATGGGATTTAACATCTGAGGTCATCAGTCCCCTAGGCTTAGAACTACTTAAACCTAACTAACCTAAGGACATCACACACATTCATGCCCGAGGCAGGATTCGAACCTGCGACCGTAGCGGTCGCTCGGTTCCAGACTGTAGCGCCTAGAACCGCACGGCCTCCCCGGCCGGCGGTAATTTTTGTTTGAATGGAATTGTAACATGCAAGCCTTTGTGAGATTTAGACTGCAACTCTTTGCTGTGAACCAACTGTAGGGCTGTTCAGCTATTACTTTTGGAAAATTGTTCGCATGCATTGTAGCACGTGTAAAAAATTCTTGGCGAGAGGAAGCGCCCTCGAAACTTGTAGAATGCCGATCAGGAAAGGAAAAAAAAAAACTTGGCTAACATAGTGACGGAGGCCGTTGAAAGTGTTCACTCATTACCTAGAGCAGCCAGCAGAGAGAACAATAAAATCATTGCGGCGGCATAATGATGGTGCCGCTGGAGGGTAACTCGGCGCTCGTTTCCAGTCTATGCACAGACAGGCACGCCCGTGTGTTCCAGCTCCAGCTGCCGGCGCCGCCACGGGCGCTGGAGTGTTGTGTTGCGCAGTGTTGTATTGTGTGCTGCTCGCTCTGGCTTTGTGTACGTGACCTGGAAGAGTTGGCGCCGGCGGCGGCAGATGGCAGCAGCTACAGCTGATGCTGCGGTCCAGCGGCCGCCACTGCCGGGCCCCCACCCCACCCCTCCCCACACCACCCCCAAGTAGGTAGGGCGCTGGGGCGGCGCCTCGTGCGCAGTCTGGCGGCTGCGCCGATCAATACGACGCTCTCCACTGTGCCGGCTGCACCCGCCTAGCCCACTGGAGACGGACTCTGAGCAGCGAAGCGGCGAGACGACAGCAGCAGCAGCGGTCGAGCCACACGACACACACAGCAGCTCATAGCTACCTACACATCTCGCCTTACTCAGGTAAGCCCGCGTTACAGCTCCTGCCACACGCCGTGCAGCTACCCGCATTACATGTACAGCGCGATCCACTGTACTTTTCGTGGTCGAAGATAAATCGTACCAATATCAGAGCTAATTCAGTCCCATTGCATTTGCATACTGAGCGAGGGAAAATGGCTTTATGTCTCTGTATGCGCTGTAATCACTCTCTTACCTTACATATTACCTTTCATATATATTACCAAGGCATCAGAGCTGCCTCAGACTTCATAGAATACCGGTTTCTGAATAAACTGGGTAGCATCTATCGAGAGCACCGTCGCATTTCTTTGAAACATTCCCGTCCAAGTTCTTGTAGCATCTCTCCTACACTTCCCTATGGGCCACACCGATCTGCTATGGTCCTAGCACCAAAATCCGAATTCTTTCGATTTCTGCTGTACATCTACACGTAGTGTCGCGGGAAGAATGGTCAGTATGATAGGAACGATCATTCGAAACAGAAAAGCCTCGTAAACATGGACTCTAAGATGCTTAACATAAGAGCCATGAGCACTTGTTCTTTAGAAGAGATGTTTTTCACAGTAGCGATGATGAACAAGTGCTCACAACAGCTCTTAAGGTATGCGTTTTAGAGCACATGTTTACTCGATTTTTTCTTGTTTTTGGCCATAGAACAATCTCTCAAAGTGTGGAAGGCAAAGAACTTGGCGATAGAAGAGATTTGTTTCACAGTCTCTAAGACGAATAAATGCTCGTTGTACTTAAAGGTATGCATTTTGGAGCCCATGTTGACTCGACATTTTTTCTTGAAATGGTCGTTCATGTCGTGTTCCTGAATACTGACGATTCCTCCAGCACGCCCTGAATACATATGCTGCAAAGCATTAAGAAGTTCATGGTCGAGGGTACTTAGCGTGGTACCACATGTTAGGGATCCTTCCCGTTAAAATCGCGAATGGAGAGCAGGAATGCCTTTGTAATAAGTTTAACCTTGTCACGGTTCCTACGGGAGCGATACTCAGGGGACTCAATAACACCTCTATATTCTTCACTTATTGGTTCTTTATACTTTTTAAGTAGACTTTCGTAGGACAACTGGCTTGCACGCCTACTTGGTAAGCACTGTAAATACATGAGAAATGCTCTAAGACTGGACGTACTAGCGTCTTGTATGAGATTTCTTTTCCAGATGCACCACATCGCAGCAAACGAAGGTATTTCTGTAATCTATTATAATACCAACTACAATATAGCGAGAATATTTTAGAGATTGTTAAGTGTGAAAGCTGTGTTACAAAGAATGTATCTCTCTCTCTCTCTCTCTCTCTCTCTCTCTTTAAATTAAGAAGGAACAGGTGTGGTTCTGGGGGGAACTGTAGCCCCTCTGGATATGCCCCTCTGGATATGCCTACGGCAACAGCAACGTCAGCGAACAAATTGTTGGTGCTGCTGACACTTCTGATAAATCGCTGATGTGCAGTACATTCAGAACAAAAGATGTCCTACTGCTTTCCATGGGCCACACCCGCTATTACTTTCGTTCCTGTTGAACATTCGTAGTTCAGTACAACTTACTGGGTCCTATTAGTGGAAAAAACAATTCAGCCATTCACATATCGCCATTCACGCATCTCGGCACGATCCTATCTTATGTGGTAGTTGGCGATGTGATACAGTGTGGAACGCCTTTCGGAAATCTGGTAAGACGGTATCCAAGTTTTCAACTTGAGTTATTCATTTCTGGTGCACTGATAAACGATTCGACAATCGCCGAGTGCTTCATCAATATGCAGACGCGTCCACTGCAGCTGGGAACGGAAGAAAAACGCGCTCCACAAACAGAGCAGGCGTCTTTTAACCACCAACGTACACCTGTAACAAAATATGAGATTGTCCCACCGAGGACGATCTAGCAATTTTTTATACCTAGCATCTAAGGAACAGCAGCTGTTGACTATCAGAATCGCAGTTTACTGTATCTCATTAACGGTTTTCTGTTGTACAACCTTCTGCAGGCCATTTCAATTTGAATGGTGAGGCGGCAACATCGAGGAAGTAAATCCATCTAGCAAATACAACACAGCGTCAAATTAGTTTGTAACTGCCAGACTACAGATGCCAATGTACTAAGTTTTATCCACAGTCGGTACTGTCAACTACACCTCTCTTTATATCTTTGGTAGTTATTTCGTAATGTGAAAAACGTCGAGTTGCACTGGCTGCGTAAATCAACTCAAAGGCTGGAGGAAGGAACAACCATACTTAGGAGAGCACTGTGGTGTTCAAACCAATCTTTGGGTTGGTAACAGGTGCCATGTCGCCGTTGGTATGAAATTGGTCTGAGGATGGGTGTATTACCGAAACTGATTATCAAACAGTAATCAGTTGCGATTTGTACTAGACTGAACCTTTTACTATGCAGCGGAATGTGCGCTGTTTTGAAACATTCTGGCTGATTAAAACCGAGTACCTGACAAGTACTCGAAGGCAAGCGTCCAGGTTCGAGTCTTGGTCAGCTTCAAAGTTGTAATCGCTGATACGCACCCTTCTTTAAGTTAAACTTTATAGCATGTTTTCAGGAGCACGTAGAAGGACATCCGGAAGTAAACGTAAGTGAAATTAATTCTCGATGCTTAAGCAAAAATAAAATGTCATTTTTTTCACTGGTTTTTCAGCGATGCACATTTCACGTACGGTGCTCCTCTTCCAGAAGAATAAAAATTACTGTGTGTGTGTGTGTGTGTGTGTGTGTGTGTGTGTGTGTGCGCGCCTTTGTGTGTTGGTGTGTGTAATTCCAAACGAAGATAGATTTTGGGCACCGAAACTAGCTCAGTGGTTTTTGGGACTGCTGCACCTCTTTTCATCACCTGGCTTTACAAAGGTGGTTTGACAAGCCTGGTAAAAAAGCAAGGAAATGGTTGTTTAGTAAACAATTCACCTTACTTCTTGACCTAGTCTCCTTTGAGGGATGCACGGTTGGTCCAGTGATCCTCCAGTTTTTTCATTCCATTGAAGAAATGTGGTCTGTCAAAATCTGCAAAATACTCGTTGACTGCAACTATCAGGTCCTCCCTTGATGAAAATTTCTTCTCAGCAAGCCAAAATTCCAAGTTAGGGAACAAAAAGAAGTAATTTGGGGCTAAGTCTGGAGAATAGGATGAATGAGGAACCAATTCGAAGCCCATTTGATGCACTTTTGTCATTGTCGCTGATGTGTGGCATGGTGCATTATCCTGGTGAAAGGGCATTTCTTTGCGTGCCAACCTTGGTGTTTCTTTCACTCAGCTCAGGTTTCAAACGATCCAGCAATGAAGCATAATAGGGTCCGATTACGGTTCTGCCTTTTCCCAAGTAATGTACGCGATTTATGCCTTGGGAATCTCAAAAAATAGTGGCCATCACCTTACAAACTGACAAAATGGTCTATGCCTTCTTCGGTACACCTTCACCAGCCTTTGTCCACTGTGTTGACTGCCCTTCTGATTCTGATGTGTAATGATAAATCCAGCTCACAAATTGGAACAAAAAGTCTTGTGGATTGTGATTAAACATCGCCAGACATTGTGCTGAAGTGCTGTACCGGATACACTTTCGGCCGACTGTGAGCAATCGCGGTATCCACAAAAAAATGGCTCTGAGCAGTATGGGACTTAACATCTGAAGTCATCAGTCCCCTAGAATTTAGAACTTCTTAAACCTAACCAACCTAAGGACATCACACACATCCATGTCCGAGGCAGGATTCGAACCTGCGGCCGTAGCGGTCGCGCGGATCAGACTGAAGCGCCTAGAACCGCTCGGCCACGCCGGCCGGCCGGTATCCATATCGCACACAGCTTCTTTATATCCAATTCACTGTGAAACATATTATGCACTCGCTCATCCCTACAGTCTCAGCAATCTCATGAATTTTTGTTCGGCGGTCTTGCATTACCATATCATGGATTTTGTCATTTTTCCTTTGTGGTGACCTCAGTTGGACAGCCGGAAAGCGCTTCGTCTTGGGTGCTTGTGTGACCACATTTAAATTCATTAATCCAGAAGTAAATGCTCTTCAATGAGGGTGCAGAGTCCGCGAGAACTTCATCCAGTTCTGTTTTGATTTGTGTGGCAGTCAAACACTTCAAGTGAAAATGTTTAATAACAGCACAAAACTCATTTTTCTCCATTTTCAGTCGCAGTTGACACAATGTCCAATTCAGACGGCTGTCAACAACCAACTAATTACTGTACATTGTTGAAATCGTTTATACGATCGTTGAAACACTCGAGCTTACCAACCATGAAAGCGCAACAAAATGTTCCATTCTTTCATGGAAATTATACCTCTATAATTATACCTCGTTCGCAACCTGACGGTGTTTGGGGCAGGGTACATAGTGTACTCATTATTCTTTTATAACTACACGGTAATGGGTTATGCAGAAACCAATTTAGACTTTCTACGAGCTATGTTTTAACGGGGACGAGAAGTTGTGACCAGTTGCGTTTGCATTCTGCTTTTTAGTTCACACACGCGACCGCACATACAGTGCGTGGCGAAGGATACTTCGCATCAGTATTGTCTAAAAACCATTCTGTCCCTTACCTGCATAGTGCATTCACTATGCGCCTCTGTAGGCGCACTAAACTCTCATACGTTATTACCCCTACGCAGAATTTAGGATACTGGCAGCTGAGTTGCAGTACACTCTTCCTGGAATACCAGTTCTCTAAATTTGCTTAATAGGGTTTCGCCAGAAAAACGTCGTCATTCTACCACTTAAATTCCTGACCATCTCTGTCGTCCTTTCGCGTGGGATGGGCTCTACAGACCTGTTACGGTCCTAGGAGCGTGTCGCAGAACTAGTCGCGTGTCTGCTGTCATGTCTGCTTGACAAGATCGCCAAATGGTGGAGCTGTACCCTCGATTTTATCACAGTAGCGTTATGTATGTGATTTCCTTTACTGATGTGGTACACTTTCTTATGACATTTCCAATAAATCTAAGCCTTCCTTCGCCGTTCCTGCTACCGAGTTAATAATTTCGCCTCATTTCATATCGCTTGTTGGTATCAAAAATGGTTCAAATGGCTCTGAGCACTATGGGACTCAACTGCTGAGGTCATCAGTCCCCTAGAACTTAGAACTAGTTAAACCTAACTAACCTAAGGACATCACAAACATCCATGCCCGAGGCAGGATTCGAACCTGCGACCGTAGCGGTCTTGCGGTTCCAGACTGCAGCGCCGTTAACCGCACGGCCACTTCGGCCGGCGCTTGTTGGTATCAACCCTCCATATTTAAAACAAGTGGCATGCTTCAGATCTCCACCATCAATCTTGCAATCGATCGCTATAGTAATCCCTACTTCTTCTTACGTACGTTATCGGATCCCCTTTTAGCTACTGTACTCCAGTTCTTAGTATTCAGTTAGTGCATAAGCTAGTATCGTGTTTGTTTTTAATGTTGGTATTGCGGTTTGGGTTTATTTATCGATATATCGATTGTCAGTTGTAGTTCACAATTACTATTTGAGTTTACAAAAAAAATGGCTCTGACCACTATGGGACTTAACTTCTGAGGTCACCAGTCCCCTAGAACTTAGAACTACTTAAACCTAACTAACCTAAGGACATCACACACATCCATTCCTGAGTCAGGATTCGAACCTGCGACCGTAGCGGTCGCGCGGTTCCGAACTGTAGCGTCTAGAACCGCTCGGCCACTTCGGCCGGCTTGAGTTAACATATTGTCATTTAGGGATGGTGAGAGGAACTGTAGACGCTAGAAACTGGAGTGGAAAGTCGAGAATTCGGAATATTTCCGACATATTCTCCTGTTAGAGTTGTGGTGAGACACATGATTCGCACTTAGGAGGACGCCGGTTCAGATCACCGTTCGGTCATTCTGATCTAGATATCTCTCGGTCCGTTAAATTGCTTCCGGCGAATTCCGAGGTCCGTGTTTCCTGCCGAAATTGCGCCGCGCTCCTAATGACCACGCCGTTGAACGAGATCTTGTTGTTGAGTAAATAAATACCTTGCGTCATACATCGTCCAGAGTATATGTAGAGACAGGTTGAAATGGATAGAGCATGATAAAATAGAACGCTAGGTAATTTCGGTGACTTAGTGATCGGATGTGACAGATGACTTGCCAAAGCTGCAAGTAAACAACCTTGTTACCGACTTAGTTACCCAGGCACGACTCACGATTCATCCCCCCCCCCCTTTTCCCACCTTCAGAGCTTCAGTTCCGCCTGTCTCATCTGCTTCCTCACTTAATACTTTTCCAGAACATCTTTCTGGACTAGAACTCACGGAAGACTGGAAATCACGGAGAAACGGCTTAGACGCAGCCTAGGGAATTGCTTCCAAAATCAGTATTTCACTCGGCAATTCCCTGTTCTTTGCATGGAGAGACGGTGGAACTGGTGGAAAAGTAGGAAACTTCGTGAGGCTGCTTACAGTTTGGTTGCAGTGCCGCAAGAGAGCAACGGAATGCAGGAAGACGAGAGGAGGATCGACGTTAGGTTCATGAGTTGGCAATTAATTCTAAACGTAATTAAATATAAGGTTCTGAGCACAAATAGGTGGAAAGAAACATTACTTTTCGATTACATTACTAGTGTTAAATCACTCGAAACAGTGACAAACATAATATATCTACAAGTGCATTATATAATTAAAAGTATCTGGAAACTCAGTAGTGGACATCAATACAGAGGCGCGTCCACGTTTCGCCTTTATCGGTCTAGAGCTCTGCTGGGGACATTTTCAGTGAGGTATCTGAATGTCTGTGAAGGAATGACAGTTCGTTCTTCCTCAAGAGCCAAAATCGGAGAACGCAGTGATGTTTGACGCTGTGGTGGTTTGGAGCGAAATCGGCTTTCTGACTCATCCCAAACGTGTGCCACTAGGTTGAGCTCGGATCTCTGGGCATACCAGTCCATTCCAAGAACGTTATTATCCACAAACCATTGCCTCACCGACGCTGCTACATGACAGGGTGAATTAATATCGTCTCCGAACTGTCCCTCTACCGTATGCAGTATACTATGCTGTAAAATGTTGTCGTAGCGTTTCGTGTTTTCTTAAGTGCAACTAGCGGACCACACCCTAATCGCGAAAAACACTTCCATACCACAACACCACCTACTCGGTTGGCTCCACACATAGTACAGGAAACATTCTCCAGGCATCTGTCAAACCAAACCCTTCCATCGGATTGCCACAACAGTATAAATGGCTCAAATGGCTCTGAGCACTATGGGACTTAACATCCGAGGTCATCAGTCCCCTAGAACTTAGAACTTCTTAAACCTAACTAACCTAAGGACATCACACACATCCACGCCCGAGGCAGGATTCAAACTTGCGACCGTAGCGGTCGCACGGTTCCAGACTGAAGCGCCTAGAACCGCTCGGCCACAACGGCCGGCCCATAACAATATAGCGTGATGCATTAATCACTCCACGCCCAATTAGTATAGAGATCACTGATACAACGTAATGAATTGGCTGGCAGGACCTTCTTCAATTTTCTTGTAGAAATAGCAAACAGCCAGTCTGTTGCAAATTGTAAGGTTTATTAAAACCCCTTTACGATGATTTCAAAGTTTATAAAAATATCTTCTTCAGAAGGAAATACAGACAACTGGATTACATGTTATGAGAGAGATACGTTAAAATATAGCCGAAAGGCGCCAGTGAAATATAAAATTTCACGTCCATAATAATTTTATATTTGGCTGACGCCTTTCGGCTATATTTTAACGTACCTCTGCCTCAACATGTAGTCTCGTTGTCTACATTTCGTTCTGAATAAGACATTTGTATAAACGTTAAAGCCATGGTAACGGGATTTTAAGAAACCTTCCAATTTGCAACTGATTGGCTGTTTGCTATTTCTACAAGAAGATTTTATTCTACGGTTGCTGCTCCAGCCATGTACAAATTTTAAAACTTCTTCATTTTATTTTTCCTTTTTTGTTTTTAAATTCCAGCACATTACCTACGGCATTTTTAAGCATCAAGAAGGAATTGCCTGAATTCGTGCCAGCATGTCAAGGTACTGGGATCGAGTCCCGGCCTACACACAGTTTTAATCTGTCAGTAAGTTTACAGAAATCCAGTACTCTGCTGCAGAGCGAAAGGTCAACCTGGGAACAACTCCCTAAACAGCTAATGGCTAAGCAATATCTCCGTAATATCCTAATAAGAAAGGTACGTACAAGAGGTTCTGAGATTGAAAAGGGGAACGGTCCTGGAGCTGTCATGGCGCGTTTTGTGCCGTGCATGGGTAGCTCAGTGTGTAACACAATTCCCCACGAAAGACAAGGGTGTGTGGTTTTCTTTGAAGCCCTGTCCACAGTTGCCAAAGGGCCTCTTAAATGACTTACAAGTAGTCCTACTGCGATGATAGCACGTCACGTTACACATAGCAGTAAAACATGTCGCTCTGCCATAACTCTCCATCAAGATGGTCGCGGCACTTGATGTTCGTCTGAAGCAGCGTGTTATTACACCAGTGACAAAAATTCACAAGAGATTAAAGAAGGTGTATGGGGAGGACGCTGTTGATCGCAGTACAATCAATCATTCGGCAAGCAGGTTATGTTGTTACAGTTGTTAGCACACTGGACTCCCATTCGGGAGGACGACGGTTCAAATTCCTGTTTAGATTTTCTATGATTTGCCTAAATCGCTTAAGGCAAATGTTGGGTAGGTTCCTTCGAAAAGGTACGATCTATTTCCTTCCCCACCTTCCTTAATCCAAGCTTCTGCTCTGTCTCTAATGATGACATTGCCACTAATCTCTCTTGCTTCCTTCAAGAGCCAGAGCAGATCGAGCACTGAACAGACTACTGGCCATGTTCAAGGTGTTCATAATCTGGTTTTGGCTGACAAACACGTAACAGTGAACCAACTGTCAGCCAGACGGCAGTATGCACAGAATACTGAGACAGCTGAAGCTGAAAACGGTTTGCTTCATGTGGGTTCCGAGATCACAAAGCTTGGGGAACAACACTGAAACATCCATCATAGATTCACGATCAGGCAGCGTGTCGTTACCACGTCTTCGGTATACTAAAGTAGCCCCTTTGCGGGGCGAGGTTTTAAGATGAGGACTCCCGTCTGAAGGCTGCTAGACAGTGGCTCAGACGTTCTGGTACTAACTTCTACCGTGCGCGAATACAGGCCTTAGTTTCCCAGTGGCGAGAGGCAGTTGGAAGAGACGGATATGATGTGCAGATAGGGAATTTTGTCTCTCAATAAGCTATCAACATACTGTAAAGATACCAAAAGTATGGTAAATAAACTTTATGTTTAAGAAAATAAGGAACATAAATTCAAAGATGGCCAGTCTACATTTCTTTTTTTTTTCAGAAAAGACGGAAAACTGAAAGCCACATTAGCAGAATACCTGCGCCTGTGAAATTTTTTGTCTGCTCTCTTTTATGTCAAGTAAATGACATTCATCAACGAGAACGTGGCAAAAATCAATAGCTAAGGCGTAAAAATCTTAGATTAGTTATTGCTATAAGTTTAAAAAAAATAGTTAACAGTCCATGCCTCATGCACTTTTGTTTTACGAATGACACTATTGGTACTTAGTATAGAATAAACATACACTATAGAAAGAATGGAACTTTTGCGTCGATCGTTACGAGGAATTTCTGACATAATCACTTCCATTTTCACAGGAAACAGCCAATTCGAAAGTTAACAAAAACGCATTAATAAACAGTGCTAATACCCACACAGCACGCGGGTAAACAGAACAAGATAGATGCCCTATACGGCGTCCGGTCTTATGAATACCTAGTGTTGGAGTTGGACACTTGTGAAACAACACGTGCTAGGACTTGGCCGTTTTTGAAGCAAAGCCACTGTTCTAAACGGCTTTTTCAGGCATTTTTGTCGGTTTTTGACAGTGAGGCTACTATCCGATTCAAAGCGGCAAACACTAGTCGATATCAGAAAATCGAAAAAAAAAATGGATTTGCCTTTGGTACCAGGCTCCTCTAATAATGCGCACTCAATTTGGAGTGACGAACGTTATGTGCACTATCTGATCAAAAGTATCCAGACACCCCAAAAAACATACGTTTCTCATATTAGGTGCATTGTGCTGCCATCTACTGCCAGGTACTCCATACCGGCGACCTCAGTAGTCATTAGACACCGTGAGAGACCAGAATGGGGCGCTCCGCGGAACTCACGGACTTCGAACGTGGTCAGGCGATTTGGTGTCACTTGTGTCATACGTCTGAACGCGACATTTCCACACTCCTAAACATCCCTTGGTCCACTGTTTCCGATGTGATAGTGAAGTGGAAACGTGAAGGGGCACGTACAGCACAAAAGCTTACAGGCCGACCTCATCTGTTGACTGTAAGAGACCGCCGACAGTTGAAGAGGGTCGTAATGTGTAATAGGCAGACATCTATCCAGACCATCACACAGGAATTCCAAACTGCGTCAGGATCCACTGCAAGTACTGTGACAGTTAGGCGGGAGGTGAGAAAACTTGGATTTCATGGTCGAGCGGCTGCTCATAAGCCACACATCACGCCGGTAAATGCCAAACGACGCCTCGTTTAGTGTAAGGAGTGTAAACATTGAACGATTGAACAGTGGAAAAACGTTGTGTGGAATGACGAATCACGGTACACAATGTGGTGATCCGATTGCAGGGTGTGGGTATGGCAAATGCCCCGTGAACGTCATCTGCCAGCGTGTGTAGTGCCAACAGTAAAATTCGGAGGCGGTGGTGTTACGGTGTGGTCGTGTTTTTCATGGAGGAGGCTTGCACCCTTCGTTGTTTTGCGTGGTACTATCACAGCACAGCCCTTCAGTGATGTCTTAAGCACCCTCTTGCTTCCCACTGTTGAAGAGCAGTTCGGGGATGTCGATTGCATCTGTCAACACCATCGAGCACCTTTTCATAATGCTCGACCTGCGGCGGAGTGGTTACACGACATCCCTGTAATGGACTGGCCTGCACAGAGTCCTGACCTGACACACCTTTGGGATGTTTTGTGCCGGCTTCGTGCCAGGCCTCATCGACCGACATAGATACCTCTCCTCAGTGCACCACTCCGTGAAAAATGGGCTGCCATTCCCCAAGAAGCCTTCCAGCACCTTATTGATGCCTGCGAGAGAGGAAGCTGTCATCAAGGCTAAGGGTGAGCTAACACCATATTGAATTGCAGCATTACCGATGGAGGGCGCCACGAACTTTGTAAGTCATTTTCAGCCAGGTGTCCGGATACTTTTGATAACATAATGTATGACACTAGTAAGTACTAGGTTAAGGGCATATTTCATATACAAAACGTACACAATACCAGTATTGTAATATTTAACAATGCAGATTGGTGATGAAGTAATAACATCAGCTTCCGTCAGATCACCGAAGTTAAGCGCTGTTGGGTTGGCTAGCACATGGATGAGTGACGTCCGAGGGTGCCGAGCGCTTTTGGCAAGTGGGGTGCACTCAGCCCTTGTGAAACCGACTGAGGAGCTACTTTATTGAGAAGCAGGGACTCTAGTCACGAAAGCTGACAGCTGGCGGGAGAGCGATGTGCTGACCACATTGCTCATCCATACTCGCATCTAATGAACCGTTGGGCCCTCCGAGGCCTGTTCGGACAGCGAGATTGTTGATGACCAACAGGTAATCAATGGCACTTGAAAACGACCTCAGGCAGAAATTGTACAATAATACGAAAATATGCTAAAAATTAACAGTTGCAGGCTGCATGATGGAACGAATTCGAGTTCTTTCACAACGGTGTATACACTCCGCCACAGATTCGTGCTGGCAGGTATCGACGCTTCTACGAGTCGAGGCATCACCCTAGTGCAGCCTGTGTAGTGAAGAAGCACTGACGATGAGCATGGGGAGGGGGAGGGGGGAAGAAGCGGGAGACAGTGGAGCGTGGCAGAGGGTGGTGAGGACAGAGACTGGTTAGTTAGTGCCGGCGATAGGCGGGGGCACAGGCTCTGCCGCTAATGAGTGACTCAGGCACACGAGAGCAAGAGGATGGCGGCGGCGGCGGAAAGCAAAAGAAGTGAAGTGAACGCCACGAGGGGTGGGGGGAGGACCTGTCTGAGACAATGGCGCCGTAAAAAAACTACCCTCCCTTCTCCAGCCTCCCCCCCCCCCTCCCCTCTCGCTGCTGTGCTGGACGTCAGCGGAACAACACTGTCAGATGCAAGTGTGATCGCAGGAAACGGAACGTTCATCAAGATAACTCGCTTAAGCCGTCCTCACATGGGAGGAGGCAGCTAACGTTGACATGAACAGGACATGCGGCAGAGCACCGTCGGCACACGGGACGACCTGGTTAAAGTAATCTGCGCTCTCTCCAGCACCGTTGTCGGCTTTATTTGGCTCGCAGACCACACAATCCCTACGAAAATGGATGCGCGTAAGATTGCGATTGTCAAAGAAGAGTGAATAAACCCGCGAAGAAGATTATTGACTCATCGATGGCTTGAACAGCGAATTTCTGGTAGAGGAACACTATATAATGCTGTACAACAATCTGAGATACATACTAGTAGAAGTTATTTGGTAACTCAATTGAGTTTTTATCCCATCTTCGGTTTTAAATAGAACACAGTTAAGGTATAGCGTTTAATGTCAGTTGACGCGTGCATAATCCATATGTTCTCGATGTTGCATTTACTACTAACTCTCTGAAATAACGTGCTTCATCACATAGGCTTCAAGATCGAGATTCTTTTCCTAATTTCATTTGAATGGAAGAGGAAATTTTTTCGAAGCTTCTCACCGTCATTGAAAAAGATATTTACCGGCAAGAAACCAAACGTGAACTAGTCCATTAACTCACTGATAGGTCTATAAGTATTTAAAGGAAGTTTCATAACAGCAGAAACTTCAAGTGCGTAACTTGCTTTTACTTTGACATTAAGTGGCAGTCACGGTAAGATTTCCAGCCACTGGGGAAACACCCCAGTCGTTAGCCTTTGCAATAAGAATTGCAGAAAATACATTATTTACAGTAAATAACACCGACTTTTGAGATAATACTTCTATTAAATGAAAAAGAAAGACCCAGAATCTGTTAATCTGTTAGAAAAGAAAAAAAAATTATGAAAGGTGGCGGACGCTAAAATGCGAGCTTTTACTACTCAGCTCACAGCCCACGACGATCAACTACGCTACAGCTTCGACATTTCAGTCGTTCCCCCGTGTATCGTACACAGTCTATAAAAAGACTGTATCTACAAATGTGATTATTTCATATTTTATACGCAAATTTTACGAGAAAGACACGTTTTCGGTAGATCATCTTTGCACCGTAGCAATGAAACGGTATATTTTTCGTAGCGCTCAAGTTACAACATTAAAACAACTGCAGCAAGTACAGACATTTATTTTCCTGACATTTAATTATAACAAATAGTAGCTAAAACGACGCGTTTTCGAGAGGTTCTCAATTTGCTGATGGTTTGAAACAGCTTATATTCATACCATGTACTCTATGTGAATGGTTCAAATGGTTCAAATGGCTCTGAGCACTACGGGACTTAACATCTGAGGTCATCACTCCCCCAGAACTTAGAACTACTTAAACCTAACTAACCTAACGACATCACACACATCCATGCCCGAGGCAGGATTCGAACCTGCGACCGTAGCGGTCGCGCGGTTCCAGACTGAAGCGCCTGGAACCTTTCGGCCACAACGGCCGGCCTATGTGAAAGAAAACCCACCAAATACGTTATTTAACGACATCAGTGTGTGCCAGCTTCTATCTTCTGCTTGTAACGTAAAAAGATGTTGCAATTCATTGGCCACGTTTCTCTCCACGAGGTAAAAATCTGATATACCGTATTCTGTATTTGACTCTCCGCATCGTAGTGGAACGTGGAATCCTACGCTGTGACGTCACCATCTCCTCGTCCACGTGCGTTTTCACGTCCCTCGAGAGGGCGGCTTTAGCATAGCACCGAAAGGTGAAAGTGAAGTCATGAGCGAGCGTCCGACTTATTGTCTTATCAGATGTGGTGTCAGCATTAAGGCACTAGCAATAGTAGTAGATTTCATTTTTTGTAGTTCGCCATACATTGCGTGGCGGAAGGTAATTTGTGCACCACTCTCATTTTCTCCCTTTCCAGTTCCTATTTTGAAGAACGGCGCGTGAGAAGAACAACTATTGGTAAGCCTCCGTGTGAGTTCGACCCTCCCTAGCTGTCTCTCCGCGAGGTGTGTGTTCAAGGATGCAATACATAGGCTCTTTCTTCTAGGAGCGTTCTTTCTCGGAAATGAGTGACAGAAGCAAACTGCATAGGAAGAGTTCTTCACTTGGGTCATATGGAGCTCAACGAATATTCAAACTGTGTTCCAAGCACTTCAGAACTTCAACATTTATTTGCTCCAGAAAATATCTACAGATAAAATAATTCTGAAAGGACTACACGGCTCCTTTTTACTTCATCCGTACGAGGAGAACACGGCAAGTGTTCCGATAACTTCGCTCAGTTGAAGAGGAGTCAAAATACCCGAACACGTGTCTCGGCTTATCAGTCGATTCTCGAAAAAACGACGGTCAAAGTTTTCGAGGTGCTTTATGTGCCGTTTACGATGCGATATCGTCAAACTACTCGGTGGTCAGCGCCGTTGCTTTTTAATTTTCCACCCCGTGTTCGAAACACGATTATTGTATTTTTTTTATTTTTATTGGCTCTGAGCACTATGGGACTTAACATCTTTGGTCATCAGTCCCCTAGAACTTAGAACTACTTAAACGTAACTAACCTAAGGCCATCACACACATCCATGCCCGAGGCAGGATTCGAACCTGCGACCGTAGCGGTCGCGCTTTATTTTTATTGTTTTCATTTATCTACCCATGACTGTAGAAGGTTACTACATGAATTTTTCTGATAAAGTTAGGGCATACAAATGTGTTATAGTTATGGAGAAACTACGAATGGATTTCACAATAAGTGTCACACATATTTTATATATTTGTCTGTATGGTATATTGAAGGGTTACAGTATTATTAAATTCTAGTATTGCGATATTTCATTCTCATGTCAAATCTTACATTTTGTTCATATGTTTATTCTTCAGGATGATTTGCTGCTTTCCCTTGGATGATATCGATTTTAGAAACATTCGAAACACAAATATACCGAATACCACGAGCACTGAGCGAAAGTGGTTTACCACGTGACATTTCTTCGCATGACTATCACTCGATAAAGAAACGCTGGTGAAGATTTCGCGCGTTGGCAATAATTTTCGATCACTTTTTCGAAAACTGGCGCTTGCAATTTATTATGAATCAAGATATACTACAGGAATTTCATCGAAAACAATTTCAAATAATTTTCTCATTTTTTTTCCTAATTCATTCATCTGACATACAATTTGTAGACGAACGAGGACAGCGTTACAGCAATATACACTTGAAAACATTAGTGTAGTAATCTTCTACGGACATGGATATATAAATAAAAACAAAATAAAAGTAATAACCGAGTTTCGAACACGGGGCGCAATATTCAGAACCTGCGGCTCTAATCATTATTCCACCACCACCTCGTCTCAATACATAGCGCGGTAAAAGGCACATGCAGTACCGGGAAAATTCCTCTAAGAAACTGATCGTCGTTTCTTCACAAACGGTTGAGTACCTACGAATAAGCCAAGATGCGTGTTCGCTTATTTTGACCCCTCTTCCACTGATCGAAGTTTATGGGAAATCGGGATGGCACTTGCCGTGTTCTCCTCGTTAGTGTCTAACTGTAAAATAGCATCAAAAAATCTATATTTTGTACTCCCAGCACTCCTGACATTCTCACTGTTGAAAAAATTTTGATTGAAAAATCTTCCTCTCTTTATGTTCTTATTTATGCAGAATGGTATTTTGTTGTCGAGATATTGTGAAAACGAAATCATGTTTCGTGTTCCGACATTTAATCTATTATCGGAAACCTCTAGCTGGAAATTGTCTTCAATCTTCTCTCGCAGTATGTGACAAAAACAAACAAAGCAATGAAATAAAAAGTAAGCACCCAGCAGAGCACAAAACGCACTACTTTCTACAGCGTGAGTGAACGCGATGATAATAGGTTTACTTCCGCTGACAGAAGAAGATCACTCCACCAAGATCATCGTTGAAACTTCCTTCCCGAGAATACGTCGCCTTCACGTCGATAGTAAAATACTTTCAAGGATAAGGGCAAAATTGAATTCAGCATCTTGGATAAAAGGGAATTTTCAAGCTACCATAAAAAATTTCAAACTGAATAGCGAGCTCAGTTAGTTCGTCACACAGCAGACGAAGGAGACATAAGAGGCAACTATGCATAATATACGAAAGATGACGATGATGACAAATTTGCGTTTACACGCATAAGATGTGAGGCTACTGAACGCCACCCGTCGTGCTGCGAGAATAAGAAAGGAAGAACAAAGATCCACGCTACTTTAATCGAGAGAATACTTTGTTCGAGAAAGATTGTTAAGTCGCCTGTTTTTTCTGAATCGGTCACCATTTTCGATAGAACTGGACTAACACTGAACGAAAAAGAAACAGAAGAAGTTAACCGATGCGGAGCAATATCTTTCCGTCCTGAGTTCGGGAAAACTTGGCCGCAGGTTAGCTCCAAGTTAAACAAGAACAAAGTTAGAGAACCAACATAACACAGGGAGAGAAACTGAACCGAAGACTTACAAGTCACTTCGTTCCATAAGTTCCCGTCATCCTCTTCCACTCAGACAATAATATAAAAATAGACAGCGATTGCCCCCAAGTCTGCTGTACTGGTCTCCGAAACCGACATCGTACCTCGTGACGGGTGGAATAAGGCAATCCGACTATGAATACGCGTTATGTATACGTGGAGTTGACAGAAACACGTAGTTGTAATTTACAGATGAAATCAAGCATGGATGTTAAGAACTTAAACCTACTGTACTAGTATTACACACGTAGCAACACAATTACACTACTGGCCATTAAAATTGCTACACCACGAAGATGACGCACTACAGACGCGAAATTTAACCGACAGGAAGAAGATGCTGTGATATGCAAATGATTAGCTTTACAGAGCATTCACACAAGGTTGGCGCCGGTGAGGAAAGTTTCCAACCGATTTCTCATACACAAACAGCAGTTGACCGGCGTTGCCTGGTGAAACGTTGTTGTGATGCTTCGTGTAAGCAGGAGAGATGCGTACCATCACGTTTCCAACTTTGAGAAAGGTCGGGTTGTAGCCTATCGCGATTGCGGTTTATCGTATCGCGACATTGCTGCTCCCGTTGGTCGAGATCCAATGACCGATAGCAGAATATGGAATCGGTGGGTTCAGGAGGGTAATACGGAACGCCGTGCTGGATCCCAACGGCCTCGTATCACTAGCAGTCGAGATGACAGGCATCTTATCCGCATGGCTGTAACGGGACGTGCAGCCACGTCTCGAACCCTGAGTCAACAGATGGGGACGTTTGCAAGACAACAACCATCTGCAGGAACAGTTCGACGACGTTTGCAGCAGCATGGACTATCAGCTCGGAGACCATGGCTGCGGTTACCCTTAACGCTGCATCACAGACAGGAGGGCCTGCTATGGTGTACTCAACGACGAACTTGGGTGCACGAATGGCAAAGCGTCATTTTTTTGTATGAATCCAGGTTCTGTTTACAGCATCATGATGGTCGCATCCGTGTTTGGCGACATCGCGATGAACGCACATTGGAAGCGTGCATTCTTCATCGCCATACTGGCGTATCACCCGGCGTGATGGTATGGGGTGCCATTGGTTACACGTCTCGGTCACCTCTTGTTCGCATTGACGGCACTTTGAGCGGTGGACGTTACATTTCAGATGTGTTACGACCCGTGGCTCTAGCCTTCATTCGATCCCTGCTAAATCCTTCATTTCAGCAGGATAATGCACGACCGGATGTTGCAGGTTCTGTAAGGGCCTTTATGGATACAGAAAATGTTCGACTGCTGCCCTGGCCAGCACATTCTCCAGATATCTCACCAACTGAAAACGTGTGGTCAATGGTGGCCGAGCAACTGGTTCGTCACAATACGCCAGTCATTACTCTTGATGAACTGTTGTATCGTGTTGAAGCTGCATGGGCAGCTGCACCTGTACACGCCATCCAAGCTCTGTTTGACTCAATGCCCAGGCGCATCACGGCCGTTATTACGGCCAGAGGTGGTTGTTCTGGGTACTGATTTCTCAGGATCTATGCACCCAAATTGCGTGAAAATCTAATCACATGTCAGTTCTAGTATAATGTATTTGTCCAATGAATACCCGTTTATCATCTGCATTTCTTCTTGGTGTAGCAAGTTTAATGGCCTGTAGTATAATATCGAGCATTAATGCGACGGCTCTTGGTTTTATATTCGAACAGATAAAAACACAACAAAGATAAAAACGTCGTTTACAAAACTTAAGATGAAATTTGGACCATACATAGAAAGAGCTGCTACAGTACAGTATAGAAGCTAACTGAAATAAATACGCAATGAAACGAAGAGGAGTAGACTTTTATTGAATGACAATAATTACTGCAACGTGATCCTATTCTGGTCACAAGGTTGGCGTCGAGTTCTTGTGGTTGGATGTTCCGTTCCGCCACCAGGAGTAGACTTTTATTGAATGACAATAATTACTGCAACGTGCTCCTATTCTGGTCACAAGGTTGGTGTCGAGTTCTTGTGGTTGGATGTTCCGTTCCGCCACCAGGAGTAGACTTTTATTGAATGACAATAATTACTGCAACGTGCTCCTATTCTGGTCACAAGGTTGGTGTCGAGTTCTTGTGGTTGGATGTTCCGTTCCGCCACCAGGAGTAGACTTTTATTGAATGACAATAATTACTGCAACGTGCTCCTATTCTGGTCACAAGGTTGGTGTCGAGTTCTTGTGGTTGGGTGTTCCGTTCCTCCACCAACGCGGTTGACAACTGCTGCAAGACGTCTCTCTCCAACGCATCCCACACGTGCTCGGTGGGATTTAAGTCGGGGGAACAGGCGGGCAAGTCCATTCGCCGAATATCTTCTAGTTCCAAGTGCTCCCCCAACTGTACTGTTCAATGCTGTCGCGCATTATCATCCATAAAAATGAAGTCAGGCCCGACAGCACCCCTGAAAAGACGAACGTGGGTACGGAGTATAACAACGCTGACCAATGACTTGGCCATGTTGAAAGATTTGGAGGTCAGTAGGCCAATTCAACGTTACGCTTCCCCATACCGTAACACCTGGACCGGCAAAATGAGCTCCTTCGACAGTGTCCCTGGCTGCATTACGTGTTCCCACCTCTCACCATATGGAGCTACACCCAGAATCACTATTCAGACTGAACCTGCTCTCGTCCGAGGAGAGAAAGCGACCCTAGTCCTTATTAGTCCAATCCCTATTTATTTATTGTTCTGTGGGACAAAATTAAAGAGAAGTCTTCATGGTCATGGAACGAGTCAATACATGAAATCATAACACGATAGTAGAAACAGATAAAATGAAATATAAGAAACATATTCTGGTGACAAGTCGTAAGTTTAAATAAAGAAAATCAACAATGTAACACTGGAATTTGCTTAATTTTTCAGTTCTTCCAGGAGCTCCTCGACAGAATAGAAGGAGTGAGCCATGAGGAAACTCTTCAGTTTAGACTTAAAAGAGTTTGGGCTACTGCTAAGATTTTTGAGTTCTTGTGGTAGCTTATTGAAAATGGATGCAGCAGAATGCTACACTCCTTTCTGCACAAGAGTCAAGGAAGTGCATTCCACATGCAGATTTGATTTCTGCCTAGTATTAACTGAGTGAAAGCTGCTAACTCTTGGGGATAAGCTAATAGTGCTAACAACAAACGACTGTGAGGGCAATGTCAGAATTCCCAGTCTACTGAATAGCGGTCGACAAGAGGTTCTCGAACTTACACCACATATGGCTCGAACAGCCCGTTTTTGAGCCAAAAATACCCTTTTTGAATCAGAAGAATCACCCCAAAAAATAATACCATACGACATAAGCCTATGAAAATATGCGAAGTACACTATTTTTCGTGTTGAACTGTCACTTATTTCAGATACTGTTCTAATGCTAAATAAAGCATCACTTACTTTCTGAACAAGATCCTGAACATGGGCTTTCCACAACAGCTTACCATCTATACGAACGCCTAGGAACTTGAACTGTTCCGTCTCGCTTATAATATCGGTTCTTGTTGAATTGTGAGTTAGAAACTGTAAAAAGGGAGTCTTACTGTGATTTAGCATCAAATATTTTCCATAAGCCACGAACTTATTTCATGAACTACATTATTTGATACTGTTTCAATATTACACACAAGATCTTTCACTACCAAGCTGGTGTCATCAGCAAACAGAAATATTTTTGAATCACCTGTAATACTAGAAGGCATATTATTTATATAAGTAAGAAACAGCAGTGGCCCCAGCACTGACCCTTGGGGAACGCCCCACTTACCAGTGCCCCATTGGGACTGAAGATCACTACCAATCTCAATATTGCGGAGAATTACCTTCTGCTTTCTGTTCTTAAAGTAAGAGGCGAACCAATTGTAAGCTACTCCCCTTACTCCATAATGGTCCAACTTCTACAGTAATATTTTGTGCTCAACACAGTCAAAAACCTTCGTTAAATCAAAGAAAACACCTAGCGTTCGCAACCTTTTATTTAATCCGTCCAAAACCTCACAGAGAAAAGAGAATATAGAATTTTCAGTTGTTCAACCATTTCTTAAACCAAACTGTACATATGACAGCAAATTATGCTGTGGGCAACATTGCAAACGATGCGCCAATGCGCGGGTTCAAACGGAACACAACGCACCGGGTGTCGGGCAAAGAGACCACTCCGACGCCACTGTGAAGCACGAGACTGCGTGTCTTGAAATCCTGTTAAATGTTTTGCAGTTGAACCTACTGTTTGACATGGGTCCCTTCTTCCCCGTCGCACAACGTAGCGGTCACCTACTGCTGCACTTGACCGTTGTCGACCGCTTCCTCTCCTTTGGGCAACAGGGTCTGTGGTTCGGACCACTCCCCAAACACGTGTAACAATGCTGTGAGTAATACCAAGCTCCTGAGCTATACTCGTCACACTTTGTCTTTCTTCCAGTTTCCCTATGATACTTCCCTGTGTGAAGTCGTCTAAATGTCTCCGGGCCATGAAGAACAGGACCACAGAGCACTGCTCTGCTCGCTGGTTGACACACAGCTTTCTCCCGTTCCTTCAACCAACTCGTGTTGCAAGGCCAGGCCCATTCCGCGCTGACCTCGCTGTGACGTCTAGCAATCTGTGCGGGACTGGGAGCCCCCGCACTTTCATTCATTTCCACCGAGTATTTCATATATCATGCTGCTTTATCTACTCGCCCTTAAGTTTTGCGCAGCAGTGTTGATGAGACTTCGTTTGTGGGGCGCTCAACTGCGTGGTTATCGTCGCTCGGTTAAATTCCCAGTCTTTTCACAGTCCAATCTCGCCATTTTCCCGAATGACGATAAAATGATGCAGACAACACAAAAACCCAATCCCCGGGCGGAGAAAATCCCCGACCCGGCCGGGAATCGAACCCTGGACCCCGTGATCCAGAGGCAGCAACCCTAGCAACCTTTTTTATTGTTATTTTCCACTTATTTTCTTTTATTTTCATTTTGTTCGATATAGTTCGTTGCGTTTGGTCTGGGCGGACGTCACAAGACATCTGTTCAAGTTGATCGTTGATTGCTTTACTCAGTTTTTTATTACAGAGGGCGAGCAGCCCTCTGACCGCACACGCTGAGCTACCGTGCCGGCGCGACTAGACCACAAGCTGCGCACTGCAGAGCAGTGCATTCATAGTTCTGTCCGTGTATACTTTTCCGAAACATCAGAATTATCTTTTCTTCAGTGAATTTGCCGCTCACCATTTACGCAGAACTGGCCGAGACGGTATCAGTTGAGTAGCAATACTTCCGGTTTCAGACGATTCCTCGAAAAAAAGTATGAAAATGTGTTCCATATCAGTTTGGATTCCGTAGAAATATTGGAACATGTGAGGCAATACTGACCCTACGACTTATCTTAGAAGCTAGATTAAGAAAGGGCAAACCTACGTTTCTAGCATTTGTAGACTTAGAGAAAGCTTTTGACAATGTTGACTGGAATACTCTCTTTCAAATTCTGAAGGTGGCAGGGGTAAAATACAGGGAGCGAAAGGCTGTTTACAACTTGTACAGAAACCAGATGGCAGTTATAAGAGTCGAGGGACACGAAAGGGAAGCAGTGGTTGGGAAGGGAGTGAGACAGGGTTGTAGCCTCTCCCCGATGTTATTGAATCTGTATATTGAGCAAGCAGTAAAGGAAACAAAAGAAAAAATCGGAGTAGGTGGAGAAGAAATAAAAACTTTTAGGTTCGCCGATGACATTGTAATTCTGTCAGAGACAGCAAAGGACTTGGAAGAGCAGTTGGATGGAATGGACAGTGTCTTGAAAGGAGGGTATAAGATGAACATCAACAAAAGCAAAACGAGGATAATGGAATGTAGTCGAATTAAATCGGGTGATGCCGAGGGAATTAGATTAGGAAATGAGACACTTAAAGTAGTAAAAGAGTTTTCTTATTTGGGGAGCAAAATAGCTGATGATGGTCGAAGTAGAGAGGATATAAAATGTAGACTGGCAATGGCAAGGAAAGCGTTTCTGAAGAAGAGAAATTTGTTAACATCGAGTATAGATTTAAGTGTCAGGAAGTCGTTTCTGAAAGTATTTGTATGGAGTGTAGCCCTGTATGGAAGTGAAACCTGGACGATAAATAGTTTAGACAAGAAGAGAATAGAAGCTTTCGAAATGTCGTGCTGCAGAAGAATGCTGAAGATTAGATGGGTAGATCACATAACTAATGAGGGGGTATTGAATAGAATTGGGAAGAAGAGGAGTTTGTGGCACAACTTGACTAGAAGAAGGGATCGGTTGGTAGGATACGTTCTGAGTCATCAAGGGATCACCAATTTAGTATTGGAGGGCAGTGTGGAGGGTAAAAATCGTAGAGGGAGACCTGGAGATGAATACACTAATCAGATTCAGAAGGATGTAGGCTGCAGAACGTACTGGGAGATGCAGCAGCTTGCACAGCATAGAGTAGCATGGAGAGCTGCATCAAACCAGTCTCAGGTCTGAAGACCACAACAACAACAACATCATAATCAGAAATGACATCCGTCAAGTTCCATATTTGAGCAAAATAGGCGGGTGTGTTTTACGATTTTTGCTAAACGTGGTATAGATTCTGAAACAGTACTGAACCCGTCTTGGACAGCCGTGCGTATTACAGCACCGCGTCCGGGACTGGAAGGTGCTCTGGCCCCGGATCGAATCCGGCCGATGAATTAAGGACCAAGGTCTGTGTGCCGGCCAGTATGGATGTGGTTTTTAGGTTTCCCAAGTCCAAGCAGGAGAATACCGGCCTGGTTTACAAGTCCCACATTAGTTACACGATTTGCAAACGTGTATAAAACTCAGTACACTTCCACATGAATAACACTCGAGGCAGACAGCTGGGGACACACGGGGTGGTAACAGGAAGGGCATCCGCCACTCCTTAAATTAACCACGCTATGTCCGAAAATAAACACGCTGACCCCTGCGTCGATGCTGGGAAAACGTACTAGAAAAGAAGGAAGATTCTGAAATAATATTGAGACAAGATGCGCAATATGTAGTGGAATTATTATTAAGGACATTTTATTGATGTAAAATTAAAAACTTGACGCCTAAAATCCCCGTCATTCACCAAGTTTTGGAACTGAAGACCAACGCATTGTAGCCATGAGCTCTCGTACTGCACGGAAGTTCTGTACGTCATCAGTGGGAAAATAGTAACCACGTTAAAGGAGATTTAGGAGTTTGTGTCATGGGAAGCAAACAAATAAAGACAATATAATCAAGACGTACTAGTTCGCGTACATCTTTGGAGAGAAAAATGCCCCACATTCTTGTAGGTAGTGGTAGTAGTCGAAACTTAGCCTCTAAGCATACACTCGCAAACAAATACTTAGATGTGTGCTGTTTTATTTAAGCCGAGCAGTGTCTGTATCTGTATCTGTAATGAGGTCAGTCTTCCTGTTGCCGTTCACTGGACATTTTGGCGTGACCTTTTTATCTCTGTAGTTAGCTCTCTGGCTGTTATGCTGTTGTCAGACACCAACAACTGTCTCCAACATCAGCAGCCCGATATGGTTCGTTTTAAGGTTTTGAGGCCATGAAAAGAATATTGGAGGCTCTGTACAGTGTGAACAACTCAAAAAGTAAAACGATGTCCGCTTATTTCACAAGGTAAGTGGCAAATACACCATTCTTCTTCTGTATAGCCAAAGACATAAATCGACATATATCTGCATCTGCACCCTAAGACAAAAAAACGACGCAACACGGAGGAATTATCTGAATGGGATGAAAATCGGTAAATATGATGTACATGTGCAGTCACGTAAATGATTTCAGTTTCAGAAAAAGTTGATGATTTATTCAACAGAAAGAACTTCACAAATTGACAAGTCAGTAACGTATCGATCCACCTCTGGCCCTTATGCAAGAGTTATTTTGCTTGGCATTAATTGATCGACTTGCTGGATGGCCTCCTGAGGGATATTGTGCCAAAGTCTGTCCAGTTCGAGCATTAGATTGTAGAAATCCTTAGCCAGTTGGAGGGCCTAGCCCACAATGCACCAAACGTTCCCAGTTGGGGAGAGCTCGGGCGACCGACCTGGCCAAGGTAGGGTTTGAGAAGCACGAAGAGAAGCTGCAGAAACTCTCGCCGTGTGCAGACGGGCGTTATCTTGCTGAAATGTAAGCCCAGGATAGATTTCCACGAGGAAACCAAATGGAGCGTAGAATATCGTCGATGTGCCGTTGTGCTAAAACTGTGCCGCGGATGACAACCGAAGGGGTCCTGCTATGAAAAGATTTGGCATCCCAGACCATCACTCCTGGTTGTCGGACCTTATGGCGAGCGACACTCAGGTTGTGGTATCCCACCGCTGCCCAGGGCTTAATTCGAAGCGTTACTTATCAATGAATACAGTTCTACTCCAGTCAATCAGATTTTAGGCCAAAGAGGTGTCGAGAGACACCCCGCTCCGCGATGGGATACCAACCTAACTGTCGCCCACCATCCGGCTCGATATCCAGGAATGATCGTCCGGCGTGCCACTTCTTTTGACAGCAATACCCATTTGGTTGTCATCCCCCGCATCCTTTCAGCACAGCGGTACGTGGACGATATTTTACACTTAGTTTTGTCGCCCTTCATGGTAAGCCATCCTGGGCTTACATTCCGGCAAGATAATGCCCGTCCGCACACGGTGAGAGTTTCTGCTACTTGTATTCGTGCTTATCAAACCCTACCATGGACATCAAGGCCGACAGATCTCTCTCTAATTGAAAACGTTTGGAGCGTTGTGGACACGGCCATCCAACAATCTCGGTATTTTGAAGATTTTACACACCAGTTGGACAGAATTTAGCACGATATCCCCTCAGGAGGTCAACCAACAACCCTATACATCAATGCCAAGCCGAATAACTGGTCGTATATATGCCAGAGGCGGGCCAATGCGTTATTGACTAGTCAATTTCTGAAGCTCTTTCTTTTGAATAAATTATCCAGTTTTTCTCAGTTTGTAATCATTTGTTTGTTTGTACATGTACATCACGTATACCTGCCGATTTCCGTCCCATTCGGATAATTCCTTCCTGGTGGGTGGTGTTTGTTTACTTTTTTACGATGGTTGGTGAGCCTTCATGCAGAATTTAACGCCCAAAAATAGAGAACTTGGACTCAGCGTTATACTTTTCTCGACATTTTACCCTAAAAGCCGGACTACTATTTTAGTCAGAAATAGTCACTTGGCTATGTTCAGTCGTTCATTAATAATTAGTTTGTTTTGGATCAACATTAAAGCCCTTAAACTAAAAAACAATCAATAAATAGCGTCATAATTTGGCAATTATGAAAGCAACTATGTGCTCAGTCTTCTTAATTCCCCAGTCTTCTTTCTAAGATAATCTTATGTCAAAATAAACTAAAAGTTCTACACTAAACAAAAATAAACAATTATTTATTCTTCTGAGGCTGAAAAGTACCTTGGTCATTCCAATTAGGCTTATAAAGGAATAACAATAATCTGCAGTTTAGTGTTAATATTTCTCACTTGAATCAATTTCATCAAGAACGCTATTGACGGAACTATTTTTAAATTACACAACAACATCATCCTTGTGTTTATCCGAACAATTAGCAACCAACTGCACAAAAGAAATTTTATTATTTTAACCGGTTCCTGGCACTTAGTGCCCTTCTTCAGAAGGTTGTAAAGAAGACTGGAACTATCGCATTATTTGCGAGTGTCAACAATAAGACGCATGAGCGTATTGCTGTGGTCATGTGTTTCATAGAGCCTGTACAAAAATGGTTGGCATCTTTATACCATTTTTATATAGTCACTACGAACCACATGACCTCAGGGCACTAAGTGTAGGAAACCAGTTAAAATAATAAAATTCCTTTTGTGCAGTTGGTTGCTGATCATTTTGGTAAATATGATTGCAGTTGCTGAAGGTGGATAAATACTAAATCACCTTTGTGATTGTGTCCCATTCGACGGTGGCCTAATGGGCTGAAACAGCAAAGTAATATCCTGCCAATTTTAATAATTGATGTATCTGTATATCCTGATGATTTACCTCCCTGTTATCCTTATACTTCTTCGTCACGCTTACTTTATTAGTTTGGAACGAACCTTAGTTGTGTGTTCTGTATGTCAACGCTAAAAAGCCTAACAAAAGCCTAACACGGCTGAGCTGTGTACATTTGGCCGGCCTCGTCCGCAAAAAGCATGCAACCTGACTAATTTTACGTTCATTAACTTTTCTCGAGAACATGCCACCGACAAAACATGTCTCGGCCATGTTCGATAAGCGCCATGTCGTATGACTGTGTAGTGTAGCAGTTCTTCAAAGAAGGCTCGCACATACCTCGCCATACAGTTCGAGCGTTGTCGTGTTGAACTATGGTATGCACAGGTGCAGTTCTCCATGCATCTTAAACCTCCTTGAAACAGCGTCTGCAGTTCTGATCAGCTAGTACATATCCCGCAAACCTTTCTCTTCTTCTGACAAGCGTCTTCCACAGATTTCTACTATCGCCTATACAGTTTACTACTTAGAAGAGTAATGAACCCAACCTCCTCGGAACCTCTTCTTGGGAAGCAAAATGTTGGATTCCGTATATAGTTTGGCCAGATTTTGGTAAATTTTCATACTTAAATTATATTTATGATCTGTAGATTTTTCCGAACATATTTGATTGCCATGAAACTATTTTTCTGTTAATACATTTTTATTATTCATTTCGATCCATTTCGTAATATCGATCTTGTTCCATGACAATTAGTAATCTCAGTTATCAGCTTAAATTATCTAAATGTAATATTGTTATGCTTCACTTTTCATGTAAAAAAAATTTTTGTCTTCATTTATAATTTTTCTAATTTTACCATCGATAATGAAATCGATTTTATAAAAGAACAGGAAACTTCTGCTTTTCATATTGTCAAAATTTGCAGTCTTTGTTGTTAACCATTAGACCTATGAATCTTCACGTAAATAATGATTTTCAGGAAACAATATATAAATTAAATCTGAAAAATAATTTCAGTTAAGACATTCATATTAATGCTATTTTGGACCATATCCTGTTTTAGAAGGCACTGGAAGCTGGGAACATACGTATATATAAATTGTTGGCGCCAAACGCGTCAGAGTAAGCTCAACATGTACTGAATTTGGAACATGGTGCTGTCTGATCGATTGCGTGCTTTGTATGGCTCAAACAAATTGCACAATATATATTTGAAAGTGTCAAATATGTGACGGCAAACAGTGTTCCAAGAACATGCAAATAAAAGAAGAAAACAGTTAAAAGCGACATAATGTCCAGTGACTTGCCGCTTAAACGACCCTTCAGTAGGTTGTACGGGAACAAACGCACCAGCCCTGACACTTTAAACCAACTATACTATTTATCTGCAAATATAATGCATTTGCTCTTACCATGTATTTTAAGGATGTTTAAACTATGAGTTAGTTATTACAACGTGACAATTGTGCTTTGTAATATATGGGCAATAAATAAGGATTGCATTGCAGTATCGTCATCATACGCCAGTACAACTTACATTGTATAATTTCATATTTATGAATGTCAACAGGCATGTCAGCTCCCTGTTACAGTGTCTTTCAAACCACACTCTATGTCCAAGACTCGACTGCCCAAGCTGTTAATAAGATACGGGACATTCTTTCCAGGACACTCTCTGAAATCTGTATTCAAATGTGTGAAATTATCTGTGGAAGGGAGGTGTAGTGATGTTGGGTAGACAATGATTGGGGGCTGGGGTACAGACGGGGGGATGGAGATGGAAGCGTACTTGGTTCCGGTGTGAAGTCTAGTTTTAGCCCACTCTCTTCACGGCCCATTCCCGTGGCACGTATTATGTCCCGCGCATCCGTTATTCAAACAAGGATATCATTCTATAAACCGAGAGATTCAACACGGAGCGCTATTTATAATATCTTGTTGACAGGGGGTGTGGGAGGGGTGGAGAGGGGAGGGGCGATGACACGCGCGCAGGATGTAAACAGGAAGTCTCAAAAATACAGGCAGGGTGCGTCCGCTCACGGCTGGAAGCCAGGCAGTGCTGCTGAAAAACCAAGCCAACTGTCTGCCCGGTCGCCAATGGCCCGGTTATTGCACGAGCAGGCCGTAGACTAGCTCTCAAGCAAGTTCAGTAGTCCACATGTTCAATACAATGAGTAAGGAGGAAGTTCATTCATCTCTCAGGCAAGAGCTAGAATTGCGTGATTCGCCCCGTGGACAAGTGGAGGAATTGTCTTTAAGTTCATATGAATACTTGACAACATCTAGCAAAATAAACACATATCAAAAGAAGCAAAGACTGCAGTCCAGCACTTACGAGGAGAACACAGAACTCTGTTTCCCAGAAACTTCGCTCAGTGGAAGAGGAGTCAAAATGACCGAACACTTGTCGCGGCTCATCCGCAGACAGAGGACCGTTTCTGAAAAAACGACGGGCAAAGTTTTGACGTACTTTATATGCCTTTTAGCGAGTAAGCAGTTCAACCGGAGCGGTGGCAAACTTTTGCACTTCGTGTTCGAAGCCAGATTATTATTTTTAATTTTGTTTTTCATTTAGCTACCCAGGTCCGTGAAGATTCCTACACGAATGTTGTACAAAAGTATACTGAAACAAAGTTGTCGTTATTCGTCGATTAATTGTATGTGTGGTGAATAAATTTAATAAAATAAAGTAATAAGTGAACGATAAATTTATTTGAAATTCGTTTCGGGGAAATTCCTGTAGTGTATCTTGACTCATAAATTGCAAGCGCCAGTATTCGGTAAATTGCTCGTTATGCGTGGTTTACAGCGTAATTATTATCAACGCGTGAAATCTTCAGCAATGTTAACGAAGTTTCTTTCCCGAGTGATATTCGTACAAAGAAATGTCACTACGGCAAACCTGCCTTCGCGCAATGCTCGAGGTGTTTAGAATTACCATTTTCGAATGTTTCTGCGGTCGGTATCATCAAAGGGACTGCACCAAATCTTCCTAAATAATTGATATTAGAATGAAATACAGAGTATGCCAATTTAAGAAGATTGGCTCAAATGGCTCTGAGCACTATGGGACTCAACTGCTGAGGTCATTAGTCCCCTAGAACTTAGAACTAGTTAAATCTAACTAACCTAAGGACATCACACACATCCATGCCCGAGGCAGGATTCGAACCTGCGACCGTAGCGGTCTTGCGGTTCCAGACTGCAGCGCCTTTAACCGCACGGCCACTTCGGCCGGCACAAGAAGATTGTAATCCATGAAAATACCATACACTTATATTATATGACAAATGTATGACATTTATTGCGAAATCCAATTGAAAATCTACAATTAATATAACTCCCATGTATCCCCTAACTTGAGAGAAACATTCGTGTAGTAACCTTCATGGGAGAAGGAAGATAGATAAAAATAAAAGACAATAAATAAAAACAATAGTCGGGTATCGAACACGGGGCGCAAAAGTAAGAGACTGCGACGCTAGCCACTGTGTCACCATTTCGGCTGAGATTATCGCGAGCTAAAGGGTATCTAAAGCACGTCCAAAACTTTGCCCGTCGTTTTTTCAGAAACGATCGAGTATTTACAGATGAGTCGAGATACGTGGTCGCTTACGTTGACTCCTCTTCCACTGAGTGAAGTTTCTGGGAAATCGGATTACGGCACTTCCCATGTTCTCCTCGGCAGTGTAAAGTTAATGCTGGGAAGCATCTGAAGAAACTCCCCCTGTTGCACAAGACGTGCGAAAGAAAGCGTACATTACCAGACCGACAGATCCTAGGTGAAACGTGCTTCGCTGACAGAAGGGGAATGCGTGAGGTGGGAATCGAAATATAAAATACCAAACCAAGAGTAAAAAACAATCTGATTTAAAACGTTCATTCAGCAGAGGGAAATCAACGTATGCTGCCATCATCCCGTAGCCAGGGACATAGTAATCATTAGTAGTAGGGTGAAGAGTGGCTTTAATATCTCACACCTGATAAGACTCCAGAGATTAATAGAGTTCCTGTGAAGTTATATACATTATCTGTGAGTGAATGGGCTCCACTGTTGACAGATTCATTGAGCAGAGAAAATGTTCACAGTCATTCAAAAACATAACAGGTCACACACGTCCGTACAAAAGGAAATACAACGGACCCACAGAACTACCATTCAGTATCACTCAGATCTGCTAGTACCAGAATCCTCAAACATACGAGTTACAACAAAATAAACTACCTAGAATAAACTAACGTTCTCCTCGCAAATCAGCACGAATTATGAAAACATCGATCACGCGAAAATCAACTCGCCCACTTCTCACCCGATATCTTCAGTACAGAGAATAGAGGGAACAAGACTGAAAAGCTTTTGATTAAGTACCACAACGTTTCGTTGTAAAGAGACTGCATTTCTATGGCACATCTAACCAGGTTTGCTGCTAGATCGAAAATTTCATGACCAGCAGGACGCAGCACGTTATCCTGTATGGAGAGTCATCTAAATCTCAGGCTTTTAGCAGTGATGCAGTTCTCTATGGGGAAATTCTATCCGGTAAAAAGTTACAGAAATACCCAGTTATATGGCAACGATATATCAGCCTGGCGCAAAGATTGGCAAGTAACTCATAACGTATCGAAATGTAAATATCAGTACTTCACGGCACGTAAGAGCGTGGTATCCTTTGGGTACAAGATTAATGAGCCACAACTAGTCTAGCAAGTCATACAAATAACTGTGAGTAAAACTGTGTATAGATAATAATTGGAACGACGACACAAGCGTATTTGTAGATTTGTAGATTTTACTATACGCCTCGGAAACCTGGTGCTGTTATAAAGCTGACATTAGGAGGCTAGACACGCTGTCTGAGATCAATTCTCCGCGTGAAATAGGAAGACCGCGTTCCAAACACGGAGATATTGCGTCCCGTGAAACTGCCTGGCATTAAAGCTCTCTTAATGAAACACCAACTGAGATGGAATGGCCATACCATACGCTTGGACAACAGTAGACTTCCCAAAGCGGTGTTCTATTCAGAGCTCTCGTGTGGAAAGCGGCGGCAAGGTGGCCAACACCTGCGATATAAAGACACCATCAAACGCCACCTCACAGCCTGTGGCATTCCGAGCAAACGATGGGAGGAGTTTGCATTGCACCGGTCAGAGTGGCGCTCAACTGTGCACAAGAGTGTGGAACAGTTCGAGCATATCCGCCTAAAGAACCTGGACGATAAACGAATGCTCCGCAAATCTAAGCCCAGGCCTATTTACATCTATACGAATAACTCCACTGGGCAACTGCATTGCACTTTGTGCGACCGGATCTTCGAAGCAAAGCTCGGTTTTGCAAGCCACATCCGAGCCCGACACAATACGGACTAAACGACTGATGGAGTCGCTGTCGCCGGACACGGCGAGTAGGACATGATGATGATGATGATGATGATGATGATTTGTAGATGGAACGAATGGTTGACTACGATGCAGCGGTAAGATACTGGGAAACTGCAGCCTAGACACTTCTTTTTGTTCCTTCCATACACAACCACAGAGCACGTTTTTAGTTTTGACCGGTTTCAGCTCTACATTGGGCGCCTAAGTGTTATGCGGCATAAGTCAAACGACGTTGAAATGCTCATTCTGACTTGAGAATGTTTGTCCTGGTTGCTTTTATATTCTGAAACCTAGTACTGTGTCTCATACACTCAAGTGATAAAATTCATGGGATAGCGAAATGCGCATTTACAGATAGCGGTAGTATAGTTACACAAGGTATAAGAGGGCAGTGCATTGGTGGAGCTGTCATTTGTACTCAGGTGATTCACGTGAAAAAGTTTTCAACATTATTATGGCCGCTCGACGGGAATTAATAGAATTTGAACGCGGAATGGTAGTTGGAGCTAGACGCATGTGACTTTCCACTTCAGAGATCGTTAGGGAATTCAATATTACGATAGTAAGAGTGCGTCGAGAGTACCCAATTTTATGCATTACTTCGCGCCACGGGCAACGCATTGGTCGACGGCCTTCATGTAACAACCGAGAGCAGCGGCGTTTGCCCAGAGTTGACAGTGCTAAAAGACAAGCAACACTGCGTGAAATAATGGCAGAGATCTATGTGGGACGTAGACCAGTGTATCCGTTAGGACAATGGGGCGAAATTTGGCGTTAATGGACCATGGCAGCAGGCGTCCGACGCGAGTGTCTTTGCTAACAGCACATCGCCTGCAGCGCCTCTCTTGTTGGACCCTAGGCGACTATAAAACCATGGCGTGGTCAGATGAGTCCCGATTTGAGGTGGTAAAAACTGATAGGTTCGAGTGTGGCGGAGACCGCACGAACCCATGGACCCAAGTTATCAATAAGGCACTCCATAATGGAGTGGGCTGTGTTTACATGGAGTGGACTGGGTCCTCTGGTCCAAATGAACCGGTGATTGACTGGAAATGGTTATGTTCTTCAATTTGGAAACCGTTTGCAGCCATTCATGGACTTCAGTCACCAAAAAATGATGGCATTTTGTGGAAAACAATGCGCCATGCCATCGGGCCACAATTGCCAGCGATTGCTTTGAAGAACATTCTGAACAGTTGGAGCGAATGGTTTGGCCACACACATCGCCCGACATGAATCCCAACGAACATTTATGGGGCATAATCGAGAGGTGAGTTCTTACACCAAATCCTGCACCGGCAACGCTTTCGCGATTATGGACTGCTACAGAGGCAGCATGGCTCAGTATACCTGCAGGGGACTTCCAACGACTTGTTGAGCCCATGTCACGTCGGGTTGCTTCACTACGCCAGGCAAAAAGCGATCCGATACGATAGTAAAAGGTATTGTCATCTCAGTGTAAATCCCTAGAGTTACCTTTCCTGCCGGCCGGTGTGACCGAGCAGTTCTAGGCGCTTCAGTCTGGAATCGCGCGACCGCTACGGTCGAAGGTTCGAATCCTGCCTCGGGCATTGATGTGTGTGATGTCCTTAGGTTACTTAGGTTTAAGTAGTTCTAAGTTCTAGGGGACTGATGAAATGGTTCAAATGGCTCTGAGCACTATGGGACTCAACTTCTGAGGTCATCTTTCCCCTAGAACTTAGAACTAATTAAACCTAACTAACATCACACACGTCCACGCCCGAGGCCAGGATTCCAACCTGCGACCGGAACGGTCGCGCGGTTCCAGACTGTAGCGCCTAGAACCGCTCGGCCACTGCGGCCGGCGGGACTGATGACCTCAGATGTTAAGTCCCATACTGCTCAGAGCCATTTGAACCATTTTTTTTTCCTTTCCTCCTCTACGCCTTTCACTACTGAACTTAGTATCTTGTTCCGCCCCAGTCACGCTGAAGTATTAACCGAATCGATGGATAGCATTAATTATGTCACTTGATTATTTTCATTGTTTGTCTTCATATGTTTATTTACTTTTTTGATGAGACGAAGTTTATAAGCCCATTTTTAAAACTTTTACCTCCAGTGGTTCGGCCTGTTTAAGTAATATGAAATCATTAATCTACAAGTAAACCTGCTTATAAACACCGCATTCCACTGTAGAGTGCGTGGCGGAGGGCATATGATGCCAGTGTTACCGATTTTGTGCCCTATTCCGTTCACGTATCATGCAAAAAGTAAATGACTGTGTGTACGCCTCAGTACATGTCCTAATCTCACTCCTAGCATATTCACAAAGCCCCTACGTTGGACGTAGACGGTGTGTCTCCCAAGAGTCGTCATGTGCATATTCTCTGATGTTTCGGCAGATATTTGCAATTTCGTTTTTGCAATGTGTAGTTCGAGTTAGGCCAAACAAACGTTGCCCTTCACGTCTTTCATGCGACGCACGGCGACAGCCCCGCCTTGACCCGTGCTGTGCGACCACCAACCACAGCGCTGTTCATTCGTTGCTGGAGTACTGGTTATCTTCGACTTTTACTGTCCCTGTCAACACATATCGATAATTTGGTATTTATTCATCTTCAGCAACTGTAGTTTATGTCGAAATAATCAGCGAACAGCTCCACAAAAGAAATTTTATTTCCTTAACCGGTTTCAGGCTCTTAGCGCCCTTCCCCAGAAGGATATAACTACGGCATTATTTGCGAGCGTCAAAAATAAAATGCATGCAGCGTATTGATGTGGTCATACACTGTGAACCATTCGACCACAGTAGTATGCTACATGCGTCTTATTGTTGACACTCGCAAATGGTGCGACAGTTGTATCCGCCTGAAGAATGGCACTAAGTCCCTGAAACCAGCTGAGAAAGCCGTCCGGGGTGGCCGAGTGGTTCTAGGCGCTACAGTCTGGAACCGCGCGACCGCAGGTTCGAATCCTGCCTCGGGCATGGATGCGTGTGCTGTCCTTAGGTTAGTTAGGTTTAAGTAGCTCTAAGTTCTAGGGACTGATGACCTCGGCAGTTGAGTCCCATAGTGCTCAGAGCCATTTGAACCAGCTGAGGAATTAAAATTTCTTTTTTCGAAACTGATTGCTGATTATTTCCATGTATACATCTCGACAAAACAAATATCGCACTAGACTAATTTGGGACCACTCTATTGAACGGGCACGTAAAATTCCGCTTGAAAAATCACTCTTTTTTTTTTTTTTTAATGAGGAACAAACTGATGCTACGTGATGAGCAATATTTGTTTGGGCTGACTCCACTTACACATTGCAAACACGAAATTGCAAATACACTGACGGAAAAAAATCGCAACGCCAAGGAGGAGCTGTGCGACATAAACGAAAGTTTGTAGGCACGTTTCTACATCTGAAAGATGCTGTCTTGAAATTTCGCGCCAGCTGACTAAGAGTGGCGCAAGTAGGGCCACTATGAGGGTGCAATTCAAGTTTGTCGTAAAGAAACGCTGTAACTGTCGTGAGGGTTAGTTACAGAAAGCTCAGAAAACTTCATTGGACTGTTCTTTCTCATCCACGCTACAGCCAGGCTCTCGCACCTTCCGACTGCCATCTGTTCGACCCAATGAAGGGTACACTCCACGGGAGGCGGTATTGGATGATGGGGAGATTACTGATGCAGCGAGACGTTGGCTACGCTGTCGATCAGTATAGAGTGATAGCATGCGGGCATACAGGGCCTCCCAATAAGGTGGCATACGCCAGTTGGATTGAATGGAAATTATGTTGAGAAATAGGTTTTTGTAGCCAAAAGAATGCGGAATAATATGGTGTTTTGTAATTCTGAATGAAACCTACCTTATTTCAGAAAAAAGTGTTTTGGCTTATTTAGTAAGCGCTCCTCGTACTTGCATCCATCACTTTGGTAGCGCAATATTTCCTATTTTCGTCATGGAGAAACGTAATTGTAAACTAAAGAGTAAGTTACTGTAAGATTTTCCGTTCATAAAAGACAGGGTAAGAGTGATGATCGCACAGCTTGTCGTACGAAATGTAGCATTCGTCGCAGAGGACGAACTGATATTACAACTCCTATGAAAACAAACCGATAAGAACTTGCTATTCAAAATAAAACAACCTATCAGTGAACACAGTTACAAACATTGGAACAACACTAGCAACGCAAATAACTGATTTGGATACCACACTGTGATGAATAACTAGTGAACTAGCTTCATGGATGCATCATATTGCACAAAATTACACAATCAGCAGTTTTCATAATCTCTGACTGAATTAAATTTATTTATAACGAACATAATTGCATCACTCGGCATGGAACAACTACTTCACGATCTTGAAGTAGCGCAATCTATTTAAATTACTATCCATTCTTCTAGCTGCGCAGACTTCAGTCTGGATTCTGTATTGATTGTTCATAGAAAGAAAGGTATCTTAGTACTTACCAACAGCCTATTCTATCAACTTCAATTCAAAACCTGTAACATTTGCGTTGATAATTGATTTGTATACCCAGTAATGCTTACTGATACCCTATTTAGAGCAAATATGTCGGTAGTACATCTGCATGGCTGAAAATTCGATCCTGCCTTTTTACCACTAGTCCTAAATTTTTGTACAATATTTTGAAAAATGACTGGTTTTGCTTAAACTATTTTGGGAACACTACATTTCATTAAACTGTGTATTTCAATGCCGCAGCGTGAACGACGATAAGCACGAGGCCATGAGAGCGCCTGATAATGCCTCCTCGTGACGAAACGCCACTAACTAATGAGACGTCCGTCGCAGTGATGGAGTAATTGCTTGTAGCTCGACCACTGGTGCGTGCTGATAGCCGCCCGCGGGTCAGATGTTTCCGTGATAATGTCGTGCCGGGTCGCCTGCGTTTGGAATGGGAACTAGATACATCGGGTGCGAGCTGGAACAGCGGCCCGTACTGTAACTGCGTCGCCCTTTCATTTTGATTAATAGCTGCCTGTAACTGAAACTGCCATCTATTATCCTGCTGCACGCCCTTGATAACGTAGGCACAGAAGAAATCATATGGTGTCTGTTGTTTCGGACATGTCCGAATGAACAGACACCACATATACAGTTAAGGCGACTCTGGCCAGTTATCCCTTCAGTGCAGATGCACACCATGCTCAAACTGTATCGGCGAAACGCCGCGAGTAATGAGGATAATGGGCAGCGGTAATACGTCAGTAGTGTGCGGATAAGCTGGGAATTTGTGTCTGACGAGAGGCGTGCTATTGTAGTCCCTGCAGTTCGAATGATCACTGTATGCGGGTGGTTCAGTGGTGAGAGCATCTGACAAGTAAGCAGGAGACCTGTGTTTGAATCCCAGTCCGGCACAAATTTTCAGCTTTCTCCACCGACGTAAATCAGTGCCCATTAGCAGCTACATGTAATTCGTTTGGTCTAGACACAAGAAATCGCCATAGCTGCTGCTAAGCGTGTGTACATAGGAATGACCGCAAAGCAGAGACAGTCTTTATTGCTCATCCCACCGCCAGTCAGAGCTTCGAGTTTACAACAGCTACTGGACTGTATGAGCCGGGCCGGCCGGAGTGGCCATGCGGTTCTAGGCGCTACAGTCTGGAACCTCGCGACCGCTACGGTCGCAGGTTCGAAACCTGCCTCGGGCATGGATGTGTGTGATGTCCTTAGGTTAGTTAGGTTTAAGTAGTTCTAAGTTCTAGGGGACTGATGACCTCAGAAGTTAAGTCCCATAGTGATCACAGCCATTTGAACCATTTGTATGAGCCGGTATTAACTATGTGAGTGTTTACCTGGGCAAAAACGATTTGATGTCATTAGATACTGGGCACAAGCTTATATTAGGGAAGTACATTCTAAAAAAAGCCTCACCACGAATTATCCGAAAGTGGGGAGGGGGCGGGGGGGGGGGGGGGGGGCGAATCGGTAGACGTGACGTACATTTGCAGACAAAAGGATGATTACAGTTTCAGAAAAACTACACGATTAATCAGGAGAAAGAAATTAACAAATTGAACAAGTCAGTAACGCGTTGGCCTGCCTCTGGCCCTTATGCAATCTTTATTCGGCTGGGCATTGATCGATAGAGTTGTTGGACGCGCTCCTGAGGCATATAGTGCCAATTTCTGTCCAATTGGCCCGTCATATCGTCGAAACCCCGAGCTGGTTGGAGGGACCTGCCCAAAAAACTCCAAACTTTCTCAAGTGGAGAGAGATCCAGCGACCTTGCTGGCCAAGGTATTATTTAACAAGCACGAAGGCAAGTAGTAGAAACTCTCGCCGTGTGCGGGGGGGGGGGGGGGGGGGGGGGCATTATCTCGTTGAAATGTAAATCCAGGATGGCATGCCATGAAAGGAAACAAAATGGGGCGTAGAATATCGTTGACGTACTGCTGTGCTTTAGTAGTGCCGCGAATGACAATCAAAGGGGCCCTGCTATGAAATAAAGCGGCATCCCAGACCGTCCATCACTCCTGGTTGTCGAGCCGCATAGCGGGCGATAGCCAGGTTGGTGCCCCATCTCTGTCTGTGGCGTCTCCAGACACGTCCTTCCTGGTCATCGTGGCTCAGTTCAAAGCGCGACACGTCACTGAAGACACTTCTACTCCAGTCAGTGAGATTCTAGGCCTAAGACTTGTTTGGAGACGCCCAGATACGAACCAGATACATGACACACTATCTTATATTTACATTTCAGCAAGATAATACTCGCTTGCACACGACGAGAGTTCCTACTGCTTGTCTCCGTGCTTGCCAAACCCTCTTGCCAAGCGCGCCGTATCTCTCTCCAACTGGGAACGTTTGGACCTTTATAGGCACGGGCCTCCAGCCAGCTTGGGATTTTGACGATATAACCCGCCGATTGGACAGAATTTGGCACGATATCCCTCAGAAGGAGACCCAACAACTCTAGCAATCAATACCAAGCCTGCGTAATCCGGTTCTAGGCGCTTCAGTCCGGAGCCGCGCTGCTGCTACGGTCGCAGGTTCGAATCCTGCCTCGGGCATGGATGTGTGTGATGTCCTTAGTTAGGTTCAAGTAGTTCTAAGTCTAGGGGACTGATGACCTCAGATGTTAAACCCCACAGTGCTTAGAGCCATTTAAACCATTTGAACCTGAATAATCACCTGCTTGTCTGTACATGCACATGACATCTACCGATTTCCGTCCCACTCGTATAATTCCTTCGTGATGCATAGGTTTTTTTCCTTTCTAGAGTATAATTCGCTAGTGTCTTTCCTCAAATCTTGCCACTTGCCGTAAGCGGCTCAGAGAAGCCACAGAAAACCTTCATCGGGAGAGCAGGATGGGGATCGAACCATCGTATTCTAGAATGTGAATCCCGAATCTTACCCGCTGTTCCAACTCGTTTGGTATGTAGGGGATGGCTATTTGAGCGAAGGGTATGAACAGGGAACTTTGCACCAAACTTTGCTCAAAACTGAGACACACCATGAACCAAAAACAAACACAAACTGCTTGTCCCTCTCGCACTCTATCATCCTCTCACACTATATGAAACAACATAAAAATCAAGCAAATAAGATTCTGCATACAATTCGCCATTGTTGGTAGCAACTTATCAGTTTTTTGCACTTATTACCTCCTAGTATGCAATCTACTCTTTCAACATTTACTGTCAAATGCGGTGTATAATGTACCAAGGGCTTTGCCACAGTGATAACACCGGTTCCAGGCAGGACATCGAAGTAAAGTGCTGTCGGGCTTGGCTAGCAATTGGACGGGTGACCGTTGTGGTCTACCGAGTGCTATAGGCAAGCGGAGTGCACTCAGCCCTTGTGAGTCCAATAGAGGAGGTACTTGGCTGAGAAGAAGCGGATCCAGTCATGAAAACTGAAAGCTGCTGAGAGAGCAGTGTACTGGCCACATGCCGCTCCATATCTGCATCTACTGACGCCTATCTTGGTGGTCGGTAGGTACCGTTGGGCCTTACGAGGCCTGTTCGAACAGAGTTAAGTGTATAATGCACGCACGATCCGAAAAAAGCAAGGTTTTATTCAATCCATAGTAACCACACAAAAATTATAATTTCAAGAATGACGTAAATAGCATAAAGAGAACATTTCGATTGGACTGGCTGCCATCATATCCGTGATTTGTTTATTATAAAGCAGCTTTGTAGGCCGTGAGTGCAATTTTGACTACATATAACACATAACACTTATCATGGTGTTTTCATAAGCCGTCCTTTACCAGTTTCAGAAAGTTTTAGGAATCTACAGAAATACTCATGAATTTTGAATTCACTTGAAAAGCCAAGAAATTTTGTGGTTGTTATAACTAACAGAACCAGGAGTACAGAACAACATGTCGATAAAAACTTTGCGGAATAGTACAAATTAACTGCGCTATATTGAAATCAGTTGTTTCTTGCATATTGTTTTTGTGCAATACATGACTTTAAATGAAAAAGCAAATTCAGATTCTGTTTTTTGATGATTTGTTGCAATTTAGAGCGCAGTCAGGTGGTAAAACATTGTGAAAACATTTTGAAAGTGACCCTAAAAGTGCCACCAACATTTCACGTAGTACCCAAAACGATTTGGATTTTGAAACAGATTGTGTTGTTTTATACTAAGTATTATCCTACTGGTTGTTCGTGACAGGAATCGTGATGCACTGTAGCTCCCACATAAGTCGATTTGACGATCGTTGTTAAAGCTGTGGTAGTAGTTCAAAAGCACCAACTTTGAGAAATGTTATCCACACGAGAAACGAAATTTTTAATGTCAGAGCAACAGTTAATTAGGAGAATAGGGTTCAGGATGAAACAAGGAGAAAATAACGTAAACAATGGGAAAAAGTAAAAACTGAAAATGTAACTGTACTGTTAGTTTGTTTGTTTATGTTTCCAACGTTAGCCAAGTACTAGAAGTACTACATAATAGATGAAGAAGGAGTTTCTGTTTTCTTATTACTGTTTCTAAATCTCCTAAAGTTGCGTCAATATGTAGTACACGTATAGCATACTATCTAGACAAAAGTACTGTGTAGATACGGCAACCTATGCACCGCAAGGCACTGGTATAGCGGTATGAGGAATGTTACACGAAGGAATAATCAGAGATGACCGATGTTAGTGTTGAGGACATACTTTTTGGTGTCATTAGGCTGAATGAAGACAGTCACTTTGATGTTTAAGTCGAACAGAACGAATATAGCTCGGTGGAACTTTCTAGACGACATCAAAAATGCATGAGGTCGATTTCCAACACCTCGGTGTTTTGAGAAATCATTCTACTCGTACATCTTGTACACATAAAACCAAATACGAACTACGTGGATGGTCCAAATGATCTGGGTAAGGGGTAGATATACAGGGTGGTCAGAAAATGTGTGAAATGCTTGTAGGGATGTTACAGGGCAGGTTGTACTGAAACACAAATGTTAAGAAAGAAATTCGATACCTTGCGCCGTTTCCGAGTTATTTAGCATTGAAGTTAGCCAATCAGATCAACGCGCGCGTAAATTCAAGTTTCAGCTAACGAGACAAAGCACTCGTTGGGCAACACCGCCCCTGGCAGGCCACTTGAATGCAAGCGCGCGACGCGCCTATTGGCTAAATTCTATGCTAAATAACTCGGAAACGGAGCAACGTATCGAATTTCTTTCTTAGCATTTATGTCTCAGTACAACCTGCCCTGTAACACCCCTACAAGCATTTCACACATTTTCTGACCACCCTGTATAACTGGGCAACAATGAGCAGTCGGTTACTACGAGTATACAGAGTAACTCAGCTGCCCCTACCACTGGGTGTTATGCATCCCGCAATCCTATCAAATACCTCGCTCGTGACGTGCAAACTACACTACTGGCCATTAAAATTGCTACACCACGAAGATGACGTGCTACAGACGCGAAATTTAACCGACAGGAAGAACATGCTGTGATATGCAAATGATTAGCTTTTCAGAGCATTCACACAAGGTTGGCGCCGGTGGCGACACCTACAACGTGCTGACATGAGGAAAGTTTCCAGCCGATTTCTCATACACAAACAGCAGTTGAGCGGCATTGCCTGGTGAAACGTTGTTGTGATGCCTCTGGGGGGAGCAGAAATGCGTACCATCACGTTTTCGACTTTGATAAAGGTCGAATAGTAGCCTATCGCGATTGCGGTTTATCGTATCGCGACATTGCTGCTCGCGTTGGTCGAGATCCAATGACTTAGCAGAATATGGAATCGGTGGGTTCAGGAGGGTAATACGGAACGACGTGCTGGATCCCAACGGCCTCGTATCACTAGCAGTCGAGATGACAGGCATCTTATCCGCATGGCTGTAACGGATTGTGCAGCCACGTCTCGATCCCTAACCGGCCGAAGTGGCCGTGCGGTTCTAGGCGCTGCAGTCTGGAACTGCGTGACCGCTACGGTCGCAGGTTCGAATCCTGCCTCGGGCATGGATGTGTGTGATGTCCTTCGGTTAGTTAGGTTTAACTAGTTCTAAGTTCTAGGGGACTAATGACCTCAGAAGTTGAGTCCCATAGTACTCAGAGCCACGATCCCTAAGTCAACAGATGGGGACGCTTGCAAGACAACAACCATCTGCAGGAACAGTTCGACGACGTTTGCAGCAGCCATCGCCATACTGGCGTATCACCTGGCGTGATGGTACGGGGTGCCATTGGTTACACGTCTCGGTCACCTCTTGTTTGCACTGATGGCACTTTGAACAGTGGACGTTACATTTCAGTTACGACCCGTGGCTCTACCCTTCATTCGATCCCTGCGAAACTCTACATTTCAGCAGGATAATACACGACTGCATGTTGCAGGTCCTGTACGGGCCTTTCTGGATACAGAAAATGTTCGACTGCTGCCCTGGCCAGCACATTCTCCAGATCTCTCACCCATTGAGACCGTCTGGACAATGGTGGCCGAGCAACTGACTCGTCACAATACGCCAGTCACTACTGTTGATGAACTGTGGTATCGTGTTGAAGCTGCAAGGGCAGCTGTACCTGTACATGCCATCCAAGCTCTGTTTGACTCAATGCCCAGGCGTATCATGCCGTCATTATGGCCAGAGGTGGTTGTTCTGGGTACTGGTTTCTCAGAATCTATGTACCCACATTGGGTGAAAAAGTAATCATATGTCAGTTCTAGAATAATATATTTGTCTAATGAATACCCGTTTATCATCTGTATTTCTTCTTTGTGTAGCAATTTTAATGGCAAGTATTGTATTATTCCTTCAGGAAAAACGTACAGGGCCTTTTTTTTAGGAAATTTAATGTAGTTATATTATGCTGAAGTCCAAGATTTTCGAGTTATTCAAGAACATCGCATTTGACAATCATTTTTATATGTTTTGCTTGAATAATTTGAAAACGCATCCCAGTACAAAAATTCAACTATGTTAATTTTTCTTCAAACATGTCCTGTTCATTTTTTCTGTGGGACTAAGAGTTTGAACGTAGCGAGCGAGAGAATATGAATATCTTGCGCCCGGTATTTAAAGGCATTGCGGGCTGCATAAAACCTAGCGGTAGAGGCACCTGAATCACCCTGTACAATGTATGGGGCACAGGGACAGGCTATTATTCGTTTGTCACAATTTCGCGAGCGCGTGCGCGCGCGCGCGTCCTTCAACTGTCGCGTTGCCCTCACGCTAGCTGCAGTGCGCAACGCGGGAGCCGGCAAGACGCACGCGCAGAGGGGCCGCCGCTCGCCGACTGCGCCAATTACAGATAACGAGGAGGAGACATGGCGCCGCTCCTGCGACGCTCGGTTGGTGCCGGCAAATTGGCTGTCTGGCCGCGATAGCGGGCCAGCGTGCGTCATACACGCAGGCGCGTCGCGGGGTTAACGGCCCGTCGACGGCGGGCTCATTAAGGACCGAGAGTCCGCGAATGATAACGGGAGACATCACGCTGTTCGTGGAGGGTCGACCCACCAGGCTAATGAAACAGTCAACAAAAAGTTCACTACGGGGTTCGTCAGCGTTGGGAAGCCTGTTTTGGTCGCTTGCCTGTCGGTCTCCAAAATGTTTTTTTTTCTGTCTGGTTTATTTACTTATCTATTTATTTATCGTATGGTGTTTCAAGTACACGAAAGTACAGTGAAATGAAAATTTCCAATTGTGAAACCAATCAAGAGCACTTTGAGGCACTTAATGTAAAGTCCTCAGATCATCGTCAAATGCTCGAAGTGGGTACTCCTTAACGCACCTCCACTCCACAGTCGCAGTCACCAGATGGACGGAAACTATAGGTGCAACTACATCTTCTTTCGCCAGTCATAATGCGGCTCAGCCTCAACCAGATTTGGCGTGGTACTTCGAATCCCTCGACCTTCTTTGTTGGATCTTGAAACAGGTCAGCGTTGTTGGGTGAATGTTCGTTCCAGCGTTGTCGCCATTTGGGGGTCATGTCAGAAGAACCGATACTTTCTAAATCAGCTCAGGGTAGTTTGCTTGATTTCAGATGAGTTGTTGGTGGATCTTGTAGGGCATCAACAAGGGAGAGCTCTTAGGTGTTGTTTGAATGTCAAGGACCGATCCAGAGTGATTTCTAGATATCCTGCATTGTAGTTATGTGGTACTTCAATCCCACTGAAAGTCATTTGTGGCCTCCTTTGGGCTTTTTTATTATTTAGGTGGACTGCTGTAACCTCAGTTTCATTTAGGTTAGAAGTAATCATTCAGTTTCGTCAGATCACATGTCAGCACACTCTCACAATGCAACAAGTCTTTACTCTGGAAGACTAATGCTAGGTCATCGGCATAATTGATTATCATGAAGTCTTTGGCATATCAAGGATATACGCGAGAAATGGATAGGTTACGCTTAGTGCCTACAACTTTTGGCCTAATGGAGCAGTCCCAAAGCACTGTTGAAAGCAAGGGACAACACACATGTGTGTGATGTCCTTAAGTTAGCTAGGTTTAAGTAGTTCTAAGGGACTAATGACCTCAGATGTTAAGTACCATAGTGTTCAGAGCCATTTGAACCATTTTTACGCCAATTCTACCAAATTTTTTTTCTGAATTTGTTCGATGTCTGATGTAATGAGCACTTGATAACGACTCCACACGGCGTAGCAGTAGCCTAGAACTGGTGTCACCGTTCGTCATCCCTTCTACTGATTAGGTGTTTGTCCCTTTTCAATTGCACGCCCGTAGATCTTGTCGTTTTCCGTCCGAAAGCCTGGTTTGATTCAGCTCTCCATTCTAGCCTATCCTGTGCAATTCTCTTCATCCCTGCACAACTAATGCAATCTATCAGTTTGGTGCGTAACTTCGTGGAGTTTTCATTTGCATATTGGTATTCCGGTTCCTATGAGTTTATTTACTGATTATCATTTTTTATTTGTAGTACACTGCTGCTGTTTAAGTTGTCATTTTGTTCAAATGGTTCTAAGCACTTAACATCGGAGGTCATCAGTCCCCTAGACTTAGAACTACTTAAACCTAAGGACATCACACACATCCATGCCCGAGGCGGGATTCGAACCTGCAACCATAGCAGCAGCGCGGTTCCGGACTGAAGCGCCTAGGACCGCTCGGTTGTCATTTTGTCATTTGGAGATAGTGGGGCTGTGGACGCTAGAAACTGGAGTGACATGTGGAGAAATCGGAACATTTCTTCCGTTTCAGTTCAGTAGCGGGCTAACAGCAGTGGAAGCAACCAGAAACATTTGCGCCGTCATGAGGATAATGCCTTTGGATAGAGCACCGCGAAACAATGGTTTCCTCATTTCAAGGAGGATCATTTTGTCGATAGTGACTCTCCACGTTCAGAAAGACCTTCAGGGTTTGATGGAGATCGGTTAAACGATTAACCCACTATGATCCACGCCAGTGTACTCGTGAACTGACAAATGTTATGAACTGCGATCATTCCATCATCGAGCGATATTTGCATGCAATGGGGAAGGCTAAAAAACATGGTGTATGGGTGCCGCATGCTCTGAACCAAAATCACAAAAATCAGAAGGTGGCCATATATGCATCTCTGCTTGCTAGTCATCAACTGGCTTGGTGACGAGAAATGGTGTCTTTGTCCTAACATAAGGAAAAGACAGGAATGTTTGACCCCAAGCAACATAGCAGCTCCCCCGTACAAACACCTGCGCGCAATCACAAAAGATACTGCGAATTGCTTCCCCGTGGTGTAACCATCACTGCTGATATTTACTGTCAATAACTGAGACGTCTTGCAGTCGCAATCCAAGAACAACCAGCAGTATGTGTGTTGGAGTGATACTACTCCACGATAATGCCCCCCCCCCTCCACCGCATTCTGGTAGCCCGACAAAAAACGCTATACAGGAGCTGAATTGGGTAGTCATTCTCCACCCATCGTATTCAGCTGATCTTGAGCCCACAGACTGTCACGTTTTCCTGTCTCTGTCGGACAATATTCAAGGACCTTCCTTTCCGGATGAAAATGCGTTCCGAATATGACTCTAAGAGTTCTTCGCCACAAAACCACGTGATTTCTGCAGTCGCGGAATCGAGAAGTTACCCCAGCGTTGGCAGACTATTGTGAACAGTGAAGAAGAATGTGCTGTTGACGACTAAAATCTCTGTCATATGTATCCGACTTATAAAAAAACTCTACGAACTTATGCACCAACACAATACATGCATTTGATCCTGCTTGCTATAGTCAAACCTTGGTTTCCCTCTACGACGTACAATTCAGTACATCATCATTTGTTATTCGATCTGTCCATGTAATCTTCAGCATTCTTCTATAGCATAACATTTCAGAAGCTTCTGTCTTTTTCTTGACTGCACTTCTTATCGCCCACGTTTCACTGTAGACAAATACCGTCAGAAAATAATTCCTAACACCTAAATTTATATTAGATATCAACAAATTTTCCTTATTCACGAATTATTTTCTAGCTATTTCTAATCTACATTTTATATCCTCTCGCCTTCAACCAATTTCAGTTACTTTGCTCCCCAAATAGCAAAACTTGTCTACATTTTTAGTGCCTCATATATTAATATAGTTACCTCAGTATCACTTGATTTCTTTCGACTATATGCCAATAATCTTGTTTTACTTTCCTTGGTGTTCATTCTACAACTTCTTTCGGAGACACTATCCTTTCCGTTGCTGTCCCTGCCTATAAACGATGTCTCACTCTCTTCAGTGCTACTGCTTCCATTTCATACACTTCCAGTCTTACAACTACAGGCTGGTTTCCGTAACAGTTGTAGACTGCCTTTATCTCCCTGAAATTTACTCGTGGTTCTCATAGGATGTAAGAGACTGATATACACTGTTCGCTCAAAATGTTCCGAGACAGATTTTATTCCTGGCGTATAAGCATCATCAGCAGGGTTGCCATTTTTTGATAAAAGAAGTAAAGGACATCCACCTAAAAATACGGGATTTTTCACAAAACTAAGGACAGTTCATAACTACTTGGAGATTAAACATTAGGTACCAATTTCAGTCACATTACAATTAATTTAATCAACAGAATGAGATAATTATTGAAATTAGTAAAAGAAACTAAATTACACCCTCTTAACATTACATACAGCGCAGTGCATTAGGTCTGACAAAACATGCAAAAAAAAACATAGAACTACCTTGTACGTATGTATTAAACCGGGGACCTAGAAACGACGGAAAGGCTTCGTCCCGCCGTAGCCCTCAATGGTTCACAACCCCACAACAGGCCACAGCTCGACACGCCGTCTGGTTGTGTGGTTGAATGCTCGGCTCCCGCTTAGGGGTTTTAGGTTCTGTCCCCCCATGAAGCAAATGTCAAAACAGAGGTGCATGTTCTACTAGCAATTCCGAAAATTTTAAAACACATAAAGACGGAAAAAATCAGTAGCCCTGAAAACTGATAATGGCTGGATCAAATCTCGTTTCGGTCTTTTCTTTCGGTTTTTTTTTTTTTTGTTCAGTTCGAATATCTACGTCATTTAAATGTAAAATTCAACAAATATATGCTACTTAACACGTATCTAATTGTTACCTTTATGAAAATACTCGTCTTCTTATTTCTAATTACATAATTCACAAAAAATCGTGTTTTCATAGCAAATACGAAGCGTGATCAAAAAGTAATGGAAACTGTTTAATTTCACGGGCTTTATACATACGATATTCAAAATTTTTGAATCTTGTTGGTACACATGTTCCTGATGCATGTTTGCGTTTTCAGCTGTTTTGGATATTTTGTTCATTGTTGACACTCGAAAATGTTATTCATGTTTTCGAATGCTCGACAAATTTGTACTCTTACAAAAAAAAGATCAAACAATTTGCAGCAAATTTTGCTTGAAAAATGGAATGGAGTGCAGCACTGCATTCGAATTGCTGACATTGGTTTTTGGCGAATCTACTGTGAGTAAGACAAGAGTTTACGAGTGGTATAAACATTTCGAAAAGGCACGGGAAGTCGTTGAAGACGACGATCGCCCTTCACATCCTAGCACATCAATTACTAACGACAACGTGAAAGAAGCGAAAAAAAACGGTTCTGGAAAATCGCCGAATCACAATCAGAGAAGCTGTTGATGATGTCGGCGGGTACGAAACGTGTAACAGCAAAGTTTGTTCCAAAATTGTCGAATTTCGTCCAAGAACGACGTCGCGTAGACATCACTCAGGAACTGCTGGATGACGTTGACAACGATCCAGAACTTGTAAAGAAGATCAATACACGTGACGAAACATGGGTATACGGTGCGACGTCGAAACGAAGACCCCATAGTCCCAATGGAAACAACCTGAAGGGCCAAGACCGAAAAAAATTCGGTAAGTTAGATCACATGTGAAGGTTCTTCTCACAGTTTCCTTCGATTATAATGGGACAGTGCATCACGAGTTCCTGCCATACGGTCGTACGGTCAATAAGGAATACTACCTGGAAGTTATGCACCGTTTGCGTTAAGCCGTCCGGAGAAAACGACCGGAAACGTGGCAAAACTATTCGTAGAAATTGCATTACGATAATGTTCCCGCTCACGTCTCAATGCTTATTCGTGATTTTTTGGAACCGTTATGTTGCCTCAGACACCGTATTCACCGGACTTGACCCCCAGTGACTTCTTTCTATTATCAAGGCTGAAGAGAACCGTGAAAGGACGTCGTTTTGCCACCACTGGTGAGATAAAAACAGAACAGCTGAAGGGTCTGACTACCATAACGAAAAGTGAGTTCCAGAATTGTTTCCAAGATTGGAAAAAGATCTCGCACAATTGTATTATATCTGAGGGGGATTACTTTGACAATGATGAATACATAAAGAATCTTTAAGAGAAACGACAATTCCCGAAACTTTTTGATCACACTTCGTATAAATCCTTAATTACTGATATTTTACAAAAAAATGTTTTGAGTAAAAAACATATCAAATTGAAACCTTTTTCGTTGTGATGTATTGTACGCTTCAAGGCAATAGTCATGGAACATGCGTCTTTGTTTAAAATTCTGGCAGGGCTGGGAACGGAAGCCGTGGTACACATGTGGAAGGCGAGCATTCTACCACATAGGCACATGACAAGTCGACAAAAACTGATCACGATTTAGCGTATTAGAGACGGTCGGAAAACATCAAACTCGATTTTCTCGAGAATCTGTAACAGTTGCATCGAGCTGCCTTACCGGACCGACATTTGAGTTCTGAACTTCACGTAGCATAAATGTAAAATAATACGAAAATCTGACTCTCGTGTTGTCCCCGCGCGAGACGATACTACCTGTTAATGTGGATCTACAGCTCGAAAGAAGTCGTATGTGAAAAAAAAGCAGGAGCGTTTTTTCTTCGTCGAGTGCACGGAGAGGAATGAAGGTGTAAAAAGTTGCGTCCCCTTGTGGACCGCGTCGTTATCGCATATTTGTGTCCCGGTGAGGGGGAGGGCGGTAGGACCGCTGATGACGTCGGCGGCGGAACCCCGGCGTCTGGTTGCCGCCCCCCTGAGAGCAGGAAATGAGAGCCGCGGCCACGAGATTACGGCCTGGGGGCGGTGGGGGCGAAGGAAGAGGCGGCTCCGGTGACCGCCGTCCGACTTGTGTGCCGGCCAGGGGCTAAGGTCGCACGTGCCGGCTCCCGAGACGGGCACAGCACCACCCACTCTGCTCCCGAGATAGGCGGCATCAAATGGTGCTGTGTTCACACTAGACTGATCCTCAGACGCCAGAAAGGCATCTGGCCCAGACGGTATCCCTGTAAGATTTTATGTTGACTATGACAAAACTCTACCATCTGGTGAGCAAGATGTATGAGACAGGCGAAATATCCTCAGACTTCAAGAAGAATATAATAATTCCAATCCCAAAGAAAGCAGGTGTTGACAGATGTGAAAATTACCGAACTATCAGTTTAATAAGTCACAGCTGCAAAATAGTAACACGAATTATTTACAGACGAATGGAAAAACTGATAGAAGCGGACCTCGGGGAAGATCAGTTTGAATTCTGTAGAAATGTTGGAACACGTGAGGCAACACTGACCCTACAACTTATCTTAGAAGAAAGATTAAGGAAAGGCAAACCTACGTTTCTAGCATTTGTAGACTTAGAAAAGTTTTTGACAATGTTGATTGGAATACTCTCTTTCTAATTCTGAAGGTGGCAGGGGTAAAATACAGGGAGCGAAAGGCTACTTACAATTTGTACAGAAACCAGATGGCAGTCATACGAGTCGAGGGGTATGAAAGGGAAGCAGTGGTTGGGAAGGGAGTTAGACAGGGTTGTAGCCTATCCCCGATGATACTCAATCTGTATATTGAGCAAGCAATAAAGGAAACAAAAGAAAAGTTCGGAGTAGGTATTAAAATCCATGGAGAAGAAATAAAAACATTGAGGTTCGCCGATGACATTGTATTTCTGTCAGAGACAGCAAAGGACTTGGATGAGCAGTTAAACGGAATGGACAGTGTTTTGAAAGGAGGGTACAAGATGGACATCAACAAAAGCAAAACGAGGATAATGGAATGTAGTCGAATTAAGTCAGGTGACGCTGACGGAATTAGATTAGGAAATGAGACACTTAAAGTAGTGAAGGAGTTTTGCTATTTGGGGAGCAAAATAACTGATGATGGTCGAAGTAGAGAGGATATAAATTGTAGACTGGCAATGGCAAGGAAAGCGTTTCTGAAGAAGAAAAATTTGTTAACATCGAGAATAGATTTAAATGTCAGGAAGTCGTTTCTGAAAGTATTTGTATGGAGTGTAGCCTTATATGGAAGTGAAACGTAGACAATAAATAGTTTAGACAAGAAGAGAATAGAAGCTTTCGAAATGTGGTGCTACAGAAGAATGCTGAAGATTAGATGGGTAGATCACATAACTAATGAGAAGTTATTGAATAGAATTGGGGAGAAGAGGAGTTTGCGGTACAACTTGACTAGAAGGGATCAGTTGGTAGGACATGTTCTGAGACATCGAGGGATCACCAATTTAGTATTGGAGGGCAGCGTGGAGGGTAGAAATCGTAGAGGGAGACCAAGAGATGAATACACTAAGCAGATTCAGAAGGATGTAGGCTGCAGTAGGTACTGGGAGACGAAGAAGCTTGCACAGGATAGAGTAGCATGGAGAGCTGCATCAAACCAGTCTCAGGACTGAAGACCACAACAACAACATGCTACAAATATAGCACCATTCTTATCCATCATCTGTCAGAGATCATTGGAACGGTGGAAAGTTCCACGGGACTGGAAGAAGGCCCAGGTCAAAGCAATCTAGAAAAAGGATAGAAAATCGGATGCACATAATTATCGGCCAATTTTACTGACATCGATTTGTTGTAGAATCGTGGAACATATTTTGTGTTCAGACATAATGACCTTTCTAGACTCTGAGAAGCTCATCTGCAGAAACCTGCACGGTTTTAGGAAACAGCGGTCATGCGAGACACAACCGACCCTCTTTGTGCGGATATACAACAGGCTCTAGATACCGGCTCCCAGGTTGATGCAATATTTCTCGACTTTCGAAAGGCGTTCGAATCAGTTTCGCACTGTCGCTTGCTACAAAAAGTGCGCGCTTACGGTCTATCCGATGACATATGCGGCTGGATAGAAAGTTTTGTAACAGACAGGGAGCAGTATGTCGTTCTGAACGGCGTAACTTCAACAGAAACAAGAGTAACTTCATGTGTGCCCCAGGGCAGTGTAATAGGTCTTCTGCTTTTTACGATTTACATAAACGATCTGGTTGATGGTATTGACAGCGGCCTTAGACTGTTTGCCGATGGTGCTGTAGTCTACAGGAAAGTAGTATCACACGAAAGTTGTGAACAAATCAATGAAGATTTGCAGAAAATAAATGCGTGGTGTAATGACTGGCAGTTATCTCTCAATATTAGTAAGTGTAACCTACTGCGTATAACAAAGCGAAAATCCCCATTAAAGTTTGTTGTTGTTGTGGTCTTCAGTCCTGAGACTGATTTGATGCAGCTCTCCATGCTACTCTATCCTGTGCAAGCTTCTTCATCTCCCAGTACCTACTGCAACCTGCATCCTTCTGAATCTGCTTAGTGTATTCATTTCTTGGTCTCCCTCTACGATTTTTACCCGCCACGCTGCCCTCCAATACTAAATTGGTGATCCCTTGATGCCTCAGAACATGTCCTACCAACCGATCCCTTCTTCTCGTGAAGTTGTGCCACAAACTTCTCTTCTCTCCAATCCTATTCAATACTTCCTCATTAGTTGTGTGATCTACCCATCTAATCTTCAGCATTCTTCTGTAGCACCACATTTCGAAAGCTTATATTCTCTTCTTGTCCAAACTATTTATTGTCCACGTTTCACTTCCATACATGGCTACACTCCATACAAATGCTTTCAGAAATGACTTCCTGACACTTAAATCAATACTCGATGTTAACAAATTTCTCTTCTTCAGAAACGCTTTCCTTGCCATTGCCAGTCTACATTTTATATCCTCTCTACTTCGACCATCATCAGTTATTTTGCTCCCCAAATAGCAAAACTCCTTTACTACTTTAAGTGTCTCATTTCCTAATCTAATTCCCTCAGAATCACCTGACTTAATGCGACTACATTCCACTATCCTCGTTTTGCTTTTGTTGATGTTCATCTTATATCCTCCTTTCAAGACACTATCCATTCCATTCAACTGCTCTTCCAAGTCCTTTGCTGTCTCTGAGTGAATTACAATGTCATAGGCGAATCTCACAGTTTTTATTTCTTCTCCATGGATTTTAATACCTACTCCGAATTTTTCTTTTGTTTGCTTTACTGATTGCTCTATATACAGATTGAATAACATTGGGGAGAGGCTACAACCCTGTCTCACTCCCTTCCCAACCTCTGCTTCCCTTTCATGCCCCTCGACTCTTATAACAGCCATCTGGTTTCTGTACAAATTGTAAATAGCCTTTCGCTACCTGTATTTTACCCCTGCCACCTTCAGAATTTGAAAGAGAGCATTCCAATCAACATTGTCAAAAGCTTTCTCTAAGTCTACAAATGCTAGACACGTAGGTTTGCCTTTCCTTAGTCTTTCTTCTAAGATAAGTCGTAAGGTCAGAATTGCCTCACGTGTTACAGTATTTCTACGGAATCCAAACTGATCTTCCCCGAGGTCGGCTTCTACTAGTTTTTCCATTCGTCTGTAAATAATTCGTGTTATTATTTTGCAGCTGTGACTTATTGAACTGATTGTTCGGTAATTTTCACATCTGTCAACACCTGCTTTCTTTGGGATTGAAATTATTATACTCTTCTTGAAGTCTGAGGGTATTTCGCCTGTTTCATACATCTTGCTCACCAGATGGTAGTGTTTTGTCAGGACTGGCTCTCCCAAGGCCGTCAGTAGTTCCAATGGAATGTTGTCTACTCCGGGGCCCTTGTTTCGACTCAGGTCTTTCAGTGCTCTGTCAAACTTTTCACGCAGTATCATATCTCCTATTTCATCTTCATCTACATCCTCTTCCATTTCCATGATATTGTCCTCAAGTACATCGCCCTTGTATAGACCCTCTATATACTCCTTCCACCTTTCTGCTTTCCCTTCTTTGCTTAGAACTGGGTTTCCATCTGAACTCTTGATGTTCATACAAGTGGTTCTCTTATCTCCAAAGGTCTCTTTAATTTTCCTGTAGGCAGTATCTATCTTACCCCTCATGAGATAAGCCTCTACATCCTTACATTTGTTCTCTAGCCATCCCTGCTTAGCCATTTTGCACTTCCTGTCGACCTCATTTTTGAGACGTTTGTATTCCTTTTTGCCTGCTTCATTTACTGCATTTTTATATTTTCTCCTTTCATCAATTAAATTCAATATATCTTCTGTTACCCAAGGATTTCTACTAGCCCTCGTCTTTTTACCTACTTGATCCTCTGCTGCCTTCACTACTTCATCCCTCAAAGCTACCCATTCGCCTTCTACTGTATTTCTTTCCCCCATTCCTGTCAATTGTTCCCTTATGCTCTCCCTGGAACTCTGTACAACCTCTGGTTCTTTCAGTTTATCCAGGTCCCATCTCCTTAAATTCCCACCTTTTTGCAGTTCAATTGGTTCAAATGGCTCTGAGCACTATGGGACTTAACATCTATAGTCATCAGTCCCCTAGAACTTAGAACTACTTAAACCTAACTAACCTAAGGACACCGCACTACACACAGCCATCACGAGGCAGAGAAAATCCCTGACCCCGCCGGGAATCGAACCCAGGAACCCGGGCGAGGGAAGCGAGAACGCTACCGCACGACCACGAGCTGCGGGCTTTTTGCAGTTTCTTCAGTTTTAATCTACAGGTCATAACCAATAGATTGTGGTCAGAGTCCACATCTGCCCCTGGAAATGTCTTACAATTTAAAACCTGGTTCCTAAATCTCTGTCTTACCATTATATAATCTATCTGATACCTTTTAGTATCTCCAGGCTTCTTCCATGTATACAACCTTCTTTTATGATTCTTGAACCAAGTATTAGCTATGATTAAGTTATGCTCTGTGCAAAATTCTACCAGGCGGCTTCATCTTTCATTTCTTAGCCCCAATCCATATTCACCTACTACGTTTCCTTCTCTCCCTTTTCCTACTCTCGAATTCCAATCACCCATGACTATTAAATTTTCGTCTCCCTTCACTATCTGAATAATTCCTTTTATTTCATCACACATTTCTTCAATTTCTTCGTCATCTGCAGAGCTAGTTGGCATATAAACTTGTACTAGTGTAGAAGGTGTGGGCTTCGTATCTATCTTGGCCACAATAATGCGTTCACTGTGCTGTTTGTAGTAGTATTCCCGCACTCCTATTTTCCTATTCATTATTAAACCTACTCCTGCATTACCCCTATTTGATTTTGTGTTTATAACCCTGTAGTCACCTGACCAGAAGTCTTGATCCTCCTGCCACCGAACTTCACTAATTCCACTATATCTAACTTTAACCTATCCATTTCCCTTTTTAAATTTTCTAACCTACCTGCCCGATTAAGGGATCTGACATTCCACGCTCCGATCCGTAGAACGCCAGTTTTCTTTCTCCTGATAACGACATCCTCTTGAGTAGTCCCCGCCCGGAGATCCGAATGGGGGACTATTTTACCTCCGGAATATTTTACCCAAGAGGACGCCATCATCGTTTAATCATACAGTAAAGCTGCATGCCCTCGGGAAAAATTACGGCTGTAGTTTCCCCTTGCTTTCAGCCGTTCGCTGTACCAGCACAGCAAGGCCGTTTTGGTTATTGTTACAAGGCCAGATCAGTCAATCATCCAGACTGTTGCCCTTGCAACTACTGAAAAGGCTGCTGCCCCTCTTCAGGAACCACATGTTTGTCTGGCCTCTCAACAGATACCCCTCCGTTGTGGTTGTACCTACGGTACGGCTATCTGTATCGCTGAGGCACGCAAGCCTCCCCACCAACGGCAAGGTCCATGGTTCATGGGGGGGGGGGGGGGGGGGGGGGGGGCATTAATGTATGAGTACAAAATAAATGATCAGTCTTTGGCTGGGTGTGACTATTCGAAATGATCTCAAATGGAATGATCAGATTACACAAGTAACGGGTAAGGCGAACTCTAGATTGCGGTTTGTTGGTAGAATGCTGAAGCGATGCAGTCCTTCAACAAAGGAAATAGCTTACAATACGTTAGTTCGTCCAGTCCTAGAGTATTGTTCGTCTGTATGGGACCCTTACCAGTTGGGTCTGATTCAAGAGATTGGGAAGGTCCAAAGAAGAGCGGCAAGATTCGTGACTGGTACATTTAGCCATCGCGAGAGCGTTGCAAATCTCATAGAAAGTTTGAAGTGGGATACACTTGCAGATAGACGACGCGCCAAACAGAAGGAGCTGCTCACTAAATTCCGAAATCCAATCTTCGCCGAGGATGTAGAGCATATATTATTACCACCAACTTTCAAATCGCGTAATAATCATCTTTCAAAGATATGGGAAATAAGAGCTCGTACTGAGGCGTTCAGACAGTCGTTTTTCCCTCGCGCGATCCGCGAATGGAACAGAGGGGAGGAAATATGACTTTGGCGTGAATTGTGCCCTCCGGCACACACCGCTTGGTGGCTAGCGGAGTATATATGTAGATGTAGAACGGCTCTTCACTTAGCCCAGTACAGAATGGTGAAAGTGTCGTTTTTCGAAACACCGTAATTGTCCCCCACTGGGACGCATAAGTATGAAATTTGGCTCGAGCGTGCCAATAACCTTTCTCTGTAATGGTACAAAAGAGTGGCGCTTAGCGTCTTCAACCTCCGGTTCCGCTACGCTTCGAACAAGAAAGGTCTCGACCCGTGCGAAGGAAAGGCCACAGCTCAGAAGTTCATGTGAGCTGTAAGGTGGGTAAATGATGTTACATTGGCACCAGATTTAACTGCAATTCTGTTCAGCGCCACAGTGGGCGTGTCGCACCACGTTTCCAATTGTCATACCCACCCCCTTATTCACTTTTCACCCCTTTTTTTGACGCCCCTGCGATGCAGGTCAGAACCGAGACACACCCTTCTGAAATCTCGCAGTTTTGTTATGGGTGGCCGAGAAAAGCATTTCAGACATACCACCGCTCAGAATCGATACGCAAAAGACCTCTGGGGTTGCCATGAAGGGTGTCAGTGAAGCCATCCCTCACCTTAGGCGTCCGATGAGCAACAGGTCCACGTTCCGACAAGTCTGGCCACTGCTACAATCTCCCCCCTCCCCCCCTCTCCATGGTATTTAAAGCCTACTCTACGGACACTGCGGGGCTGCAACCCCATTGAATGTGATAGCAACCTTTTGGACTAGCGTGACAGCGATGTTTGCTATGCCACATGAGGCAGAACCACTAGGGATAACTCAAAACAGTTCGACGAATTTTGAACTTAATTAGAATAGTATTAATACCTTAAGCTGCTAACGAGCGTTGACATATATCAATGGGGACAGGTGAAAATATGTGCCGCGACCGGTATTCGTACCCGGGATCTCCAGCTTACAAGGCAGACGCTCTATCCATCTGAGTCACCGAGGGCACAGAGGATAGCGCGACTGCAGGGACTATTTTCGCGCACGCCTCCCGCGAGACCCACATTCTCACCTTGTATGTCCACACACTACATTCGTAGTGTCCCACCCCAACACACTCATTACTCGTGGAAGCCATTCTTACCAAGTCCCGTAAGAGTTCGGGGAATATGTGCGCATCCACGCAGAAGAAGGTACTTACATGGATATGGTGTCTGTTCAAGTTTGAACTTGATCCGAAGCAGAATGGTGTTTTTGTGCTTTTTTATACCTCCGTTCTCGCGCCTACCTAAGGCGTGATACGGGAGAATTCAACATCGACACATGTGTGACTAAAATAGCAAAGTGTCTGTCTGAGACCACTTGGTTCGGCAACACCCTGGTTGCCACCGATGCACCTTTGTTGAGCACGTTAAAAATGCAACTGTCAGAAACTTCGACACCAAATCAACCATGCGGCTAATCTAGCACCTGGGGGTTAGACAACCTCTTCCACACCCTTCTGTGGAACTTGCCTACCTCCTGGCGGTAGAGGAGCGCAAGGCTGAATTGGGTATCGACTTTTCTAACCCCAAATATATCAACATTTTATACACTGAGGTGGGAATTACTGGCAAGATACTATACGAGCAGTGATCAAGTTTGTTAATTTCCAAAGCAAATTCATAATGGATGATCTAACCTTACTAAACGTGAGAAGAGAAACAATAGAAAAACTGTCATCCAGACATTTAGAAACACTGATATATATTTATATATAACATAAACACATAAAACTATACTTCGAAGATAATGTATAAAATATTTTGTTTGTCCATTGCGCTTTTTACGTTCCTAAGTGCCAAATAAAGCAAAAGCAACAGTATTTTTCTCTCTCAACAGATCTGACTTCTTCACTATTACAAAAGACATATTTAGTGATAACTGTTTAACGTATATACTTGTTTATGCGGAGGGCAGGTATTTCTTTCGCCCATGTATTTTCAAGTATTATTTTCTTTTCGTTTTCAGGTATGCGGGTTCTTTTGTCTAAGAACGATCATACGAAAAATCGTCATGCACCTTTACCACTATATCATAAAAACAAAGCAAGGAATAAAGATTAAGAAAACATAAAATCTACTTATGTAACACGAGTGGGGGGAGGGGGGTAATAGGTAAGCACTCGAAGTTAGCAGACGACGACACTGGCCTTCCTCATACTCGGCGGTACATCAGAACATTCCACATTAGTTTCACATGGCAACAATTACATAGACCGACTATGGAACGGATCGGGACGTAACGGAACTGAAATGGGCGTCAACATAAAGATATTTCGAGTAGAAAGTGTCCACGTTCTTGAGAGGACTGTGCAATAATACTGTCGTTGGCGCCGGCCGCGGTGGCCGAGCGGTTCTAGGCGCGCAGTCTGGAACCGCGCGACTGCTACGGTCGCAGGTTCGAATCCTGCCTCGGGCATGGATGTGTGTGATGTCCTTAGGTTGGTTAGGTTTAAGTAGTTCTAAGTTCTAGGGGACTGATGACCGCAGCTGTTAAGTCCCATAGTGCTCAGAGCCATTTGAACCTTTTTTTTTTTTTTTTTTTGAACTGTCGTTGGCGGCGCACAAGATATTTTGATTCGAGTTGTTGACCCAGAGTGCATATCGCAGCTTCGAAGAAGGTACGGCCACGGGCGCGATTTTTAAAAATGCCATTACTATGTTTTAGTTTCTATGCCTGCAGAGGCACAGTTAAAATCGGTAAAATTTAGGAAGATTAAGGTCTAAAGTCCCCTCGACGATGAAACGACACCGGATACCTTAGGGTCTCTCGCTCTAGAAAGTTCTAGTCGAGTACGTATTCCTGCAGAGCCTCATTTACAATGGAGCTTATGGAAGCGCTAGGTCTCTTTAATTTTCCTGTAGGCAGTATCTATCTTACCCCTAGTGAGATAAGCCTCTACATCCTTACATTTGTTCTCTAGCTACCCCTGCTTAGCCATTTTGCACTTCCTGTCGATCTCATTTTTGAGACGTTTGTATTTCTTTTTGCCTGCTTCATTTACTGCATTTTTATATTTTCTCCTTTAATCAATTAAATTCAATATTTCTTCTGTTACCCAAGGATTTCTACTAGCCCTCGTCTTTTTACCTACTTGATCCTCTGCTGCCTTCACTACTTCATCCCTCAAAGCTACCCATTCGCCTTCTACTGTATTTCTTTCCCCCATTCCTGTCAATTGTTCCCTTATGCTCTCCCTGAAACTCTGTACAACCTGTGGTTCTTTCAGTTTATCCAGGTCCCATCTCCTTAAATTCCCACCTTTTTGCAGTTCAAATGGTTCAAATGGCTCTGAGCACTATGGGACTTAACATCTATGGTCATCAGTCCCCTAGAACTTAGAACTACTTAAACCTAACTAACCTAAGGACACCACACAACACCCAGCCATCACGAGGCAGAGGAAATCCCTGACCCCGCCGGGAATCGAACCCGGTACCCGGGCGTGGGAAGCGAGAACGCTACCGCACGACCACGAGCTGCGGGCTTTTTGCAGTTTCTTCAGTTTTAATCTACAGGTCATAACCAATAGATTGTGGTCAGAGTCCACATCTGCCCCTGGAAATGTCTTACAATTTAAAACCTGGTTCCTAAATCTCTGTCTTACCATTATATAATCTATTTGATACCTTTTAGCATCTCCGGAGTTCTTCCATGTATACAACCTTCTTTTATGATTCTTGAACCAAGTATTAGCTATGATTAAGTCATGCTCTGTGCAAAATTCTACCAGGCGGCTTCATCTTTCATTTCTTAGCCCCAATCCATATTCACCTACTACGTTTCCTTCTCTCCCTTTTCCTACTCTCGAATTCCAATCACCCATGACTATTAAATTTTCGTCTCCCTTCACTATCTGAATAATTCCTTTTATTTCATCACACATTTCTTCAATTTCTTCGTCATCTGCAGAGCTAGTTGGCATATAAACTTGTACTAGTGTAGAAGGTGTGGGCTTCGTATCTATCTTGGCCACAATAATGCGTTCACTGTGCTGTTTGTAGTAGTATTCCCGCACTCCTATTTTCCTATTCATTATTAAACCTACTCCTGCATTACCCCTATTTGATTTTGTGTTTATAACCCTGTAGTCACCTGACCAGAAGTCTTGATCCTCCTGCCACCGAACTTCACTAATTCCACTATATCTAACTTTAACCTATCCATTTCCCTTTTTAAATTTTCTAACCTACCTGCCCGATTAAGGGATCTGACATTCCACGCTCCGATCCGTAGAACGCCAGTTTTCTTTCTCCTGATAACGACATCCTCTTGAGTAGTCCCCGCCCGGAGATCCGAATGGGGGACTATTTTACCTCCGGAATATTTTACCCAAGAGGACGCCATCATCGTTTAATCATACAGTAAAGCTGCATGCCCTCGGGAAAAATTACGGCTGTAGTTTCCCCTTGCTTTCAGCCGTTCGCTGTACCAGCACAGCAAGGCCGTTTTGGTTATTGTTACAAGGCCAGATCAGTCAATCATCCAGACTGTTGCCCTTGCAACTACTGAAAAGGCTGCTGCCCCTCTTCAGGAACCACATGTTTGTCTGGCCTCTCAACAGATACCCCTCCGTTGTGGTTGTACCTACGGTACGGCTATCTGTATCGCTGAGGCACGCAAGCCTCCCCACCAACGGCAAGGTCCATGGTTCATGGGGGGGGGGGGGGGGGGGGGGGCATTAATGTATGAGTACAAAATAAATGATCAGTCTTTGGCTGGGTGTGACTATTCGAAATGATCTCAAATGGAATGATCAGATTACACAAGTAACGGGTAAGGCGAACTCTAGATTGCGGTTTGTTGGTAGAATGCTGAAGCGATGCAGTCCTTCAACAAAGGAAATAGCTTACAATACGTTAGTTCGTCCAGTCCTAGAGTATTGTTCGTCTGTATGGGACCCTTACCAGTTGGGTCTGATTCAAGAGATTGGGAAGGTCCAAAGAAGAGCGGCAAGATTCGTGACTGGTACATTTAGCCATCGCGAGAGCGTTGCAAATCTCATAGAAAGTTTGAAGTGGGATACACTTGCAGATAGACGACGCGCCAAACAGAAGGAGCTGCTCACTAAATTCCGAAATCCAATCTTCGCCGAGGATGTAGAGCATATATTATTACCACCAACTTTCAAATCGCGTAATAATCATCTTTCAAAGATATGGGAAATAAGAGCTCGTACTGAGGCGTTCAGACAGTCGTTTTTCCCTCGCGCGATCCGCGAATGGAACAGAGGGGAGGAAATATGACTTTGGCGTGAATTGTGCCCTCCGGCACACACCGCTTGGTGGCTAGCGGAGTATATATGTAGATGTAGAACGGCTCTTCACTTAGCCCAGTACAGAATGGTGAAAGTGTCGTTTTTCGAAACACCGTAATTGTCCCCCACTGGGACGCATAAGTATGAAATTTGGCTCGAGCGTGCCAATAACCTTTCTCTGTAATGGTACAAAAGAGTGGCGCTTAGCGTCTTCAACCTCCGGTTCCGCTACGCTTCGAACAAGAAAGGTCTCGACCCGTGCGAAGGAAAGGCCACAGCTCAGAAGTTCATGTGAGCTGTAAGGTGGGTAAATGATGTTACATTGGCACCAGATTTAACTGCAATTCTGTTCAGCGCCACAGTGGGCGTGTCGCACCACGTTTCCAATTGTCATACCCACCCCCTTATTCACTTTTCACCCCTTTTTTTGACGCCCCTGCGATGCAGGTCAGAACCGAGACACACCCTTCTGAAATCTCGCAGTTTTGTTATGGGTGGCCGAGAAAAGCATTTCAGACATACCACCGCTCAGAATCGATACGCAAAAGACCTCTGGGGTTGCCATGAAGGGTGTCAGTGAAGCCATCCCTCACCTTAGGCGTCCGATGAGCAACAGGTCCACGTTCCGACAAGTCTGGCCACTGCTACAATCTCCCCCCTCCCCCCCTCTCCATGGTATTTAAAGCCTACTCTACGGACACTGCGGGGCTGCAACCCCATTGAATGTGATAGCAACCTTTTGGACTAGCGTGACAGCGATGTTTGCTATGCCACATGAGGCAGAACCACTAGGGATAACTCAAAACAGTTCGACGAATTTTGAACTTAATTAGAATAGTATTAATACCTTAAGCTGCTAACGAGCGTTGACATATATCAATGGGGACAGGTGAAAATATGTGCCGCGACCGGTATTCGTACCCGGGATCTCCAGCTTACAAGGCAGACGCTCTATCCATCTGAGTCACCGAGGGCACAGAGGATAGCGCGACTGCAGGGACTATTTTCGCGCACGCCTCCCGCGAGACCCACATTCTCACCTTGTATGTCCACACACTACATTCGTAGTGTCCCACCCCAACACACTCATTACTCGTGGAAGCCATTCTTACCAAGTCCCGTAAGAGTTCGGGGAATATGTGCGCATCCACGCAGAAGAAGGTACTTACATGGATATGGTGTCTGTTCAAGTTTGAACTTGATCCGAAGCAGAATGGTGTTTTTGTGCTTTTTTATACCTCCGTTCTCGCGCCTACCTAAGGCGTGATACGGGAGAATTCAACATCGACACATGTGTGACTAAAATAGCAAAGTGTCTGTCTGAGACCACTTGGTTCGGCAACACCCTGGTTGCCACCGATGCACCTTTGTTGAGCACGTTAAAAATGCAACTGTCAGAAACTTCGACACCAAATCAACCATGCGGCTAATCTAGCACCTGGGGGTTAGACAACCTCTTCCACACCCTTCTGTGGAACTTGCCTACCTCCTGGCGGTAGAGGAGCGCAAGGCTGAATTGGGTATCGACTTTTCTAACCCCAAATATATCAACATTTTATACACTGAGGTGGGAATTACTGGCAAGATACTATACGAGCAGTGATCAAGTTTGTTAATTTCCAAAGCAAATTCATAATGGATGATCTAACCTTACTAAACGTGAGAAGAGAAACAATAGAAAAACTGTCATCCAGACATTTAGAAACACTGATATATATTTATATATAACATAAACACATAAAACTATACTTCGAAGATAATGTATAAAATATTTTGTTTGTCCATTGCGCTTTTTACGTTCCTAAGTGCCAAATAAAGCAAAAGCAACAGTATTTTTCTCTCTCAACAGATCTGACTTCTTCACTATTACAAAAGACATATTTAGTGATAACTGTTTAACGTATATACTTGTTTATGCGGAGGGCAGGTATTTCTTTCGCCCATGTATTTTCAAGTATTATTTTCTTTTCGTTTTCAGGTATGCGGGTTCTTTTGTCTAAGAACGATCATACGAAAAATCGTCATGCACCTTTACCACTATATCATAAAAACAAAGCAAGGAATAAAGATTAAGAAAACATAAAATCTACTTATGTAACACGAGTGGGGGGAGGGGGGTAATAGGTAAGCACTCGAAGTTAGCAGACGACGACACTGGCCTTCCTCATACTCGGCGGTACATCAGAACATTCCACATTAGTTTCACATGGCAACAATTACATAGACCGACTATGGAACGGATCGGGACGTAACGGAACTGAAATGGGCGTCAACATAAAGATATTTCGAGTAGAAAGTGTCCACGTTCTTGAGAGGACTGTGCAATAATACTGTCGTTGGCGCCGGCCGCGGTGGCCGAGCGGTTCTAGGCGCGCAGTCTGGAACCGCGCGACTGCTACGGTCGCAGGTTCGAATCCTGCCTCGGGCATGGATGTGTGTGATGTCCTTAGGTTGGTTAGGTTTAAGTAGTTCTAAGTTCTAGGGGACTGATGACCGCAGCTGTTAAGTCCCATAGTGCTCAGAGCCATTTGAACCATTTTTTTTTTTTTTTTTGAACTGTCGTTGGCGGCGCACAAGATATTTTGATTCGAGTTGTTGACCCAGAGTGCATATCGCAGCTTCGAAGAAGGTACGGCCACGGGCGCGATTTTTAAAAATGCCATTACTATGTTTTAGTTTCTATGCCTGCAGAGGCACAGTTAAAATCGGTAAAATTTAGGAAGATTAAGGTCTAAAGTCCCCTCGACGATGAAACGACACCGGATACCTTAGGGTCTCTCGCTCTAGAAAGTTCTAGTCGAGTACGTATTCCTGCAGAGCCTCATTTACAATGGAGCTTATGGAAGCGCTAGGTCTCTTTAATTTTCCTGTAGGCAGTATCTATCTTACCCCTAGTGAGATAAGCCTCTACATCCTTACATTTGTTCTCTAGCTACCCCTGCTTAGCCATTTTGCACTTCCTGTCGATCTCATTTTTGAGACGTTTGTATTTCTTTTTGCCTGCTTCATTTACTGCATTTTTATATTTTCTCCTTTAATCAATTAAATTCAATATTTCTTCTGTTACCCAAGGATTTCTACTAGCCCTCGTCTTTTTACCTACTTGATCCTCTGCTGCCTTCACTACTTCATCCCTCAAAGCTACCCATTCGCCTTCTACTGTATTTCTTTCCCCCATTCCTGTCAATTGTTCCCTTATGCTCTCCCTGAAACTCTGTACAACCTGTGGTTCTTTCAGTTTATCCAGGTCCCATCTCCTTAAATTCCCACCTTTTTGCAGTTCAAATGGTTCAAATGGCTCTGAGCACTATGGGACTTAACATCTATGGTCATCAGTCCCCTAGAACTTAGAACTACTTAAACCTAACTAACCTAAGGACACCACACAACACCCAGCCATCACGAGGCAGAGGAAATCCCTGACCCCGCCGGGAATCGAACCCGGTACCCGGGCGTGGGAAGCGAGAACGCTACCGCACGACCACGAGCTGCGGGCTTTTTGCAGTTTCTTCAGTTTTAATCTACAGGTCATAACCAATAGATTGTGGTCAGAGTCCACATCTGCCCCTGGAAATGTCTTACAATTTAAAACCTGGTTCCTAAATCTCTGTCTTACCATTATATAATCTATTTGATACCTTTTAGCATCTCCGGGGTTCTTCCATGTATACAACCTTCTTTCATGATTCTTAAACCAAGTGTTAGCTATGACCAATCACTCGCAGACAGTTTGTCAGTTTTCACTACCATTTACCCGTGAAGAAGTGTATGCATTTGAGGGAACGAGTAGAGCTTGTCGACCTACCAAGCTGCATTATTAGTTGTCATATGGTTTTATTCAGTACAATGATATTTGCAGGCAGAATCCAAGTCTTAGGTGTTCAGGTAGGACTATTTTGCATCTCGAGCGCATTATTTTTGAAGAAGCAAGCAAAATAGGGTAGGAAAAGAAGAATTTATTTGAATGTGTACGTCAGGTAAGCGTGAAACGCGTGGAAGTAATGCACATAACACTGAATCGCAGCTCCGGCGAAACATTTTGCACATAATATAAGTCGTCGCTTTTCGCTGGTTTCTCATTACAACGAGAGGAAATTTAAACGCAGAACACTAATTACCGACGAGCAATATAACGTCCTTGCCGCATTGGTAACAGTTAAGCGCTGTTGTTCTTGTAGCACTTGGATGGATGACTATCCGGGTTTGTCGAGCGCTGTTGGCAATTGCGGTGCACTCAGCCCTCATAGAGGGCCAAATGAGGAGCTACTTGATTGAGAAGTGGCAGCTCCGATCACAAAAGCTACAACGGGTGGGAGAGCGACGTACTGACCACGTGTCCCTGCATATCCACATCCAGCGACGCGCAGCAGCCGAGGATGACACGGCGATCGGTCGGTATCGTTGGACCTTCTGAGGCCTGTTAGAACGGAGAACATAGTCAGAAGAAAGGCGAGCATTTTTACTTATTAAAAACTAGAGACACTTACGTTGGCAACAGTTTTGCATTTCCATACCTGCTGCATCACATGTAGTTCCTGATGTCCTCAGTTCACTTTGCTTCAATGAGTAATGTACACAGTGGCGTTGTATTCAAAGATTTAATAACGATAATAACAGTAAAGTATGATTAATGAAATGTGAAAAACATATACAGACTGTCACACGTGTACTTCATAAAATCTGCTACACAGTGACACATCACCCATGTAATTGCAGCTACCATGAACGTAAGCACCGTACATATTTGTAAGTGTTTACATTCAATTAAATTTATTGTGCTGTTCTTTTTAATACAGGCTGTCCTACATAAAATCGGTACGCCTCACGGCTGACATTCAGGTAACAATGAACTAACTGAAAAAAATAACGTTAAAAACATGTAGTTACCTGTTTATAGGAGACACTGGAAGTGGTGACCATCGGAATCCAGGCATCGCTGACTTCATGTGATGACGTTACCAGCAACGCGCCGTAATTCTGCAGGCGTGACGTTGTTAATTTCTCTAGTAATTTCCATATAAGATCGTCTATCGTGCGAGGATTGTCGTCAGCATACACTTTGCTTTTCAGTGTGTCCCATAAATAAAAATCACACGATGTTAAGTTCGGGGACCTTGTGGGTCAGAAGACCTCTACTGACAAGTCTGACTTTGGTGATGTGGGCCATACTTTGGTTCGACGTGTGAGCGTTTGTTTCGCCTTATTGGAATATGCATACACCTTCTCTGCGTCTATTAACTGTGCATAGAAAGAGTGAAAGGTCTCTAGATATCTGAGACTGTTTAAGGTGTAGTTAAAAAATGTGGGGCCAATAATGCGCATGCCAGACAAGCACATCAAACACCTACTTTCTACGAGTGGAGAGGTTCTTCATGGAGAATATGTGGGTTATCCTGTGACCAGTACCTGTAATCCTGGGAGTTTACATAACCTGACTAATGACACCAGGTCTCATCTGGCGTGAAACAAAGCAAGAGGTCCAACAAACCATTAGCAATTGATGTTAACAGCCAGTTACAATAATGTTTTCCTAATCCTCCAGTTTCAAGTCTTGTACCACACTCAGACGTTAGGCTTTTAATTTCATATATTTTAGTACACGATGTACGAGATACACCAACCTGCTACGATAGTCTCCTTACCGACTTTTACTTACATTCTTTGGTGAAACCCGTCTTTATGTAACACTTCATAATATCAATTTACCATTCTAATGCAAACTGCCTCATTTCTGTAACTTCTCAACAATAAGAGCTTCTCACAACAATTGACGCACGAACACACAGGTGAACTCAACTTTCCGATAAAATAGAGCGTAGCCAACTTTCGAGACGGTGTTGCCACTTCACAAGAAATTCGACTAGAGATGATTAACCAGTACGTGAGACGTACCGTTTGTATGTGGGACATTCTGTAAAAAGAAATAAAAAGCTAGTTATTATTCACTCCGTTCCAGCCTGATGGAAGTATCTGATTAATTTATCGTTTTTATCGTGTCTCCGTTGGACTTTTGGGTGCTTTGGCAGTTTACTACCCCTCATATTTCTTTTTCTTCGGCATTTTTGCTGTCAATCTCTTGAATCCCAGGGGCATTTATGATATCTACGTTGCTCTAACACCGACAATACATTCTCTTCCGAGCACTCCATCACTCACGCAAATCGTGTCATCAATGAAAACAATTAGCACGAAAGCCAGCAGATGAATTCTCTCTGTACTGCTAGTGCCGAAAGGGACGCGAACTTCCTTTGATGGTTCGCCAAAAGACCGACAACCAGTGGCATACGAGCGAGCGCCATCAAATGCGAACCGAACACGACCGAATGCTGTTCGCGCTAGCCTACGGATTACACGAAAGAGAATTCTCGTTAGGTTGTGTTCGAAACGGTGTAAACCAAGCTTGACGTTACAACGATCACATATCACTGTCTACTGAGGTGACAAAAGTCATGGGACACCTCCTATTATCGTGTTCCTTTTGTCCGGCTTGGTGCAGCATTTCGACTTGGCATGGATTCAACAAGTCGTTGGAAGTCCCCTGCAGAAATGTTCAGCAATGCTACCTCTATAGCCGTCCATAATTGCGAAAGTCTCCGCCCCTGGTAGCCAAGTGGTCAGCGCGACGGAATGTCATACCTCACGGCCCAGGTTCGATTCCCGGCTGGGTCGGAGATTTTCCCCGCTCAGGGACTAGGTGTTGTGTTGTCCTCATCATCATCATTTCATCCCCATCGACACGCAAGTCGCCAAAGTGGCGTCAACTCGAAAGACTTGCGCCAGATGACCGATCTACCCGACGGGAGGCCCTAGCCACACGGCATTTCCATTTCCATTGCGAAAGTGTAGCCGGTGCAGTATATTGATCACGAACTGTCCTCTCGATTATGTCCCATAAATGTTCGATGCGTGGCCAAATCGTTCGGACGAATTGGCCAGAATGTTCTTCAGACCAATCGCGAAAAGCTGTGGCCCGCGGCATGGCATACTGTCATCTATAAAAATTCCATCGTTGTTAGGGAACACAATGTTCATGAAAAGCTGCAAGTAGTCTCAGAGTAGCCGAAAATGATCACTTCCAATGATCGGTTCAGATGAACCAGAAAACCCAGACCATTCCATATAAACACAGCGACACCACTAGGGTGAAACCACCAACTTGCACAATGCCTTGTTGGCATAGGGTCCATGGCTTCGTGGGGTCTGCACCACAATGGAACCCTACCATCAGCTCTTCCCAACTGAAATCGGGACTCATCTGACCAGGCCAGAGTTTTCCAGTCGTCTAGGGTCCAACCGCTATGGTCACGAGCCCAGGAGAGGCGCTGCAGGCGATGTCGTGTTGTCAGCAAAGGCGCTCGTCTGCTGCTGTAGCCCATTAACACCAACGGATACGTTTGTCATACATCCCACATTGATTTCTGCAGTTATTTCAAACAGTGTTGCTTGTCTATTAGCATTGACAATTCTACTGTGTTGTCCTCGGTGAGAGGTAATGCCTGAAATTTGGTATCCTCAGCACATTCGTGACTCTGCGGATCTAGGAATATTGACTTCCCAAAAGATTTCCGAAATAGGATGTCCCACGCGTCTAGCTCTAGCTACCGCTCAGCGTTCAAAGCCTGTTAATTCCCAACTTGTGGCCATAATCATGTTGGAAACCTCTTCACACGCATCGCCTTAGTACAAACGACAGTCCCGCTAATGTTCTGCCCTTTTACACGTTGTGTACGCAATCCTGTATATACGCAAATCGCTATCCCATGACTTTCGTCACTGTGGTTCTGGCTTGTAGCACGTTGTGCAGAATTATTCTGTGTTTCATCTTCGTGAATGTTCCGAAAAGGAGAACTGCACCAAGGCCAACGAGATCGTCCCGTGTAAAGAGGTGTGGGAGAGGGGGGCGGGGGTGGGGTGACTAGTTAACAAATGTGCGTGAAACATCAGCATGCGTTTGGCTGGAATGGGCGATTGCAATTTATAGAGCTGTCCGACCATCTAACAGATCTTTAGGAGGCCGACAAAAGCCCTGCCGCCGGGCGATAGTGCGCTGCTGCATCTATGAGTGCTGGTCGCTAAATATCCGCCACATTACTCACGACTCTGGCTGTCAAGAGTGCCGCGGCGTGTCCAGTGGGAAGACGTAACACTGTTCATCAATTAGAGGGACCACGGGGACGGGAGCCGCACGGCCGCATCCTCCAGTATTCAAGCCGCGCGTAAACCAGTCGACCACCGGGCTTGTTGTTGCATAATGGACGCCACCGTCACTCCGCACAGCACGACGATTAGGCCGTAAATGTAACTCCAGTTCCCCTTCACTTCAGCGAGCGGCTGCGAGTAAAAGGCACCAATGCCCCTTGAAGCTACTCCGGTACTCCAAATATGGGGACGAAATACATAAAGGAAACCCGAAGTGCATCGACAAAATATTGCACGCTCTTTATAAATATTTTTGTCTGTTTTGATACAGGGTGTCCCACATAAAACTAGTACACCTCACGTACCGGTTAATCATCTGTAGTCAAATTGCTTGTGAAGTTGAAACATATTTATAATCATTTAAAAGAGAAAAACATTTTTGCAGAAACCACTTAATACTGTATCTCTGTATGTAATGTAAAAAAAAAAAAAAAAAAAAAAAAAACTATCTATATCATGGACAGCTTCTTTGAAACGACAGTGTAAATGTAATGTGCAGTGGAGAGGATATACGAGGGCTATCCACAAAGTACATTACGTTTTGGAATTAAAAATAAATAAAGTATTGGAAATTTTTTTTATTATATACTGATGAAAGCCACACTTAAATACTACTTTTCTACATAGTTGCCATTTAAATTAAGGCACTTATCGTAGCGATGGACGAGCTTGGAAATTCCTTCATCGTAAAATTCGGCCGCCTGCGCCTTCAACCACGTGGTTACCTCTTTGGTTACCTCTTCTTGAAGCTGTGCGTCGTCATCAAAACGCTGCATAGCCAACCACTTCTTCATTGCTGGGAATAAGTGGAAGTCGCTCGGTGCTAGGTCGGGACTGTACGGCGGATGAGGAAACAACTCCCACTTAAAAGATTCGAGAACTTCACGAGTGGCATTTGCCGTGTGGGCCCGGGCGTTGTCGTGAATCAGCAAAATCTTTGAGCCCAACTTTCACCTGCGCTTGTTTTGTATTGCTCTTCTGAGGTTGTGCAGAGTTTGACAATACCTTTGAGAGTTTATTGTAGTGCCTCTTTCCAGGAAATCCACAAAAATCACACCTTTTCTGTCCCAAAAGACAGTCGCCATCACCTTCCTTGCCGACATTGTCTCCATGCATTTCTTGGGTTTTTGGGGGAATTTGTGTGCCCCCGCTGCATTGACTGCAATTTTGTCTCGCAGTTCACATTCTTAACCCATGTTTCGTCACCAGTAACGATGCGATCGAGTAATGAGTCCCCATCTTTCTCGTAAGCGTCCAAAAACGTTAACGCTGCAGCCATTCGCTGATTTTTGTGAATCTCTGTCAAGATTTTTGGTAGCCATCTTGCATAAAACTTGTGGTAACCAAGCTTTTCGGTAATGATTTCGTGCAACAAACTTCGTGAAATTTGTGGAAAACTCATAGAGAGTTCCGTTATTGTGAAATTACGGTTTTCACGGACCGCGGCATCGACTTTTTCGACAAGTTCGGCAGTCACTATGCTGGGTATTCCACTTCGCTCTTCGTCGTGAACGTTAGTTCGGTCATTTTTAAATCTTATGACCCATTGACGCACTCCACCTTCAGTGATTATGGTGTCCCCATACACTTCACAAAGCTGCCGATAGATTTCTATCGGTGTACAGTTTTTTGCAGTCAGAAACCTTATTACAGCACGCACTTCACACTCACTTCGCGGCATTTTCAATTAACACTGACATTTTAAACTGTCACAGTAACTCAACGGAGTACAGCACGAACCTCTCACTAGCACGGCAGGATGCCGACTGAGCGGCGGAATGCCATGACACCAAGATGGCCGCGCTAGCCCCGCCCCTAACGGACACAAACGAAAACGTAATGTACTTTGTGAATAGCCCTCGTACATCAGGCAACAGTATGCAGACCGTTTACAACTCTGCCATCCCTGTAAGTACAATTCACTGTCAGAAATTTATCGCTTTTAACTTCTAAACTGCCTTTTCTAAATCAACAGTTCTTATCATTAGCAAAAGACGCAAAATAACCTACACTGCCCTTGGTCTGCGACTGTGTCATGTAAATAAACAATTCTCTCGATCTTTCACAACGTGTTGCGTCCTGACTGTCGCGGAATTTTCGTTTTAGCCGCAAACCTGTTAAGATATTCCAGAGGCAAACTTGGTAAGACATCCCTTAGCAGTATATTTTCTTCAAAAGGCTTCGATGTGGAACTGAATCAGAATCTTTTTGAAAGCCTAAAGACGAGGAACAGTGTCTGAGTTCACAGTAATTCTAGAGGTGCAGCCACTGCCCCGTTTCATCCGAGGCATGAACGTCCTTCCGCCAGGAGACGCCGGAATAAAAAGGACTGGCGACTCCTCAAGGTTTCAGACAACACGGCCGAATAAGGAGGCAAACCAGTACTGCCTCCCCGCGAGGCTCTGTAGACAATGCAGTAGTATCGCTCGGAACCAGGAGGTAGGACTGTTCGAGTTTCAGTGTTCGCCGTGCTGCCAACTCGCTATCATAACTGATAATGAGAAGCCATCCGAGAATAGCCGCTGCAAGGTGAACGAGACTGGCGTGAATATCTCGGACTATTTTTGGTAGTTTTCAGTGGTTTATTAGGCCCGGAAACGGATGTCAGCAGATACAGCAAAGGACAACAGTGATACATTCTGTAACTTCTTCTTCACCCGCCCCCCCCCCCCCCCCCCAAACCCCAAACTCTCTCTCTCTCTCTCTCTCTCTCTCTCTCTCTGTCTGTGTGTGGGGGGGGGGGGGGGGGGGGAGTATAGAGTGAAGTACAGGAAATTAATTAGTGAAAATGTGATCACTTAAGCCCTGTCGAATGAACAGTGGTGTGTTACCAGACGTCACAGTGGACAGTTTTAAACATCTCAAAAATATGCCAACAAAAAACTAACAAAAATCATACATCAAATGAGCTACTGACGTTTGTCTGAATAAATTATCCAAATTGCTGCAGATTTACGTACATAAGTTGTGAAACAAAACTCAGAATACGTAAATTGTTTCACACACAGATCTGACACACTATTCACCGGAATGTACTTTGTATAACAAGAAAACAACTTCCAAACGTAACGTAAGCTGTAAGATCTAAACACTGATTAATTGTGTACTGATACTGTTCTGTATATATAATGTAATAGTATGACTATGGCCCTGAAATATTCTCGCACTTAACACTGGACGGTAAAAGTTCAACACTGGACGGTAAAAGTTTTCACAAAAATTGAGCACAGCAAGCAGCGCCGCAGTAAAGCTAAGTTAAAATGGTATGCTACAAATGACATTCAAAAGCGTATATACCGCCAAGTGCAAGGCGGACACAAGAAACAAATTATTTCTTGCATGGGAATAATTTTGGATGCTAAAGTTTTACAAATGATTTTTCTGGAACAAATTTGTAAGAAAGAAGTATTTTGTTGCTTGACTTCAAGATCGTGAACAATACTGACTTTATACAAGAATGACTGGTTATTTTGACAGATTGGTTATTCAAAAATTTTACTTTCCACAAAGATTAACCTACCCAGAACAACCTCTATTCTTTCATAAAACGTATATGGCGGGGGAGGGGGGTGGAGGGGGAGGGAATTAACTTTCCTAGCTGTGAGCAATCCATGAGATAAGTTTCAACCATATTTCGGTACGAAAATTACTTTTACAACTCAGTTTTAACCAGGCCCAAGGACGTAAAACAGCGGATTTACCTTGAATCACAATTCTTCACGAAACTCTTTTCAAAATCCATTAATACTCTCATCGTCATCTTGTTCAATCATTGCCAGCAAATCTATATTCAGTATTTAGCAGCTCAATTTCAGAAAAAATTCCTTGACCATTCAGTTACGCGTCTGCTTCCCATCATACGTCGACTATTAATACAATGAAGCGCCAAAGAAACTGGTATAGGTATGCGTATTGTAAACAGGAAGAATACAATACTGCGGTCGGCAATGCCTTTATAAGACAACAAGTGCCTGGCGCAGTTGTTAGATGGATTACTGCTGCTACAATGGCAGGTTATCAAGGTTTAAGAGAGTTTGAACGTGGTTTTATAGTTGGCGCAAGAGCGATGGGACACAGCATCTCCGAGGCAGCGACGAAGGGACATTCCCGTCCGAGCATTTCACGAGTGTACCGAGAATATCAGGAATCCGGTAAGACATCAAATCTCCGACATCTCTGAGGCTGGAAGAAGATCCCGCAAGAACGGGACCAACGACGACTGAAGAGAATCGTTCAACGTGACAGAAGTACAACCCCTTATGCAAATTGCTGCCGATTTCAATGCTGGGCCATCAACAAGTGTCAGCGTGCGGACCATTCAACGAAACATCATCGATATGGGCTTTCGGAGCCGAAGGCCCACTCGTGTACCCTTGATGACTGCACGACATAAAGCTTTACACCTCACTTGGGCCCGTCAACACCGACAATGGACTTTTGATGATTGGAAATATGTTGCCTGGTCGAACGAGTCTCGTTTCAAATTGCATGGAGCGGGCGGACATGTACGGGTATGGAGACGAACCTCGTGAATCCATGGACCCTGTACGTCAGCAGGGTACTGTTCAAGCTGGTGGAGGCTCTATAACGGTGTGGGGCGTGTGTAGTTGGAGTGATATGGGACACTTGGTACGTCTAAATACGACTCTGACAGTCGACACGTACTTAAGCATCCTGTCTGATCACCTGCATCCATTCGTGTCCATTGTCCGTTCCGACGGACTTGGCCAATTCCAGCAGGACAATAAGACACCCCAGATGTCCTGAATTGCTGCAGGTTGGCTCCAGGAACACTCTTCTGAGTTTAAACACTTCCACTGGTCACCAAACTCCCCAGACATGAACATTATTGAGCATAGCTGGGATGCCTTGCAACGTGCTGTTCAGAAGAGATCTCCACCCCCTCGTACTCTTATGGATTTATGGACATCCGTGCAGGATTCATGGTATCAATTCTCTCCAGCACTACTTAACCCATTAATCGAGTCCATGTCCTGTCGTACTGCGGCGCCTCTGTGTGCTCGCGGGGGCACTACACGATACTAAGCAAGTGTACCAGTTTCTTTGGCTCTTCAGTGTAATTCGCTCTGTGTGAGCGCCCTCAAGCAGACGGACCAACAACACTACCAAAGATAGCCGATCGCGGAGCGATTTATCTGACGTCCAAAAATGATATGATCATTAACTTTCGAGTCAAGAGTGGAAGGATTTCCGAAACGGCTACGTTTGTAAACTGTTCGAGTGCTGATGTGGTTAATCTGTACCAGGCATGTCAAAGTGGCGCTTTCCAAAGCTGACGCCGAGGCAATTGTGGTGCCCCTCGAGCCATATATGACAGGATGGCTGCAGAGCTGAATGAGGTGTAGAAGTGTAATTGTTGGGCAACTAACCACCCAGATGAACCAAGGTGCTACCAAGAATGTATCGTTGGCGAGCGTTCAGCGAATGTTTCCATGTGTGGGATTCCGCAGCAGACGCCTGGTTTATGCAGCCATGTTCAGCTGTTCACGGCGACGAAGCGTGGAATTTGCACGCCAGTACCGCAACTTCATGTCAGCTGTGATGCGACTCTTGGCCTTTTCAGACGAATCACGTTTTCTGCTCCATCGGACAGATGGCCTTTAGCGTGTACGGCGTGAAACGTCTGAAACCATACAACCTGCAACAATCGTCGAGGCCGGAGGAGGGAGAGTTATGGTCTGGGAAATGTTTTCGTGGCCTTCCCTGAGTGATCTCGTCATTCTGGAAGGCACTCTGGATCAACGCAAGTATGCATCTATCTTTTGGGACCATGCCCGCTCCTACAAGCAGTTTGTTTTACCTGGATACGATAACATCTACCAGCAGGACAATACACTCAGCTCACAGTCTGCGTGCGCGGTTACGAAGAGCACTAGGCCACCAGACTCCCCAGATTTAAAGCCAGTCGAGAATCTGTGGGTCCACCTAGATCGGGCTGCTATCACCACGGACACTCAACCGAGAAACCTATCGCAGCTTACCAGTCAACATGGCTCCACAACCTGGTCGATATCTTCCAAACCGTCACTGACTGTCTTCCTGCACGTCTCGTAGTGGTTCGCGCTGCAGAAGATTGGCAGATGGTCACATTAATGTGACGGGACAGTGTATCTACGAACATAAATCTATTGTACTCATGGCCGGACTTGGTGGCCTAGTGGTAAAGTGCTAGCCTTGTAAGAGGTCCATGATTAAGGAATTTGTTGCTAGCGCACTCGAGCAGATGTAATTTCGATGGATTGCTCACGCGCTGCCTGCGATATGTAAGCTATAAGAGAGTCTCAGACCAGAGAGCAGTGTTGTATGCAGTAGGAACTGTCTAGTAGTAATAGCTAGCAGTCGTGTGTATGGAGTTGGCTGGGCCGGTCGTGGGGAGCGATGGCGGAGCCTGAGCGTAGTAGTCTAAGGTAAAAGCAGCATCGCGCATATGTACTTTTGTTATATCAAGTCCCATGTAAATGTTTTAAAAAAATCTCTTAATAATAATCTTTCTCATAAAAGTAACCTTTTACAATCATTCATTTCAATTTAAAGAATTTACTAATTTCTCCAATCCTAGGTCATCCCGATTATTGAAAAGAAAAATCAGTTGTTTCTTTTTATACATGACAAATCTATCGGCCAGCATTGCACTCGGCTGTGCCAGAAAAATTTCTTATAGGAGCAGATGTATATGCGTTATCCGGCGACCTTATTGAGGTAAGAATTTTCAATTTATAATTTACCAGTTTAGATTCACAGTCAATTATTGAAAGGTTATAACTGAGCCACAATTTTTTATTGAGAGATCAGTCACATTTTATTATTGATAGGTTACTGAAGTTATTTATTGGGAAATAACGCTAAATGTGAATGAAATACATATTTTTACTGTTGGGAGGTTACAAATTTTGGACGTCAGCAGTGCTGCGCCATGGCCCTGAAAGATCAATCTGAATATAAATTGAAAATTCTTACCTCAATAAGGTCGCCGGATAACGCATATACATCTGCTCCTATAAGAAATTTTTCTGGCACAGCCGAGTGCAATGCTGGCCGATAGATTTGTCATGTATAAAAAGAAACAACTGATTTTTCTTTTCAATAATCGGGATGACCAAGGATTGGAGAAATTAGTATTGTTGTTGTGGTCTTCAGTCCTGAAACTGGTTTGATGCAGCTCTCCATGCTACTCTATCCTGTGCAAGCTTCTTCATCTCCCAGTACCTACTGCAACCTACATCCTTCTGAATCTGCTTAGTGTATTGATCTCTTGGTCTCCCTCTACGATTTTTACCCTCCACGCTGCCCTCCAATGCTAAATTTGAGATCCCTTGATGCTTCAAAACATGTCCTACCAACCGATCCCTTCTTCTAGTCAAGTTGTGCCACAAACTTCTCTTCTCCCCAATCCTATTCAATACCTCCTCATTAGTTACGTGATCTACCCACCTTATCTTCAGCATTCTTCTGTAGCACCACATTTCGAAAGCTTCTATTCTCTTCTTGTCCAAACTGGTTATCGTCCATGTTTCACTTCCATACATGGCTACTCACCATACAAATAGTTTCAGAAACGACTTCCTGACACTTAAATCTATACTCGATGTTAACAAATTTCTCTTCTTCAGAAACGATTTCCTTGCCATTGCCAGTCTACATTTTATATCCTCTCTACTTCGACCATCATCAGTTATTTTACTCCCTAAATAGCAAAACTCCTTTACTACTTTAAGTGTCTCATTTCCTAATCTAATCCCCTCACCATCACCCGATTTAATTTGACTACATTCCATTATCCTCGTTTTGCTTTTGTTGATGTTCATCTTATATCCTCCTTTCAAGACACTGTCCATTCCGTTCAACTGCTCTTCCAAGTCCTTTGCTGTCTCTGACAGAATTACAATGTCATCGGCGAACCTCAAAGTTTTTATTTCTTCTCCATGGATTTTAATACCTACTCCGAATTTTTCTTTTGTTTCCTTTACTGCTTGCTCAATATACAGATTGAATAACATCGGGGAGAGGCTACAACCGTGTCTCACTCCTTTCCCAACCACTGCTTCCCTTTCATGCCCCTCGACTCTTATAACTGCCATCTGGTTTCTGTACAAATTGTAAATAGCCTTTCGCTCCCTGTATTTTACCCCTGCCACCTTCAGAATTTGAAAGAGAGTATTCCAGTTAACGTTGTCAAAAGCTTTCTCTAAGTCTACAAATGCTAGAAACGTAGGTTTGCCTTTTCTTAATCTTTCTTCTAAGATAAGTCGTAAGGTTAGTATTGCCTCACGTGTTCCAACATTTCTACGGAATCCAAACTGATCTTCCCCGAGGTCCGCTTCTACCAGTTTTTCCATTCGTCTGTAAAGAATTCGCGTTAGTATTTTGCAGCTGTGACTTATTAAACTGATAGTTCGGTAATTTTCACATCTGTCAACACCTGCTTTCTTTGGGATTGGAATTATTATATTCTTCTTGAAGTCTGTGGGTATTTCGCCTGTCTCATACATCTTGCTCACCAGATGGTAGAGTTTGGTCATGACTGGCTCTCCCAAGGCCATCAGTAGTTCTAATGGAATGTTGTCTACTCCCGGGGCTTTGTTTCGACTCAGGTCTTTCAGTGCTTTGTCAAACTCTTCACGCAGTACATTATCTCCCATTTCATCTTCATCTACATCCTCTTCCATTTCCATAATATTCTCCTCAAGTACATCGCACTTGTATAAACCCTCTATATACTCCTTCCACCTTTCTGCCTTCCCTTCTTTGCTTAGAACTGGGTTGCCATCTGAGCTCTTGATATTCATACAAGTGGTTCTCTTCTCTCCAGAGGTCTCTTTAATTTTCCTGTAGGCACTATCTATCTTACCCCTAGTGAGACAAGCCTCTACATCCTTACATTTGTCCTCTAGCCATCCCTGCTTAGCCATTTTGCACTTCCTGTCGATCTCATTTTTGAGACGTTTGTATTCCTTATTGCCTGCTTCATTTACTGCATTTTTATATTTTCTCCTTTCATCAATTAAATTCAATATTTCTTCTATTACCCAAGGATTTCTATTAGCCCTCGTCTTTTTACCTTCTTGATCCTCTGCTGCCTTCACTACTTCATTCCTCAGAGCTACCCATTCTTCTTCTACTGTATTTCTTTCCCCCATTCCTGTCAATTGTTCCCTTATGCTCTCCCTGAAACTCTGTACAACCTCTGGTTCTTTCAGTTTATCCAGGTCCCATCTCCTTAAATTCCCGCCTTTTTGCAGTTTCTTCAGTTTCAATCTGCAGTTCATAACCAATAGATTGTGGTCAGAATCCACATCTGCCCCTGGAAATGTCTTACAATTTAAAACCTGGTTCCTAAATCTCTGTCTTACCATTATGTAATCTATTTGATACCTTTTAGTATCTCCAGGATTCTTCCAGGTATACAACCTTCTTTCATGATTCTTGAACCAAGTGTTAGCTATAATTAAGTTATGCTCTGTGCAAAATTCTACAAGGCGGATTCCTCTTTCATTTCTTCCCCCCAATCCATATTCACCTACTATCTTTCCTTCTCTCCCTTTTCCTACTGACGAATTCCAGTCACCCATGACTATTAAATTTTCGTCTCCCTTCACTACCTGAATAATTTCTTTTATCTCGTCATACATTTCATCAATTTCTTCATCATCTGCAGAGCTAGTTGGCATATAAACTTGTAGTACTGTAGTAGACATGGGCTTTGTGTCTATCTTGGCCACAATAATGCGTTCACTATGCTGTTTGTAGTAGCTAACCCGCACTCCTATTTTTTTATTCATTATTAAACCTACTCCTGCATTACCCCTATTTGATTTTGTATTTCTAACCCTGTAATCACCTGACCAAAAGTCTTGTTCCTCCTGCCACCGAACATCACTAATTCCCACTACATCCAACTTTAACCTATCCATTTCCCTTTTTAAATTTTCTAACCTACCTGCCCGATTAAGGGATCTGACATTCCACGCTCCGATCCGTAGAATGCCAGTTTTCTTTCTCCTGATAACGATGTCCTCTTGAGTAGTCCCCGCCCGGAGATCCGAATGGGGGACTATTTTACCTCCGGAATATTTTACCCAAGAGGACGCCATCCACATTTAATCATACAGTAATGCTGCATGTCCTCGGGAAAAATTACGGCTGTAGTTTCAAATTGGTTCAAATTGTTCTGAGCACTATGGGACTCAACTGCTGAGGTCAGTAGTCCCCTAGAACTTAGAACTAGTTAAACCTAACTAACCCTAGGACATCACAAACATCCATGCCCGAGGCAGGATTCGAACCTGCGACCGTAGCGGTCTTGCGGTTCCAGACTGCAGCGCCTTTAACCGCACGGCCACTTCGGCCGGCGGCTGTAGTTTCCCCTTGCTTTCAGCCGTTGGCAGTACCAGCACAGCAAGGCCGTTTTGGTTAATGTTACTAAGGTCAGATCAGTCAATCATCCAGACTGTTGCCCTTGCAACTACTGAAAAGGCTGCTGCCCCTCTTCAGGAACCACATGTTTGTCTGGTCTCTCAACAGATACCCCTCCGTTGTGGTTGCACCTACGGTACGGCCATCTGTATCGGTGAGGCACGCAAGCGTCCCCACCAACGGCAAGGTCCATGGTTCATGGGAAATTAGTAAATTCTTTAAATTGAAATGAATGATTGTAAAAGGTTACTTTTATGAGAAAGATTATTATTAAGAGATTTTTTTAAAACATTTATATGGAACTTGATATAACAATAGTACATATGCGCGAGGCTGCTTTTACCTCAGACCACAACGCTCAGGCTCCGCCATCGCTCCCCACGACCGGCCCAGCCAACTCCATACACACGACTGCTAGCTATTACTACTACACAGTTCCTACTGCATACAACACTGCTCTCTGGTCTGAGACTCTCTTATAGCTTACATATCGCAGGCAGCGTGTGAGCAATCCATCGAAATTACATCTGCTCGAGTGCGCTAGCAACAAATTCCTTAATCATGTACCTCTTACAGCCTGTAGACCAGAAGGTCGCCGTATCAAATACCAGTCAGACACCGGAATTTTCAGTCTGCTTTTACGCTAGCCATCACCTGTTAATGATGTGATGCCAGGGATGACATGTGTTTCGGACTTAACGTTAAACTGTAGGTGTCCTTTCCCTAGTACAAGTGGGTTAAGAACAAGAATTTGCAAACAGATGCTAACAGCCCACTCTGGCGATTCGAAGGAATGCCATATGAATTTACATTTTTTATGGTATTCATAAGATGTACTATTGTTTAAATTCAAAGCTGGCTGCAAAAAATGCAGATCAGATGCCAATAAAATTATATAAAGACTATTTCCAAATCTAATTACCCTCGACTTGATACCGATGACCATGCTGTGGCGGCCACCTGCCGGATTGCGACAGTAAGGTTAGTTCGGCCCAAGCCCGCGTGCGTCGCCACCTTCTGTGCCATCTACGTCCCCCCTCTGTGCCGTTTTATGGCCGCCCTTCCGCTACCTGCGCCCTTATCAGAGCAGTCCCGTTTTATGAGCACTTTCCCGTTATTGACACGTGATAAAAGGGCGCGTCCGGCCATAACGTCTGCCCTGCAGACTGAGTTCAGTGTGGATTTTGTTACCTCACGCGACTTGCCAAACTTCCTGCAATACACCTATAATTTCCGCTGCTTTGGCATATTCTTTGCGAGACTGAATGGCCGGTGATGAGCTAGGAAGTGTGGAATAGGAATTTCAACGCTGGAAGCGTTTCCCAGGAAATTCTTAATACGTTCTAAGGTATGCACAGGTCGGGTACAATATTAAATCTTCGCCACGAAAATTATTTACCGTATGGGTAACCAACTTTATAGGAATGATGTTATGACTGTGTGCTACAGGATTTGAGTTGTTAGAAAAGTTACTGTCATGACTTGCAGTTTGACGCCTGTACTGTAACGGCGACGTAGGGTTCAACCGCAAGTATCAGTCAACACGGGTGAGCAGAGCTTTCCTTTTAAAGCTTATCAAAAGGAGAGCATTGTGCAGCTGTTCTTCGCGAATATAGACGCATTAAAGCAATACGGAAAGATCCTCTCTTTACGCACTGGCGTTGAAGAACATAATTCGGAAGTTCGAATTCACTAGTAATTCGGGAGTTGTTCTTGGGAGTGGCCGGCGACCAGTTGCGCCACAAGTTGTTGAAGAAGTTACTGTTGCCATGGCTGTGAATGCTTGACGGAATTTGCGATCTTCAAGCAGTGCACGATCTGTGCCATGACAGCTGAACATTCCATGGTCCACCGTTCGAAAAGTACTGTGAACAATTCTGAAATGGTATCTCTCGTGCGGTTCCAGGTTGTCTTGGATGCCGACGGCCATCACATTGAGCAACATTTACTACACGAAACATAAACCTGGTACAAATTAACAAATGGTACCGTGTCATGTGGAACCTAAAATGTGTTTCTTTCAATGGTTAATCTGTTATTTCTCTTCTATTTGTCCTTATAAATGATTCCACAAAGTTCCAAGGACCTATAACAACTCATATTTCTTGGGGCCCGCTCAAATAGCGAAAGTTTAATTATAACCATGTATGATATGAAATGTACTGCACTGTCATAAACACTATTTGTGTTGAAAAGCAGCTTAAAATGCTAACAGTAAGGAATAAAGTGAACAAGATTAGTAATATTTGTTGAACAATGAGGAAATATCTGAAAAATAAAATAAAAACTTACGCGATTAAAAGTCTTACTTGATTGTTGCTCGGCTAACACTATTATACGGAAGTGAATAATGAACGGTAAACAAGAATCAAGAAATGCAGATTTCGAGCGCGCAGATGAGATTTCAGAGAAGTGTCAAGGAATAATAAACAGAAACGAAAATGTTGGTAGCATAAACGGATTAGACATATGAAGCGTAAAAGACAGAAGAAAATGTGAGAATCTAGTTCAGTTTTTTACAAAGAATGGATCCCGAAAGGAAACTATTAAAAGTAAGGATATGATACTCGGAAATTGCAGTATATCTCTATAAGAGTTTCATAAAAAATGCCTGTAGGGCCCATACTTGAATGTTGTTAAAGTGTATCGAACTCTCACCACCTCAGACTAACAAGGGAGATCGAGCGTATACAAACAAGTGCTCGTCGGCCAGGCGAGAGACTTTAATAGAAACACTGGAAAATCCTAATTACTCCACAGTCGACGACAGACGCCGTACATCTCACGAGACACTGCTTAGAAAACTGTAAGAACTGTTCTTTGCCGGCCGCAGTTCCCGAGCGGTTCTACGCGCTACAGTCTGGAACCGCGCGACCGCTACGGTCGCAGGTTCGAATCCTGCCTCGGGCATGGATGTGTGATGTCCTTAGGTTAGTTAGGTTTAAGTAGTTCTAAGTTCTAGGGGACTGATGATGACCTCAGATGTTAAGTCCGATAGTGCTCACAGCCATTTGAACCATTTTTTGAACTGTTCTTTCTCGGCAGAAAGTGCGTATATTATTCAGCCCCATCGCATCTGTTGCGCAGAAAGCGTGCAGATAAAATCAGATCATAGCACTAGCTCGCTCAGCACCTATTCCTCTCTCACTCCATCGGAGAATGCAACTGGAAGAAACCTGTGCTACTTTGTACAATGAATATTTCGCCGTGCACTTCACAGTGATTTGTAACTTCCGACACTGTCATTGTCACGATGTCTCCACATGCAAGCATGTTCCATTCAACATGCTTCCGGAAGACCAATTCGGAAATGAGGTTAACGGGATATCGGTCCCGCGCAGAGGCGGGCAATTAAATTTCTATGAAGGATGATGTAAAATCTACATCTACATCCATACTCCGCAAGCCACCTGACGGTGTGTGGCGGAGTGTACCCTGAGTACCTCTATCGGTTCTCCCTTCTATTCCAGTCTCGTATTGTTCGTGGAAAGAAGGACTGTGTGGGCTCTAATCTCTCTGATTTTATCCTCATGGTCTCTTCGCGAGATATACGTAGGAGGGAGCAATATAATGCTTGACTCTTCGGTGAAGGTATGTTCTCGAAACTTTAACAAAAGCCCGTACCGAGCTACTGAGCGTCTCTCCTGCAGAGTCTTCCACTGGAGTTTATCTATCATCTCCGTAACGCTTTCGCGATTACTAAATGATCCTGTAACGAAGCGCGCTGCTCTCCGTTGGATCTTCTCTATCTCTTCTATCAACCCTATCTGGTACGGATCCCACACTGATGAGCAGTATTCAAGCAGTGGACGAACAAGCGTACTGTAACCTACTTCCTTCGTTTTCGGATTGCATTTCCTTAGGATTCTTTCAATGAATCTCAGTCTGGCATCCGCTTTACCGACGGTCACCTTTATATGATCATTCCATTTTAAATCACTCCTAATGCGTACTCCCAGATAATTTATGGAATTAACTGCTTCGAGTTGCTGACCTGCTATTTTGTAGCTAAATGATAAGGGATCTATCTTTCTATGTATTCGCAGCACATCACACTTGTCTACATTGAGATTCAATTGCCATTCCTTGCACCATGCGTCAATTCGCTGCAGATCCTCCTGCATTTCAGTACAATTTTCCACTGTTACAACCTCTCGATACACCACAGCATCATCTGCAAAAAGCCTCAGTGAACTTCCGATGTCATCCACCAGGTCATTTATGTATATTGTGAACAGCAAAGGTCCCATGACACTCCCCTGCCTGAAGTCACTCTGGTGAAACACAACAGCGCAGAAGTGTTGGCAGATCACGGGATTAATGGAATCACATATGCAATCCATGGTTTCGCCGATCATCGTTGCTGTAGGACATGACGGTTCCTACCAATACGACATAGCCGGAACATCTTCATTTCCTCGCACATCGAGTGATTTATAAAATCAAATAAATTAGCATAGCATTTGCTTATTAGTAATTTGCTTATATTAATTGATATCAGTGCTTCTTTCAACTCTCGCAGTGTAAAAAATTATTATTTTTGTACACTGACGTTATTACTATTATACAAAAAACAAGGTCTATGTACATATCAATCCCAAGATCTAAAGTGGCGACATTCGTACCGAAAAAAATATAGCTATCTCTGTCAAAACTACTGAACAGGTGTCGTACTTCGCTAATGCGTGGGTTGACATAAGTTATAAAAGGACAGAGATGTAGAAATAAAGGTGCAACACTTCGAACGTATACGTGGGACCATCAGAATAAGGCTGAATAACGAAATTAGAACACACAATAGAGCAAAAATTCATAAAATAATGGTATTGTTTCTCACATAGGTTGAAAAGGATAAGTAGTCATGACACGGTAACATTAAGTGCTGTTAGCTGCACGACTGCGAATTCTTTCGATGTTTGATGTAATATCTACTTGACGATGACTCCAAATGCCCAAGCGCTGCCCCAGTGTAGCAATGGACTCTCGTGCGAGATTTACTTTCCCCATCATAGATTTTACGTGTTCGGCGTACTCCATAACGTTCTTTATTATTACCCCTAAATATTTATATGACGTGACGTGGTCAAGATGGTCACTTCTTATCTTAAAATGGTAAGGGAAAGTGAGGTAAAGTGTCCAGGGTGCGAAAAATGTCCACTGCATTTTTTTTTTTGTTCTGAACTACGCTACTGCCTGCCAAGAAGCGATGACACAAGTCTGTTCTATTACACCCCATCATTGTTGTCAATGAGTTTCACAGAGGAAGCGTGTCCCGTTATTTTTAGTAACTCTTTTCTGATTTTCAGTCCTCTGAAATAAGTTGAGTCACTTATATGATTGTCGTTGTACCTCACTACGTGCAAAGTAATACAGCGTGAGTCAAAAAGAACTTTGCAGCTTTGGAATGATATAGAGATTTATTGAGATGACTTACAGAATCGGTGCATGGGTCATTTTGTGGCAAAGAATCACAAGTTTTACTTGGTTCGATGTGCATTTGAGATGCGCCAAACTAATTGCCAAAATAAAATCGTCACCTTAAATACAGCTAGAGGAATTTCTCCATTTTAATATAAATTTATACCAGCTGACGTCCCACTGTCCTACATTTCAACTATGGATGTACCAAGTTGTTTTACGTGAAGCCGTGCAGATGGCGAGGAGATTGGCTTCCACCAGCAGCAGACGGACGTCAGCGCTGCTGGCTTCTGATTTTCTTGCATGCATTGTATTACCGGTTTTGTAAACAAGACTGGCATGCGCAGCGAGTCTACATTTACGCGACCTGTGGTCATCCCCTGTCTCGCACAGTTCTCCCTCAGCAGAACTGTATCCGCAGGTAGAGCGCGGCAAGGCGGCTGGCGCGTGGGCGTGCCTGCCACTGGACAGCCCTGGAGCCTGGCTCTTCTGGGCTGCGTGTGAGTCACCGCTTATAGAACTGTCTCCATAATGGCCACACGAGAGCAGGGACGGACGGCTGTGTAGGAAACGCGGACGCACCCGGCGTCAGCTGTTAGCCCGGCCGTCTTCGTTCCACACTTCTCCTCAACTCAAGTGCTAACCAAGATAGTTTGCGCAGCTGTAAGGCACAAACGGCAAGGTGGCTTGCGGAGTGTGGGTGGTAATGTAGACGCTGGGCTCGCATTTGGGAAGACGGCGGTTCAGATCTCCACTTTGGATATACAGAATTCTGTGTTAACTTCGTCCTGTGCAAATGGAGTCGGACTGCAGCTGGTCGAAGACTTGAAGAAAATACGTTGCAGTACCTGTGTTATTACGAATTACACACTAATTTTCATTGTAGTCATTCCATTATACAACTGATGGTTGTTCATATTCGCAACTGCGAAAACATTTCTTGAAGAAGACAGAAACCAACAGCCGTAATTTTATTTAAAAACTTTATTTAACTACCAGTTTCGGTGCCTCGCTGGCACCTCTTAAGATCTCTATACGCGAAACCAGGTAATTCATCCAGTCGTTTGAGCTGTTATGGGGACCACTACACGCAATTGATTTCCGTAGACTTCTAAAATCTTCTCGATAGACCATAGACATGTACCTACCGTTAGAGGAGTTTGACTTGATTTGGGTACCACATGCGTAGCCATTATTGGCATATGGCTCCTCCAATTATTTTTTTAGATTAATTTTCGAAAAATGCAGGTTTACCCTATCAGTTAATCGTAGCCTGCCATTTCCATTACCTATAATTGAGTCTGTAAAATCGTTCATTTTCTTATCTCTACACACCGCAACTTCCAAATACTTTTATGACATGACTAATTGTGAATCATTAAGCCTGAAATCAGAGGATACAACTGTTTTGCGTTTCGTTAAAATTTCAACTTTGCATTTCTCTGCATTAATGAGTTAGTTACCAGTTGTTGCATGAGGCTGATATTTTGTGGAGAAGTAACTGGATAGCGCAACAATATGTACGGCGCAAAGTTTTCTCATGGACACTACGTCATTTGTGAAAAGTTTGCCATTGCGACTAATACTCTCGATTGAGTCATTACTGTATTAGGAGCTTGAATTAATTCTCCACGTTGAGGAAGAGAGGGAAGTAGTGCGACACAAAACCCATTTAACAGTAAAAACTTCAGGCTTTCAGCTGTGTGTATGACTTTCGAGTGGGTTGAAAAGAACGTACCTATTTAGAGCCTTGAATATGTCGGGTTTTGTACCTACAAAACAACATTTGAGGTAAAATGTTACTATTCTTCTTTCATCTCAACAAATCTGGGGCGGTAAGTCGTTGTTTGCTAGTGGCAGCTTGTGGAGAACGTGCTCTGTCGGAAAAAATGCGATTGGTTTCCACGATTGGGCGACAATGATTTTATTCCAGGCGTACTAGCCCCGCAAGTTTCGCAGGCCAAATTCTGTGAAGTCTGGAAGGTAGGAGACTAGGTACTTGCGGAAGTAAAGCTGTGAGGACGGCTCGTGGGTCCTCTTTGGGTAGCTCAGTTGGTAGAGCGCATGCCCGCCAAAGATGAAGGTACCGAGGTCGAGTCTCGGCCTGGCAAACAGTTTTAATCTGCTAGGAAGTTTCATATCAGCGCACAGTCCGTTGGAGAGCGTAAATTTCATTCTGCACAGTTACCCAATTTGAATCGTGCACTAAAAGACAAATGCCCGCAATATGCTCAGAGACAGGACGAACTGATAGTGCTTCACGACAGTGACAAACCGCATGCAAACCGAGAACAGGAAATTTTGAACGGACCTCGATGGGGTGCCTCCGCCTCCCCCCCCCCTCCCCAAAAAAAAGTCATTATGCCCCCCACCGCGCCATATGTCATATTCATCAGACATCGCCAATTCCGATTATTGTTCGTTTCGGTCCATGCAGCATGGCTTTTCTAAACAACACCTCAAATTCTTTCAACAGTCTCCATGATTGCCTTCATGAGTGGATTACCTCAAACGAACCTCATTTTTCTTTTTTACCGCGGAATTATTTGTTACCCAAAAAGTGGGAAAAGTTTGTAGCTAACGAATAACACTTCTTTCAGTAAACAATTTGCTAATAAATGTGTCTTGTCCCCAACAAACAGCGAGAATTAAATCTAGCACCCAATACAAAATGAACAGCAGCGGTCTAATTACTCTGCTGTGGACCACCAGATGTTGCTTCGGTTTCTTTAATAACTCTCAGTCCAGGATACCGTGACACATTCTGACTGTCAGAAAAATGTAGACTAGATACAGGCGCAAACCTGATTAGTTGTCCCATACGAACTTATTTCTTGAGAAAGTGTCTATGTGGTGCTGAATCAAAGATGTTTGAAAGTATAGAAACACAGAATCAACTTTGTTTCCTCTGTTCACTGCACCACGGATGTTTGAAGAGTGTGTCTTGAGTTTTGCATGGTCACTGTTTCTTGAATCCGTGCTGTTCTCCATGCAGAAGATTATTTTGTTCCAGTTAGGTCATAATATTTGTGTGGAACCAACTGGGGAAGAGGCAGCTAACAATGCCTTGCCGATCCGGAGGCTTTTCGCTAGTGAGAAACTGTTCGCCAGTGTTGGAAGACTCCCCGCAGGGGGGGAGGTCGCTTCATCTGACCTCCGGCATAGAGGACAGCCTTGGTCGGCTATCGGCGGACCTCGAGCGACCCCTAACCTTCTCAGGATAAACTAATTTAGAAGTCATTGGCGAGCGAGCTGATCCAATCTGGGAGCCGACCGCGGGCGTCAGCGTCGGCGCGAAAAGCCTCCATCCCCCACAGGCAGCTCCAGGCGTCCTGAGATCGCGCTGGTGTCCCCAACGTTACTTGCCGCACTTGGATTTCGTAGGTGACGGTTACTATAAGGAGGGGTCGCAGTTTCCCCATTACATCACATACGATTCCCCATGGCATATTTTATACACTACTGACCATTAAAATTGCTACACCACGAAGATAACGTGCTACAGACACGAAACTTAACCGACAGGAAGAAAATGCTGTTATATGCAAACGATTAGCTTTTCAGAGCATTCAGACAAGGTTGGCGCCGGTGGCGACACCTACAACGTGCTCACGTGAGGAAAGTTTCCAACCGATTACTCATACACAAACAGCAGTTGATCGACGTTGTCTGGTGAAACGTTGTTCTGATGCCTCGTGTAAGGAGGAGAAATGCGTACCATCACGTTTCCGACACCTAAAAAGGTCGGATTGTAGCCTATCGCGATTGCGGTTTATCGTATCCGATGACTGTTAGCAGAATATGGAATCGGTGGGTTCAGGAGGGTAATACGGAACTTCGTGCTGGATCCCAACGGCCTTGTATCACTAGCAGTCGAGATGACAGGCATCTTATCCGCATGGTTGTAACGGATCGTGCAGCCACGTCTCGATCCGTGAGTCTACAGATGGGGACGTTTGCAAGACAACAACCATCTGCACGAACAGTTCGACGACGTTTGCAGCAGCATGGACTATCACCTCGGAGACCATGGCTGCGGTTACCCTTGACGCTGCACCACAGACAGGAGCGCCTGCGATGGTGTACTCAAAGACGAACCTGGGTGCACGAATCGCAAAACGTCATCTTTTTCGGATGAATCCAGGTTCTGTGTTTACAGCATCATGATGGTCGCATCCGTGTTTGGCGACATCGCGGTGAACGCGCATTGGAAGCGTGTATTCGTCATCGCCATACTGGCGTATCACCCGGCGTGATAGTATGGGATGCCATTGGTTACACGTCTCGGTCACCTCTTGTTCGCATTGACGGCACTTTGAAGAGTGAACGTTGCATTTCGGATGTGTTACGACCCATGGCTTTACCCTTCATTCGATCCCTGCGAAACCCTACATTTCAGCACGATAATACACGACCTCATATTGCGGGTCCCGTGCGGGCCTTTCTAGATACAGAAAATGTTCGACTGCTGCCCTGGCCAGCACATTCTCCAGATCTCTCACCAATTGAAAACGTCTGGTCAACGGTGCCCGAGCAACTGGCTCGTCACAATACGCCAGTCACTGCTCTTGATGAACTGTGGTATCGTGTTGAAGCTGCATGGGCAGCTGTACCTGTACACGCCATTCAGGCTCTGTTTGACTCAATGCCCAGCCGTATCAAGGCCATTATTACGGCCAGAGGTGGTTGTTCTGGGTACTGATTTCTCAGGATCTATGCATACAAATTGTGTGAAAATGTAATCACATGTCAGTTCTAGTATAATATATTTGTCCAATGAATACTCGTTTATCATCTGCATTTCTTCTTGGTGTAGCAATTTTAATGGCCAGTAGTGTACATTTCATCCTCTCCCATTTATTCGTATCCTGAATTTCGCTGTTTTCAAAGTCAGTGCCGTACTCAGAGTGCTGGGAACAATGTAGGAGTTCTATTTCCTATTCTGGGATAAGTCGTAGTGGGAGCGATGTTTGCGTTGTCTTCCACTAAAAGGCTACGAAGTATCACGTATACTGCTCATTCTGACATTTTCGTTGAGGGTGTACAACATTCTGCTGCCTGTGAGAGAAAAATATTAACTTAACCTACACCAGTATTTACTGAAGTATTAATCGCAAATACAGTATTCTTCGTCATCACGTATCCACGTTTGATTAAATAGAGGCTTGTATTCGTGCAAATCTGTCCGCCTCCTTAGCTGGCTGCCATGAGAGGCCCCTAGTTCGATTCCCAGACGTGCCGGGGTTTTTTTCATTGAAGGAAGAACTGGAGCGGGTCTACTCATGCTTGTAATGCCAGCTGAGAGGCTGCTTGACCGATTTGTTGGTGTATCGCATGGACTAACCAAAGTGTCTAGAAGAAATGGGACGACTCGTAGGCAATTTACACCGCGTAAGAGCAGAGGTCGTAAAAGTATTCTAACAGTCAGGAATCAGAGACGAGTGTCGGTTTCAAAACCGACAGGAATTCCTGCTGTAAGTGATCGCAAGCCCATCTCAATCAATTTCCGAGCTAATATTTTGAAGGCAACTGCATGCCATTTTGAGTTGGGTACCTCACAAAAGACCATAGCTGCACACCTTCAATGGGCCAAACACCAAAGAAAATGGGCAGCAGATGCCTAGAAGCGTCTAACGTGATCCAGCGAGTCGTAAGTTTGCCTGTCTACAAGTTATACGACCGCCCACTGAAGTGTTTTACCCATAATGTTTGAGGGAACGTAGATCAGGCCAGTGGTGGTTCTTTGATGTTTTGGGAGGGTTGTTTGCACCATGAAGTGTGCCCACTTATTCATGTTACCATAGACATGAACAAGGTTCTTCATTTCAACATTATCGATGAATGCTGCCCTTTCTTCTACATCCTCAAGCCGTGGACTCTCCAGACTTACCAAAATGGCAACAGCCATATTCACATACCGTTCCTGGTTAGACGAACATTTAGGTATCCTATCGCATCTCGACGGACCCTCTAAATCATTCAATTTTAACTCCATAGAAAATGTATGGGACTATTTGAAACAGGGGTGCAACGTAACGATTTTACACAGAGTACGCGAAGGAACTTGCCCCCCTTCTTGCGGCGGTGTACCGTAGGTCTCTAGAAGAGCGTAGCGTTCCAAAGGATTGGAAAAGGGCACAGGTCATCCCCGTTTTCAAGGAGGGACGTCGAACAGATGTGCAGAACTATAGACCTGTATCTCTAACGTCGATCAGTTGTAGAATTTTGGAACACGTATTATGTTCGAGTGTAATGACTTTTCTGGAGACTAGAAATCTACTCTGTAGGAATGAGCATGGGTTTCGCCGAATTTAGACCATTCTCAACGCTAGAGCCGATGCTGCTCGGTATTAGCTTGATGACTCCTGAGAGTCATTAATCTTCTGGCCCACTTACGTCCCCAGCTGACGCACTGCATTGAGGCATGTTAGTTGATGCCAGTGCACCGACGAAGTCACTTCTCGCCTCAGGTGATGTCAGTGTGAACCAGATAACTCAACAAATTTCCGCCATGTCACGTGCTCATGTGACTGATATACTAGGGTGGTTTGATGTGTCTGGTAAATTTCCATGAAAAATGCAGCATTTTTGTTGGTTCTTCGTGGTGGTTAACTTGATTATTCCAGGGGTGGTATACAGAATTTCAACGATGCACATTTTTCATTGCTGACAGTGACCTTAATTGAGAAACGTGTTGGCTGCTTTTGAAAGTGGAGAAAATTGAGTTTCGTGCTGTTATTAAACATTTGCATTTGAAGGGTTGGACTACCTCCAAATCAAAACAGAATTGGAGGAAGTTCATTCGGACTCTGCACATAATTGAAGGCCATTTGCTTTTGGATTAATGAATTTAAAGTAGTCGGACAAGCACCGAAGACGAAGTATGTTCCGGCCGTCCAAATGAGGACACCACAAAGGAAACAACTGACAAAATCCATGATATGGTAATCAGACCGCCGAATAAAAATTCTTGAGATTGCTGGCACTGTAGGCATCTCAACTGAGCGAGTGCATAATATCCTGCACGGGGAATTGATTATAAAGAATGATTGTGAGTGGTAGGTGCCGCTATTGCTCACAATCCACCAAAAGCACATACGGCACAACATTTCAACAAAATGTCTGGCGATGTTTAATCGCAATCAGCAAGACTTTTTGCTCCGATTTGCCACTGTTGATGAAATATGGCGTCATCACTACACACCAGAGTCAAAATGGCAGGTAAAACAATGGACAAAGGCTTTTGAAAGTGCACTGAAGAAGGCAAAGACCATTTTACCAGCTGGTAAGGTAATGGCCACTATTTTTGGGACTCCCTAACAGATTACTTGGAAAAAGATGGAACCATAACTGGATCCTATCATGCTTCGTTGTTGGATAGTCTGAAATTTGCGTTGTCTGAAAAAAGACTAAGTTTGGCACGCAAGAAAGTGCTCTTTCACCGGGATAATGCACCATCCATACGTCAGCCATAACAATCGCGAAAGTGCATCAACTGGGCTTTGAGCTGGTTCCTCAGCCACCGTATTCACTACACTTAGTACCGAAGTGACTTCATCCTGTTCCCTAACTTGAAACTTTGGTTTGCTGGAAATAAATTTTCATCAAATTAGGAAATGATAGTTGCGGTCAACGAGAATTTTGCAGTTTGTCATAACCTTAAAAAAAAAAAAAAAAACTGAAGGATACTGGTGTGCACTCATGTTTTTTCCAGAATGAATTTTCACTTTGGAGTGGAATGTGCGCCGATTTCAAAGTTTCTGCCAGATTTAAACTCTATGTCAGATCGGAACCAGATGCTGAGACCCTTCCCTGTTCATGGCCTAGTGCTCTGCTGACTCAGCTATACAGGCACAAATAATGACCCGCTCTCACAGCGCCGGCCGCTGTGGCCGAGCGGTTCTAGGCGCTTCGGTCCGGAACCGCGCTGCTGCTACGGTTCCAGGTTCGAATCCTGCCTCGGGCATGGATGTGTATGTGTACTTAGGTTGGTTAGCTTTAAGTAGTTCTAAGTCCAGGGGACTGATGACCTCAGATGTTAAGTCCCATAATGCTCAGGGACATTTGAACCATTTTTGAAGCTCTCACAGCGCTTCCACCATTACCTCATCTCCCACCTTCCGAACTTATCTGACGTTCTCCGACATACCTTGCAGCACTGGAACTCATGGAACAAGTGTTATAAAATGCATACTTATATTGATCCATTGAGCCTTCCAGAGTCTCAGGCTGGAGGATTGTTTCAGCCAAAAGAGAAGGTCCTAGGCTCGAGTCCTGACCTAGCTAACAGTTTCACTCTGTGTTTCGCTCTCCCGCCTCTGACTCTTGTAACCAGCCTTGCCTGAAAAGCTCTACAGAACAGGCAATATAGCGAGCACGTGGTGCTCGACAAAGGTCTACGATTGATTGGCAGCTATCTCCTGCCACTCAACTTACTGCTCCGTCAATCAAAAGGTTATTTTAATCGGAGTGTACCATACAAGATCTGCAGTCAGTTAGTTCCTGGTGATGACGATGCGTGTCTCGTCTTCCAAAGCGCTAGTCTTAGCTGATACGACGTCACACGGATGCTCCTGCGAAAAAATCTACATCTACATCTACATGGTTACTCCGCAATTCACACTTAAGTGCCTGGCAGAGGGTTCATGAACCATTTTCATACTACTTCTCTACCATTCCACTCTCGAATGGCGCGTGGGAAAAAGGAACACCTAAATCTTTCCGTTCGAGCTCTGATTTCTCTTATTTTATAATGATGATTATTTCTCCCTACGTAGGTGGGTGTCAACAAAACATTTACGCATTCGGAAGAGAAAGTTGGTGCTTTAAATTTCGTAAATAGATCTCGCTGAAAGGAAAACCACCTTTGTTTCAGTGACTGCCACCCCAACTCGCGTATCATATCAGTGACACTCTCACCCCTATTGCGCGATAACACGAAACGAGCTACCCTTCTTTGCACTTTTTCGATGTCCTCCGTCAACCCTACCTGGTAAGGATCCCTTACTGCGCAGCAATATTCCAGCAGAGGACGGACAAGTGTAATGTAGGCTGTCTCTTTAGTGGGTTTGTCGCATCTTCTAAGTGTTCTGTCAACAAAGCGCAGTCTTTGTTCCGCCTTCCCCACAATATTATCTATGTGGTCTTTCCATATTAAGTTGCTCGTAATTGTAATTCCTAGGTATTTAGTCGAATTGACAGCCCTTATTTTTGTGCGGTTTATCGTATACCCAAAATTTATCGGATTTCTTTTAGTATCCATGTGGATGACCTCGCACTTTTCTTTGTTTATTGCTAATTGCCACTTTTCGCACCATACAGAAATTCTCTCTAGATCATTTTGTAATTGGAATTGATACGCCTTAGATAAGTTCGTACCAACTAAGGTCCAAAGCGAGGGGAAAGATCCACCGTGGTATAACAATCATGTACGAAAGGTACTACGGAAACAAAGAAAGCTTCATCATAGGTTTAAGAGTAGTCGAATCATAGCTGATAAGGAAAAGCTGAACGAAGCGAAAAAGAGCGTAAAGAGAGCAATGAGAGAAGCATTCAACGAATTCGAACATAAAACATTGGCAAACAATCTAAACAAGAACCATAAAAAGTTTTGGTCATATGTAAAATCGGTAAGCGGATCTAAATCCCCTATTCAGTCACTCGTTGACCACGATGGCACCGAAACAGAGGACGACCGAAGAAAGGCAGAAATACTGAATTCAGTGTTCCGAAACTGTTTCACTGCGGAAAATCGTAACACGGTCCCTGACTTCAGCCGTCGCACGGACGCCAAAATGGAAAATATTGAAATAAACGATATCGGAATTGAAAAACAACTGCTATCACTTAGTAGCGGAAAAGCATCCGGACCAGACGAGATACCCTTAAGATTCTACAGTGATTATGCTAAAGAACTTGCCCCCTTTCTATCAGCAATTTATCGTAGATCGCTGGAAGAACGTAAAGTACCTAGCGACTGGAAGAAAGCGCAGGTCGTTCCCATTTTCAAGAAGGGTCATAAATCAGATGCGAATAATTATAGGCCTATTTCGCTTACGTCAATCTGTTGTAGAATAATGGAACATGTTTTGTGTTCTCGTATTATGACGTTCTTAGATAATACAAATCTCCTTCATCATAACCAACATGGATTCCGCAAACAGAGATCATGTGAAACTCAGCTCGCCCTATTTGCCCAAGAAATTCACAGTGCCGTAGACACTGGCGAGCAGATTGATGCCGTATTCCTGGACTTCAGGAAGGCATTTGATACGGTTCCGCACTTACGTTTAGTGAAAAAAATACGAGCTTACGGAATATCGGACCAGGTTTGTGATTGGATTCAGGATTTCCTAGAAGAAAGAACACAACATGTCATTCTTAACGGTTCAAAATCTGCAGATGTAGAGGTAATTTCGGGAGTACCGCAGGGAAGCGTGATAGGACCTTTATTGTTTACAATATACATAAATGACTTAGTTGACAACATCGGTAGCTCCGTGAGGCTATTTGCAGATGACACGGTTGTCTACAAGAAAGTAGCAACATCAGAAGACTCGTACGTACTCCAGGAGGACCTGCAGAGGATTAATGCATGGTGCGACAGCTGGCAGCTTTCCCTAAACGTAGATAAATGTAATATAATGCGCATACATAGGGGCAGAAATCCATTCCAGTACGATTATGCCATAGGTGGTAAATCATTGGAAGCGGTAACGACCGTAAAATACTTAGGAGTTACTATCCGGAGCGATCTGAAGTGGAATGATCACATAAAACAAATAGTGGGAAAAGCAGGCGCCAGGTTGAGATTCATAGGAAGAATTCTAAGAAAATGTGACTCATCGACGAAAGAAGTAGCTTACAAAACGCTTGTTCGTCCGATTCTTGAGTATTGCTCATCAGTATGGGACCCTTACCAGGTTGGATTAATAGAAGAGATAGACATGATCCAGCGAAAAGCAGCGCGATTCGTCATGGGGACATTTAGTCAGCGCGAGAGCGTTACGGAGATGCTGAACAAGCTCCAGTGGCGGACACTTCAAGAAAGGCGTTACGCAATACGGAGAGGTTTATTATCGAAATTACGAGAGAGCACATTCCGGGAAGAGATGGGCAACATATTACTACCGCCCACATATATCTCGCGTAATGATCACAACGAAAAGATCCGAGAAATTAGAGCAAATACGGAGACTTACAAGCAGTCGTTCTTCCCACGCACAATTCGTGAATGGAACAGGGAAGGGGGGATCAGATAGTGGTACAATAAGTACCCTCCGCCACACACCGTAAGGTGGCTCGCGGAGTATAGATGTAGATGTAGATGTAGATCGTCTGATGATTTTACTAGACGGTTAATTACAGCGTCACCTGCAAACAATCTAAGGGGGCTGCTCAGATTATCACCTAGATCATTTATGTAAACCAGATACAGCAGAGGACCTATGACACTACCTTGCGGAACTCCAGATATCACTTCTATTCTACTCGATGATTTACCGTCTGTCACTACGAACTGTGACCTCTCTGAAAGGAAATCACAAATCCAGTCACACAACTGTGACGACACTCCCTATGCACGCAATTTGATTAATAGTCGCTTGTGAGGAACGGTATCAAAAGCCTTCTGGATATCTAGGAATACGGAATCGATCTGAGATCCCTTGTCGACAGCGCTCATTACTTCATGGGAATGAAGAGCTATGTGTGTTGCACAAGAACGATATTTTCTGAATCGGTGTTGGTTATGTATCAATAAGTCATTTTCTTCAAGGTGATTCATAATGTTCGAGTACAGTATATGCTCCGAAATCCTACTGCAAATTGAGGTCAGTGATATGGGTCTGTAATTCAATAGTTTACTCCTATTTCCCTTTCTGAATATTGGTGTGACCTGTGCTACTTTCCAGTCTTTTGGAACAGACCTTTCGACAAGTGAGGTGTTGTATATGACTGCTAAGAAAGGCGCTATTGTGTCCGGATACTCTGAGAGGAACCTGACTTGTATACCATCTGGACCGGAAGACTTTCCTTTCTTAGGTGATTTGAGTTGTTTCCTAAGATATCTACTTTTATGTTACTCATACTAACAGCTGTTCTGGTTTCGTATGCTGGAATATTCACTTCGTCTTCTTTTGTGAAGGAATTACGGAAAACTGTATTTAGTAACGCCGCTTTAGTGGCACCGTCATCGGTAACATTTCCATCGCTATCGCGCAATGACGATATTGACTGTTTTTTGCCACTGGTGTACTTTACATACGACCAGAATCTCTTTCAGTTTTGAGACAATAGTTCATTGTGGAAACTATTAAAAGCGTCTCGCATTGACGTCCGCACTAAATTTCGAGCTTCCGTGAAACTTAAGTCAGTCTTGGGGATTTTGTGTTCTTCTGAATTTGGCATGCTTTTTTCGTTGCTTCCGCAACAGTGTTATTAACTTAAGCGATGTGAATCTATCTATTGCTGTCGATACTGTATGTTTGAATTTGAGCCATATCTGGTCTACACTTACATAATAGGGAATATCTAAATTGCTTCGAAAATAGAAAACATCGAACTACTTTAGAGGTAGTGTTGGCTGACCCAACCGAAATACATGTAAATAAGATCATAATTGTACTTTCTCTGGTAATTTGTAAAAGGGTCGACTACTCGATTTTCGAACCAGCTAAGTTAGACATGTTTCAAGTTAGACTCTGGGTATCTCTCGCACAACTGGGGACGAAATGTCGGACAGAAAATCATGCGTAAGACGATGTCCTAACAGGCAAAAACACGATGCAGCTAATCACGTAAACTCCGTACCTAAAGCATATTTTGTAAGAATGACACCACAAGTGGAGCTACCAACGTAATCTACCTCTTCGTAGGAGTCGCTCGTCTCATTATCCATACATAATTATACACTGCCCAGTCACCTGTCAGATGCCCGACAGCGCGGGCAATTGCTACTCTGGGAAGGCACAAACATGGATGTGAGCCGCCGGCCGATGTGGCCGTGCGGCTCTAGGCGCTACAGTCTGGAGCCGCGTCACCGCTACGGTCGCAGGTTCGAATCCTGCCTCGGGCATGGATGTGTATGATGTCCTTAGGTTAGTTATGTTTAAGTAGTTCTAAGTTCTAGGGGACTGATGACAACAGCAGTTATGTCCCATAGTGCTCAGAGCCATTTTTTGGGATGTGAGCCCAGCTGCGCTAGGTATCTCGGTTGAGGATCCATGGCGTGAACAGCACGATCGAGGTGGTCCCACAGTTTCCCAATTAAATCCGGGGAGTCTGGTGGCCAGGGAAGTAACGGTAAACTCACCCTAGAGCTCTTCGAACCGTGCGCGTACACTGTGAGCTGTGTGACACGTTGCAATGTCCTAGCAGATCCCATATTACCGCGGAAAAACAAACTGCATGTAGGTGTGGACATGGTCCCCGAGGATAGGTGCATCCTTGTGTTGATCCATTACGCCTTCCGGAATGACGAGATCACACAGGTAACGCCACGAAAACATTTCCCGGACAATAACTTTTTTACAGCGTGTTTTCTTTTCGACGTTTCACACAGTAAACGCCAACGGCTATGTGTCTGATGGTGCATACTCAGTGGACGTGCAGTTGCGGTATTGGCGTGCAAATTCCAGCCTTCACCGCCGACGAACAGCAGTCGGCACGGGTGCATGAAACAGGCGCCTGCTGCGGAAGCCCATACGCAGCAACGTTCGCTGAACGGCCGTTAACGACACACTGTTGGTAGCCCCTCGGTTCATCTGGGTGGTCAGTTGCTCAACAGTGACACGTCTATTCGCCCTTACGCATCTCCGCAGCTCATCCCTGTCATATACGGTCCGTGGTGCACGACGGTTGCTTCGGCGCCGGTTTGGACACCGCCATTTTGCCATGCTCGGTATACTTTAAACATGGCGGCACGCAAACAGTTTACAAACTTATTTGTTTCGGAAATGCTTCAACCGTTGGCCCTTGACAACCAATGATAATGCTGATATCAGTCAGATAAATCGCTTGTTTCCACATTTCGACAACGACTACACTGTTTTCCTCATCCTCCCGACACGCTGCCACATGTCGCCTGTGATTGTTATTGCGTGTTAACGACGAACATAGGCAACGGTCACAATGTGACTGGACCGTGTAAAAGTGGATGTATTTACAGTATGTATGTTACATATCTCCTGAAACACTGGGAACACATATTACTTTCTATCTGGAAATACATATTGTTAGGGTAAGAGCCGGTAATCCACTATTAGGGTGGGAGTGATAACACAGAGAGAAGAGGGCAGAAGGAGATAGGGGGAAGGACGAGATGAAGAGGAGGAGGAGCTGGACAGATAAAGCAGGAATGTAAAATGGACAGAAAGGGAAGAAAGTGTGATGGGAGAGGAGGAGAGGTACAAAGATGGGGGAGGAGGGGGGAGTAAGAGATGGACAGAAGGAGGAGAGGAGGAGGAGGAGGTGGTGGACAGAAGAAGGAAAGAGGAGGAGATCGACAGAGAGAGGAGAGAGTAGGAAATGGACAGCGAGAAGGGGAGAAGGAGAGAGAAAGGGAAAGGGAAAGGGAAAGGAGGAGATGAACAGAGACAGGGAGAGGAGGAGATGCTGATATTATTAGGGGCGGTTCATGGATAGGGACGGATATCGTCAATTATAAATTAAAAAACACAGTTTCTTAACCCAGAATTCCCTGTCTCAGTCTTTGCTTTCCCTTTTTTAATACACAGCTGTACGTCATGCCTTTGGGATCAAAATCGTTTACAGTTCAGTGTATTGTTTTTTGTGTGTCATGCTTAAGCAATAAAATTTCACTGAGCCGTTTACCTAATGCTTCTGTAGCGAGAACATAAAAGCGTTTTCTGACGCTGTAAATTAGGTGTTAAATTATGATTGGTACGCTGGAGCACTAAGTGTGTAATCAAAACTTATTACCCAGTGCATTAACATTATGGCGTTACAATCGTAATGTGATAACATTCTACTGGAAAAAATTCATTTTAAACCCATTTCAATCTGTATCACTTCCGATAATTAACAAATGCATTAAAGTGTGATTAGTTATCGAGAGCTTTTTTTTAAATTTGAGCGTACTAATCTTGTCCGAAAGAATGATCGGCGTATTTAGCTTAATAACGCTGTACGAAATGCCAAAACAGAAGTGTTTATATTTTTAAAAAGTCTCACGGATATAATTACTTTATTTCGATTTTGTTTGTGCATCTGTGATGCCTCGTAAGACACAAAGCTAACTGATTATTGAAGGAGGCGGTACAGAATACAACCGTCTTTCCACCCTGACGAAGGAACTAAAGGTTCCCATTCACGATCAAACGTTTTGTTAAACTTTACTGTGCTTGTCACACATTTGACCGTGTACGGTGCTATTTGACGTGTTTGTCAAACACAGATCGAGTTTGAAGTATTTGCGAGAAATTTTGATTGACGGAAAGTCTGACAAGATGGCGGACGTTGTTTGTGTCGATGTTTCGCCCCATACGTAAAGTGAAAAATAGTTTTCTTACAATTAATCTCATTGTATCGTGAGTTTCAATAGCTGTGGAAACTACGATCAAGGATAAAAACGAAACAGCACTGGCAGTTACCAAAATGGTAGAGGTGGCACACCTTTCCCAGTCATATATTACCCAAGAAGAGGTTACGAAAAAATCAGTATTGTACGCAATGAAATAAAAAAAGATCGAAGTTCTCCAGATCTTCCACGGATGATGTGGGATATATGTTTCCACGTCGTGATATTTTAGTAAACCTGTCAAACTTTACTGTGCTTGTCACACATTTGACCCTGTACGGTATTGTTTGACGTGTTTGTCAAACACACATCGAGTTTGAAGTATTTGCGAGAAATTTTGATTGACGGAAAGTCTGACAAGATGGCGGACGTTGTTTGTGTCGATGTTTCGCCTCATACGTAAAGTGAAAAATAGTTTTCTTACAATTGATCTCATTGTATCGTGAGTTTCAACAGCTGTGGAAACTCCGATCAAGGATAAAAACGAAACAGCACCAGCACTGGCAGTTACCAAAATGGTAGAGGTGTCACACCTTTCCCAGTCATATATTACCCAAGAAGAGGTTATGAAAAAATCTCTATTGTTCGCAATGAAATAAAAAAATATCGAAGTTCTCCAGATCTTCCACGGACGATGTGGGCTATATGTTTCTACGTCGTGATATTTTAGTAAACGTGTCATTAGAGATACAAGTAGAAGAGAATATATTTTCGGTGTACTTGTGTCTTCTTTTTCGATGTGAGGGCGAAGTGACTCTAAACAAGTTACTGAAAGTTTCACTTCGCAATATCTCGTGACTTTGCCATCTTGTACGCGACCGCGTTACCCGTCAGCCACCTCTGACAGCTCAGCCGTTACTGCCGGAGCCATTATCTGGCTCTGCCGGTTGCCTTTGGCTTCCGAGTTTCCCTCCGCCTGGTGTTCGCACCTCGCGCCTCGACACGCCAGCAGCTGCCGCCAGAGGAGCTGCTACGCGTGCTATTACGCCACGCGCCGCCCCAATCTGTGATGCCGCCTCCCTCCCCTCCCAACCCCCTTCCCAGTTACCTCTCCCATCCATCTCTGTCCTCCCCCTCCCACCACCTCCTGGAACCCGGCGCTGATACGGGCCAATGACAAAATTGCCTCACGAAATTGAATCCATTACCAGTCGCGAGCGCCATTTCTTCCGACGCTCCGCGACGTCAGAACTTGAAGCTGTCCCGCAGCAGTGCACGTGGCACCGCGTTTGACTGAAAAGAGAACTAAAATAAAAAATAAAAAAACCACATCTCTCGCGTTCCTGGGAAAATGTGGGAAAAGCTTCGTGGGAAGAAATACGTTGAAACTGCTACCTTTGTGGACTTAACTGCGCAGAGGTTGTGAAAGCATTGTGTTCTGCCTGTTACCGCCTTCTCTACTATCAGATTAAAATAACCTCACTTGATCCTTGGACCGTAGTGGTATCGGTCTTCTTCCCGTACTACAACATGGCTGCCAACTGCAGCAGTGTGTCCGTAATTGGTAAGGATTTGCCACCTTTATAACGCAGTTACGAGAAGTTACTAAAAATACGGAAATAGACATTTTACGATTTTATGTGTTAAAATATCGGAAGAAATACTGTTTACATTTCGCTAATCATATGATACTACAAGGTATCTTCAAAACTCCCGTTCTAATGCGTTTTTTCATATGCACTCAGGACGTCATGAAACAGCTCACTCAACTTTACAATTGATGAAAGAGATATACTATTTCTAGATCCAATATCTCTAGGTCCAGTTACTCAGCACAATCTGTTTTAGTAAGCCGTGGTGGCGAAATCATTCGTAGACACGTTTACTACGCACTCAGGAACCATTTCAGGCTGTAGCTAGCGCAGATTCAAGCGGCCCACCAGTATTCTTCGTTTGGTTTACCAAAACCGAAAATCTTCGTTTGGTTTCCCAAAACCGACCAAGAGAGCGATACACAAATTGGACATGGGACGATAATAAGAACTGAATCTGATTCAAAGGCTGAGCAGTCCCGTGCGCTATCATCTACGCAGTGGGAGCAACTGGCACTAATTGTATCTGGTAGGCTGCTTAAATTTGCGCGCATGACGGCCTGATTGGCTAACTTCAGTGCTAATTAACTCTAAACTTTTAACAACCATTTCTCAGCACAGCCTAGCCTGCAACACCTTGACAAACATTTCAAAAATGGCTCTGAGCACTATGGGACTTAACATCTGTGGTCATCAGTCCCCTAGAACTTAGAACTACTTAAAACTAACTACCCTAAGGACATCACACACATCCATGCCCGAGGCAGGATTCGAACCTGCGACCGTAGCGGTCACGGGGTTTCAGACTGGAGTGCCTAGAACCGCACGGCCACACCGGCCGGCGACAAGCATTTCAGTCTGTTTCTGACAACTCTGTATAAATCACCTACTTGATAAGGTTGTTTAAAGAGAAATAATGACGCTAGAAAATTGCAGCGAAATGCAGGAAGACCTGACCCTCAACATAAACAGATATAATACACTACTCGCCATTAAAATTGCTACACCAAGAAGAAATGCAGGTGATGAACGGCTATTCATTGGACAAATATATTTTACTAGAACTGACATGTGATTACATTTTCACAAAATTTGGATGCATAGATCCTGAGAAATCAGTACCCAGAACAACCACCTCTGGCCGTAATAACGGCCTTGATACGCCTGAGCATTGAGTCAAACAGAGCTTGGATGGCGAGTACAGGTACAGCTGCCCATGCAGCTTCAACGCGATACCACAGTTCATCAAGAGTAGTGACTGGCGTATTGTGACGAGCCAGTTGCTCGGGCACCGTTGACCAGACGTTTTCAGTTGGTCAGAGACCTGGAGAATGTGCTGGCCAGGGCAGCAGTCGAACATTTTCTGTATCCAGAAAGGCCCGTACAGGACCTGCAACATGCGGTCGTGTATTTTCCTACTGAAATGTAGGGTTTCGCAGGGATCGAATGAAGGGTAGAGCCACAGGTCGTAACACATCTGAAATGCAATGTCCACTCTTCAAAGTGCCGTCAATGCGAACAAGAGGTGACCGAGACGTGTAACCAATGGCATCCCATACCATCACGCCGGGTGATACGCCAGTATGGCGATGACGAATACACGCTTCCAACGCGCGTTCACCGCGATGTCGCCAAACACGGATTCGACCATCATGATGCTGTAAACACAGAACCTGGATTCATCCGAAAAAATGACGTTTTGCCATTCGTGCACCCAGGTTCGTCTTTGAGTACACCATCGCAGGCGCTCCTGTCTGTGATGCAGCGTCAAGGGTAACCGCAGCCATGGTCTCCGAGTTGATAGTCCATGCTGCTGCAAACGTCGTCGAACTGTTCGTGCGGATGGTTGTTGTCTTGCAAACTTCCCCATCTGTTGACTCAGGGATCGAGACGTGGCTGCACGATCCGTTACAGCCATGCGGATAAGATGCCTGTCATCTCGACTGCTAGTGATACGAGGCCGTTGGGATCCAGCACGTCGTTCCGTATTACCCTCCTGAATCCACCGATTCCATATTCTGCTAACAGTCATTGGATCTCGACCAACGCGAGCAGCAATGTCGCGATACGATAAACCGCAATCGCGTTAGGCTACAATCCGACCTTTATCAAAGTCGGAAACGTGATGGTACGCATTTCTCCTCCTTACACGAGGCATCACAACAACGTTTCACCAGGCAATGCCGGTCAACTGCTGTTTGTGTATGAGAAATCGGTTGGAAACTTTCCTCACGTGAGCACGTTGTAGGTGTCGCCACCGGCGCCAACCTTGTGTGAATGCTCTGAAAAGCTAATCATTTGCATGTCACAGCATCTTCTTCCTGTCGGTTAAATATCTCGTCTGTAGCACGTCACCTTCGTGGTGTAGCAATTTTAATGGCCAGTAGTGTATATTTACATAAAGAGGCAGAAAGAATCATTAGCGTCCGATTACACAACTGTGGAACATTCACTAGAAGCAGTCACATCCATGAAATATCTAGGACTGTGCGTTGAGTGGTTTGAGTGTAACGACCATTTATAATTAATCACAGGTACCGTAGAGGCCAAACTGAGATTCGTTCCTCAGGAAGTGTAGTTCACACACAAACCAAGTAGTTTACAAGACACTAGTTCGGCTTATAAGACACTCGTTCACCCAATATGTGAATATTGCTCGTCAGTCAAGGATCCATACCCAATGGAACTGATAGAGGAAACAGGGAAGATCCAAATAACAGCAGCGCGTTTCGTTACAGGTCCATTTAGTAAGAGCGAAAGCGTCAGAAGACGGTCAGCCACGTCCAGTGGCAGATGCTGAAAAAGAGGTGTTCTGCATTACGATGTGGTTTACTGTTAAAATTCCGGGAGCGTACGATCCCGGAAGAGTCAAACAATAAAGAACAAGGAAGGGGAAGATGGCAGAAGTACTCTTCGCCACACTCCATAAGGTCGAATGGGGGCTTTTGATGTGGTTCTAGATGTGGTGTAATGTCGCACGAATATTCAAGATAGCAAATGATGGGATTCTTTTACCAGTGCATCCTGCACACCGCTGGGAACACCGCTCCCCCCGCCCCTCCCCCCTAGGAAGGTGTTACCATCTGTCGTATCGGACCTCCCTTCGCCCGTCGTAGTACTGCAAGCCCATTGCCATCTATAAAAATGTATCGTTGTTTGGGAACATAAACTCGATGACTGGCTGAAAATGAAGTATCCGAACATATCAATTTCCAGTCAGTGATCCCTGCCGCTGGACCAAGGAACCCAGTCCATTCCATGTAAACACAGCCTATACCATTACGGAGCCACTTCCAGCTTGCTACGTTGACAACCTGGGCCCATTGCTTCATGAGGTCTATGGCACACTCGATCTCTACCTCAGCTCTTACCAACTGAAATCTGAACTCATCTGACCAGAGCACGGTTTTTCAGTCGTCTAGGTCCAGCCTATATGCTCACGAGCCCAAGAGAGGTGCAGCAGGTGATGTCATGCTCTTGGCAAAGGCATTCGCTCAGACGTCTGCTGCCATAGCCCATTAACTCAAAAATTCCCCCGCACTGTCCGAACGGAGACGTTCGTCGTACGTTCCCCATGACTTCTATAGTTATTTCATGCAGTGTTGCTTGGCAGTGTTGCTTGTCTGTTAGCACTGACAACGGTACGCAAATGCTGCTGCTCTCGGTCGTTCAGTGAAGGCCGTTGGCCACAGTGTTGCCCGTGGTGAGAGGTAATGGCTGAAATTTTTTATTCTCGGCACACTGTTGACCCTGTGGATCATGGACTATTGAATTCCGTAATGATCTGCATCCATCTATCGTCAACAACCATTCCACGTTCAAAGTGTGTTAGTTCCCGTCGTACGGCCATAATTACATCGGAAAACTTTTCGAACGAATCACCTCAGTAAAAATGACAGCTCCACCAATGCACTTCTCAATTATACCTCGTTTAGACGATACTACGGCCATCTGCATATGTGCATATCGCTTTCCCATGGCTTCTGTCAGACTCGGCTGGTTGGCGTCTGGGCGGCACAAAGGCGTGTCGTGCGGGCTGCGTTTGACGCCTGGGCAGGCCTCGCGATAGCGTTCCAGTGCGAGGTTGCGACACCACTTGTTACCACGGCTACACGCAGGCGCTCGGTGAATGTAGCTCCCATTGAAACAGAGTGTACAACTGAAGCTCACAGGAGCCCAAACTTCAAAGGCATAAATGATCACCAAGCCAGCAGAGATTGTCATCATCATTATAATTGTTGTATATACCAAATAGTTCTGGAGCCGAATATTAAAGCTAGCAGGAAGTCACATAAAAGCAGCTGATCTGTTCTGGTGGCATGCTTGCAAGACTGCAACTGAACTGTCGTTACTGAGCGAATACTACCGTGACACATACGACAGGCAACTCGATAGCAAATAATTAAAACTGGTTTATTAAAAAAGAAGTACAAGATATTATATATATGATGTTTGGTTTGTGGGGCATGGGATAGTGATACGCACATACACAGATGGCGGTAGCATCGCATACACAAGGTACAAAACGACAGTGATTGGTGGAGCTGTTATTTGAACTCAGTTAATTCACATGAAAAGATTTCCTACGTGATTATGGCCGCACGACGGGAAAGAACAAACTTTGATCGTGGAATGGTAGTTGGAGCTAGACGCACGGGGCATTCCATTTCGGAAATCGTTAGTCAAGAATGTGTCGAGAATACCAAATTTCGCCGGCCACTGTGGCCGAGCGGTTCTAGGCGCTTCAGTCCGGAACCGCGCGCCTGCTACGGTCGCAGGTTCGAATCCAGCCTCGGGCATGGATGTGTGTGATGTCCTTACGTTAGTTAGGTTTAATTAGTACTAAATCTAGGGGACTAATGGCCTCAGATGTTAAGTCCTATAGTGCTTAGAGCCTATAGTGCCGATCTCATAGGTACCTTGAAGACAAGAGTAGATAAATACAGAGCAAAAGAAGATATTCAACTTTAACCGACTCACTCTTCCAGACACAATATTTGCCCCGATATTTACCCGTCCTACCAACTATAGCTCCTCTCCACTTAACCCAGTATCATCAGGGCCTCCTCCCCCTTTCCCCTCTCCGTCGCTCCCCATCTTTTATACCACTACCTTACCCACTCACCAAACGTCTCTTCATCTATCTTCCCATTTTTCACTCCGACACCTACCTTCATCTCCATAGCTTCCTACCTAACGAAGCACTATATACTTATTTTTTTCTACCCGCACCCTTATACCGTAAAGAATATTCTCCGCTCCCCAAATCATTTTCCTCCAGTGCAGGTCCTTCAGATTTTAAGTGAAAGTGGAGTGCTTTATCTTAGTGGAATGTCGAATACATCTTTCCATGATATGTTTTTGAAATCACTTGCGGCTTTTTTTAGCTTATAGTCCTGAGAGTTCAATGTAAAAAAAAAGAAGTCAACGGTGTTAATTTTTTATGCAGACGTCAACAAAACTCAGCCTTTTAGCATTTCCAAAAAACCATCTGTAAAGTTTCACTTTTAATAATATTTGTTTTTCGTCTTATTTTTTTACAAAAAAAGCTCTTGGCTGAAGAGTGGAATGTTGAAAACGCACACGGGGCGAGAGGGATGAAACAGCAATAAAGAAAAAAAGAGACGCATTTAAGCTTTCATTCTTCCCACGTTTAATGTGAGCTTTCCAAATGCAGGCCTTGATTTGTGACTGAATACCCGTGCAGATAGAACTCAACACATTCTTAACGTAGCAAAATCCAAAAATGTAAAGACAAGCTCTCAGTCAAGCTTTATGGAAGCACTACTCTATACAACTGATATTCATGTAGTAGTGGTCAAGACTGGAGGCTATGTCAGGCTGCTTGCGGACGATGCTGTTGTCCTTAGGTAGTTTGTAAGTCTAGATGACGGTAGTGAAATGGGGGAAGACCTGCAGAGGATCGACGGCTGGTGCAGAGACTTGCAGTTGTACATCGTTCATCAATAGGCGTATGAACCTGTTACTGGTTAGATTACACTACCGACAATAAACCACGGTATATAGTAACAACTAATTTCTAAGACGAAAAGATGACGCACCTCGAAGAAATTATCCAAATGAGACGCAAATCGAGTAAGTGTGACATACATGTACAAAAATATTATTACAGTTTCACAAAAATTGGATGATTTATTCAAGAGTACGAGCTTTACAAACTGAGAAAATCAGTATTACGTTGGTCCACCTCTCGCCCTTACTCAAGCGGTTGTTCAGCTTGACATTGTTTGAGACAGGTGCTGGATGCCCTCCTGAGAGGCACCGTCCCAAGTACTGTCCAATTGGCGCGTTAGATCGTCAAAATCCAGTGATGGTTGGAGGGCCGCGCCCATAATGCTCCAAACGTTTTCAGTTAGGATGAGATCCGGCGACAATGCTGGCCAAGGTAGCGTTTGACAAGCACGAACACAAGCAGTAGAAACTCTCACCATGCGTGGGCGGACATTATCTTGCTGAAATATAAGCTCATGAAGGCTTGCCATGGAGGGTAACAAAACGAGGCGTAGGATATCGTCGACATACCGCTGTTCTGTAAGAGTGCAGTGGATGAGCCAAAGGAGACCTACTATGAAAAGAGATGCCATCCCAGGCCATCACTCCTGTGTGTCGGGTCGTATGGCGGGGGGCAGTCAGATTGGTATCCCACCGCTGCGCAGGGCATGTCCAGACACGTCTTCGTTGGTCATCGGGACTGAGTTGGAAGCAGAACTCATCACTGAAGACAATTCTGTTCCAGTCATTAAGATTCCAGGCCAATATCTCTCAGGAGGACATCTAACAACATTACTCTTAACAATCAACGCCAAGCCGAGTAACTGCTTGTATAAGGGCCGGAGGTGGACCAGCGTGCTATTGACTTGCTCAATTTGTGAAGATGTTTCTCTTGAATAAATCTGACAATTTTTATGAAATTGTTATCATGTGTTTGTCTATCCATGCACATCACATCTACCGATTTGCGTCACATGCGGGTAATTCCTTCGTCGTGCTTCGACCTTTCTTTTTTTTGTCTTAGAGTGTCTCAAATGCTTGCAAGATTATTTGTACGGAGCGACCAAAAAAGAACAGCTACATAAAACGAGTTCTAGGAAAATCATACACGCCGTGCGGGGTAGCCGTGCGGTCTGGAGCGCCATGCTACGGTTCACGCGTTCTGCTGTAAGTCGAATCTGAAAGGATGGTTCAAATGGCTCTGAGCACTATGGGACTTAACTTCTGAGGTCATCAGTCCCCTAGAACTTAGAATTACTTAAACCTAACTAACCTAAGGGCATCACACACATCCATGCCCTAGGCAGGATTCGAACCTGCAACCGTAGCGGTCGCGCGGTTCCGGACTGAAGCGCTAGAACCGCTCGGCCACCGCGGCCGGCTGTTAGTATTACCTCGAAATATTTGTACTATGGGAACTGTTCCTGATATTAACTCTTGATGATGAAATCGGATACTGTCGGGCTCTTTTTCTTTTCTTGGCGTCATTTTCCGTGTAGCTATATTTACAGAGAGCTATCTTTCCCCACACCGATTGGAAAATATTACCCAGTTTTTCTGTATTTCCTTACGACCGTACACCGACGATATTTTTTCTGTAGGTTACATCACCGTCAGCGAATGTTCACATAGTGATGGTGACCCAATCAGATAAACCGTTTGTGTTTTGAGAAAATGAGAGGCCCCATAAGTAACGCTTCCTTGAAGCATACCCGATGTTACTTTCGTCTGTGTCGAACATCCGTCATCCAGTGTGATGTGCGGGATTATTCATTATATTAGTATAATTTCATAGAGACAATCGTATACGTCTAAAAATACCCCGTTCAGTCGTATTTTAGTTATTAGTCAAGAATGTGGTACAAAGTCAAATACCTACTTTTTCCGGAATCGAAGAAGACCGAATCCACCTATTCATCTATGGTTTGCAAGATATTGTGTATGAATAAAGTCAAGCTGTGTTTCACACGTGTCGTTTTTCCTGGATCCACGCTGTTTCTTTCCCTCCAAGGTCATCATAACGTTCCAGTCCAGAAATTGCTCTAGGATGCTGTAACAGACGTTCGTCCGTAATTCTGTGCCTCAGATCTCCTACACTTTTTGTGAACAGAATTCCGACCAGGGCTGTTGCTGTCTCGTAATGTGTTTCTGTTTATCAGACAGCTCGGAGATTTACTCGCGGCCGCGACCATTTGTAGACGCGGTGGGGCTGCCGGCGGGCCGTCGAGCGCCGTGTCATTAATTCTAGCAGGCGAGCCCTCGTCCGGCTTGCCCTGCGTTTCCTTCCGCCTGCACAGTGGCGTCCTGGCTCGGACAAAGCGAGCGAGCGCAACCGGTTCTGGTACTGGCCTGTGGTACAGCCGGCGACAGCCGTTCAGGTATAATGGGCAGCGCGCAGGTATAGCCGCTGTCGCTCTACCTCCGCTACCAACAACAACACACCGCTCTGCTCTTGCCGGGGTACTCTGCAGTACTAATGACTGGTGAGTGGTCCGGCGCCATTGTCGTATGTTCCGTGAAACATAAATGCAGGTAGCTGCGACCACTCACTCCACTTTACTACTTCATTTTCACTAACTCATTTACGAGTCATTTCAGGCTTATCATGAGAGATGGGACTTGCAGAACTTTATATAACCACGTAATTACAGCATGAAGCTGGACATTATAGCCGGCCGGGGTGGCCGAGCGGTTGTAGGCTCTTCAGTCTGGAACCGAGTCACCGCTACGGCCGCAGGTTCGAATCCTGCCTCAGGCATGGATGTGTGGAGTTGTTGACACTTGTGAGAAGCGACACTTGTGAGAAGCTGGCATGTGGCGACACTTGTGAGAAATCCGGGATGCTAAGGAACCGCCACAGGGTGTGTAGCAAATGCTGCGCCACTACCTGCTGCCGCTTAGTGTCACTGAGCGCTCGGCTTGTGCCGGCCCGGGCAGCTGCCGAGGGACATTCACACTCCTCCAGTGCAGCCAGGTTACATTATTTCAGAATTTTTTTGGGCAAGGAAGAGTAACCTTAGTCAAATTAGAAATCGGAGCTGATTTTGCCCCCACGATATCATGTCAACCATTAGTTGCAGCACAGTTATGCGTAACACCTTTTTCATTGGAATTTTTGTTCTGATTAATCTTACATAGGGCATAATTTTCGCTCAACCTCATAATTAACGATATATTTTACAGAAACTATAGATACCGAAAATGTTTTCCATCTTTCAACCCCTCGCCCAAAATTTGATATCATAGGAGTGGAAACCTTTTTGCCATATATTAAGAGGAGCCAACTAAAGAATTTGGTTCTCGGTAGAAACTTTTTCTTTAATTATTTCGAAATAAACCTCAATTTTTTCGTACCACGCAGGGAAGTGTACTGAGGTCTAATGTGAGTCCTCCAAACAATTAGCGTTAAGGAATGCAATTTATGTATTGAAACAAGGTGTATTCATCGTCCACTCAAACAGGCATTGTTTCTGAAATTCTCTACACGAAAATGCTGATTGTGATTGTTAGAAAAGCTATGACTTTTCAGACTTCACTAGTGAATCTTTTTCAATTTGCAAGAGACATTTAGCTGACTTTGTGTCGTTTCCAGGGAACACCACGAGGAGGTAGTCTCTCTTCGTCCCGCATTATATTTATTTACAGGATGATTATTTATTTACAATTCTTACAGTAGGGCTATCGGCGTGAACTGAACCCCTTTTCAATATTTTCAAGTGTTGTTGTAGCTTCAGCCATTTCCTTTTCATCGTAATTTCTGTGCATAAGCCACGCAAGTAAGAAATGATTTTATATTGCCGTCAACTTGGAGTCTTGTAAGAGTCTTAGAAACTATCTCATCTGTCTTAATTGCGGACTTCTTTCTTCTTTTCCCACCTAGATTTAAAACTAGTCGGTGCCCATGATATTCTGTCTTCTCTGAGAATTTTTACTAAGGAGTAAAAATGTGGATGAACCTTCGAAATTGATGTATTTATCCTCCGATTCCATCCTTATGAAACATTGTTGGTGCGGTGACGCCTTCCTGCGCAGTTCCATATATCTCTTCGCATGTCTTCACTATCCAGTCATTGTTCAACAAAATAGTCGTAAAAATCCTGCAGTTTTTCATTATCTGGCGTACTGTCCTGAATGCATAGCCACCCATCATCTAACATGTCCAGGGGAATGTGAGCCAAAGCGGAACACCATCTTACGTGAAAACGAATTTCTTCGTTTTCCTTGTAGGCAGCAACAAGGCCGCAATTCTGCACTTGCCTCCACAACCACTGATTGAAATGGCAGTTGCAGCCATTAATCTTTGCATCAGGAAACAAATGTGTTACTGATTGGATGATTGCAGCTTCAAAATCCATCATGATCATGATAGCTGTAGGATTCCATCCAGGTACGTTGCTCTCAAGAGCTGTGAAAAAGCGATCGTACGCTTCTCTCTTTTTATTGGGTAGCAAAGCGTACACGGTTGGAACTGTGTTTGTTTCCTCCTCAGAACTAGAAATATCGGCATGAACAATAAATAACTGTCCAAACTGCTTGCTGGGGCTTTTGAACGTTCCATCGACAAAGAACAAATTGCAGTCTGTTAAACAGGGTTTTCCCCTTTCGCTGGCGAACACCGATATCCTATCATTTGGTCCTCTGTCGTCATCTGCAAGTAAAAATTTGCCCCCATCATTCATTAGCAAATGATGTTCTTGCAGAAATATTCCTGCAGCATCGGTCGGATCTTGTGTAGATCCCTTGCTTCTTGCCTGATGATTTGCAGCTATCGTTTTGCACTTCTGTGTGACGCCAGTGATGTGACGATGCAGTACCGAACTGCGGTGTGCTACCTGTTTGGTGTCCCTGTAGACCGCCCGCTACCTGTTCGGCCGGGTCTCCTTACAAATGTCGCTCCTCCCAGCTGTCGCTCCTCGCAAGTGTCGTAACCCCGGATGTGTGTGATGTCCTTACGTTATTTAGGTTTAAGTAGTTCTAAGTTCTATGGGACTGATGACCTCAGAAGTTAAGTCCCATAGTGCTCAGAGCAATTTGAACCATTTTGGACATTACAGGTTGTTTTATTAAAACAATAAGATAGCATTTTTTTCGACAAGGATAGAAGCTGAAGTAATGAATTAAAATTTGTGCCAAGGCCACGACTTGAAGGCCCTAGCTGTTACTAGACATATGTGCTAACCACATCATCGCCGCGGCATTGTGACTATCACACCCGCACAGACCACTCTCGTTGAGACTCATATGGCGTTAGGAAAATTTAATTCCATCAGATCAGTAAGATAGCATATACTTTAATGTATCGTCTTACATATTACTTAAAAATCCATAATCTGCAACCACTTTGAAATGCATGGCAGAGAATACTTCCCATTGTACCACAGCTAACCTGACCACCTTATTACTTTCGTAACCTTACGATGCATCGTAATTCTATTTTCACCCAAATTAATTATTAGAAAATTCTCACTAAATGTCGTATAATCTCTTTTCATCGCCATACTAATCAAAAAGATATCGGTGTCAACTTATGTTTCTCAAATTTTATAGTAATTTCTGCTGCTGGTACGGTAGTTCTAAAAGAGATAACTTTAACAGTGTTCCGCTCTTCGAAATCCGATTAGTAATTTCGGATAAATTACGACATTTCGAACTTAGGCTTTATCTGTTTTGAACATAAAACTGATTGCTGTCTCACGCGCAGGTTCGTGGTTTCGTACCCAAATAAGGAAGTGCGTGAAGTCGGATAAGGCAGCGGTCACAGTGGCACCGATGTCGGTGGATTCCACCGACGTCTTGACACCGGCCGAAGACGGCCGATCTTTTCAGATCAGTACGGCACTAAAGCGGTCACACCGTAGTGGATCTCATCGTCCGAACGCACAGACTTAGGGCGATAACTGGTGAAATAAAAATCGGTTCGTTTTCTTTGGTCAAGCCAACCGACGCTCTCACACGTGAATACGGACTGTGAGACTTTAAGTTTAGTCTAAGAAAGAGCGAGTTTGCGGCGTTCTGAAGATGAAAAATACCACAATGGGGATATGGTTCTGTGGTATTTACGGTCTGAAGGATGGCATAAAATATGCTTATAGCTACTGTAGTGGATCGTTTTTTTTGGGGGGGGGAGGGGGGGGGAGGGGGGGGGGAGGATAGTTTGTGGTCCGTCTGCACGTGACGGAACTAATTGACAACATGTTAGTGAAGTGAAAAGTGTTTTACTACATTATTTGTGAAAAATACTTGTTATACAGGGTTATTACAAATGATTGAAGCGATTTCACAGCTCTACAATAACTTTATTATTTGAGATATTTTCACAATGCTTTGCACACACATACAAAAACTCAAAAAGTTGTGCCCCTTTAGTGATTCGGCAAACATCAAGCCAATAATCAAGTTCCTCCCACACTCGGCGCAGCATGTCCCCATCAATGAGTTCGAAAGCATCGTTGATGCGAGCTCGCAGTTCTGGCACGTTTCTTGGTAGAAGAGGTTTAACACTGAATCTTTCACATAACCCCACAGAAAGAAATCGCATGGGGTTAAGTCGGGAGACATGAATTGTTGATCATGATCTCCACCACGACCGATCCATCGGTTTTCCAATCTCCTGTTTAAGAAATGCTTCTGCTTTAGCCTTTTCCGTAAGATTTTCCAAACCGTCGGCTGTGGTACGTTTAGCTCCCTGCTTGCTTTATTCGTCGACTTCCGCGGCTACGCGTGAAACTTGCCCGCACGCGTTCAACCGTTTCTTCGCTCACTGCAGGCCGACCCGTTGATTTCCCCTTACAGAGGCATCCAGAAGCTTTAAACTGCGCATGCCATCGCCGAATGGAGTTAGCAGTTGGTGGATCTTTGTTGAACTTCGTCCTGAAGTGTCGTTGCACTGTTATGACTGACTGATGTGAGTGCATTTCAAGCACGACATACGCTTTCTCGGCTCCTGTCGCCATTTTGTCTCACTGCGCTCTCGAGCGCTCTGGCGGCAGAAGCCTGAAGTGCTGCTTCAGCCGAACAAAACTTTATGAGTTTTTCTACGTATCTGTAATGTGTCGTGACCATATGTCAATGAATGGAGCTACAGTGAATTTATGAAATCGCTTCAATCATTTGTAATAGCCCTGTAGTTACGTGTGCATCACAACACCTCAGCATTATGGTTCAAATGGCTCTGAGCACTATGGGACTCAACTGCTGAGGTCATTAGTCCCCTAGAACTTAGAACTAGTTAAACCTAACTAACCTAAGGACATCACAAACATCCATGCCCGAGGCAGGATTCGAACCTGCGACCGTAGCAGCCTTGCGGTTCCAGACTGCAGCGCCTTTAACCGCACGGCCACTTTGGCCGGCCGCAGCATTATGTGGGGAATGGAAGTACTTGCCGCACGAAAACGTAAGTAAAAGCGAATATAGGCGCGAAAACATCGCGAAAAACTGAATTACATTCTAGAAGATAGGTTAACTCCCATAAAAAAAACACTTATCAACATCGTTTGGTTGCAGATGACAAGCTACCTGTAGTAATTAACACACAAGTGATTCAGAAAATTCATGCACACCAAATGTAAAGGTATTTACAAAAAGGAACGACCTGTTGTTTGAACTAAAAATGCACATAATTTTTTAATCATTTAACAAAAGAGGTTCACATTGCAGAATAAATAAAAATGAAAGCCTACTGACGATGGCACAATGGTGCCGAAACATGTTTGGGTACTGAGAAAAACGGTGTTTTGCATAACTGGCGGACCTCACATCCAACAATATTGAAATTACATCCGGTGGCCTCTGACGAGATAAGCCTAAACAAAGTGATCAGTAGTCGGCACGCACTAGCTTCAGGCAGCGCCGCTGGGGGTAGGCCCTGGCTATGAAAAGCGCCTGCCCCACCGTCTCGTGCCGTTCGTTAAGCCCAGCCTGCTTTGTGCTTCCGGCACTATCTGCTGCCAGTTTTTGCGTCGCCTTTGTCCGCACCCTCTGGCCCGAGCCTCCGGGAAGAAGAATGGGGCTCAGCTCCGCCCTCCTCAGACGGCAACCAAAGAGGTAGGGAAAAATAAAAAGAAAACAAGTCGTCCGCCTCACAACCTAGAGCGCGGCCTTGCATCTGAAGCCACTGGGGCCTAACTCGCCTCTCGATAACACAGGTTCTGTGTTCAACGTAATCCTGCGAGGAATCCCCGTTGTAAACTCCCTTCTGCACTGAAGAATGCCCCCCAGTTGCAACAAAAATGCTTCACAGCTATTCTGCTGCTTCCCTTGTACATCCATAATTATAGCAGGTTGCGCAAAGTGCTATTCCTTTCTAAAACACAGCACTCTCCGAACTGCCAGTACGAGTGCCTGTAAAAGCGGGTCCACACACGCAACTAATGTATCGCCACAGCTTATGGTTTTCTGTAGTGGCACCGTGCTCCACAGTTCACACGGGACGCCACAATTTATACGTAGTTGCACAGCCTTCAACAAGGCGCAACTGAAATCAAGTGACTTGTATTTTTTGTTGCAAATCAAGTTTCTTTATTTATACATTCATCTAAAAATCTTTCAAGACTGTGGGATAGGTGTAAACCTTCGACTACAAATATGACACACACACACACATTGCTACAGAAAATTAATAGTAAGTTGCTCTTATTTTTCTAGAAGCTGCAGAAGTTTAACTACCGACCACTGATTGGACGTTTTTCAGTAATAAAATGAAAACATGTAGCAATCGAATGGCGTACAGCATCTATTACTCGACGATAAGTGCGACAGGATGCTCGTGTTTCGAAATACAGCCACCAGGGAGCAGTGGTGGAAAAAAAGGACGTAACAAAATACAACCAATCTGAACTTTTTGTGGCGTGGCAAAAGTTGAGTCTATTTAAGTTGCGCCACTGAAAACTGTCAGTTCACACATGCATCTGTACTGCAACTGCAGTTTGCCACTAGCTGTGGCGACACTGCTACTACTGCGTGTTTGAACCCGGCTGAAGTGTCAATTTTTGACAATAACGTGCTTCCATTCTGGTATGAAACAATTTACAGCCACATCGGCTGGCACCCAACTGTGATTGTCAGTTAAGATCCTCAAACAGGCGCCACAAAGAGCCCTACCACCCACAATTACTTGTCATCTAGATTAAATTATTTCAGCAATGCAATATGTATCGAGATAATGACTTCATCTTCAGGAAAAACTGTCAATACAAAAGTTTCAAATCACACTCGAAAGAGTACGCTCGTTGGATATTTTGTTCGTGTTTTGATCGCCAAAGTCAACCCCGTAATTTTTTCTACAGGTTTAATTAAAAACACTCTTCAGGGAAGAGATGATGATGATGATTGGATTGTGGGGCGCCCAACTGCGCGGTTATCAGCGCCAGTACAAATTCCCAACCTTTTCTCAGTCCAGTCTTGCCACGTGCATGAATAATGATGAAATGATGAGGACAACACAAACACCCAGTCATCTCGAGGTCAGGGAAGAGAATTGGGGCAATTGCATAGAGGTCTGTCGTAATCTCGAGGGAAAGCACTAATTCAACTAAATTTAGTTTCGTGCCTTCAGAAAATTACTAAGTGGTTCCTTGTAAACGGACTCTCACTGAATTTTGATAAGACACAGTACATACACTTCTGTACAGTAAATGGTATGACGCCATTAATAAATATAGACCTTAATCAGAAGCATATAGCTAAGGTAGAATATTCAAAATTTTTAGGTGTGTCCATTGATGAGAGATTAAATTGGAAGAAACACATTGATGATCTGCTGAAACGTTTGAGTTCAGCTACTAACGCAATAAGGGTCATTGCAAATTTTGGTGATAAACATCTTAGTAAATTAGCTTACTACGCCTATTTTCACTCATTGCTTGCATATGGCATCATATTTTGGGGTAATTCATCACTGAGGAATAAAGTATTTATTGCACAAAAGCGTGTAATCAGAATAATAGCTGGAGTCCACCCAAGATCATCCTGCAGACAATTATTTAAGGATCTAGGGATATTCACAGTAGCTTCTCACTATATATACTCTCTTATGAAATTTGTTATTAACAACCAAACCCAATTCAAAAGTAATAGCAGTGTGCATAACTACAATACTAGGAGAAAGGATGATATTCACTATTCAGGATTAAATCTAACTTTGGCACAGAAAGGGGTGAATTATACTGCCACTAAAGTCTTTGGTCACTTACCAAATAGTATCAAAAGTCTGACAGATAACCAACAAGTATTTAAGAAGAAATTAAAAGAATATCTGAATGACAACTCCTTCTACTCCACAGAGGAATTTTTAGATATAAATTAAGAAAAAAAAAAACAAAAAAATTATAAAAAAATTAAAAAAACAACATAAAATAAAAAAGTTGTTATGTTAACTTAATTATGTTGTTAAATTAACTTAATTATGTCATGTATTGGAAAATTTGACTCGTTCCACATCATTACGAAATATCGTATTCATGATCCATGGAACTAGTATTAATCTAATCTAATCTAACTAGAGCAGCCCCTGTTTTACGCTTCACTACTGTCCCATCGATATTATAAATAGTAAAGGCAAAAGCACCTGAGCAGCAAAAGACTAGTGAGCTGTGAGGGAGGGGCGGAGAGGGATGGGACAGGGGAGTAATGGTCGCTGCCTGCAGTATTTCGGCGGCTGTGTAGCAGATGGGCCTGATGATACACGGGCTCTGGAGGGGCGAGGGGTGGGGGTCATCCATCAGGCGCACGTCACAGCCAACCCTCCACAGGCGGCACAAAGAAAAAAAACCGCCACCCGCCACACTGCTCTCTGCGGCACCCCAGACCCCCTTTCCGACGGTCGGTTCTAAACTTCACATCGGAAGGTAATGGACACTGCTTTTTTCTCCTCTCTTTATTTTAACTTCTGCGCAGCATCGGATCCAGGATCGATGACTTCCTATCAAACAGAACTCAGCAAGTTGTGTGTGTTATGCTATCTGAACGAAAGTTTCTGGACACCCCTACGTACTATGAAGCTGACCACCGCAGTTCAGGAGAAGCATTTTCGCGGTATAAAAGGAGGCGGGAGTATTACTTTATCAGTAGGACTGTAGATATTTTTGAAAATATTGGGAATCCGATATATTGATATTTAAAAAATATCTTGGTCGGTCATCGATATAATATATATATATAAAAGTATCGACATATCGACGAAAAAACTATCGACGTACGGTTTATAAAAATACTGGCTGCGCAGTGCACATTGTAAATGTATATTGCCGGTTTTAGTTCTGTATATTTAATCATTGATTTATTATTAGATATCCCGTATATCAACAAGCTAGCTGACTCCTTATCGCTTTCGAGCAAGAATTGAAGGGAAAACTATGCATGTTAACGCTTGGCGATAACCATTTTGCGAACACCGCATGTAAGGGGCACAATAAAAGGTGTCCAATGGGTCCGCCGCTTGGTTTCGTCACATATCGGTTTATCTGGAACACTTCATCCCGACCTCACTGTTTTTTTGGTTGTTTTTTTTCATTTCTGCAAACTCCAGCGACATAGCAGGCGTAATGTCAAAATTGGGTGGTGAAGCTAAATGTTGCAGTTTTTGTTGGTAGCGCCGAGTGCTGAGTACGTCAGCATATCCCCTCACATGTTTCCGTCCACTATAAAGACCAATCTTGTCATTTAGTTTTTTGTTCACCATTTTCAGCATCTGTTTTTGAAGAATGCCGATGTAAAGAAATAACACACTAGCTGCTTTATAAATTGTCCGATGGAAGGCTATTTCTCCATCCTGACATTTCATTCACACCGCCACCCTCCAGTGTAATCTAACGTCTTTCTGCTACCTATACTTGCTTCACACAGTCAGAGAGAAAGACTGGACGTGATGGGAGCTCAAAAAGTAGTTAGACTCCTTACACAGCGAAAGTAAAATTACGTTCTACAATTTAAAAAAAGCAATTTCATATATTTACCAAAATTAAGAAAAAATATTATATAAAAATTCGGCACTCGATATTGCCATTTCAATATTGATATATCGAGGTAAGAGATATTGCCGATATACGAGATATGCCCACAAAGTAAGTTCCGTTTGGTTATACAAAACAAACGTGTACAGATACAGGAAAAATATTTATTGTACAAAAATCTACAACTATTAAACTACTTTTCTACATAGCTTCCCCAATTTTGTAGGCACTCGTCATAGCGTAGCCCAAGTTCTTGTATGCCTTCTTCACAGAAGTTTACCGCCTGTGTATTCAACCAACGTGAGCAAAGTTTTCGAAATTTCAGTAACAATTTCACGAATTAGTGATCGTGAGAAACTTTCAAGGCAAGGGCACTAACGTATGTGTAAACTTATGGTTGTGCTTAATCTTCTCTTCAATTGCGTGAACCAGTTCATCAGTAACCACAGACGGGCGTCCATTTCGTTCTTCATTGTGCACTTGATCACGTCCTTCATTGAACAGTCTGACCCATCTTCTAACCATTCAATCACTCATAGCATTTTGTCCGTAAATCTCGCAGATTTGCCGTTGAATTTCCTTTTGTTTCACTTTCCTTGCATTTAGAAAACGAATCACAGATCTGATTTTACACGCGGCGGCATTTTCAATTACGGCTGACATTATAAAGAATCATTACAAAGCACACGTCAGCAGCAACGATCTGAAAATGGCGTACGTGTCTTTTCCTTGACACAGAGTAGTGGTGGGCAGGAAATCGCGTATCTGTTAGAAATCACAGTGACTGAGAAGTCGCAAATATCACAATAACAACTTTACAGAATCTAACTGCGATTTCAGTCACAGTTAGCAGTCGCAAGTAGTATTTCACATTCAAATACGTGAGCCATCTATTGGTCGAATTTAGCACTGCTTTCTGCGATTTCAGTGACAAGTCGCAACTAAGAGTCGCAAGTAGCAACTAAAAAGCGCGGTTAACAGTGGCATCTGTTGGTCAAAGTTTGTACTACGCTCGTCTCTGCGATTCGCAGTCGAGTCCAACTCCGATTTCCGTGACAAGTCGCAACTAAGAGTCGCAAGTAGCAACTAAAAAGCGCAGTTAGCAGTGCCATCTTTTGAGCAAAGTTCATACTACGCTATTCGCTACCGAGAAACTGCGATTTCTGTGACAAATCGCAACTAAGAGTCGCAAGTAGCAACTAAAAAGCGCAGTTAACATTCTTTTCCTAGTGCCATCTGTTGACCGACGTACGTACTTCGTTATGAGAGCCTTGTGCCTCACGAGATCGGTGTGCTGTGTGTGCATATGCAGGACTCATTTCATTAGTGGTACAAGTCCATTTTTGTTCATTTTGAGATACAGAGTCGTAAAGTTAAATGAGCGCTGAAAAATCTGCAGTTGAGATACCAGAAATATTCAAGCATATGGCTTCTTGCTAGAGATGAACCTTTATTTATGTTTGTTTGGATCATTAATTTCAGAAGCATTATAGACAGAAAAGTGGAGGTAGTGGACTTGTACCACTATTGAAATAAGCCCTTCACATTATATGACGACATGCACATTCAGCATCACTTATGGTTGGTCAAACACAGCTGTGACTCTGAAAGTATTATATTAATAAGAAGCAACATTGCCTTTTTCTCCCGAAAATATCAAGTAACGTAACAAATGTTTGATTCTGCTTCCAATATGACAGTTTTGCTTAATACTCCACATGCCTACAGGACTTTGCAGTGTTAACACAGAGGAACTCAGACATCTGTATAAGTGTAGTGAAATGAAAACCGTATTATTGGGTCATATGAATGCCTCACTTTTGTTCCGACACAGTTCGACTCGGGATAAAAGTTTTACACCTGGTGTTCTACATGGCAACTTCACACACAAGAACTTTTTGCCGACACTACTACCACCTACATAAGGAAGCTTTTCCTGTGTTACTTTCAAGTAATGCACTTAAGCTATTCCTGATTGAAATGGAAGATCTGTACTTCCCACTTTCATATCAACAGCCTCAAAATGCATATTGTAGACTTTGGGATATGTTACAGGTCAGTGTCACACCAAGATTGTGGAGACAGGGGGCATGTCACTCTCCAACTAGTGTTTACCAGTAAATAAGTGGCGGAAAATTACGGGTATAGGACGGCTTAAACATGTGGAAAATGAGATTTTCATTATTCACTCACTGTATTTAACATTTATTATTCCTTTAAAATCGCACAACTTCAATAAAACACAGTTTAATCACTCATCTGCACACTTATTTCACAATTATGTCACTTTTAAACTGCAAAATCTTCTAAGAGCTGTCTTGAATCTTCACGAGTCTCTCTCAACAGCCTTGATGTGAATAGATACGTACACCAACCAGTAATCAGAGTCAGAACTGTGTCTGCAAAATCACAAGGATTATTAAACAATTTTTGCTGTCACTAATTACAAGTAATATAATTGACAGAGCAGATTGCTAAAATTTGCTCTAATGAAAGCCACTCAATGGGGTATATTTCACATTTGCAAGAACGATCTCACTGAAGTAATTAAGTCCATCGAAACACTTAGAAACTAACCTCTCGTCTGACGAAAACGGTCTAAAGACGCAGTGGCAATTTCTCCAGATCTGTTGACAATGATATTTTGAGTTATCACTTTACTGAGCGACTAAAATGTAGTTCGCGTACCTGTGAACATAACAATATGGTAGAATTCATTTTATAAACACGAACTATTACGCTACTGTATGGCTGCTTACATATTAATTACACTATTAATATTTTCACAGTTGTTTCTTCAATACAAAATTAAAGCCAACGGAAGATCAAACGTAAAACATACTTACCAATGAAAGGTTTGTTGAGATGCAATTTTCTGTGTGGACAGATGTCACTTCTTCATACGGTGGTAAGTCGCAGAAATCGCAGGAGTCACAGAAATCGCAGAAGTAGCAGAAATCGCAGAAGTCGCAGAAATCGCAGAAGTAGCAGAAATCACAGAAGTCGCAGAAATCGCGGAAGTAGCAGAAATCGCAAAAATAGCAGTGGCGGAGGGATTAACGACCTAGGTTCCTTAACTGCGACAAATCACAGTTAAGAATAACAGATACTGAAAAGTAGCATTCACAGAAATCACTGATATCGGAAAATCGCAGTTTAGCCCATCACTAACACAGAGTAACTGCCGTACCTGCTCGGAACTGCGATCGTAGCGCTGCCGCGGACAGAAATAGAAATGGAACTTACGTTGTGGACGACCCTAGTATATCGATATTTCATCAACAGACCCTTGTTGTCAATAGAGAAGCATAACAGCAGAATGGGTCGATCAGGAGAGCTCAATGACTTTCAACGTGGGCTGGTCATTGGATGTCCCCTGTGTAAGAAACGCATCAGGGATATTTCAACCTTTCTAAAACTGCCCGAGTCGACTGTTCGTGATGTGACTGTGAAGTGAAAAAGCAAAGGAACGACGACAGCTAAACCAAAAACTAGGTAAACCGCATGTACTGGATACTTGAATTAATTCTGTTTGTTGGACAGAAAAAGTAAGTTTATTTTAGTGGAATGGTATAACATCAACTGAATTTTCCGCAGAAAATGACAATCATATTAGTTAGGGAACACTTCCTGATGTTATGCTAAATTACATTTATTTAGTCACGAAGGGGCTTTCGTTTTCTTACGCCATCTTCAGGTGACAACTGAATGTCGCAAACACAGATAAAATGATGTGCGGCATACACGGATGTTATTTGTACACAAGATACAAAAAATGACGTTGACTGTTTACGTCAGAAAATAACATTTTTTGTCTCACATGCATAATTACATTAACTAAAATAGGTTATAATTTACTGAAAGTAGTGTCCTCTTCCTACTTAGCGAGTATGTAACAAATAAATTCCGCAATAAAAATATTCAGGTTATTTTGAGGTGACCGAAACTGTTCTTGATATCGGTTGAAGATGTGTTGTTCAGAAAGGCCATGCTGCATGTACAGAAAGAAATTTCAATTGGAAGGGGCTGTAACTGGTGAATATGGAAGAGGCGGGGGGACGGGAGAAGACATCCCATCGAAGTCAATTCAAGGTTACAATCACTCGACTTTGTAACATGTGGTTTGACATTGTCATGAGTCAGAACGAATTTTTGATGTCAGTGAGCATATTTCGAGCGTTTGTATCTAAGCGCACGATTCAAAACGAGTAACAGTGCTTCGCTGCGTTCAGCATTCGCCCCGTGATCAGTTGGATCAGCTCACAGCACACCACACCGACCAGGGCGCCATGCACTTAAAACCGCTGTCGTTGAATCGTCGAAACCAGTCTCTGCTCTTTTTTTAAAAAAATAATTGAACCCACCGTTAATGTTATCTATTTAATTACGACCCAGGTTTCGGCCTTCTATGCCACTAGTGATTGAGTTTATGCCATTATCATATACTGCAGGACATCAAGCTCGAAACTGGCCATAAATTAAGAAAATTATTCACTGTTGCTCAGCAACATCAAAAATTGTTTACAATCTCTGCTCGTCGTTTCCGACAGAGTACACTCTACCGCTAGGAAAAGATGACTTTCCGCAGATTTCGTAAGATGATAGCAGAGGAGTAGCACTTACCTGCAAATGCTGTTTCGTAGATACAAAACTCAGCATGTTCATGGCATCACTTCACTCGAAATTCACACACAAATCTAAAATCCTGATGTTTCTACTGTTACTGTTCAGTAAGTCTCTTTCTCTGCCGGCTGTTCTACGCTAGAACAACTACTGCCTCCCTTCCACAATGGCCAGAATCAATTCAATGTCACAATGATGAAAGACAGGGAGCGTCGAACATTGCGGAGGGTGGTTGCAAAAAGTCACATGAAATCAGCGGAAATACTCCTGAATTCCAAAGTGCAGCTAGCACAATGACTATTTGTAGGGAGTTAAAAAGAATGGGGTACAATGTCGAGCAGCTCCACACATTTCTGTAGTGAGTGTTAAGCAGTGCTTGAGATGGTGTAAAGAGTGACGTCGCTGAACAGTGAATGGCTGGAAACAAGTGATAAATAACGCTATAGCCTATGGCACTCGGTTGGAAGGCTTTGGATTTGGTGAATAATGTCTGGAAAACGTAACCTGCCATCTTGCGTAGTCCGAACAGTGAAGTAGGAGAGGGGGTACCGGTACGACAAAGACGACTCACTGAAAACATCCCCAGTAGAGTTCAAGCAGTCACATAGGTGGTGACGAGTGAACACATTCCATGTCCACTAATAGGTGCCCGAATACTTTTGACTGACGGGATAAAAGGCGATTCGGTTTAAGAAGTTTTTTTTTTTTTCCTTAAGGGAGGGAGGGGGGTGGGGAGGATTGGTCTCTGCCCAATCCTGCCCTTGATCGGTACACACTTGGGTGTAATGTTACCTAGACATTGGCGCAATGTGAATATGTGTGTGTGTGTGTGTGTTGTGTAGTTACTAGGAACATTACCAATACAGCTATTCTCCCGGTCCATGCTCCATTCTCTTTTGCTGCACGTAATCTTCCTTAATGGTGGGAAATGGAAACTTCCGCCCATTTCGAATTTTCTGTACAGTATTTGTTTAATCCTGTTCGAATGTGCTGTAAATATTAAACAGATGTTAGGAAGCTATTGTGTACTACACGTAACACTTTCTTTTCATTGCCCTTTATATGTGTTTCTTCGTCTTTTTTCTTCTTAGTCGTGTGCCGCAAGATATCCCTCATATTCTTTCGATGAAAACTTTACGCAATTTTTTTTATCATAGAGGGTGGCCAGATCCATGATCGTAAACGCTGTGCAGGAACAAATAAAACACAAATACGACGATCTCACAAAGAATATGAACAGATACGTGGGCTACAGTGAGACAGTTACAATAATAATGGGTAGGAATTCCTTGTAGTAGAATGAAAAACTGGTATAAGCCCACCTCGGGGAAGATCAGTCTGGATTCCGGAGAATTGTAGGAACATGCGAGGCAATACTGGCCCTATGATTTATCTTAGAAGTTAGATTAAGGAAAGGAAAACCTACGTCTACAGCATTTGCAGACTTAGAGAAAGTAGAGAAGATGTAGAATGTCGACCGGCAACGGCAAGAAATACGTTTCTGAAAAAAAGAAATTTGATAACACCAAGTATAGATTTAACTGTTTTTTCTGAAAGTATTTGTGTGGAATGTAGCCATGTATGGAAGAAACATGGACGACAAACAGTTTGAACAAGAAGAGAATAGAAGCTTTGGAAATGTGGTTCTGCAAAAGAATGCTGAAAATTAAATGGGTAGATCATGTACCTAGTGAGGAGGTACTGAACAGAATTGGGGAGAAAAGAAATTTGTGGCACAACCCGACTAGAACAAGGGATCGGTTGGACGAACACACTCTGAGACATCAAGGGATCACCAATTTAGCACAAGAGGGAAGAGTGGGGGGAGGGGGAGGGGATCGTAGAGGGAGGCCAAGAGATAAATACAGTAAACAAATCGAGAAGAATGTAGGTTTCAGTAGCTATTCAGGGATGAAGAGTCTTCCACAGGATAGAGAGTAGCATGGAGAGCTGCATCAAACCAGTCTTAGGACTAATGACAACGCCAACAACAACAACAACAACAACATGCAGAGAAGATAGTTGTATGCCCTGTAAAGAGAAAGAGTAGATTTTGCTTATTATGTAATCATATGGTATATTTATTTTAAAACTGTCATTTTCAGCTATGTGCAATTAATGAGATAAGAGAACATGTTTCAGAACATATATCGTGATTAACATCATATGTAAATACGAGGGCAGTTCAATAAGTAATGCAACACATTTTTTTTCTCGGCCAATTTTGGTTGAAAAAACCGGAAATTTCTTGTGGAATATTTTCAAACATTCCCGCTTCGTCTCGTATAGTTTCATTGACTTCCGACAGGTGGCAGCGCTGTACGGAGCTGTTAAAATGGCGTCTGTAACGGATGTGCATTGCAAACAACGGGCAGTGATCGAGTTTCTTTTGGCGGAAAACCAGGGCATCTCAGATATTCATAGGCGCTTGCAGAATGTCTACGGTGATCTGGCAGTGGACAAAAGCACGGTGAGTCGTTGGGCAAAGCGTGTGTCATCATCGCCGCAAGGTCAAGCAAGACTGTCTGATCTCCCGCGTGCGGGCCGGCCGTGCACAGCTGTGACTCCTGCAATTGCGGAGCGTGCGAACACACTCGTTCGAGATGACCGACGGATCACCATCAAACAACTCAGTGCTCAACTTGACATCTCTGTTGGTAGTGCTGTCACAATTGTTCACCAGTTGGGATATTCAAAGGTTTGTTCCCGCTGGGTCCCTCGTTGTCTAACCGAACACCATAAAGAGCAAAGGAGAACCATCTGTGCGGAATTGCTTGCTCGTCATGTGGCTGAGGGTGACAATTTCTTGTCAAAGATTGTTACGGGCGATGAAACATGGGTTCATCACTTCGAACCTGAAACAAAACGGCAATCAATGGAGTGGCGCCACACCCACTCCCCTACCAAGAAAAAGTTTAAAGCCATACCCTCAGCCAGTAAAGTCATGGTTACAGTCTTCTGGGGCGCTGAAGGGGTTATTCTGTTCGATGTCCTTCCCCATGGTCAAACGATCAACTCTGAAGTGTATTGTGCTACTCTTCAGAAATTGAAGAAACGACTTCAGCGTGTTCGTAGGCACAAAAATCTGAACGAACTTCTCCTTCTTCATGACAACGCAAGACCTCACACAAGTCTTCGCACCCGAGAGGAGCTCACAAAACTACAGTGGACTGTTCTTCCTCATGCACCCTACAGCCCCGATCTCGTACCGTCGGATTTCCATATGTTTGGCCCAATGAAGGACGCAATCCGTGGGAGGCACTACGCGGATGATGAAGAAGTTATTGATGCAGTACGACGTTGGCTCCGACATCGACCAGTGGAATGGTACCGTGCAGGCATACAGGCCCTCATTTCAAGGTGGCGTAAGGCCGTAGCATTGAATGGAGATTACGTTGAAGAATAGTGTTGTGTAGCTAAAAGAATGGGTAATAACCTGGTGTATTTCAATGCTGAATAAAACAACCCCTGTTTCAGAAAAAAAAATGTGTTGCATTACTTATTGAACTGCCCTCGTAGATTCCCCACTGCAACACGTACTTGAATTAGTTCTTCAGCCACGACAGTAGTTCCGGACATTTTCCACGCATCTCACCACACCTGCAGTGGTGGTCCCATGACGCACCTGCCGTATTCTCCCGCAGCAGCGAGCCAGCTCGCACGGTAACATCGAAGCCAAGACGCGGTCCGCCTGCCGACCTGATCAATACTCATCTCGCGCGCCACCCTAACATGGCGGGTGGCAGCAGGCGCTTCGACGTGACGTGTTTGGGATGCTTAGAGCAGCTGAATGAATACATGGAGCCGCTGTTTGCTGACTCGAATGAATTATTCATTTTTCCTGATATTCGTGTATCAGTCCTACTATAATGTTTGAAAAATAATTATACCGTCTTCTAAGACATTATTGCGCACTAACTGTAGAGGGCCATAGAGTATAAATATTTGTGCGCTGAATATTCGACTGCGCAGAACGAGAACTCTGTGCGCAACATCTGCTGCTGCTCGAGTCACTTGATTCTGGGACGGCGCATTTTAGCCTGTATGGCTGCTACCTTCGAATTAAGTCGGGTGATGCTGAAGGAATTAGATTAGGAAATGAGACACTTAAAGTAGTAAAGGAGTTTTGCTATTTGGGGAGCAAAATGACTGATGATGGTCGAAGTAGAGAGGATATAAAATGTAGACTGGCAATGGCAAGGAAAGCGTTTCTGAAGAAGAGATACTTGTTAACATCGAGTATAGATTTAAGTGTCAGGAAGTCGTTTCTGAAAGTATTTGTATGGAGTGTAGCCATGTATAGAAGTGAAACATGGACAATAAATAGTTTGGACAAGAAGAGAATAGAAGCTTTCGAAATGTGGTGCTACAGAAGAATGTTGAAGATTAGGTGGGTGGATCACGTAACTAATGAAGAGGTATTGAATAGGATTGGGGAGAAGAGACGTTTGTGGCACTACTTGACTAGAAGAAGGGATCGGTTGGTAGGACATGTCCTGAGGCATCAAGGGATCATAAATTTAGCATTGGAGGGCAGCGTGGAGGGTAAAAATCGTAGGGGGAGACCAAAAGATGAATACACTAAGCAGATTCAGAAGGATTTAGGTTGCAGTAGGTACTGGGAGGTGAAGGAACTTGCACAGGATAGAGTAGCATGGAGAGCTGCATCAAACCAGTCTCAGGACTGACGACCACAACAACAGCTGCTACCTAGGCAGCAAAATAACCAATGACGGACGGACCAAGGACAGCATCAAAAGCAGACTAGTACTGGCAAAAAGGGCTTTCCTGGCCAAGAGAAGTCTACTAGTATCAAACATAGGCCTTAATTTGAGGAAGAAATTTCTGAGAATGTATGTTTGGAGCACAGCATTGTATGGTAGTGCAACATGGACTGTGGGAAAATCGGAACAGAGGAGAATCGAAACATTTGAGATGTGGTGCTACAGACGAATGTTGACAATTAGGTGGACTGATAGGGTAAGGAATCAGGAGGTTCTGCGCAGAATCGGAGAGGAAAGGAATCTGACAAGAAGAAGGGACAGGATGATAGGACATTTGTTCTGACATCTGGAAATGACTTCGTGGTCTACTAGAAGGAGCTGCAGAGGGAAAAAACTGTAGAGGAAGGCAGAGACTGGTATACATCCAGCAAATAACTGAGAACGTGGGTTGCAAGTGCTACTCTGAAATGAAGAGATTGGCACAGGAGAGAAATTCGTGGCGGGCCGCATCAAACCAGTCAGGTGACTGATGGCACCACAAAAAAGTGCTTAGCGTATTTTGAGTGTTATTACTTCACTGTTACAAATAGATCACCTTCAGACGTACAGTTAACCTTTGTATAAGCGTTTTACAGACATCTTAACAATCTGATACCACGAGCAGAAGTTGGCTTAAAGATGTGTAGAGGCGAAGAGCAATGTTATTGTGCTATTTCGCCACAGTATTTTAACTTAGATTCCACTTTATTTACTTTAACGGGATAAGAAGTGATGGCCAGCAATATTTTTTACGTTTTTTATTGTGCTTATTTATATAGTCAAATCTCTGTTTTAATTGATTACGTTACAATGACACTCGGAAAAATAACGCAAGCGATTTGCACCTGTCCGCAGCTCATGGCCGTGCGGTAGCGTTCTCGCTTCCCGCGCCCGGGTTCCCGGGTTCGATTCCCGGCGGGGTCAGGGATTTTCTCTGCCTCGTGATGACTGGGTGTTGTGTGATGTCCTTAGGTTAGTTAGATTTAAGTAGTTCTAAGTTCTAGGGGACTGATGACCATAGCTGTTAAGTCCCATAGTGCTTTGAACCATTTGCACCACCTGCTTTTGTCCATTATTATTTTCAATTTTTCTTTATTTACCATTATGCTTTTTATAGTCAAGTAAAATAGCTTTTTTCATCATCTCATCAGAAAAGTAAAAACCATACACGACGTACAAAAATAAATAAATAAAACATAGAAGATCGTTTCTCGAATTTTGGAGCAATAAAAGACTGCCGGCCAGCAACTTTTTTTTTAGTTTTCCGTTGCAATGATTCATACTGTCGAATCTTTTGTGATTAACTATATTGCAACGATCCTCTATAGGAAACTGTCTCATGCAGAAAGGGTTTGAGAACATGCATAAATTGTCGGTAACTGTCATGTATAAATTTTATCTGCCTATGAACAGAGCACCAGTATGTGCATAGGCCTACTGACAGACAGCTAATTTAAACAAAACTGCAAATTCATGTAGCACTTGTCTCATAAAACACGTGGCCATAAAATCACAGAAATTATCTCTACATTACAAAAGTTTATAATAGCGTATCTCGATATTTTTCGACATATAAAGTACCTCATATCAATATGACGTTTGCAATTTTACATTTGTTGTACATAGGTACGGAGGCATATAGACGGTCTTTTCCCCCTCGCCTAATATCGTGAATGGAAAAGCGAAGAAAAACTCTAATGTAGTGTAAATTTCCCCTTATGTTATCTTTTACATGCCACTAATCTATTCAAGTCGCACCTCGCCGTGAAAAGACTTCATAAAAAGTGGCGTTAGCTAGATAAAAACTACTGAATGTTTGTACAATATTTTTTTCTCTTTTATGTACAAGGAAAAACTTAGTTTAGTCCTCATAACATCATACCGGTACGCATTTGCGAGTATGACATATTTACCGTGTTGGTCGTGCCACGCATCTCAGTCAGGGCCGGATCTTGGAGGGGAAAAGCGGAGGGGGGGGCAAACCCGGGTATCTGCCCCGGGCGGCAATTTCAGTGGGCGCCAGATTCATATTCTTGACACAAAAAAGCTTGTTTCACAAAGCGCCTAGCATCCAGTGCACGTTGGTCTATCGATTATTCATTTGATTTATTGATTTTGAAATCCATCCGCGGTCCCTCCCGCTGGAGGTTCGAGTCTTCCCTCGGGCATGTGTGTGTGTGTGTTGTTCTTAGCATAAGTTAGTTTAAGTAGTGTGTAAGTCTAGAGACCGATGACCTAAGCAGAATTCACACACATCTGAACATTTTTTGAAATTAATCCCTGTTGGTTTTTAAACATTTTTGAACATTCTAAGCTGATTTCTGAACGAATCGTAAGTTGATTTTTGAATAAGTGCATAGGGTATGTAATGTCTCTGCCAGGGAATCCCTGTCGCACCTAGAAATACAAAAGTTTCCCCGCAGGCAAAAGGACTATACGAGCTAAGACGAATAAACCCGAGCGGGTGAATTTCAATCGCTGTATATTTATGTGGTTGACTGAGTGTGCGAATGATCAGCGTTGTTATAATTATTAACGAAATTCATAGATTCAGACTACCAGAGCGGAAATAAATGACTAACAGCAGTAACGTGTGAGGAAGATTACATATTAATCTTCTCGGTGTCTCCAAGAAAATGAAAGTTAGACAGAAAAGTTTTGCCAGATCGCTACACCACTAAGGAAGGGCCAGTTGTACAGTCCCCGGTTAGCAGTCGCCTTAGTTCTATTCTCGGAACAGCGCAGAAAACGCGTTGTACGAACACGTAACAACGCTTAACCGGAGAATAAACGCGGGATAACTACACTGATGATTCTGGCAGCGTTAGTGAAGTTAACTGGAGAATAAGTTTTGAGAATGGCAGGAACAGTTACAGAATTAGTGATGACAAGATTGTTCGTTAGAACGAGGAAGGAGAAGAAACGGGGACATCACACGAATTATATGAAACAATATGACGGTCCCAAATTTATATAAAAATTTCGTACTACTACTTTTCGATCTCAAGCTTGAGAAACTGGAGGGTGTCAATGAAATGTGAAACTATTTCCTAATATAAAACTTTGTGCTTGTAATAGGCCTAATAGGCATTTGCTATTGGTACTTCGTGATTTATGTTCTGTCGCGTTATTTATGTAAATGACGTGGAAAAGATGACCATTTGTGCCAAAACAGCCTCGCTTGTTTGGCGTGTGTTACAATTATTCCAATATTAGAAAGGCCAATTTCGTTCTGTCTAGCAGACAGTGACAAAATAGACGTAAATAAATTGAGAAACCACGCTAGTCTTGGGTACTATTCGTATTAATAGCTTTTTCAGTATCAGACAGCCGGCCGGAATGGCCGAGCGGTTCTAGGTGCTACAGTCTGGAACCGCGCGACCGCTGCGGTCGCAGGTTTGAATCCTGCCTCGGGCATGGATGTGTGTGATGTCCTTAGGTTAGTTAGGTTTAAGTAGTTCTAAGTTCTAGGGGACTGAAGACCTTAGCAGTTAAGTCCCATAGTGCTCAGAGCCATTTTTAGTATCAGACAACAACATTTTGATTTTTCACGTAGCAAAACGTCTGACGAACTTTGGTGAGGTAATAGATTCTTTCGCAGAAAGGAAAGCACCCCGTGCAAAGCTGTAACAAGATTAGAGAGAAAAAAATGCTAAGAGCTAAGGACTGAAGAAATACGTACTGTCTTGCTTGTCTTTTATCTTTACTGGTTTTATGTTTCCTATATTTAATGTTACGTCACACAAAAGAGAAAGAGGCAATAAAAAATGAAAGTTTTCTGAAGAGTTCTTATTCTCCTGGTTACAAATAATCCCACCCACTATTAATTGTGAGTTTTTTTTTCTTTTTTTTTTTTCAAGGGGGTAGGATGTCAAACCAGCCGGCTGGGGCGCAGGAGAGACAGAAGACATTTTAATTGACGTCCATTACAAAATATACACGTTTGAATTCCACAGAGCGAAATGCAATGGCGTGCGATAGAATAATTCTGTGTGAAGGAGCGTGGCACTGGACTTCTGCACACTTAAGAACAAATAACATGTCTTACCTTCCTCGAACATGTATGTTTTATACATCAAACTCCTCTGAAAGCTGTGCACTACAAAATGAACGTATTTTTGAAAAAATCTTTTTTTTTTTTAATATTTGACGTCCTGTCTCAAACGCTCGAAGAGGGGCGGGGAAGGGGGCCACTATTAAGTTTTTGCCCCTGTTCGCAATATCGCACATCCGAAGCTGATCTCAGTACCCAACTGCTTTAATTCTGATTCCAAGTTCCGCACTAAAGGCGCGTCTCTTATGATGTTTGGGTTTTATATTACCTCACTGCCTCTCGTATATTCTCTAGACTGTGCGAGACTTGGAGCGCGCTTGTAAGTTTTTCGTGTCACGTTCTGATTGCTTTCACCTATACTCTAATTTTCGCGAATCTCCCTGCTCATTCGAGACAGTTTTCATTTAACTTTTCGGTCACAACTTCGTCGAATCCCGTGTGCGACTCATATACGTTATCGGGATTGTCTTTCACGTTCCTTCGCTTGTGTTTCGTAGCATTACAACAACTTTTGGCTTTGTTGTTTATTCTTATAATCGTCGAATTTCCTATCACACAATTCAACAAATTTATTGTTTTTCTTAACCATTTTTCGAGATAGTTGCTAATGGTTTCAATTGGTTTTTTTCTAAATTTTTTTCAATATTTTTACCTGGTTTTGGGATAAACTGAAAGTGTGTCCTCGTGTTCGGTTAAAATATCTGGTGGACATTTTGTCGACTGTGTCTGACTTTGCTTCCAATTTTGCATCTTGCTTGGCAGATATTTTGCCGATCGTTACCGACAGTGTTCACACTGTCGTGGTCAGTTTTTTCTGCGATTCAATTATACCCGTCAGAGCACGTGTAAGCATGGTTAACTTGGCTAACGTTATTGCTCTGGCTCTGTTGCTACAGGAATTTCGGTAATTTGCTCCGTCATTTTTGTGATACCAATCAAAAAATCCCAAAGTCTTAATTTGACATTCCTTGTACGTGAACAAACACATAGTATGATAAATCACACAACTCAAGTTGCGCGCGCAATTTTGCTGCAGTGGGAAGAAACTAAGTGTAAGTGCTGCTAAGCAAGTCTGTAATATTAACTATGAATGCACGTCCAACCAATCCTTGGAAATAAAAGAAAAAGTTTATGTATTAGTTTTGAAGCAACGAAAACTTTGAAAATAAGGCTTGAAACATTTTACGACAGACCGGTGTCTACTGTCCAGCGCCGGTTGCGGTACTGTCTACGTACTTCGTTATTTTTCGCAACTCTTTCCACTTCTGGTTTTGACGTTCCCAATCCTTTCCAGTCCATAACTGATATAGCCGTTTCTGAGGACACTTCATGGAGTCAGTCAAACGCCCATATGTGACCTCTGTTCCTTCAAAACGAGTAAATTTCCTCCCACCTTACCCTTGTCTTCGTGTTCCGGTGACATCCGAAGGTTAACGCTGAGTTCTAAGCGCTTCAGTTTGGAACCGCGTGACCGCTACGGTCGCAGGTTCGAATCCTGCCTCGGGCATGGATGTGTGTGATGTCCTTAGGTTAGTTAGGTTTAAGTAGTTCTAAGTTCTCGGGGACTGATGACCTCAGTAGTTAAGTCCCATAGTGCTCAGAGCCATTTGAAGCATTTAATAAAAAAAAAAAAAAAAAAAAAAAAAAAAAAAAAAAAAAGCATTTGAAGTTAACGCTGACAGCGGAATTAATGTCTCAAGTGAATTCTCTGACTGTGTAAAAAGAAATCTGTAAGGAACAACCAAAAGCGCGAATATCTAAATCGCGGAACTAAACTGAAAGATGTGTCGTCAGAGGGTAATGTTACATTGCAGTTGGTACAAAATACCGTCCGTCATGCATTGCATACTGGGTTGTGTAGTTTATACACTGTTGTTGTTGTTGTGGTCTTCAGTCCTGAGACTGGTCTGATGCAGCTCTCCATGCTACTCTATCCTGTGCAAGCTTCTTCATCTCCCAGTACCTACCGCAACCTACATCCTTCTGAATCTGCTTAGTGTATTCATCTCTTGGTCTCCCTCTACGATTTTTACCCTCCACGCTGCCCTCCAATGCCAAATTTGTGATCCCTTGATGCCTCAAAACATGTCCTACCAACCGATCCCTTCTTCTAGTCAAGTTGTGCCACAAACTTCTCTTCTCCCCAATCCTATTCAATACCTCCTCATTAGTTACGTGATCTACCCACCTTATCTTATACACTATGTGATCAAAAATATCCGGACATCACCAAAAACATACGTTTTTTATATTAGGTGCATTGTGCTACCACCTACTGCCAGGTACTCCATATCAGAGATTTCAGTAGTCATTAGACATCGCGAGAGAGCAGGAGAACTCCGCGGAACTCACGGACTTCGAACGTCTGTATGCGAGATTTCCACACTCCTAAACTTCCCTAGGTCCACTGTTTCCGATGAGATAGTGAAGTGGAAACGTGAAGGGAATCGCACAGCACAAAAGCGTACAGGCCGACCTCGTCAGTTATTATTTGATTGACAGATACCGCCGACAGTTTAAGAGGGTTGTAATGTATAATAGGAATCATACGGGAATTCCAAACTGCATCAGGAGCCACTGCAAGTACTATGACAGTTAGGCGGGAGGTGGGAAAACTTGGATTTCACGGTCGAGCGGCTGCTCATAAGCCACACATTACGCCGGTAAATGCCAAACGACGACTCGCTTGGTGTAAGGAGGGTAAACATTGGACGATTGAACTGTGGAGAAACGTTTTGTGGAGTTATGAATCACGGTACGCAATGTGGCGAACTGATGGCAGGGTGTGGGTATGGCGAATGCCTGGTGAACGTCATCTGCCGACATGTGTAGCGCCAACGTTAAAATTCGGAGGCGGTGCTGTTATTGTGGGATCGTGTTTTTCATGGAGGGGGCTTGCACACCTTGTTGTTTTGCATGGCACTGTCACAGCACAGGCCTACATTCATGTTTTAAGGAACTTCTTGCTTCCCACTGTTGAAGAGCAATTCGGGGAAGGCGATCGCATCTTTCAACTAGATCGAGCACCTGTTCATAACACAGGGCCTGTGGCGGAGTGGTTACACGACAGTAATATCCCTGTAATGGACTGGCCTGCACAGAGACCTGACCTGAATCCTATAGGACACCTTTGGGATGTTTTGGAACGCCGACGACTTCGTGCCAGGCCTCACCGACCGACATCGATACCTCTCCTCAGTGCAGCACTCCGTGAAGAATGGGCTGTCATTCCCCAAGAAACCTTCCAGCACCTGACTGAACGTATGCCTGCGAGAGTGGGAATTCCAGCATTACCGATGGAGGGAAATTTGGAAATTTGTGGTAAGGTCTTATGGGACCAAACTACTGAGGTCATCGGTCCCTTAGCTTACGCACTACTTAATCTAACTTAAACTAACTCACGCTAAAGACGACACACACACACACACACACACACACACCCATGCCCGAGGGAGGACTCGAACCTCCGATGGAGGGCGCCACGAGCTTGTAAGTCACTTTCAGCCAGGTGTCCGGATACTTTTGATCACATACTGTATGTAGTACATAACGTAAATAATGTGCATTCATCCATGCAGTCGTATTAGCTTTTTTCCTCAGTCTCAGTGGCCTCACTGATTGTGTCTGCATTACTAAATAACACATGAACGAAGTGTAAACAAGATTTTTTTCATTCTTCAGAATATAATACAAGCTAAATACATTATCACTTTGAAATATACTATTATTTGAAACTCTCCATTGTGTTTTTATTTTGTTCGTCCTAAGCACCAAAAATTGATAATTACATTAAGAGAAAGGAGTTTAACAGACACGCTGTGGGGTAATAGCAGGAAATTTAAGGGGGGGAGGCACTGCCATGAATGGTAAAATACCAGTGGTTACAGGTGTTGGAGCAGCACCTTTTTTAGGATAGGTAAGACAGAAAGATGTCAAGTTCTACGAGAGGTCAGGATTGAAACAAACCTTCGGTTTAGGAAAGAAATTCAACAGCACAATTCTAGCACATTGGATCACCAATCACAGCTATCAATTATAAATTTTCACCAATCACCAGAAATTTTATCTCCACCAAGTTGTATCTCAGTCCTAGGTAATTGCATTGATGAACTAAAGTCACCCAACCCAATTGACATAATCTGCCTCTCTGAACACCATGTGACCACTGGTATAGGAACTAGGCCTAAGCACAATGAGAAACTCAGACAGGAGAGTACTGCAAATGTTAGAATAGGGAAAGGTTCTCATAAAAGTATAATTAAAAATAATGTAAGTATATTTCATCAAAATATTGGGAGTTTAAAGAATAAAGTAGATGAGCTTCTGGTTTGTTTGGAAGATTTAGAAGCTGAGAATGAAATAGATATACTATGCCTGTCTGAGCATCACATTGTTACTGATATAGATAAGGTAAATGTAAGTGGTTATAAGCTCTCTGCACATGTAATGAGAGAAAATATGGAGAAAGGAGGAGTTTCCATATATGTCAAAAGTTATCATTGTGCAAAAAGTATAGAAACAAAAAAGTTTTGTGTAGAGAAACATACAGAAGCATGTGCCTGTGAGCTTAAATTAAATAAAGGCACATTTATAATTGTAACTGTATATAGGTCCCCATCAGGAAATTTTCATCTATTCCTAAAAAATTTGGACTCCTTGTTGTGCTATCTGTCAGACAGGGGGAAGCAAATTATTATTTGTGGGGACTTCAATGTAGATTCACTGAAAGAGGGTAATAGGAAAAATGACCTTGAAGTATTACTCGGTTCTTTCAATTTGACACCTGTTATTGATTTTCCTACTCGGGTGGTAAAGGATAGCAGCTCACTGATAGATAACTTCTTTATAGACCAAGATAAGTTTAACCAGATAAATGCTCAGCCTGTTGAGAATGGTCTTTCTGATCATGGTGCACAGCTAGTTACAATATATGACATAGCTCCATTCAGCAATACTAAACAGTCCTCCAAAGTAGTACGTTCAGTCAACAATTTAACAATTGCAAATTTCAGGGAAAGCCTACAGCAGTTAGACTGGGACGAGGTGTACCGTGAACCTGATGCCAATTTAAAATATAATTTATTTCATGACATTTTTGTAAATGCATTTGAAAACTGCTTCCCCAAGAAAATAGTTAAATATGTTCGTAAGAAACCTTGTAACAAACCATGGCTTACTAAGGGTATAAAAATATCTTGTAACCGGAAAAAGGAAATGTATCTGACAGCAAGAAAGAGTAGTGACCCAGAAACTATCAAAAATTATAAAAACTACTGTGTTATATTAAGAAAAGTTATTAAAAAATCCAGGAGTATGTGTATCATGTCTGAAATCAGCAACTCTGATAATAAAATTAAAACAATTTGGAATATTATTAAAAGAGAAACAGGTCAACCAAGAGCAGAGGAAGACAGTATTACCATCAAATTGAATGAAAACTTTACGAACAGAAAGTCAGAAGTTGAAAATATTTTTAATAATCATTTTCTAAATGTTGTGGATATAGTAGGATCCAGGTGTTCATTAGAAGATGCTAGGCTGTTAATGGAAGAGGCCATACCTATGCAATTTGATACAATTGAAATCTCACCCACTTCTCCCTCTGAAATTAGGAAAATAATAAACTTACTTAAAAGCAAAAACTCACATGGAATTGATGGCATTTCCAGCAAAATACTAAAAGCTTATTCTCAACAGATAAGTAAGATTCTCAGCCACCTGTGTAATAGCTCTCTGGAACAGGGCATTTTCCCTGATAGACTGAAATATGCTATTGTTATACCTTTGCATAAAAAGGGGGATAGATCTGATGTCAGCAATTACCGTCCAATCTCCCTTCTAACAGCTTTATCCAAAATTTTTGAGAAAGTAATGTATTCAAGAGTAGCTTCACATATCTGTAAAAATGAAGTACTAACAAAATGTCAGTTTGGTTTCCAGAAAGGTTTTTCAACAGAAGATGCCATATATGCTTTCACCAGTCAAATTTTGAATGATCTGAATAACCGAACACCACCCATTGGGATTTTTTGTGATCTCTCAAAGGCGTTTGATTGTGTAAATCATGAAATTCTGCTAGACAAGCTCAAGTATTGTGGCATGAGTGGGACAGTGCACAAATGGTTTAATTCGTACCTAACTGGAAGAGTGCAGAAAGTTGAACTAAGTAGTTCTCGTAACATGCAAAGATCAGCACATTCCTCAAACTGGGGAACTATCAAGAATGGGGTTCCACAAGGGTCAGTCTTGGGTCCTTTGTTGTTCTTATTATATATTAATGACTTGCCATTCTATATTCATGAAGAGGCAAAGTTAGTTCTTTTCGCTGATGATACAAGTATAGTAATCACACCTGAGAAACAAGAATTAACTGATGAAATTGTCAATACTGTCTTTCAGAAAATTACTAAGTGGTTCCTTGTAAATGGACTCTCACTGAATTTTGATAAGACACAGTACATACAGTTCCGTACAGTGAATGGTATGACGCCATTAATAAATACAGACCTTAATCAGAAGCATATAGCTAAGGTAGAATATTCCAAATTTTTAGGTATGTCCATTGATGAGAGATTAAATTGGAAGAAACACATTGATGATCTGCTGAAACGTTTGAGTTCAGCTACTTATGCAATAAGGGTCATTGCAAATTTTGGTGATAAACATCTTAGTAAATTAGCTTACTACGCCTATTTTCACTCATTGCTTTCATATGGCATCATATTTTGGGGTAATTCATCACTGAGGAATAAAGTATTTATTGCACAAAAGCGTGTAATCAGAATAATAGCTGGAGTCCACCCAAGATCATCCTGCAGACATTTATTTAAGGATCTAGGGATATTCACAGTAGCTTCTCAGTATATATACTCTCTTATGAAATTTGTTATTAACAACCAAACCCAATTCAAAAGTAATAGCAGTGTGCATAACTACAATACTAGGAGAAAGGACGATCTTCACTATTCAAGATTAAATCTAACTTTGGCACAGAAAGGGGTGAATTATACTGGCACTAAAGTCTTTGGTCACTTACCAAATAGTATCAAAAGTGTGACAGATAACCAACAAGTATTTAAGAAGAAATTAAAAGAATTTCTGAATGACAACTCCTTCTACTCCATAGAGGAATTTTTAGATATAAATTAAGAAAAAAAAGAAAAAAAAAAAACAAAAATATTAAAAAAAATAAAATAAAAAAAATAAAAAATAAAGAAAAACAAAAAAACACAAAAAAATAAAGTTGTTATATTAACTTAAGTATGTTGTTAAATTAACCTAATTATGTCATATATTGGAAAATTCGACTCGTTCCACATCATTACGAAATATCGTATTCATGATCCATGGAACTAGTATTAATCTAATCTAATCTAATCTAATCTAATCACCTTGTGGCAACTGATGTGCCACAGAAAGGACTATCCTGAAGGAAGTGGGTTCCATTACAATGCAATTCTGTACAATAGAAAGATACTGGGCAGGGCTCTGAAGAAAATGTGTTTGTTATTCAGACAATCTGAACTTACCAAGATAGAGTAGTGATGAAGACTTTCAAATTGTATTCAGTGTTGGGAGTCCCATTCAAGACAATAAAGTCTTCGTTGATGATCAAGGAATCATTGACAATACGAGTACAAAATGACACTCGTTCGTGAATCAAACAATCACTTGTTTTGTCAACCATAATAGAGAAATGTTCAGTCTTCTTGATTGAAGCCAATACCTTTCTCAACACAGACTTTCCGAGTAGATCAATGACCTCGTTTTGAATATCGTGGGACATCCACTTATACCCCAAACGCCCTAACCAATCTTTAAACTCATGTATGTCATTGTTTAGGAGTTCCAACAATTGAAAAAAAATTGAGTTTACATCTTTGTGCCCTCTAATTGCTAGTTCTTGTTGGCATAGAAATTGCACGGCAGTAAACTTGTCTCAAGAGCTAAACGGCCTTTCCTCATATCACTGTCTAACTGTTCTTTCAATTGGGGCACCAAACTTGGGTTAGTGATAGAATTTAGTTCCAGAGCACCTTCTTTATGCGTAAGTGTATTTTCATGGAGATGGAATTTTTCCAAAGCCTCTCTCCAGTTATCATCTGTAGTTTAACAAAACTTGTATTCCCTTTCAAAATATTAAACTCACTAACTATCTCCTGAAAACTCAGTACGTAATTCACCTTGGTATAATAATAGCTATGCTCATAATGCCACTGCTACTAGTTCTGTGTGGGTGTGGCTGCAGCAACTATAACAAGAGTTTTATATATTCGGACATAATATTTAATTAACCTACATTTATGAAAGACATATATGTAATTATTTAAGTCTGTCATTTTGCAAAGCATAGAACATAAATATAGTTTTTATTGTCAGTTTTATCAAGTACAGATGATTTCTATTCCAAAAATTATGTCATTAGCATTTTTAACAATTAATATCACAAAATGCCAATTTTAAACAGAACTGCATTATAAATTTCACTTGTCTCCAATTGTAGTAATTTCTTATGGCAGTTTACATTGTTTTATAAAAAATAATTCATTGACGTAAAATACTAGCATCAAATGTAATTAATAATAACTTATGTAGATTGAAAAGATAAAAATACAACAATACACATATAAATGTAACAGAATTGAATTGTATCTTAGTCCAATGTGTCATGTAACACACTACATGAGTTTTGCCTGTTATATTTTCTCATATAGCTTATCATTAGTGATATGGAATGAGTGGTCACCAACTGATAAATTTCCATTGTGATGCTGATGCAATAATGATGAGTGCTATCATAGAATTTTTATTTGGAATTTGGAGCACTTCTTGGCATTGCTAATGCTGGTAATATGTGAAGTATTTCCTGAGAATTCTTAGAACATTGATAGGAAATGGTGAAGGATCCAGAATGATACATACATAAACCTTTAGCAAGAAATAATGATTTTATTGAGAGATATAAAACTCATGCAATTTTCATTTTTAAAGGCTATAAACCAAAGCAATAAATTTAAAGTTCAGTTTTTTATGTGTGTTTTCGTTATATATGGTACTAGGCATTTTAGTGGTTGGTACCACATTGCCATAGTACCCTTAACATGACACAATTTATTAAACTATCTATATAATTATTACCATTTGTTTCTTTGAACTGAGACTGTAAGGAAATCATTTTCATGTCAACAGCACAATTTTAAGATGAAGTGGGTGTCCATCCTCGTTGCTGCCCTCCTCCTGGTAAGTGTAGCTGTGGCTGAGGGAGAAATATGGGAGGAAGATGACCACGAGGTACTCATCCGCAGCGAGAGGGGTGCAAAGAATAGGGGTATGTGTTACAAATGTATAGAGTTATGGTAATGCAATAACTTTAAGTATTTCTAAACTCAGTCAACAAAAACCATAAACATTATTGTTCATATCTACACTGAAAACAATAGAGAAGTTACTATGCTAGAGTATTGGTAAAACATTAGCACAATTAATATACCACCAAAGTTACAATAGGATTGGGCAGTTATTTAAAAATAATGGTCCAGTTGCTATACTGGCACTGTTTAGGATTAAGCAATACTTTAAAATTGCATAACCTTTCCTCTAGTTACAAGAAGTCATTTTTATATTATATTATGTACTCGCATATTACAGTACTTAGTCATTATGTCGGTGTTCTCAAGATTGTTTCCACTTTAAGTAATATTATTTATGTCCACAGAAAAAAGAACCAAAAGAAAAAGGCTACAGAAATTATTCCCAAGTCCCAAATTAACTTTTATTCTTTTGTTATTTGTTCATCCAAAAAATTATGTTCATTTTATGTGCTACACATTAATGCAAATTTTGATAAAGTATATCTCTCTTGACAGCAATTGGTTTTACTTAGATGTGATCTGAAATGGGCACATGAGGCTAACCATATCACTGTAAGATTTAATTATAGGTTGACTACTATTGGATTTATGATTATAGCATTATAAGCAAAATTAAAGATACATATTATAAAATTTAACCCCCATAATTTCTGCAACCATATAAAAACAACATAAGAATTAATGTGAAGTTAACTATCCCAATAAGCAAAATTTAAGTGAAATTTGACATCAAATTCTTGTCATGTTTGCAGCCAAATCATAAATCGTCTAACCAGATGGTCCACTGAAATATTGTGTCAAGATGATTGTATGATCTGGCTGCACATCCAAGAAGACTATCATCAGCTAATGCATCAGGAAATTTTATATTGGCACATAAATTTGACATTTATTGGTCTCCATACAGTCACCAACCAAATAAAAACAATGTTGGAGCAGTGTACTGGTGACTGTTTCTAAATGAGTTACTATTTTTTACTAAGTAGGTCAGTTTCGTAAAGTATGCTGTCAGTGTGTCTCAAACTACCATGCCATTTGCTCTGTTCCTGACTTGTTAGATAAATGTCACCACTAATGGTATGCATTACATAATTTGTTTCAAACAGAGGGATGTTCTTATTCACAGATAGAACTAAAGATAGTAACATTACCGTCCTCTGGTTCTGTCAGCCTTCCAAAAACTTGAGTCTCAGAACACCTTTTGTGATCTCCAATTTATTTTATTACCTATTCTACTGCTTGTATGGAGCCAGTGGTTTTATGTGATTAGGTAAAACATAAATCACTGTATCCCAATTGGACTACCACTTATTCGTTACTTTCATATGTATTCCACCAATCTAATTTCTATACATCAAGATTATATGAATTTTATAAATTGTATACCATTTGAAACTGTCTATAGAAACAATAATAAATGAATTAGCAATACTACAGGGACAGAGAGATGGTGAACTTTGTAAATTAGATACCATTTGAAACTGTCTATATAGTAACCTTGGATGAAATACTCATGATGTAATTTTGCAGCTCCACACTTCCATAACATCTTTGCATCAATGAAAATCATCTAAAAGAATAGCAACTGTATGTATCTGTTTTATTATAGATACAGTCCATTATTTTGTAAATTGAAAAAAAATTCTTTATCCAGTACCTACAGTAAACTTTTACTCTTAATTGAGGACTTGACTCATTACAGATCCCTTAAAGCTCTACTTAATGATGGGATTTACATTATAAAAACTTTGTTAGCATACTGTAAATTCACATATTTAATTGATGTATACCTGCACAGAAGACCTAAAAACTACAAAATTTCTGAGTGATAAAAAAATTCTCAGTCCAGAATGTTGTTATTTTGTTTATTTGTTTACTTATTTCATGTTCCAGTGATCCTTCTTGTAAATATATCAGTGTCAGTTTTACAAATTTGTTGTGGTAGTATATAAATAGTGCTAATCAGTTTTGCATCAAAATACTACAGCTTGGTTCTATTAAAGAAAAATAAATTTTGCAGTTAAATAAATGTTACAGAAAAAATAAATATTAAAGAAAATCTGTTATAGAAAAATAAGTACATTTACAATAATAAAGGGACAGGAAACCCAAATAAAAATTCTAGGACTGTATCCAAGAGTACATGGGTACTATTCACTGTGTTTAGGAACTCTTCTGTAGTGGAAAATGCTCTCACAATAGGAACTGCCTTAAGTTTTTTAAAACAAGAGCACATCATCTACTAGATGCTTAATTTGTGAAAGGAGGCCATTATAAATCACACAGCCACCAATGTAGACCGCCTTCTGTACCATAGTCAGGTTTGCATGCTCATAATGGATATCGCCTTTCCTTCTAGTTTCATGACTATGAAACACACTATTAGGTTTGAAAAGGTTTTTTTTCCTTATGAAAAAAATCAGGGAGAATATATATTGTGCAGTCAATGTAAGAATTCAAGTTCCTTAAAAATATTTCTGCACTTGACTCTAGGATGGACTCCACTCATGATTCTTATAACCTTTTCTGTGCATATACTGCTTTTCTAGACAATTGAAGATTTCTCCAAAATATGATTCCATATGCCATAATGGCATGAAAATAATCATAATAAGCTGATCTAATGGTTTCCATATTTTTATAGGAGCAAACAATACATAAGGCATAAGTTGCAGAATTCAGTCTTTACGCAGGCTGAGGATGTGGTTTGACCAATTTAGTTTGCTAACAGTATGTAAGGCCAGGTATTTTGAACCATCCACCCTAGTTATCTGCTGGTCACCCAGTTTTTCTTTCATCTTTAGAGGTTGTGTGAAACTGAATATAATCTTTTTAATGTAACTAAACAAGTTTAAAATATCATTACAATCATTATTAGCTGATACCTCAAGTTTGTGTATTAAATTGTCAATAAGCCACATAGAGTCATCATCAAAAATGGTAAATTTACAATATTCTGTACAAAGAGGTAGATTATTAATAAAAAGTAAAGGGCCCAGAACAGACCTCTGAGCCCTGCTGCATCACGTATACCTAGATATGTTGCTTTGTGTGAAAGTGTTTGGTGACTGGCACAGTCAAATGCTTTTGATAGGACACAAAATATTCCAACCATTATCATCTTTTTGTTGTTGGACACCTAAAACATGGCAGCAGCTGCAAATATTGCATGTTCTGTTGATAATCCCTTCTGAAATACAACCTGATTTTTGCTGATAATATTATTCTCACTGAGATGCTAAGCAATACTAGCCTGCATTAGCTTCTATAAAACCTTGGAAAAACTTGTCAGTAGTGAGACTGGCCAATAGTTTGCAGTATCTGCCTTATCTCCCTTCTTAAGCAGAAGTTTGACAACTGCACACTTCAGTCTTTCAGGAACTATTTGTTACTTAAGTGATGCATTGAAAATATGGCAAAGGATTTCATTTTATTTCCTCCTTCCCTTTGGGGTGCTTCACTTTTTTTGTCAGGCACTGTATAATTTATTTCTGTTTGATATAATCTTCATGCATGTGAAAGGTTTATAGCAGTATGAAAATGTCCTCTGTCCTCTGTCTAAAACTCTGTCTATTGTTTACTCTCTATTTTGCAGCTCATAAATTTATTTTTTAATTGTTGCTGTAGAAGGAATATTAACCCTTATCCTCAGTTCATTAGCTTATGAAGTAAGACAGCTTGTTAAAGACTTTCACACACTAAAAAATAATAAAGACACAAAAGGCTTGCTTGGTAGTCAAGTTATGTACTCTGATGAAACAGTATTCAATCAACTTCCATTTAACATAATGTAAGAAATTGCGTCTCTCTACTAACTCAAAGAAAAATTAAAAAAATATCCCATTAGCATCTACTACAAATGTCTTATTACCTGGATTGAAAATTACTGTTAGCTCCATAGCAAGTGGCAACACAGATATGCATGATAGGTAGTTGTATATTATAACAGAATGTAAATATTTGTCTTAAAAATACCAAAGCAATTAAGTAAATATTTATCTATCAATAGAAGATGAAGAATAATTATCAAACATAGGTGAAGAAGCCACAGAATCTTAAAAAATAACACCTTTCTTTCTAATTAAAGGGTAAATTTGGCTGACACACACATAAATAGCATTAAATAATCCAAAGATATTTCACTGTTAATACAACATACAGATTAAGTCTCTAAGAGTTGCTTCCCCTGTGTTAACCTATATCTTGACTCATTCAACATGCCTGTAGGTTTATCTTTATGGGGTCTACAGAAGACTTGTTGTCTTCAATCCAAAGACTAGTTTGATGTAGGTCTCGCACTAATGTATGCTGTGTGAGTCTCTTCATTTTTCCCTCACTGCTGCAGCTACTGGTGAAGGGAATATAGAACAACATATCACAGTAATATTAGCTTCCAGAAAAACAGAGTTTTTCTTTGGGAGAGGCAAAGGTGAAGGAGAAGACCTTTGCTATGTTGTGAAAGAATAAATTGTTCTGACAGCTAGGACTGCTGCGTCGTATTTATTTGTGATCCTATTGATTGTCCTAGGAGTTTTGATTCCTGAATATAAGTAATGACAACCCTATTTGTCTGTTTGTGATTTTAACAATTTTCTATATCCTCAGAGTCTTTTGCAGTGGCAACACATTTCTCAGTATTCGAGTCACATCACTGAGCTTTTGATGGCTGTTGTTGACATTGCTTTCAGGAGTAAAAGTACTGACTACTGGGGTAGGCACTGTGTTCTGATTATATAGGATAGACAGCAGCACCTAGAACTTTCTGGATGTTGACCAAGTGATGCATGCATGGGAGGGCAAGTTGAGCAACTTCTGTCACATGATCAAATGGTATTTCATGGCACAGGGGACCAGTACCACATTTGAAACTGCTGCTGCTGCATCCCTATAAGCCCCAAGCATTCCTCACCATTTTCATTGAGTGTCCGAAGCCCGTTACCCTGCCTGACTAAATATGTATCACTGATCTCAGTTAAAACTGTTAGATACAATCTCATACTGGTTGCCTCTTTTATCATGCAGTGCAATTATGAAGACATGTACAAAGTCCCATGTCATTTTATTAGATGAACAGTGTAAGTACTCTGCAGCAGTTCGTAGATCACATGACCAAAGATAGTGAGATAGACATGGATGGAAAGCTGCCTCTCCTGGGTGTGTTAGCAGACCAGAAGGCAGATGGCCAGTTTGTCATTTAATATATACCAGACAAAACCACTGAGGCTGCCACCACAATGCCAGTAGGTTTCATTATGTCATGCACAAAGAAACTGTCTTTAGCATCTCAGTCCAGAGACCTACGATGACACATTATTATGACAATCTCCAGTCAGAATTTCAGCATTTGAGGCTCATTTCCAGGTAAAAGAAGATATTACAGTTTTTCAGGTGCAAATGAAAGATGCTTGCATCACAGTGTAAGAGAACAAGGCAGTGATTTCTTCATGCAGTGGGGCTACGACCAACAAAATATCAAACATGCTCCAGAGATGAGGAGTAAAACCAATATTCTAGATTGCCTCCAAGATCCAGAATCTGTACACCTACATCTACAAACAAACTCTGCAAACTATTGGGAAGTGCACAGCAGAGGATACTTAGCATGGTATCAAATATTATGGTTTCTTCCTGTTCTAATCACATAAGGAACATGAAAAGAATGATGGCTTAAATGCCTCTGTGCATAAAGTAATTAGTCTCATATAATTTTCACTGTCCCTACAGGAGTGATACATAGGAAGGATGAAGAATATCTCTAGATATTGGTTCTTGTAATTCTGTAAGTAGGCTTTTGTGTGGAATTTGCAAATTCAAGTTTTTTTACTTTCCCATGAGTCAAACAAATTTGTGACCATTCATATTCTCCTTCTTTGTACACTTTCAGTCTCCCTGTTAGGCTTATTTCATATGGGTCCCACATACCTGAGCATTATTCTGAGATGGGGTACACAAGTGATTTGTAAACAGACTGCAAAGACCAACTGCATTTTCCCAGTATCCTGCCAGTGATCTGAAGTGTGCCAGCTCCTTTAACTGTGATTGAGCCTATCTGATCATTCCACTTTATATCCCTACATGTACAGTGTCCCATGTGAATTTGGCAATATCTACAAGGTGTGATAAAAAAACATGTGAAATTTTTTAATTTTGCTGGCCTTATACATATGAATTTTCAAAGCTTTTTTATCTTGTTGGTAATCATGTTCCTGATATATTTTTGCATTTCAGCTGTTTTGAATATTTAGCTTATAATTGACAGCTGAATTGGAGAATTTTTACTTTTGGGAAAATTGAATATATATAATCTAACTTCTGCACCATTTCAGTGCAGTAATGAGTTCATTGTAAATAAGCATTATAGTAGTTGTATTACATTTTTATTACCTTATAAATAAATAAAAACTTTTTTTATTTTAAATTCAGTGCATTAGTATTTGTAAAATGACTTTCATATAGTGTTCATTAAAAAATGACGACCATTCCACTTGGGACCTGTGGAATAGTACATTAGCTTATTTGTTTTAGTTGTAAATATTTCTCATGTATTGTTGTTTTTCTGACATGTTCCACATCCTGGAGGACCTCCTCACTATGGATCAATTGGAATGAAAGTAAATCTAATCTAATCTAAAAACTTGAGAAGACATTGAAGATGATGACTGCCGTGGACTCCCTATTACTGATGACAATGTGGAAGAAGTAAAGAAAATGGATCTGGAAAATTGCTCAATCACCATTAGAAAGCTTGATGATGCTGTTGGCACATTCTTTGGCTCAAGCCAAGCAATTTTTTCGGATGTTTTGGGCATGAAATGCATAGCAGCAAAGTTTGTTCCGAAATACTTGAATTTGTACAAAAAGCATTGCATAGATACCACTCAGGAATTGCTGAATGAAGTTGACAATTATCCAGAACTTCTAAAGAAGGTTATAACATGTGGTGAAACATAGGTACATGGGCATGACATTGAAACCAAGGCTGAATCATCCCTGTGGAAACTGCCTGAAAGGCCAAGAATGAAAAAAAATCTCAACAATTTTGATCACATATAAAGGTTCTTCTCACTGTCTTTTTATTAAATAGGATAGTACCTCATGAGTTCCTGCATTATGGTTGTATGGTCAATAAGGAAAACAACCTGGAAGATATGCACCATTTGCATGAAGCAATCCAACAAAAATGACCAAAATTTTGGCACTATCAGTCATGGAAATTGTATCACTATGATGTTCTCACTCAAATCTCAATTCTTGTTCCTGATTTTTTTGGCAAAAAAACCAACAGTTATTTTGCCCAAGCCACCTTATTCACCAGACATGGCCCCTGCAACGTATTGCTATTCCTGAGGCTGAAGAGAACCATGGACAGACGTCATTTTGACACCATTGGTGAGACATATACAAAATTTCTGAAAGAGTTGAAAACCGTAATGGAAAATTAGTTCCAGTAGTGCTTTCAAGATTGGAAAATGTGATGGCACATGTGTATTACAATTAATAAATGAATGTTGGTTGAAATGCAAGATCCCACATCCTTGGTATACAGCAGAAGTAATCTCTCTTTTCAAAAAAGGGAAACCTAATGACTGTAAAAACTGTCATGGCATAAGTCTTCTAAACACTGGCTACAAACTATATTCAAAGATCATCAATAATGACAGAAGAATATTATGAAGCTATTATTTCTGAAGAACAAAATGGATTTTGATCAGGTCATTTATGCACAGACAATGTGTTTGTAATTAAAAACATCACAGAGAATGTAATATATAAACCAATATGGCCTTTATTGCCCTTGAGAAGGCCTTTGACCGTGTGAGCTGTGATAGCCTATGGAAGGTTATGTCTGAATGCAGATATCCCTATCATCTAATAGAGGTAATGAAAAGGCTTTACAAAGCTACACACACTGTAATAAACACAGTTAGGAATCAATTTGAACAAATAATTATAGACCAAAGTGTCGGACAAGGATGTGGACTACCACCTACCCTTGTTAATATCTACACTGACTTCATTCTTCACAAATGGAAATGTAAAGTAAACAATGGAAATAAGGTAATGAATGAGGAATACCTGAATGTACTATTGTTTGCTGATGGCATTGTTATTATTCAAAAGAATGAAGATGATCTCCAAAGATCAGTATACCAGCTAAACAAATTGTAAGAAGTACAACTTTAAAATTTTTAGTAACGAAACAAAACTAATGGTATTCTGAGAAAAATTTCCAGTCAGACCAAAAATTGATTGGATAATTCAGTTTTAGGACAAGTGTCTCAAATCTCCTATTTAGGCTGTGCTATAAGTTTTGATTTGGACCCTGATATTGAAAATAAAATACACAAATTCCAACTTGTCCGTGGTACCATGTACCATTAGCAGGACATTGGACCATAAAGTACAAAAAGAAACCATCATGAAATTCTATAAAGCAGTGGTGGTTCCATTGTTGTCCTGTGGAAGCAAAATCTGGGTTACCACAACAACAACAACAAATCAAACAGCAGAGATGAGGTTTCTAAGAAAGATGAAGAGCTGCATAAGAGGAGATATGACCAGAAATGAATATATTTGAACAAATTAAATGTTTTCAGCATGAATGAAAAAAATCAAAAATATTGTGAAACAACAGGTCATGAGAATGACAGGTCACATAATTCCTCAGAAGATCCTGAACTACAAGCTGAATGGGAAAAGATATGTTGGAAGACCTATAAAAAGGTGGGAATGATTTTGTTTGTGAGTCAGAACAGGCAACAGCCTCATCCTTGAAAGGAATAAGACAATGATGATGATGATGATGATGATAAGTGTATTACATCTGAAGGACATTATTTTGAAGGGACAAAGTTGATGTTGATGTATGTATCAATAAAAATACTTTAAGAAAAACAAAAATTCCCATTACTTTTTGATCACAAATCATATATAGGCCAAATAATTCCCATTGTCACTAAGTGTTTTGCATAGAACATTTGTGACATAAAACAAAGGGAGCTGGAGAAGTCAGCCTAGCTCTACACAATCTAGGACACTGGCAAACAATTTGAATAGATGGAGACCTTGGCTCAGAAACATATTAGGGCATGGTGACAGACTTTGGACGCCAAATGAAAACAAAGATAGCTGACACTTACAGGGAGGCAGGAGCAGAAGTTTCAAATACAGTGTTTCCCCTTCTCCCACACAACATCTGTCAGTCTCACAGGGGATGGACCGCTGAAAACTGCACAACTCACTTTCCCACACATGCATCAATTTGGCTCTTTTCTGAAAGGTTCTAGTGTTGCATCACCTAAGTAAGCACAATGCAGTGCCTAGGCCAGAAATTAGCCATGTTTACTCCCGAAGATATTGGTGGAGACACTTGAAAGCTCAAGAATTTTATTTTAAATTATGTGGCTTGAAACTGAAGAGTTTACTCAAACAGTTTTCCAAGTTATCTTTTTGCTATTCATGCAAATATAAAAAATTACATTCAGAAACATGTTAAAGTCACAAAGTGAGAGACAGTCTGACCACTACTTGCCTTCAGGAGGCATAAATCCCCAGAAAACTGATAGAAACATCGTGCATGCAACGTGTCCCGGGAGCAGTGGTCAATAATCAGGGATATACAGGAACGATTATTCAAAATAAAGAAGTCTAGTAAACGTGGGCTCAACAATGCATACCTTAAGAGCTGTGAGCAACAAATCTCATGCTCTTAGCTCTCCATATTTTGAGAGGATAGCATGAATCAAAACAAGGAAAAAAATTTTCAGTTAATATGGGCTCTAAAGTGTATACCTCAAGAGCAGTGAGCACTTGATGATTTCGCTGCTGTAAAATACGTCGTTCTACTGAACAAGTGCTCATAACTAATAATTTATACATTTTAGTGCTGATGTTTACTAGACTTTTTTGCTTCAGATTGTACTTCCGGTCATATCCCTGAATACTGACCATTCCCCGTGGGACACCCTGTATTTTCATCATGTAAATCAGTGTACTGCAAAAGTAAACAAATCACATTTCATGACAACATGATTTAATATTGTAATGAAAGGTGACTGAGCAAAATAAATTATACGTTTGCTTCTTGCAATAAATGTAGAAGCTGTTAATTTGTCATAAATTTGGAAATTTAATAATCTTTACTTAAATTTTATTGCCTGAATTAGAACTTATGACATCTCCTAATTCTTTCAGATCCCTGTCGCTACCTGAAGGGAGCATGGTCAGAATGTGACCCAAAAACTAACATGAGAACTCGTACTCTAACACTGAAGAAAGGTGACCAAGCAGCATGTGAGCAGACAAAGACAATTCAGAAAAAGTGCAAAAAAGGTGGGTTGTGTTAAGGAGCACAGTTTGTCACCGTGTTACTACAGTTTATCCATCTCTGTTGTTTTGTGCTTTGTCTTTGGGAAAAGCAACAAATACCATGACAAAATGTAATTTTTATACATTGCATTGCTTCATTATTTTTACTGAGTATATCCTAATACAAAAGTAATTTTAATACAGACTAATTTATGTTTTACAGTGTACCTAAAGAGCCCAAAAAGTAATGAAATTAGACATGCCCAAAGCTGTATAAGTGTGCATGAAATTTTCTGTTGAAATAGTGCTGTGCTGGATTTAAGCTTGTTATGTGGTCTGAATGAGTACTGCTGCTGAATCTTCCTTTCCATTAAATGATACCTAGCACGGGCTTCTCTTGAATGCTGCATTTTTTAACTGTCATGGCCAAGCTTATGACTTTAAACCAAGCAATTTCATCACTGCATTCACAACTCTGAAGTTCATCCTCTAGGTTTCTTATTTGCCAAATAAATATATCAACAGTAACAGAAAATAGTGTCTATGTTCTAACAGTTATTCCTTGAATTTTATATGTTCTTGACTCCCTCTTAAGTGGACCACCAAGCACTGCATGCCTGGAACAAGAACATCATTGCTCCTGTGTAATATAAGGTTGACGTATAAGCATTTGAAATAAAAACTGAGTCTTAGTACGATTAGATAACTAAATTATATACCATCCTGCTTGAGAGTTGGTGAATATTGATTCCATTTACATATGTCCCAAATAAAATAGATAAACTGATGTGAGAGCTGTTAAAAAATACTGTCACTAAGAGAACACATTCCACATGTCAAAATGAAGATGCACAAAAGTAATCTGAGAGCAATTTCATTTTATTTCCATTTGTCTCTGTGTCAACATCAGCAAATTTTCAGCTGTTTTGCTCTCTTTCGCGGATTTAAGGAGAAAGGTAAGAGTGCTGCACATGGCAGAGTCATTTGACCTCATTGGCAACAGACTGCTTGACCATCATACAAGACAAGACATTTTGCACATCATCCTTTGGTCTACAGTATCTTTAAGAGAGTATTTGTATTTGTACTAGGGATATCATCAATAAATGCCAGCAGCTTAGCAACCTCACTGCTTTCTGTGAATCTGCATATAATGTCACATGCCACAACAGCATTACATCATGGGCCAAAGTCAACATCTCTATACTCTCTGATTCCTGTGCCAAAGCCAAAGTCTGTGTCCCTGGAACCATATATCATTAAGTAAGCAAATATGCTGAAATCATGCATTGCAGTTCATGCTTTCCTTGATTATAGACAATGGTTGTTAGAGGATTAGTTCTTAAAACACCAGAAGTGATTGACATGCAGCAGCATATGTCACACTCTAATAACATTATATTCTAAGTGAGTGATTAACAAACTTTCCTGAATACAGATTAAATAAAAGACAAAAATATCAGAAGAGGTCAATTTGCAACTTTTTTAGTAATGAAAAGCTTCAAGAGCAAATTACATTAAATTTTGAACCATATGTTCAAATTACGAGAACTGTGGCTATGATCATGATCATAGAGGTAATAAATAAATAAAATTGCCACAGGCTGGAATATATCTTACTGGGGCTGTCTCTGGTCCATGGACTATAGTTTGCCCATCCTTACACCTACACCTATATCTGTACCCTGCTAGCCACTTTATGGTATGTGGCAGAGGATAAGTCCAGTACCGCTGTCATTTCCTCTCTTCCCTGTTCTGTTCATGAGTGCTGCATGGGAAGAACAACTTCTGGTAATTCTCTGTATGAGCTCTAAAAAATTTGATTTTCTCATCATAGTCATTTCATGGGACATAAGTGGGAGGAAGTGATATGTTTCCCAGCTAACACATTCTCTCAGAGCAAACCTCTCCATTATGAACAACTCTCTTTTGTGGCATTTGCCACTGGAGTTTGGTGAGCATATCCCTAAATTTCTTGTATTTACCTAATGATTCCATGTGAGACACACCACTCTTTGTTGGATCTTCTCCATCTTTTCTGTTAATCCAACCCTTTAAAAGTCCCAGATTGATGAACAATACTCAGGAATTGCCTGAATGAGTGTTTTGTAACATACTTCTTTTGTGATGAATTACACATACTTGAGATTTTTTCAATGAATCTCAGTCTGGCATCTGCCAATGCTGTAATCAAACAGTAATGTAGCTCTTCATTTGTTTACATGCAATACAATACATTTATTTATGTTCAGTGAACTGTGAACCGTGCACCAGTCGTCGATCTGCTGCAGGTTTTTCTAGCTTCCTATAGACAATGGCATTTTCTGAGAACAATCTCACAAAGCTTGTTATTTTATGCACTAGATCATTTAGGTAAGCAGTAGGAGAACTATAACATTCCCTTGGGGTTCTTCCCATGTTACTTTTACACCTGATACTTTCATCCAATTAACAATGACCTGTTGAGTTATATCTGCTAGGAAGTCCTCAATCCAGTCACAGATAATGTCGGCTATGTGGTAAGCTCATATTTTGTTGTCTAAATGACAGCACAAAACTGTATCAAATGCTTTTTGTAAGTCAAACAACATGGCATCAACAAGAGCACCAGAGTCTATGGCATTTTTAATCTCTTGGATGGACAGGATGAGCAGAGCTTCACAAGATCTCTGTTTGCAGAATCCATGTTGGTTTTTATACACCAGATTTTGCACTCTCCACAAAGGTAATACTGTGTGAATATAAACATATTGCATAATTCAACAATAAACTGATGTCAATGGGACTGGTCTATTATTATGCACTTCCACCAGATGACCCTTTGGTGACAGGGTCTTACTGTGCTTTTTTCTAGTTCCTTGGTACCCTTTGTGATTCTAGCAACCTTTTATAAACTGCTTGTACAAGGGGACAAGTTCTTTTGCGTTATCTGCATAGAATCTCACAGGTATCTTGTCCAGTCAAGGTGCCTTTCCACAGTTGTACAATTTTAGTTGATTTTCTATTCCATGATCATCTATCCCAATATATGCTATTTAGGTGTCTGTGAAGTGACTAAAAGGAGGAACCATATTATGATCTTAAACCAAATATACTATTTCATCCTTCCCTCTTCCTCTCCCATTTCAATGCCAATATGGTCACTGAACATCTGAATAGATGTTTCAGTGTGCTTAATGATTTGATACAGACTAAACTGTCAGCATTTTTAATCAGATTGACTAGCTAAATTGCAGTTTCAAATTCATTGAAAATGTCTTGAACTGGTCTCCTTACACCCTTTTTGAACTTGTTCAGATTTCGTTTGTCAACAAGGCCTTTACTGCATAGAAATGTGTGGTGAAGCACTCTTTGCTTTCATAGCAACTTTCTAACTAGGTTACTGAACCACTGCAGGTCTTTCCAATCCCTTATAGCCTTGCTCAGATCTACTGGCCAAAGGTGTATTGTACAATGCTCCCGAATTTTATCTGTTAGTGCTTCACATCTACATTCCTGGAGCTGAATACCTAATGTTGACTGCTCATTTACTTTGCAATTTGTTTGTTGCCACTTTTGCTAAGTACAAATATTTTCCTACCTTTATTAATGTTCCCTGTAACACATGTAATTAGTGATTTCACATCCATGTTAATTTATTTAAAATTTTAGGTGTGATAATTACTAGCATGCTCTCATGAGTTGGGTTATTCTTTCAGAAGAAGAAAAAGAAAATATTTAGAACAATCTCTCACAAGCCCATCTCTGGCATCACTTTTATCCACATTACTCTTCCATTCTATAGCTGGCAAATTGAAGTCTCTTCTATTATAATAGCATGAACAGAAAAGCAATAGTGTTCTCCAGATTTACTCTGAAATGCTCTGACACTACAGTTTCTGATACCTTGTGGTCTATGAAAACATCCAACTATCATAAGGAATTTTTTCCTCTGCAGCAGAATGTACACTGATATGAAACTTCCTGGGAGATTAAAAGTGTGTGCCAGACTGAGACTTGAACAGGAATCCCAAATTTGAATCTCAGTCCAAAATACAGTTTTAATCTGCCAGGGAGTTTCATATCAGTGCACAGTCCACTGCAGAGTGGAAAATTCAGTCTGCAAACATCCCCCAGGCTGCAGCTAAGCCATGTTTCCCCAATAACCTTTCTTCCAGGTGTGCTAGTCCTGTAAGTTTTACAGGAGAACTTCTGTGAAGTTTGCACACGTATTTGGGTAGTTCAGTTGGTAGAGCACTTGCCTGCAAAATGCAAAGATCCTGAGTCTGAGTCTTGGTCTGGCATACAGATTTAATCTGTCAGGGAGTTTCATCCAGTTACCATGTGTGATCTGTCAGTGATGCTTACGTTCATTCACTCAGCTTATTTAACATTTGAAATCTGTAAGAACTTCATTAGATACTGTAGAGTTAGATACTGTGGTGCATAATCTATCCATGTGATATGTATCCCAGTCTTAATTTAGGATTATACCGCTGTTCACTTCCAGTTTCAAGTAGTTTTCTATTCCGAATATTGCGTTGGCACTGTTCACCTTTAACAAGTGAAATGAATTCTGTGATGATGTTCTGTGGGTGCACCTGCAATTTGCTGTTAACAAATTAACATCTTCTCATACTGATCAACAGAGAAAAAAGTTATTCTCTGAGCGTAACATGGCTCATATTTTTCCCAATATTGCACATAATGCATCATTAACTCCATGGGGAAGGGGGGAGTGGGTTTCATTTAATGTGGGGGTGGGGGAAATTATATGTGGATGTAACATATGCTATTCTACCTGATTAGCACTCATACCTGATCTATTGATGGGGGCCCTACAATTCTCAGATTATTAGTGAGGCTCAAGAACTTTGTTCCTGTGATCACTGCAAAATCATCAGAGCCTCTGATTTAAAGCTTCCAGTTCATGTCATACCAGAGGACCCTGATTTGTTCTGGGTATGTTGCTGCAAACAGTGAGCCATGAAATGCTAGTTGCTCCTAGTGCAGTCAATAGCTGACAGCAGAGTCTCTTTCACATCTCAGATGTGACCTCCTGACAAGCACATCCAGTGCTTACTGGCCCTTTTTCATGAGCTGCTTGCTATTTTGCTGGTAGGTTCTATTACCCACATAATGTTGGGGCTTCCAATGACCAGCATATGAACCCTCTGTGCTTGCTGACATGTGACAGGAAAACTGGTTATTGGATCAACAGGCAATGCCCACCATGCTGGCTTTGATGTGTAATCAACACTGGGCAGCTCTTCAAACCTGTTGTTAAGATGTGGGGGGGATATCCACATGGCCAGTTCCCATTTTTGTGTTCTTTCCAAAGGTATATGAATCCAACTCTGTCCACCACTCACCTATCAGTGAGGATAAACTGATAAGATGCTTCACATCAGAAAAGACAGTGTCATCGTGTTTTCCAGAGAATTCCAGCAGCCACAGAAGTGCATGGCAGCAGCCTGAAGTCTGTCAGCTGTGGCAAATGCAGCTCCTACTGTTTCTAGACAGCAACCAACTCACCATGTATCAGCACACAACAAGCACACTTTCCATCCATTTGCTAAAAGGATAAATCTACTAACAAGTGCAGTCAGAAAGCAACTAAAAAACAACAAGCAGACTAAGCAAGTAGTCAAATTAGCACCATAAGCAGTGGAAACATACACGGGTAAAACTATGATAAGCACAAAATATGAATAATAATAACAGGAATTGCCTTTGGTGTCATTAAAATGGTGCTGAAAGCTATCCCAGTGAGCAGTATCACAAAAGCCAAAAGTGCAAGCTATATACAGGGTGTTTCATAATTCACATTACACACTTCTAGAGGTTGTAGAAGGGACTTGGTAGATAATGTTTTACACAGGAACCCATGTCTGGAAACGTCACCCAGTGATGCTACAGAGCAACAAAGTTATAGGTGCCAGTACCTGTAAACGTATGTATAAACAAGTAGAGTCAGTGGCAATGTTATAAACTTTCTAGGATGATGGAGAAAGATAAATATATCAATTTGAGGCAAGGGTCCCTGTACAAGAAACAAACGGATTGAAAACTATAAAAGAAAACTGTTCTGGTACCTCCGACAGTAGAATGCATGTACTGGTACTGTTGTTGCTAAGATTGTAGGGTAGAAACCTTTCAGAGGTGTTAGTAAGCATCAAAACAAGAAAAAATGTTTGGTAAACATGGGCTCTAAACTTCACACCTTAGGAACTATGAGCACTTGTTCAGTAAAGAAGATGTGTTTCACAGTAGCAAAGATGAACATGTGCTCCTAGGTCCTCAGTTATGAATTTTAGAGCCCACATTTACTGGACATTTTTTCCATGTTTTGATCCATACTACCAACTCTGAAAGCTGCCTATCCTACAATCTCAGCAATAACAGTGTTCCTTTGTCAGAGGTATGAGAATGGTTTTCACTTATAACTTTCAACTCATTTGTTAACAGTACCAATATCCTTATCTCAAATCGATACAGTTATCCTCCTTCATCATTCTAAAAAGTTTGTAGCTTCATTACGGACTCAACTTGTATATTCATATATTTTCAGGTGCCGGTTCTATAACTCTGACACTCCATAGTGTCCTTGGATGACGTTTCCAGACATGGGTTCCTGTGTAAAACTTGATCTACTAAGTCCCCTCTACAGCCTCTAGACGTGTGTAACATGAATTGTGAAAAACCCTGTACATGCATTTGTTCACTGAACACAATTACTCAGCACATAAGAAGACAACCTAGCTAAAAATTATAATTTGGCAGCTGAAATGATCTGAGATTGAAATATTGCACAAAAGTACAAGTTACATTATTAAGCCTTAAGATCCAGTACTAGATTTTATGAAGGTGATATTCAGTTCACAAAACTCAGATTTATTATGGGCTTTCAACACTTTTCACTCCATCATCAGACCTCCTCCAAAGTACAGACTTTCTTATTTGGTTCCAATGCTGAATGACATCTAACACTCTTTTGGACTACATTTATGCTAAAGTTGACCATTTGCCTACTACAAATCTTATTGCTTGTCTCATTTCATATTTCTTTGCAAATTTACACCTAGATATTTTATCAGCATGACTGTGTTCAGCTGTGCACCACAAATGCTGTATTTGAACATTACAAGATTATTTTTCCTGCTCATCTGCAGTAACTTGTATGTTTCAACATTTAGAACAAGCTGCCATTCATCACACAAAATAGAAATTCTATCAAAGGCACCCTGTATGCTTCAACAGTTTTCCAATGATGACACTTTCCCATATACAGCAGCATCATCAGGACATAGTCACAGGTTGTTCTCACCCTAAGCCCCCTTAGGCCAAGTGCTTAGGTCAAGTGCTTAGACACATGCAAGTAATTCAGTCCTTTTTGTACAGTTGAATGGAGATGGCAGGCATAAGGGGTATAATTGGCAATGATATTACAGAGTTGGTTTCAGAAGGTACTGAGGATGAAGAAGAGTTTACATGTGAGAGTGAGCAAGAACTATCTTTTTGTCAAAGCAGTCATAAATCCCTGGTAATGTGAAATTAGAAATGAAGAAGAAAGACACAATAATGTGTAGTCTACCAGATTTTAATGACAGGTTTTTCCTGATGTTGGTCATATAAAGTTTCCATTGTCACTCCAACAACAGGGGTTCATGATTCCTGCAGGTGGCCAAACAACAACTGAACTTGAATCTTCCCAGCTCTATTTTATGGATTGCTTTATTTGTGAAATTGTAACCATAACAAATGTGTTGGCAACAGAAAAATACAAACGGTGGCTCCACTAACAAAAAATTCATTGTGGCATTCATGGAAAAAAATGTTTCATCAGAATAAATGAAGACATTTCTTGGTGTAATACTGAAGATTACTCTGAATTTGAAAGAAGAATTAGGTGATTATTTTAATAATGATCAGGTAATGTGAACTCCATTTTGCAATGATGTTTTATCTCTTCTCTGAGTTTTTCAAATATCAGTTAACCTTGTTCCCCATACAATATAAATAGCAGCTGGAAAAATATCCTTGGCAAAAAACTCGGGAGGAGAATGGGAAAGATTTAATCATGTCCCACCATTCCTATAGGTTGGCTTGTCACTTTATTTGTCACTGTTTGCACACGTGTTGGGCCATATGAAATTCAATACTCCTCCATACCAAAACATACATGACTGGAACACTATTTTTGAACTTATATGTTTAAATATATTGAAGTATGAGACACAGCACATGTTTATTTGTTCAGTTGTATCATTGCATATTTCAATACGAGGAAGCTCATAATAGGGTTTGAAATGTGACTGCAGTATTACATTAATAAGATGTTGTATAAATATAGTGATTCACTATTGGTGAAATGGGTGTAAATCAGTGTCTTCTTAATTTAGCAGCCTTAAAAACTGCTGTGGTTTTGATTTACTGTTTTGTTGTTTTGTTATGTTGTGTAGTTGAGTGCAATAACAGAATTGTAGTAAAAGGCAATATTAATGGTTGCCCATTCTTGCTGCAGCCTGCCGTTATGAGAAAGGCACATGGAGCGAGTGTTCCCCCCAAAACCAAATGTCACGGAGTGACACTCTTAAGGCCAACAGTGACCCCTCATGTGAACAGAGCCGACAAATAACTAAGAAGTGTAAAAGCAAAGGTGCTAAGGCTGGAAAAGGTAAATCACACAAAGTATCTTGCAGATCTAACATACAGATAAGGAAAATAATCTGTATCTAATCTAAGGTGTCTGTGTCAGATAAGAGAAGTAATTAAATATTTCTAAAAGACAAGACAGCATACAATGTTCTTGCCACATTAATTCGTGAATATCACCGCAAGAAAAAATAAATAACATAGTTGCAACTCTTTATACAATGTGTAGCTTGTATACAGTGAGCAATTGGTCTGTTAACTTAGAGGCTTACTAAATTAGCACTGAGAAATATTATTTCAACTGATGGTATCATAATATACAAGTTTGCAATGTATCTTGCAGAGCAATCAATCCATTACTGTGCAAACATTTACGTTTACATCCTTTTGATACCAGTGAATAGCCATACATTTTAAACTATCAGACTGTTTTCTGATCTCTGCAAAAGCTTGTCAAATGGGATTACATTTGTCTTCATTCATTGATAGTATTTTCGGAGGTAAATTGGATGTTATGAGAAGATTAAGCTTCTATTTTTAAAAGTTTTATTTAAGATAACCTACAGCACTGTTGCATTAATGAAGCCATACTCATACAACAGGAATATTGTATGTAAATAGCAGTAATATCAACATAGATTAATACAGTTAATCTTAACAACAGTCTGTGCAAGTAATCACTACATCTTTACTCAACAATACATGCAACAACAAAATACAGATTTTAGAAGTCTTGGAGTCAAATTATTGGAAAAAAGGCAGTTTGCTATAACCACGAATAACTCCAATAACAGTGATTGTGATAGTTGAATTAATAGGTACCTATACAAACACAAATAGGAAATAGGGATAAATAGCATGATAGTATTTTATAATTAGTAGTGCACTCCAGCCAGCTCTCTCTCTCTCTCTCTCTCTCTCACTCTCACTCTCACTCACACACACACACACGCACACACACACACACACACACAAAATGTGTGTGTGTGTGTGTGTGTGTGTGTGTGTGTGTGTGTGTGTGTGTGAGAGAGAGAGAGAGAATTTTTTAAGACTGAAGGAATTTGCTTCCCAATTTAATGCCCTTCAAAATATTAAAATAAAGATAATTTAGTTATTTTAGACTTAGTACTTATATATGTTTTGCATGGAATGCATGTGCACATAGCTTGAATAAAAATTGAAATATTTCCTTTTATCTTAATAGCATACCCTGGAACGCTTTGCTTTTCTTGATGCCAGTGCACGATGTAAGAAAACAATTGTGATGTTTTTAAAAACAAAGTTGTTTTATCTCAGAGTAATGCTCATCTGAAAGTAAATAACTGTTTCCAGAATGAATCTTTCATTCTGCAGTGCAGCATTCAATTTCATGAAATTTTCATCCAGATTGAAACTGTGTGACAGACCGGGACTCAAACCTGCAACCCACCTTATGTGGGCAGTGTTCTTACTAGCTGAGCTATTTAGGCATGACTATGACCCATCTTCAGAGCTTTTCTCCTGGCAGTACCTCTCCCCTACTTTACAAACTTCATGATAGTTATCTCATGGAGCGTGAACTCCCAGACTAAAGGATATTGCAAAGAAATGGCTTAACCACAGCCTAACATATTATTTTCAGAGTGAATATTTCACTCTGCAGCAGTGTGTGCACTGTGGTGAAACTTCTTGATAAATTAAAACTGTGTGGTTGTTTCAATCTGCCTGAAAGTTTCAAACAATTGTTGTTGTTCAAGTAGTAACTTGTGAATGCTTCTAAGTAGGGCAATAACTTTCAGTTCAGATGTTCGTTTGTGAATCAGAGCCATAATTCCAAAACCTTTGTCTGAAGCATGAGTAAGTAATGAATGAATTCAGTGAAGACATTCAGATCTATTCACTAGTAAAATATGGTAAGTGAATAGCTCTAATGATATGACATAGGAACATTATATTCGCATGTGGAAGTGAATGATAGTGACATCTGTTGATTTCGAGTGAGATACTGTGGACAAAGCAGAAACTATATACTAAGCATGAAAACACTATGCCAATAGCAGAATGACATAAAAACTATGTGGTAGATTAAAAGTATGTGTCCCACTGGAGCTCAAACCCATAACTTGATCTTATGCCGCCAGTGCTCCCCCCCCCCCCCCCCCCTCCCTTTTCACAGCTCCTCTCTTCTTCTCACTTTTGTGAAATGTGTAAAGATGGAATTATATAGCAGTTAGACACATATTAAGAACCATTACTCATTAATATGGCAATTATTCATTAGAATAATGTTTTAATTTGAAAAATAATGAATTATATAAATACATGTCAGTTTATCCTGACACAGTCTTATCAAATCTCTAAAATTCTAATAGATGGTTGGATTATCTACAGGCCAAAATTACACTCTGTGTAAAATTTCAACTAGTTTGGCTGTAATGCCTCCATAACTGCAACTGCTGAAGGTTTAGCTAGTTGAAGGTTCTTCCAGAAAAGTTGTTCATACTAACATGTTACCCAGAGTATCAGTCAGCTGTAGGAAACGTTATCTGTTACAATATAATTGGCTACATTTGTGTATTTACAGCCTGTGATTCATAAACTGGAACACTGTAATGCATGCTGGAAGGTACAGTTAACTGCATATTTATTTATATTGACAAACCTGTCAGTATTAAATGCTGTGTGTGTTCCATGTCTCCTCATAAACCACTGGATCAATTTCAATCAAATGTGGTGCACATACTACAGGGTGTCACACTCAAAAGAAGCCCCACAAACAAAAATTTGGTTAAATTACACTTGAAGATTTTGCATAAAAAAACAGGAAATGAAATGAAATTAACATGTTGTACTGTGTTCATGGGGAAATAGAAATGAATCACAAAAAGTTCTGGAAGTGACCACTGTCAACTTGTAAACACTGTTGACACAATGCTGTAGTTTCTTGAATGTCACTGCCAGGACCTTTGAGCTACTGCCTGGATTTCACAGATGAGGATCTCTTGTAATCTTCCAAGTTGTGTGGGTTGTTCCTGTATACCTTTCCAGAGGAAAAAGTCAGGTGGTTTTAATTAAGGTGACCTTGGGGAGCTACAGTCCTTTCAAAAACACTCTGCTGGGGAAAAATGATTCAATCTCAGCCACTTGAGATGTGTGGCATGTGGCACCATCCTGTTGTTACCAGCCAAGGGTAAGTTCTTCATTATCCAACTGGTTCATAAATTCCCAAGACATTCTGATGTAAACTGCATTTGTAGATTAAAAAAAAAAGAAAAAGAACAGGTACGAAGATGCCACACGGTGATACTGAACAGAACATGTCAGTCTTTTGTGAATGCAGAGATTGGTGGACCAGTGCATGTGGATTTTCATTATACTACAAATGTGTATTTGAGAGTTTACATAGCCAGAGAAGTGAAACCACATCTCATCACTCAAGCATGTGTACTGCAATATTCTTGGCCTATGAGCAATAAATTGCTGAAATCAATGGCAAAATGTAATGTGTCTCTATCTTTGTCATTGACATTCAGTTTGTGAACAACTGTAAACCTGTATGGATACATGCTAGCTTTCTTCACAGCTCTGTGACATGTGCTCCATCACATTCCACATTCCTAAGATAAACACTAATCAGACTATGCAGGAGACACCAGTAATCATTTCACGTCAGTCACTTTTCCTTCTGATAATGGCAGCTGTCCCCCACCCGTGAAGACCCAGCACCATTCTAGTGCTCTCCATGTTGTTCAATAACTTCTGCATGCAGCATTTACACAGTATATGCTGATCACCAAACCGTTCAACAAACATTACTGACATGTCTTGATGGAACCAGTAATTTAATATTGTTTTATGAGAAAGATGTGCTCTTCGACACAATAGCAATTGCAATTGCCACTAAACATTAAACACTGAGCTCCAGCTATAGCTATGCATGGAAACACACTGTTGCATCGAATGATGTTCCAAGAGTGCAGTGTTGCCACATCAGACATCACAAATTACATGGTGAAGTTCCACCGAAATTGCTAAACATGTTTGTGGGGCCTCTTTTGAGAGGAACATCCTGTAATTACTGTGTGGGAAGAAGTACTGTCCTGATAAGACCCATCTACCTCCCACAGAGATGTGGGTGGGTGTGAAAAGGTCTGGTAACCCCATGACATCTAGGCTGCCCTGCATGACAAGTTTGTTATGAGGATGAGGAGGACAGAGAAAGAGAGGAGGGTGAGATGGACAGGTAGATGTGGGAGTAGGAGATGGATAGAGAGAGGGGGGAGGAGGAAGTGAACAGACAGTGAGGAGGATGAGGACATAGAAGGGGAGAAGGAAGAGGGAGAGGAGGAGATGGACAGAGCAAGGGGGAGGATGAGATAGTCGGAGAGAAGTGGGAGAGAAGGAGATGAATACAGAGAGATGGGAAAAGGAGATGGACAGATAGAGTTAAGTGGGGGAAGGAGATGGTCAGAGAGAGGGAGAGGAGGATATGAACAAAGAATATGGAATGGACTGAGGGGAGAAGCCGATCCACAGACAGAGGGGGGGGGGGAAGTCAGGGATAGAGAGAAGGAGGAGGAGAGTTATGGACTATATGTCCTGTTTCCATCAGCAGGCAAAGCCATTGTTTAAAAGGCTAGTATATAATATATCCACTATTAATATTGTATGATTATATTTTCATTGGCTTTGATTAAAACATAAAATTTTACATGTATGTGTAATACCAAAATGTATATGGTGTTATTTTTCACTTCAAAAACACATACACACTGTTACATATAATAATGAAATTTGATTTCAGCTTTGGTACAGTTTGTAATGAATTTTGTCTGTAAATTGGAGAATAAGATTTTTTTGTGGAGAGAGGTGAATCAGTATTAGGTACCTGCAAGATCTTGCAGAGGGGCAGGCTGACTGGAACGCATTTAATGGAATAAGTGACTAAGTGAAAGATATAGGCAATCATTCAGAATTAGCTGCAAAAGGAGAACTCCTGTAATAGCAGCTGAAATTGTAGTTAAAAACACCAGTGGAAGCTATCATAAATATGAGGAGTCAGGTAACATACTTGTGGACTACTATTAAAACAGGGATGAGTAGTCATTCTGTTAACATGTAAATATGCAAGAGACAAGGATAAATGCTCACACTTTACAGAATAAGGATATGAACAATATCTACTAATGTTAAAGACATCATTTCCACTATAAAATATTGGGAGAAAAAGCACTTCCAATAGATATTTGTTGGTGGAGTGTCAAAATATATGGTACCATAGGCAAATTAAAAGAGTTATTTTGCATGAAGTATTTGTCTCTGTTATTATTTTTATTTAACGCACCAGTTGACAAATTTCACATGACAAATAAATTAGGTGAAACTGTTTCACTAAAATGTGTTTCTCCACAGGAGGCCGACGCAACCGCCAGTAAGATATGAGAAGTAATGAGCAAGCAAGTCTTCACACCTGCACATGCAGCTGTGTGTGCAGTATTGCTGGAATGTGTGTTTGTAACAAAACTGAGGAAAACTTATGAAAAAAGAAAATACCATGAAACATAGATTCCACAATTCATCCTACATATAATTCATGAACTTACTTGTTTTATGTATGTTTGGAATATTATTGTAGTAATTAAAAATACTGCAATCTGTGCATTGTTCCCAAGCTGTAGGTAATTGATTTAAATTTTAAAATGTGCTGCCTTTGGATTATTGATAGATAGTTCATAATGCAGAAATTTCCCTTGAAATAGCACACATTAAAGTGCCATTTTGTACTACCATTTATTTCATATTTTTATGCCAGTGTTTATTTGTAGTAATTAGCAAAAGTGATGTTAGAGAATTCCTATATGTGGCATGTGTTTAGACTGTCCTATGAATCTGCTATTTGTTTTTGCTAGCTGAAATACATCAGCCATTAAAAGAGTATTAGAACCAGTTAATTGATGGATAAATTGTAATTGATTCATTTATTTACATGCTTCCCAACTGAAGCATTTTAGCAAAACAGTTTTATATGATGTTACAATAAAACTACATATTGATTGCTTGAATATTGCATTGGTAGTCATAATTGCTGTTTTTTATGAAATAAAAGCTGTTTCTTACAATGATATGTTAACTTATAATCATTAATAAATGAATTTCCTCTTTATGAATGGTCCATTAAATATGAAGAACAGGTACAAAACATGTTATGTCTAGTGACATGTTTTCAGCTCGTGCACTGTATGATCCACTGTGGATACATTAACCTCGGTTTTGTTATATCCATAATGGACTGCAATGTTCAAAGCCATTAATGTTTGAAAGTAAATAAAATAAAGAACATTTTTCTACTTTATGTGATGCATTACACATATATATGTGATATGTTTAACACAAATGGAGTAAGTTTATGAATACCAACTGCATTATATATACCGAAGATTTGATATTTAAAAACAGTTCTACTACAACTATTAATACTTGCATAGTATTCTTACTGCAGTTGTATAGTGGTCTGCTGACAGGATGGCAGTCTCTGATACATAAATAAATCGCAATACCAGATGCATGCTACCCTACCCAAAGAAAATCCTTCATTTTTCTCCCATTTGGCATGAATATACATTGTAATATGAATGTATTATTATGGTACTAATGTAGTGACTCAGTAGCTAAAAATGAAATATCTGGAACACAGTGAACAAAATTAAGCAGCAGTAAGTATTTTTTCTCTGCAGGAGTAAGATCATCTGTGTACTTGATAGTAGATATAATACAGGGGGAGTTGGGGGAGGGGGGGAGGGCATGAGCAATAGACCACAGAGTCATCATCATAAAGTCTAGTGAAAGAGCATTTTCTGGCAAGTTTTACTTGTAACATGCAGGATAGTCAGGATTTCAACCTGTAGCTTTTGAGAAAACGGTTTTTCAGAGCACTGCAATATGACACTTCTGCTACATGTTCTGTCATAAAACACACTTTTATTAGAAATTATGGTTATTTAACCCCATGTACTACTTAGAGGCTACCTGCATATTGGTGCAAGCACTTTGCAGAATTTGGACCATGATTATACTATTTCTTCTATGTTCTGTGCATATATTTTATGGCCAGTTGTTGATCCTGAAAGAGAGTACAATTTGGCATAATTTTATATAGTTATCTGTACTCTGTTGTTAGTACACCACAACACACATGGCGTATCTCCCAGCCCCCTCGCCCTACATCCAAAAGTAATGGTATGCAATCTGAAAGTGCAACATTCCACTTTGAGAATGAAAATTATGGAGGACAGGAACTAGTGGCAAGTTGAAACTTTTAGCCAGTCCAAAAGGAGTGCTCAAATAGCACAGTCAGTCACTTACAGCCCATGAAGGGTGTGGATCTAGGCTCAAATCCCACTCAGGGACACAGTTTTAACTTGTCACAAATGTTCAAAATTATAATTTTGCTGATTTTTGATTACTTATTGTTGCAAAGGTAGAACTTTGGATTTTTCAAACAACTGCTAGACATGTTTTGTATACTCTGATAATATTTAAATATTAGATGATATTAGCAAGATTTAAGCAGTACTAAATTGTAAAGCTGCTCTTTAATATGTTGGGGATGTATTTTTATTGAGACACAATACTTAGGTTACATGTAGTTTATTGCTGAACAAGTCAATGCTTTCCATTTTCTGACTGAAAATAGTGTTGTTATTAAAAGGGACTATATATTACTTTTCTGAACAAAACTTTTGTTTTTCAAAATAATAAAGGCAACTGCACAAGTAAATAATGCTAAACTTCTGTATATTTCTGGTTGCAGTAATTACACAGCTGATAAATTGAAGTTAAAGGCACAAATATAAGACAAACAATTTATGTATTGTGTTGTATGTATAATGAATGTGTGTATAATGAACTAACATGGAGAAAAGTGTAAGGACTACAAACTGACATTAATTTGTCAGTAACTAATTTCATTAAAATAAAATAATTGGCCTTTCAATCAAAATATTGTTTTACTCTCAGTATTATGCAATATAGATGTGAAGGATGTGGGAAAGTGAGGTAAAGCTTTCCTTGAATTCAAGGTTGGTTTGAACACCACATTGCTTTATTAGGTGTGATCCTATTGGAGCTGTTCCACCCTTGCCTTCTCATCAACTTTGAAGTAACTTACTATGCTAGTTGTAGGGGGACCTACAGTTTAGTGTGAACTCTGCACCATGATGCATTTGGCATTTTTCACATTACCAAATGTGAAAGAAAAATAACAAAAAATACTTGAGTCAACTGGGAATTGAACTCCAGAGCTTTAGCTTGATAGTAAGACACTTAACCGCTTAGCCACTTGTAAAATACAAGTTATATTTTAACTTACTGGCAGCATTGACCAGTGTGCATGTTTTTTTTTTTTTTTTTTTTTTTTTTTTTTTTTTTTTTTTTTTTTTTTTTTTTTTTTTTTTCAAAGGTGGAGTTTATTGTTTGTATCTTATATTTAGCTGGTGGTTCACCACGACATTTGGCCTTATGGGAAATGATAAGCCAGAAATTGTGTGCACTCGCTGTGTAGGCTTACTACACTCCTTCCCCATTGGGGAAATTGTTCACTGCAGAGATGTCTGTGTAATCATCAGAAGGGGACAACTGCTGGATCCTGGATCAGGTATGCCTTTACCAGAAAATGCAATCTGAAATGGTGCAAGCGCGTATAGGTGTGGCACCCACTCCCTCATGAGAGATCGTAACCAAGCATCATTGATTGGGGTGTCACGTTCATGAACACTCATTCTCATAAATTAAGGATAACTGCAGAATGTGGTGCCACACAACCTGGCACTACACAAAACTGGTGCTAATAGCATAGGCACATAGGGAACACACACGACACAGATCTGTAAGTCCACGGTATTGGTGATAAGTTGAGATAACCGTCCCGAAACACATGTGCTACAAAACGCCACTGTTTCCTGAGCATGTACACTGACATCAATATGGGATTTGATCACCATGCACACGTACACAGGCCGCACAACGGGTTGGCATACTCTGGATCAGGTGGTTGAGCAGCTGCTGGGGTATAGCCTCCCATTCTTGCACCAGTGCCTGTCAGAGCTCCTGAAATGTCCTAGGGGTTTGAAGATGTGCAGTGATATGTTGACCGAGAGCATCCCAGATGTGCTTGATCAGGTTTAGGTCTGGAGAACAGGCAGGCCACTCCATTTGCCTGATATTTTCTGTTTCAAGGTACTCCTCCACAATGGCAGCTTGGTGGGGTCGTGCATTATCATCCATCAGGAGGAAGGTGGGACCTACTGCACCCCTGAAAAAAGTAGACATACTGGTGCAAAATGACGTCCAGATACACGTGGCCTGTTACAGTTCCTCTGACAAAGACATTCAGGGGTGTACATGCACCAATCATAATCCTACCCCACACCATCAAACCACAACCTCCATACAGGTCCCTTTCAAGGACATCAAGGAGTTGGTATCAGGTTCCTGGTTCATGGCAGATGAAAACTCGGTGAGAATCACTGTTCAGACTATACCTGGACTCATCTGTGAACATAACCTGGGACCACTGTTCCAATGACCATGTACTGTGTTCTTGACACCAGATTTTATGGGTTCTCCTGTGACCAGGGGTCAGTGGAATGCATCTTGCTGGTCTCCGGGCTAATAAACCATGTCTGTTCAGTCGTCTGTGGACTGTGTGTCTGGATACAACTGTTCCAGTGGCTGCAGTAAGGTCACAAGCAAGGGTACCTGCAGTAATCTGTGGCCGTCTGCTGGCACTGATGGTGAGATATTGGTCTTCTTGTGGTGTTCTACACTGTGAACGTATCGTACTGTAGAGCCTGGACATGTTTTCTGTCTGCTGGAATTGTTACCATAATCTTGAGATCACACTTTGTGTAACACGGAGGGCCCGTGCTACGACCTGCTGTGTTTGACCAGCCTCCAGTCGTCCTAGTTTTCTACCCTCCATAACGTCATCAATATGTGTTCTTTTAGTCATGTTCAATGAACAGTCACCATTAGCATGTCTGAAAACGTCTGCACACTTACTCGCTGCACCGTACTCTGTCATGCACCAACATACCTCTGCGTATGTGGACCACTGCCAGCGCCACCGTGCGACGACCGCAGGTCAAATGCACCACATGGTCATACCCCAAGTTGATTTAAACCCACAAACTGCCCACCAGCGCGTTGTTTCACCATGTATCAGCATTATCCTTAATTTATGAGCATGAGTGTACATTGCAGTCAGGCACTCTATGACAGAGTCAGCAGAGACAACAAAGGGGATGGTGGTGGCAGTGGCAGTGGTGGCAGTAACAGGGGCTAGAGATGGAGGTGGCCTGGCACTAACCACCCCACCTGGAGGCGGCAGCATCCAGAATGAAGAGAGTGCAGGAGTCAAAAGGGCCACAGACTGCACTGCAGGGGCTGGTGCATATGGCAGAGGCAACACCAGGGGCAGCAGAGTCTCTGGTGCAAGGTTGGTCATGCAAGGGTGGAGCTGGTTGTACTGTTGTGGCACCAGGCCATTGGAGGTGTGCATAAAACAGAGATTGTGGCCTCAAAAGTGATGGATAGCAACAGGTATCCACTTAGGGCACTGGCCTAGCCCATGGGCCCAAACAGCAGAGCCAGATGGAACCACTGCGAAATATGTGCTGGTGGGTGGCCAGGTGTCAGCCAGAGCAGGTGATGCACTGTACAGGGCTGGTGGCTGTGAAGCTGCTTTGCCAGGCTTTGGTCACCAATGGGAGTGAACCTACCTGAGCTCAAGAACCTATCAAGGGCTTCCTAGGGAGAAGACTATGTGATGTATTTTTTTATCCATGTTTTTAAAGTACAGATCAGCTGCTCCACTTCACCGTTTGACTGTGGATGAAACGGAGGGACTGTAACATGCCAGATGCCACTCTTTGTACAAAAATTTTCAAAATCATAATAGAAAAATTGTGGAATATTGTCCATCCCAAGTGTATACAGTAATCCTTCAAAGGAAAAGATTTTTGCAAGGGCCTTGACCATAGCTCCTGTGAATGTAGATTGGCAACAAATCACATAAGGAAATTTTGGGAAAGCGTCAGCTACCAAAACCCAAAAGGAGCTAAGGAAGGGACCCAGAAAATCAGCACAAATATGCTCCCAGAGGCACTAAGGGTGGGGCATGTGGAAAGGGAGGCCCATGGTGCTGCTTGATGGGTGCCACACTGTGGGCTGGCCGACGCAACGTGTGTGATCTCATTGTCAATACCCAGCCAAAACACACCATGGGTGGCTGGCCACTTTTGTATGAGAAACATTCCAATGGTCCAGGTGGAGAAGGCACTTGATGTCTCGTCACAATGCAGATGTGTACACAACCCTGGGGGTTGGCTCTTCAGTGGCCAACAGTAATACGTCACCAAGAGCAGTGAGGTCATGGCAAAGAGCACAATAATTACATAAGGGATCTGATGCCCAGTAGTTCATCTGACCAGCTGCATTGGACAAAGTGAACAACCTGATACAAAATAGGATCATCCATGACAGCTGCTGAAATCCAAGAATTGGTAATGGGAAATCCATCCACAGTGTTTTGGGCTTCAACAGCTAAATGAAAACACAACATTTCATCCTGATCAAATGCCAGATTGGGGCCAATTGGCAATTGCAAAAGAGCATCTGCAACAGTGTGTTGTGCTTGAGTCAGAAATGAATCTCATAGCATGACAAAAATCGAGCTCAGCATTGCAGGAGGTGGACCTAATTTGTCCAGTAAAGATGCCAAAGAGTGAAAAAGAGAAACCAAATGTTTATGATTTGTAATAAAATTAAATTTAGAACCATAAAGGAAAACAAGAACTTTTTTGAATGCATACACCATAGTAAGGGCTTCTTTTGCTATCTGTGAGTAGCACTGTTGCATCTGATTAGGGGGTTTTGGAAGCATATGCAAACAAGTGTGTGGAGTTGTCCATGTACTTGTGTGCAAGAATGGCCCCAGGGCCAGACTGGGAGGCATCTGTGGCCAAAACAAGGTGTTGGTTCAGTTGGAAGGAAATCAAGGAAGTTGCCAAGTGCAATTTTTACTTCCATAGAGTAAAAGTATGTTTGCAGACAGTGACAAGGGAAAAGGAACATCTTTGCATAAAAGAGTACAAAGTTGCAGAGTCACTGTGGCATATTGCTAGAAAGGCCTGTAACTCTTTGATATTAGTAGGATGCAGCAAAGCATAATGGCATCACCATGCTGGCATAAAGGCTTGACACCAGCATGCAAGACTTCAAAATCAAAATAGATGATAGATAGTTGAAAGAATTGTGATTTGTCCAAGTTACACTCCAAACCAGCAGCCTGCAGTACCATCCACAAGGCACAAAGGTTCTGCAAGTGTTCATCTGTTGAGGAATCAGAGACAACAGTATCATCCAGGTAATTAATGTGGTCTGGTGTGGAAGCCATGAATTGCTCCAAAAATCATTGGAAAAGAGCAGGGGTGCTAGCGACGCTGAATGGATGGCACTGGTATTAGCATAATTTGAATCACTGCTTTACACACTATGTGAGTTGAAAACTGTTCCAATATAGGAAGTTTTTGTTGGTTGTAACTTACCAAATAACAAGAGATGGGACAATGCCAGTGATCTGATATCCACATAGGTTGAGACTTTAACAAAGCTATTACTGCCGCACATGTGTCCACTTGAATTTTTAACACTTTGTTCATAACGTGTATTTCAACATAACTTTTGGTTGGAGCTTCAATCACTTGGGAAACACTGTTCATGACCATGTTCATGTCTGATGAATGAGATTGAGAGTTGTATACAGACACAATACGTCTCCTTTCTTTACTACGGTTGCACATCACGCAACGCATTGGGTACACAGCCTGCTCATAATGAATAAACCAACAAGGGCATGATGGGAGAGGCACACGCGGTCACTGTTGTGATACTGACTGCTGTTGCTGTGTAGCATGATGCTGTCCTGTGTGACACGGAGGCTATGGTTGCATGGTTGTGTTGTCTCATCTTCCCCCCATGAGCTAACCAATGGCAGCTGAGGGGGAGAAGTAATGGCACCTACTTAATACAAAGCTTCTATCTGATTTTGTGCTTCCCTGGATACTTCAAAAGATTGAGCAATGTTCAAAACTTCTGTGAGAGAGGAATTTTCATATTGTAAGGCACATTCATGAATTTCTCTAACAGGCATCAACTGTATTATAGCCTCACAAACCATTGAATCAGAATATGAGTCCCTGTGAGCGCTAACAACAATGGCTAAGCCCATGATGTTCTGCTACACACACTCTGTATGACTGTTGTGGTCTTTTTGACAATGGTAGAACTCAATGCAGACAACTATAACATGGGTACATTTACAGTGATAGTTAGAGAACAACTGACACATTTCATCAAAAGAGAGACTGGCAGGTTCCTAAAGAGGGGTAAGCTGACACAAAAAGTGATAAACAGGAAGAGAAATCCATGACAGAAAAAGAGCCTTACACATTCCTGGCTCAGAGACACCAAAAGCTTGGAAATGTTGCTGAAGGCGTTTTTCATAAGAATCCCAACCTACTGCAGTATCATGAGATGAAAGAAACAGTGGGGGTCACATCAACAGCGGGGAGCTCTGGTGCATCAACTATGTCATTGGATTGTTTAGTGCAATCGAAAGAGCCTGCTGCTGATTGGTGAGAGCCCACTGGCAATCTACAAGAGACTGAAGAATTTCTCCTACTGACATACTGGCGATCGTGAGTTTCGAAATGAAATACGCTGAGTAGAATACTGCACTCATTGCCAAAAGTATTGTAATGGTGCACAAACACAGTATCAGAATTCCCACCAATCAACTTTTAATCTGCTTCCACGCGCAGGAATATACTGAAACACTGAACAATGTAATTAAAAGTATAAACACATGACATAGAAACACAGTCTGACAGCAAAGTAATCTGTAAGTCCCATAAGCATCAGAGTGGCCAAGGGGCCCAGTGAGCTGGCTTGTATACAGCTACTTTGTGCTTCTCTGCCTATGTGAGGTGGCCTCTTTAGGCCAGCTGTGGAGGCATGCACTGTTTAATTAAGTGAACTCAGTGTATAGGATTACAATATTTACTGTTCTGTATAAAGTGCAAGTGTGCAGCATTTTTTGGCTGAATACGAGATTCCTTTAGATATTTTGTGGAATTCAAATAGTAGCAACCAAGTTCATTTTTTAACAAAATAATAACTGTATTTGTGGTTTCTTTGTTATTCTCCCAAATTAGCTGAACATAAAGGTGCCCTGTGTTTGAGAAGTTTGTGTGTAATGTATTGTAAGGTTCTGACTATGTGCAACCAAAATGAGATATAAAGACAAAGGTGCAGTTTAATGAATTCTCCCAAATTAGCTGAACATAAAGGTGCCCTGTGTTTGAGAAGTTTGTGTGTAATGTATTGTAAGGTTCTGACTATGTGCAACCAAAATGAGATATAAAGACAAAGGTGCAGTTTAATGAATTCTCTTATCATTTCATTTCTCCTATATAATTTTTTCAAGCACAACTGTGTCATTACCCTGCCCCCACACCAAAATCATCTCAAAAAAAAAAAAAAAAAAAACAGGTATGAATCCAGCACCTCACTTAAATACAAAGAAAACTAAACTTTAGGGATGATCTGACCATCTATTATCTATGGCATCAAATAGAAAATATAGTTTGAGGAAATTTTTAAAAATACAGGAATAGAACGAATGGCCAACACTAACCATCAAAACATTATGTCTTGTATTGCTGACAGAGGTACTTAATGCAGAAAGTAGTAATTCTAGTTTTTTAACTAGATGTCCCTTGTCCAGAGAAGACAGAGGGATTGCCTGTGGAAGTTTGGAAAAGGGGATGGTGGGGTTGGGGGAGAGGGGTGCGGTTAGATCTCTTACACACTAGGTTGTGAGGACCTGGAGCTGCAAAGATGATGTAAAGAGTGACAGAGTAGGAGGTCACAGAGAATATATTGTTAAGCACCACAACAGTTTCAGTTCAGCAATGACAGATGGGGCAGAGTGAGAAGTAAAGATGGATTAAGAGAAGAAGAGAATTAAAAAGTGAAACCAATAATTCAGTCTGGAAATAGAAAGAAGAAGAAGAATAAGAGCTCCAAGTTTTGACACAGATGGGCTAACCAGGACTTAGCAACAATTGTTTCACCCTGTGCTAATGGCATCATTTGGATTCATTACCGAGGAGCACAGGATCAGCATGTTGCTTTCCTAACTGCTATTGGCTTTCTAGTTGCTACTTCTCATTCAAGTAACTACACGATTGGCATCATGGACTGAGTGCACCCCACTTGGAAAAAAGGATAAAGGAGAAAATGGAAAAATTCAAAAAGTTGTAGATAGAGAGAGAGAGTGGAACAGAGACAATGAGGGAAAAATGAAGATAAAATTATATTTGCACATTAACAGATATTGAGTAAATAATGAAATCCTTACATCTGTCATCTACATCTACATCTACATCTACATCCATACTCCGCAAGCCATCTGACGGTGTGTGGCGGTGGGTACCTTGAGTACCTCTATTGGTTCTCCCTTCTATTCCAGTCTCGTATTGTTCATGGAAAGAAAGATTGTTGGTATGCTTCTGTGTGGGCTCTAATCTATCTGATTTTATCCTCATGGTCTCTTCACGAGATATACATAGGAGGCAGCAATATACTGCCTGACTCCTCGGTGAAGGTATGTTCCCGAAACTTCAAAAAAAGCCCGTACCAAGCTACTGAGACTCTCTCTTGCAGAGTCTTCCATTGGAGTTTATCTATCATCTCTGTAACACTTTTATGATTACTAAATGATCTTGTAACGAAGCACGCTGCTCTCCATTGGATCTTCTCTATCTCTTCTGTCAACCCTATCTGGCATGGATCCCACACTGGTGAGCAGTACTCAAACAATGGGCAAACAAGTGTACTGTAACCTACTTCCTTTGTTTTCAGACTGCATTTCCTTAGGATTTTTCCAATGAATCTCAGTCTGGTATCTGCTTTACCAATGATTAATTTTATATGGTCATTCCATTTTAAATCACTCCTAATGCCTGCTCCCAGATAATTTATGGAATTAACTGCTTCCAGTTGCTGACTTGCTATATTGTAGCTAAATGATACTGGATCTTTCTTTCTATATATTCGCAGCACATTACACTTGTCTACATCGAGATTCAATTGCCATTCCCTGCACCATGTGTCAATTCATTGCAGATCCTCCTGCATTTCAGTACAATTTTCAATTGTTACAACCTCTTGAAACACTACATCATCCACAAAAAGCCTCAGTGAACTTCCAATGTTATCCACAAGGTCATTTATATATATTGTGAATAGCAATGGTCCTACACACCTGAAATCACTCTTACTTCGGAAGACTTCTCTCCATTGAGAATGACATGCCTCTTTCCCCAGTGTTTGGCTTCTTGTGGATTGTACATGTAGGCAATGTCATCTAACTTGCTTCTAGTCAATGTCTGGCAGTTGTATCAGTAGTTAAGTAATTTTTACTGATTTTTGCTTTGAGGAGGGTATAGCTCACATTCAGTTTTGTGTTGTGAATCTTCTTTTTATTATTTAAGACTTACAGGCTTTATAGTGTTATGCAGTTAACTGATGGCTTCAGTTCCACCAATCAGGATAGTTTACACTATGAGTGTCTCTCCTGGCTTGTTCAGTCATAGTTTGATGAATGTGTAATGTAGTCAATTGTGTGAACCTGTAGGCAATACACAAGTTTGAGTTTGCAATCTACTTTTGCAGTGCTTCATTATTACCACCTTTCCCTTTCTTTTTAAAAACATCATATCATGATGAATTTGTAAGAAATCAGGAACAGTTATGATCCTTATTGTAACCGAGACTGGAAAATAAAGAAAGTTTAATATACAAAATTCTACCAAACTGGGAAAGGAGGGGAGGGGGGGAGGGGGGGGGGAAGGGTTGAAGGGGGAAGGAATGGAGTTATTAATGAATGTTAAGTCCAGGAGGGTGGTAGATGAGAGGGTCTGCTGGAAAGAAAGCTCCCATCTTCAGTGTTTTGGGAAACCAGAACTGGATAAGTGGATCCAAATGTGATGATGACATGGCCTATGTGATAATGACATGACCTATGTGATTTAGCAGACTCAGATCCCACGAATCAAGCTGTAGAGTGTGTCCAGCATGGGTATCACGAAGGTGGATAGTCCTGTGTCCATTTATGTGCACAGCTAGTTTAATGGTGACATTCCTGTATAAAAGGCCATGCAGTGATCACTCGTCAGTTGGTAAACATCATAAATGGTTTCACAAGTTGCTCTCCCTGTAATGTTGTAGGACTTAGCAGTGATTGGGGTCAGTATGCAGTAGCAATTGCATGGGGCAGATTTTGCAGTAGGAAAAATTACAAGGGTAGCAGTAATGGTTTGGGTATGTAATACAGTCAAGTGAAGACGCTGCAAGAGTAAGTAGGGCAGCAGAAGGTGTCCACGGCTGGTGTGGGGAGGATATCAAGAATAGATGATTTGCTTTCAGGGCTTAATTTGGTAGAATCATAGCACTGGCAGAGTTATCTAATGAATAATTCAAGGCCTGGGTGGTGCTGAGAGACAAGGGGAGTGCTTTTGACTTTTTAGAAGTGTAAGGATCAAAGCAGTCTTCCCTAATATTTAAAATTTTCCCCTAACTTTTCATCTTGCTTGCTATTTCCAAATTGTATTATTCTTTCCATTTTTCATTTTTCTTCCTCTTTTAATACATTTTTACTTCTCACCGTGTCATTTCAATTATCTCCCAATGAAACATGGCACAAAAATCTTGTCAGCTTTTAATTGCATAGTACATTTTTATTTATCACATGATCACATTGTCTTCTATCATTTCAGTTTCCATAAACATTCCAGTCGATGCTTCAGTCTCAATTTTTCACATTTCTTACTGTGAGTCAAACTAAAAAGCAGTTTACTTTCATGCAGCATGTGCTAATACTGAAAACATTTTATCAAAATGTAGAAAGTTGTGCTGCAGCTGTGTGACTCTTTCATGCAGTCTAGCACTAAATGATTCCACATTTCACAGACTTGTTGTCAGTTTCAATGACATGGACTCAACAGCAAATATTAATTTTGGTGCTCTTATTCTGGTTGATGTGGGTGACTTGCAACAGTGTGGCTGCTAGGCCAGTGAAGGCAGTTCGTTGACATTCCTAAGAATTGGGCATAGGGTATTCTTCAGTACATTGAATTCTATCTATTATCACCCTTACAATTCAATTAATGTGCCATCTGAAAGAAGCCAATCAAGAGAAAAGGCAATATTTTATTGACTGGTTTACGAGAACACAACAAGAAGACAGGAGTTTTGTGAGGAACATCATCTTTAGTGATGAGGTTAACTTCCACTTACATAAATTTATGAATAAACAGAATTGCCATATCCACACGTCAGAAATTCCTTGCTTGGTTCAAGAGTAGGAAATGCATCCACAGCAGTTAATGGTTCGGTGTGGCTTTTCGGTGGGTGGCACCATCAGCTCTTTTTTAATGAATATGAAGCAAGACATGCTTTATTAATTGAAACCAATTTTGTGAAGTGACAGATCTTTTTGTGGCCTTATTCCAACAGAATGGATGTTCAAAAATGGTGGTACTGGCTGGATGGTGCCATCTCTCACACTTCCTGTGAAATGTCTGAGTTGCTCGACAAATGGTTTTCAGGCTACCTCATCTCATGTAAGGGTGACCAACAGTGACAACCATGGCCATGTGGCTCAACACCTTGTGATTTATTTCTTTAGAGTTATCTTAAACCACTGACATATGTTGTTAAACCCTGTAGCATCCACAAGTTAAAGGAGGAAATTTGATGTGTTATTGGTGAAATACAAGTGGAGTCCGATCAGGTAGTTATAGTGAATTACAAGGGCAGATTTCCTGCATGCCAGCACAGTAGAGGAGGTCATATGCCAGGCATTTATTCCCATACCACAAATGGGAAGATAATGAACATGTTTATGTATTTTGTTAATGTGTTTTGCAAAAATTTAGTTCATAAAGGGATATATCAAAACTTGTGTGCTTTTAAACTACCCTGCATTCCCTTTGTACTCCTACTCTCTGTTGTTACTTTTGTCCTACATTTGCCTCCTCTCATCATCACAACTGTTGTGATCTTATCAAACTAGTGTCTAGGACATTCTCACCCTTCCCCCACCCCCGTCGCCCACCAAAAATGCCTTACTTTCCCAACCAGTTCCCATTTCTTCCCTAGAAAAAAACTCCTGAAAGCAAGTGATAGCCAGCCATTCATCATCAACTATATGTGATTGTTCCACTGTCAAAGTATTTCTGTTGCAGAGCTGGCCAACAATGTAGACTGGGCACATAAACAAACCCAAATAAAACATCTAACAGTTCATACACTATGGTCTAATAATACAGATTTATTCTCAGCACTTCAATCTTTCTCTTCATTTTAGATTGGCTCACAATTCTAATAAGAGAGTACAACACAAATACACTGACAGAAAAAAAATCCCAACACTAAGGTGTTGTGTGACATTAATAGAAGTGGACAGGTGTGTTTCTACATTTGAAAGATAATGTCTATTCACATTTCACACTAGTAGTGCCACTACGAGAATGCAAATCAAGTTTGCTTTAAATACATGCTGTAATGGTCATGAGTATTAGTTACCTTTGACATTGGATATGGTGAGTTGATGTTAGTCAAGAATGCCTTTAAGGTGACAAAGACGCCACTATCAAAACCTCACTGATTTTGAATGAGGTCAAGTAATAAAGCTACAAGAAGCTGGATTTTCCCTCTGTGATATTACAGGAAGACTTGGCAGAAATGTAGTCATTGGACAAGATTGCTAGCAGTGGTGGTCACGAGAGTGTACGGTTGCAAAGACTAGGCTCTGGACAGCCACTTGGCACTACCAAGAGGGAAGACCATTGTGTTCGGTGTGTAGCTCTCACATATTGTACTACATCTGCAGTAGCAATATGAGGAGCAGTTGACATCATAGTGACACAATGAACTGTTAAAAACTGGTTACTTCAAGGTCGTTCCGAACCAGATGACCAGTAGTGTGCATGCCATTGATCCCATTGATGCCATTTGTGACTTCAGTGATGTCAATTGACAGCTCATTGGAGACTGGGGTGGATGTCTGTTGTGTTTTCTGATGAAAGCTGGTTCTTCCTCAGCGCCAGTGATGGCTAGAACACTGGACCTACAGCTGGAGTTATGTCCTGGGGTGCAGTTTTATATGACTGCAGGAAGACTCTCGTGGTTATCCCACACATCCTAACTGCAAATTTGTACATCAGTCTAGTGATTCGGCCTGTTGTGCTGCTATTCATGAACAGCATTTCAGCAGATATTTTCCGGTGGGATAACACTCACTCACATATCGCTGTTGTAGCCCAACAAGCTCTATAGAGTATTGACATATTGTCTTGGCCTGCTCCATCATCAGATCTGTCTCCAATTGAGCACACGCAGGACATCATTAGATGACAACTCCAGCGTCATCCACAAATGGCATTAACAGTCCTTGTACTGTCTGACTAAGTGCAACAGGCTTGGAAATCCATCCCACAAAGTGACATCTGGCTCCTGTATAACACAATGAATGCACATTTGCATTCTTGGCTTGCATTCAACATTCTGGTGGTTACACTTACATTAACCCGCGATCTTGCAGTGTTAATCGCTTAAATATGTTACCTAGACTAGGCAGAGGATAGCCAGACTACCTCAGAAATACAACATGAACATATTTGCAAGGATAAGGCAAAAATGTCTTATCCTGTCAGAGAAATACTATGCTTTTTTAGTCAAAGAAGGATTTATTTTTTGATATAGTCCTATTTTAGGCCGATGTGCTTTGTCCAGTGTTTCCTCAATGAGTACATTCCATTCCTGAAGCGTAATTATGGGAGATCTGCTAACATCATCATAAGATTCAAAATATTTTTTAGTCACAAATTTCTTTAGATGTGGGAATCAATATAAAGTCTTCAGCAGTTTGGAACACTGGCATACTTTCTCTGAATTCCATTGCAGTGAAACCTCAAATAAAATAAGTATGTTGACCTTCTCAAAAACAACAGATGCAATATGGGAACTCAAGTATCCCCATTTTCAATGCATCTTGCCACATCCTTCAACTTAAAAAGTGAGAGAACATAACACCTGGTAAAGAGAATTGGTCGGAAACACAATAGCAGAGAGGTTGCCAGTAGTATAATGAACAACCTGCTTCCCATAAATGTTCGTGGTTCGCAGGCTGTACATGCTGCAGACAGTACTTAACATCCATCATAAGGTTACACTTTCATTACAGGAGCTTTCATCATAGGCTGGATATGCAGCAGACAATATTTAACATCTATCATAAGGTTACACGTTCATCACAGAAACTTCCCCAGACTCCTTCACATGATAGGCATTAGAGACATCACAACTTGTTTGCACAACTCAATATCATAAGCTGACTTAGATTTTATTTGTTTTCGTGTGAGTGGCTTAGCAGTCAAATATCCCCACATCATAAATCCTCAACGACTTACAAAATTGTAATGGACTTTTAATGGTACCTGCACATACAATAGTGTGTGTTTTCGTGGGAAGCTTCTGTACTACAGCAGGGGCTGTTCTCATGTGACCTGCATTCGCTTGCCTTTGGGAGCCCCATATAACTAAAAGGTAGTCACAGTATCACTTCAGAACAAATTACAGTATTTGTACTGTTCCTTAATTCTTCTCTCTCTCTATAATCTAAAAGACTAATGTGTTACCTGCTCCCACGCTGCGTTATTGTGATCTGTGTGTAGTTACAAAAATTTGTTTTAACGATGAGATGTGTCACTCAATCCTATCAAAGGAAAATTCAATCAAGAAAACTGATAAATCAGACAGAATTGCTGACCATTATTTTACCTTCAGGAGGCAAAATGTATAATGCTGCTAATAGAAACACATAACAGTGAAAGGGACACACTATGCAGTTTTCAGAACTTATGTTTCCTTTGTCAGGGAGGAAGGAAGGACAGGCCGTGGAAGGTTAAAAAGTAATGGCAGACCACTCAGACCTGAGGATGAGAGACACCACCTACAGTGATGGCAAGGATGGACAAAGATCTGGGTGGGAACACGAGTAAGTTTTTTTAAATACCTTTTGGTCCTTATCTGCATTCAGTTTGCACATGTAGGCCCAATAGCTTAACTAACTTCTCATTTCCTGATTTTTAATCTTGTGTAACTTTTTTGTTCTGGGGTTTTTATCTTTGTAGTAATGGGGCTGGTTAATGGGTTATGCTTCTGAAACAAACACTCTGCTGCTAGTATCTTATTTTATGCTTCTTGTATTACAATTTAATCATATTTATTACATTAACTATGGTTCTTATTGCCATAGTCCCTCATCCTCCGCACCATTCACCCTAATGCTATTTGTTGACTACTTCTCCTCTTCATGGGGTTGGATTCTGTGATGGTGAACACTGGGGGAATCCCTGTGTGTCAATCTATGTGCACTACTTTAATTACTTTTCATTTAGGTTTACTTCTATTCGCTATCCCTAATTTTTTAACTATATGTAGCATCACCTGATGATACTGCTTTAATTCAGCAAAGCCGGTCATGTGAATAAATCATCAAGTAACAGCTGTTTTTGGTTTTATTCAAGTCAATTTACCATAAATTTCAACAGCTGTGGCTATCATCACTTATCTTTCTTAAGTCTCTGTCCCATCTGCCCAGTTATCCTCTCCTTTATCTTTTTTGGTAAACTAGGCTCCAATCCAGCACTTGGTTTGACCACCTGCCACCACCATTTCTTCTAGTGACATGACCAGCTCACTGCCATTTCCATTATGTCACTGACCTTTGTTGTCCATACGATATCAGATGCTTTCTTTCCATCTTTCATCTTTCTTTGTGCAACTCAGCACTGATCTTTGCGTTCCTCTTTGGGTTACTATTAGTTTTCTAACAATGAATTCATTTAATGTCCATATCTTACACCTATAAGTTATTACTGGCAGTATACAATGGTGAAAAACTGTTTTCTTCAGTAAGTTAATCTATATAGACATATTATGTAACCATTCACAGATAGAAACTTACAACAGATATATTTCCCTTCAGTGTGTATTCATTCATCATGATCTTGGTTTTATCATAGTTCATTTTTAAACTAAATTCAGAGTGGACTAACACAAGTTCACTAACCAGTATTTGAAGTTCTTCTATATTATTTGCAAATAGAACAATATCATCAGCAAACCTTAGATTATTTAATCTCTTATCCATATGTCTGGATTCCCTCCATTCTCCAATAAAATTTAGACATTGCTATTTCTAAGACAGCTAAAACAGTTTTCGAGATATAGTCTCTTGCTTTACACTCCTGTCAGTGAGAAATTCATTGGTTTCTGTAACAATTTTCACAAATGCTGTGGAGGTTCTGTATGCAGAGTATACATTAATGAAACCGACAAACTGTAGTGATGGAATCCCACCTGGAAATGGAGGAAAAAAGGTCCTACGAACATGTGTCCAGAAATGGACAGTGTGTGTGCAATGACAACAAACTGTCCCAGAACACAGTCTTAAAGTGGCCTCCATGGGGTGCTATGCTTAGTGAACACATTGTTGAAGGGTCTGCACATCAGGAACTGCTCCAGCATATGCAATGCTTTTCAGATGCCCAGAGGTAAAAATCCAGGGGGTTTAAGTCTGGTGATGTAGTAGGCCATGCTATAGGGCCTCCATGTCCTATGGAGCATCCAAGGAAGATGTTGTTGAGGTGTTGGCAAACTGTAATGCAGAAGTGGAGTGGTGCTCTGTCATGCAGAAACCACATAACCTGCCATTTTTCCAAAGGTACATTCTCAAGCATTCCAGGCAGAGTATTCTGCGGGAAGTCCAGGTATGTTCCTCTGTTGAGGTGTTGTGGAATAATAACTGGTCCAAATACATGGTCACCATGCATCCCTGCCCACACACTGATGCTGAACCGATGCTGATGAGATGCCTCAACCATTCCCTGAGGATTGTTTGTAGCCCACAGACTATGATTATGGAAATTGATGATCCCAGTTCTGGCAAAGGTTGCTTCATTGTAAAAGAGGACTGGTGACAGAAATCCCATAATTACAGTGGTCTGGTGCAAAACCATTGACAAAATACTTCCTGTAGAAGGAAATCTGCTGCTAATGATCCGTGCACCACTGCAGGTGATAGGTGTAGTAGCATCATCATGCAGCATACACATAACCGTACTTTGGCTTACACCATGATAGTGGGCCACTTGCCTGGAGCTTGTACTAGGTTTTGTCTCAATATCCTGTAGAATTCAGTCCTTCAAATCTAGTGTACACACTGTCTACCATCTCCCTGCATATTCTTCTGTCTGAAAGGACCCATGATCACACAAACACCCAAAAAGGGCTTGAAATGTTGTATGATGTGGTTGGTGTCTGTGAGGATACCTGTTTTGGTACAATCATGCTACCTCTTGACCATTTCCATCTACTTGGCCATACACAAACATCATCTCAGCCTGTTCCCAATATGAATACGAGACCCTTCTGCTGCTTACAGTATGCTGCACTATCACACAGTCTGCAACACACAAGGAACACACGGCGTATGGTCTGAGGAACTTTCATTCATCAGTGCCATCTAAAGTGGCAATGACACATTTCCAGACATGTGTTAATAGGGCCTTTTTCCCTTCATTTCCACTCAGAAATCCGTCCCTGCAGTTTGTCAGTTTTATTAATGTTCACCCTGTATGTTCTGTGTTGTGTGATGGTAGTGAGTGAGTGACAAACGCTAGTTTGGCTCATGAGTTTACCATAAATTTGAAGGTTTTATTAAGCAATTAGGCTGTTCTATATATTCAAGAGTCATGTGGCAAGTGCATAGTGTCATTTTGAGTATATATTACATGAATATGCTCTCAAAATGTAAAACCACTGAACCATATACAGCACCACCAGCAGACAAGCCACCAGGAATGCTGGGTCGCGTCAACACCAGGAAGTGTGGCTGCTTCACCCAGCATTGCTGACTTCACTGCACTTATCAAGGCTGAGGTTAGTGCCATTCTGCAAGCACAGGACACACTTGGGCATGTTGTCCAGACCAACACTGATACTGTCACTACGGCAGTTAAAAACAAAATACAGCAAACTGTGGAGGCAAATGGGAACAAGAGCCACACTCTGAACAAGTCATTAAAAGAAACTGAGGATAGGGCATGACTGCTTGAATGGAGATTGGTCAATAAGTCTGACAAACTGTAACAGAGACACAATAATCTCAGACTGCTTGGGATTCCAGAGAGTAGTAGAGCAAACACAGATGAACAGGTGATTAATCTTACCCATGAGACACTGAATGATATTGACAGAAGTCACAGAGATGAATGTAGGATGCCAGGATCTACAAAATCTAGATCAATAATAGTGAAATTTGTGTCATACAGAAAATGATCTGAAATCTTCAAAGCAAAGAAGAAAATCATTAAGTCAGGTTTGACAATATGAGAGGATCTCACCTCTGAAAAATTAAGCATTTTGAAAAACACAGTTTCAAAATTTGGGCTGCAAAACATATCAACAGATGACGGCAGGATAATGCTGAAGATCAGAAACTGAAAAAGTTCAGTTTGCAAAGCAAATGAACTTGAAAACCTGTCTTTAGGAGCTTGCTGCTGCCAGTTTGTGTGTATTGTTATTGTAGATTATAGTTAACCATAACATAACTAATGTGTTAACCATTTTGATTTCCTTCACTATTAATTCAAGTTTTTGTGTCAATCACTGTATCAACTTAGTCTTACTCCATTTTTATTTAGCAATTTCTTATCATATTATTGCTGCTAATCACCATTAGCACTGTTAATAGTACACTCTGTTTTTATTATGTTTATCTTGCTTTCAATACTGCTGTGCACAGATTATTCTAGCTCTGTTTAGCAAATTTCTTTTCCTGTCACCAGTCAGTTGTTTAATGACCAATTCAAAGCCCCCTGGCCTTCGCCACAAAACCTCTCTCATCCTGGAGATATCTCCTGCTTTCACTTCTGGAAAACTGCACTCTTCTACCTCAGTGTGCTTCACCATCCATTGTTTCTTTGCTAGCCCTGTCACAGAGGCACTAATATTCCAGCAGTGGCGTTCTCACTAGCTCTGCACCTGAACATACCAAGTTCCACATTACACTTGCAAATGTCTAATCTCTGCCAGCTAATATTGCAGATTTCTGTCACATATTTCAGGACATAGACATCTATGTAATACTTTTGTTGGAGACCTGGTTCAAACAAAGTATTCTCACATGTTCAGTAAATGTAGATGGCTAAATCTAAATCTTTCTGAGACACAACAGGTGCAACAGACTGGAGGTGGAAGGGGAGGGGGTGGAATATGGGCATAAACACAATCTGATTTATCACCTACTGTGCTACACACATCTAACAATAGTGAAGTAAACAAGTTGAACATACATTCACCAAATTCTTTAACAGAAAGTGCCCAATATGTGTATTCCACAAATTTCCTAAAATAAGCAAGTTTGCCTGTTTCAAAACTGCTCTTTCAAGTCCCATATTGACATGCATGCATTTAATCATAGCTGGTGACACTAACACAAATTTTCCATACAATAGTCCTTCCAGTGTGAAATTTAACCAGATACTTTGTTTTTCAAACTTGTCACTCCTTCAGCTTGCTCCTACCCATCATACAAACAGTAGTCACACTCTCATAGATGTATTTGCAACAAAATTCCCAAACAGAGTAATTCATATCTCTCAAATATCTGCTCCTGGCATGTCTACCCATGACATAATTTTCGTGACATACTTGCTAGAATGTTCCAGAAAGAAATACAACTGACTACATGCCAAGACTTCAAACACATTCATTTATCTGAACCTGCAACTGAGGCACAAGAAATAGTTTGGGGAAAATCTTCTATTCAATTCTCAGTCATAAACAAAAAACCTCATATATTTACTAACAAACTTACCAAGCTTATGACAAAAATGCCCCCATAAAGGCCAGGAAAGTAAAAAGAAAACCTGCACCTTGGGTAAATGAAAAACTAAAACAGATCATGAATTTCAGACAGACTGCATAATGAGCATAAAAACTCCACCCCAGGCCTGAAAATCATATTGCTTAAAAGCAGAAGCAGAACAGAATCAATCAACGTGGGACAAATGCAAAACTCAGGTGTGTCCATACATTTACTGACAACAGAAATAGACTAGCTGCTCTATGGAAAAATCTGCATGTTATTGCTACAGGCAAAGTAAAGTTACAGCTGATCCAATTACTCCATCTGAAGAACTGAACTGGTACTTCACATTACCTACAACCACAACTGAACCACAAACGAAACAGACTCATTGATTACTTCATGGGGGTAAACAACTGTAGCCATGAAAAATTCTATCTAAAGCACATTACACCTACATTTACATCTAGATCTATACTATGCAAACCATCGTGAGGTGCATTGCAGATGGTACATCCCATTGTAGCAGTCATTAGGGTTTCTTCCTGTTCAATTCACGTATGGAACACGAGAAGAATGATTGTTTGTATGCAGAAATTTGTTCTAATCTTATTCTCATGATCCCTATGTGAACGATATGTAAGACATTGTAGTACATTCCTACAGTCACCATTTAAAGTCGGTCCTTGAAACTCTGTTAATAGACTATCTCAGGACAGTTTGTCATTGTCATCACCCATCCAACCCCTTCCCTGCTCCCATTCCAGCACTACACAGCCCTCATTCCACCATCACTTCTCTCCTTTCCCATTACCCTCACCCTTCCTCACCTCTCCCCTGCCCTCCGTCTAATCTCCAGACTGCACATAGCTGCCCTACACCCGCTCTCCACCTTGTCCCTACAGAGTGTTGCACCCAGGTATTTGTATGAGTTGGCTGATTCCAGCAGTGACTCATTGATATTATAGTCATATTATAGTCATAGGATATTATGTTTTTTTTTCATTTTGTGAAGCATACAGTTTTACATTTCTGTACATTTAAAGTAAGTTTCCAATCTTTGTACCACTTTGAAATATTATCAAGACCTGACTGAATATTTATACAGCTTCTTTCAGATAGTACTTCATTGTAGATAACTGCACCATCTCCAAAAAGCTTGATGTTACTATTCATATTGTCTGCAGAGTCATCCCAACACACTTCCCTGTGGTACCTCCAAAGTTACTTCTACACCTGACAGTGACTCTCCTTCTGAGATAACATGCTATATCCTCCTTACCAAAAAGTCCTCAATCCAGTCACAAATTTCAGTTGATACTCCATATGCTCAAACTTTTGACAATAAGTGTAGATGTGCTACTGATACAAATGCTTTTTTGGAAATCAAGAATTACTGCATCTACCTGATTGCCTTGATCCAAGGCTTTCATAATGTCTTGTGAAAACAGTGCAAGTTGGGTTTCACATGATCAAAGTTTTTGGAATCCATGCTGGTTGGCATTGAGGAGGTCATTCTGTTCAAGATACTCCTTATGTTTGAGGTCACAGTATGTTCTAAGATTCTGCGACAAATTGATGTCAAGGATACTGGATGGTAATTTTGTGGATCACTTTTACTATCCTTCTTGTAGATGGATGCGATCTTTGCTTTTTCCAAGAACTGAGGGTTGGGTTGTTTCGGGGAAGAGACCAAACAGTGAGGTCATCGGTCTCATCGGATTAGGGAAGGAAGTCGGCCGTGCCCTTACAAAGGAACCATCCTGGCATTTGCCTGGAGCGACTTAGAGAAATCACGGAAAACCTAAATCAGGATGGCCGGATGCGGGATTGAACCATCATCCTCCCGAATATGAGTCCAGTGTGCTAACCACTGCACCACCTTGCTCAGTCCCAAGAACTGAGTAGGGTTTTTTGTTCAAGGGATCTATGACAGATTATGGTTAGAAGACGGCCTAACTCAGCCATAAATTCAGTATAGAACCTAACAGGGTTTCCATCAGGCCCTGAAGCTTTGTTAAACTTTAATGATTTCAGCTGTTTCTCAACAGTACTGACATTAATATATATTTCTTTCATCTTTTCAAAGATACGAGGGTTAAATTGGAGCAGTTCTCCTGGATTTTCCTCCATAAAGCAACATAAGAGAATAAGAGTTAAGCATTTCAGCTTTTGCTTTGCTACCCTCAATTTCAGTTTCTCTCTCATTCACTATGGACTGGATACTAACTTTGGTGCCACTAACAACCTTTACATAAGACCAGAATTTCTGTGGGTTCTGTGAATGATCATTTGACTATATTCTGCTATAATATTCATTGAAGGAATCACACATCGCTCTCTTGGCAGCCAAATGCATTTCACTCAGCATCTCTCTACCCATAGCCCTACACTTTGTTTTACAACTATTTTCAATCTCTGTTTCTTTAGAAGTTTCTTTACAGTGACTTTATGCCATGGAGGTTCCTTCCCATGATGGACTGTTCTACTGGATACATATCTATCTTTTAAACTTGAGCCCTAGTTCCTCTACATGCTCCTGCCCTATGCTGAAGGTTTCAAGTTCCTCATTGAAATATGACACTACTTATTTTTTATCTAGTTTATTGAACACACATAACTTTCTGCTTGGTTTAGTTGTCCTCTGTACTTTGGTAATCATTGTTGCCACAACCACTTTGGTCACTGATACCAGTTTCAATGTGTACATCCTCAAAGAGGTCAGGTCTGTTCAGTGTAATTACATCCAATATTTTTCCATCGTGAGTGGAGTTCAGGCACTTAGTACTGTTTCACAGGATATTTTATCACACCTACCACTAACATAACTGTAATTTTCCCAATTAATTGTTGGATGATTAAAGTTTCTGCCAATGATTAAAGTATGATTGGGTAGCTTATGTACAACTGAACTGACATTTTCTTGAAAGTATTTGGTTACATTAGGAGTTGGAATATCATAAAAAAATCTATCATGCATATCACATCAGCATCTACTGGACATTCTGGCATCACAGTCCAAATGTTGAAGCTTAGTATTGACTCACTACTACCCACTATAACAGATATCTCCAGTTCTCTTTATCCAAAAGTGTTTTGCCTGAAGCTTGAAAACAGGAACTAGTTAAGCCACTACCTAAATAGGATGTTGCACAGTACCCTCTGTTTACTAACCTATTTGCATTCTTCCTGCACTGTCCAGGGGCTTAGAATATATAGTCCATGACCAGCTAACAAACTACTGAACTACAAACAACCTACTAGACAAATGCCAATCCGGTTTCCATAAACACAGCACAACTTCTGTCTTAACAGATGACATGAAGCTTGCCATGGATGCAAAAGAGGCAATTATAATGTGCTTCTTAGACTTCAGCAAGGCCTCTGACACCATCTACTTCAACATTTTACTTGCCAAATATAGCAGCCTAAATTTCTTGCCAGATGCAGTGCAATGGTTTCACTCAGACCTGACATCTCACCAGCAATGTGGTATGCTCGGCACAATGAAGTCACAGTGGAGGCAGGTAGTATCAAGGAATCCCAGGGCTCTGTATAAGGTCCTATACTCTTTTCATTGTGTGTCAATGATGTATCATCAGTTTTATACTACTGCAGATACCACATCTACGTTGAAGACCCCCAGTTGTATCTAAGTGCAAAACCAATAAACCTGACAACAACTATCAAGAATCTCAGTACTGCCCTGTGTGCTCTATCAAAATGGGTGCAAGCTATAGCATTAAAAGCTCAACCCATCCACTATTCAAGTGGTACTGGCTGGTCATTCTAGGCTCATTGGTCCAAATGATCGGGAATCCCTAGTTTCTTTAGGCCTGAATGGAGTAAATATCAACTTTTCTCCTTGAGCAAAGAGTAGAGGAGTAACAATAGATGAAAGTTTAAACTGGACTGAGCATTTAACTGCAATGTGCAAGAATACATCAGCTTCTCTCCATGCCCTACAAAAATATAAAAGGCTCTTTTCTCTTGACCTGAAAAAGAAACTTGTACAAGCACTTATACTTCCAGCTACTATTTACAGCAATGTTATCCTGCAAGGCCTTTCTCAATAAAGCTCACAGTGCCTGGCACTGGTTATGAATGTCTGTGTTCCTTATATCTCTGATATTTGAAGATCATCACATTTCACCCTCATATTCACAGCTATTCTGGCTGTGTACAGACAAGCACAAAGATTTTCATACCCTCTGTCTTCTCTATTGTTTTATCAATGTACATTTTCCCCCATATCTCTTCTCGACCTTAACACTCTTGTCAGAACAACATGGTGGAAACACCCATTCCCACCAGAACAGAATCCTTTCTTCCCACTCCATTGTTAAGCCATTTTCTCTGAGTCACTTTCAATAGCAGGAACCCAACTCTGGAATAATCTCCCACATTATATTAGAGAACTGAATAACATTTCCAGCTTCATAAGACAATTAATGACATATCTACTAAGATAACAATAATGATTACCATTGTGCCTGTACACACTTATTATCCTTGTACATCCTTCCTTCCATCTAGATTATACTCATCTCCCAGTGTTCTTAGCTAGTGTAGTCTCCTTACATTTCCTTTCACCAGAACTTGCCATATCAGAAAAAATCTATCTTTTACACCTAGAAATTCTTTTTATATCTGCCACTATCATTATTGTTGTTACTGTTACCATTATTACTGGTAGCAGTGCCAGTACAAGTACTGCCGGTATTAACTTTAGTAGTTCATAGTCAGTATTATTTACACACATTGCCACTTTAGATACTAAAATCATTTTAATACTATTTCTCATATTAAAATTATTAATTCTTAGATCACTATGATGTAAAAAAGGTACTGTGTGTGTGAAGCCCTGTTCCAATGTAAGAGAGGGCCTGATAACCCTAATCCGATCTGGTTAAATAAATAAATGAAAAACAAATAAATCTGAAAATGTAACATATTCCTGTTCTAGTCCTTGTTCTGTTAGAGCCTCAAACACAGATGGTTGACTGATCAAATAAAATACCTTTTCAAAATATATGAATGGAAGGCAAAGAGGTAGATGGTACTCGTTTGTTCTACTAAAGGTTTGGCATAGAGTGAGGATACGATCAGTTGTAGCAAATCCTGTGTCAAACCCAGTTTGCTCAGTGAGCTGAGTTATGTCAAGTGTGTTGCTCAATCTGGCAGTCAAAATTTTACTAAAAATGTTGTGCAGTATGACTGTACTGACAGTGCGATATATTACATTACATTATTACTTGTTTCATAGATCACGACTATGACATTTTGTAATGATGTGGAATGTGTCAGGCCAGGTTAACATAAGTTTTCATTATGCAAGGAGCAGTTCATTTTATCTCTTTCCTATCCATAATTCAGTCTTGATCTGTGTCTAAAGCTATTAGCTGATCCTTTCCAATCATAAGCTTCCACTTGGTTGTCATTAAATTAGATTTATTTTTGATACTGTCTTTTAGTGTATCTTCTTCAAAGTTCTTCATGTCTTCTTTCATGCTCTTTCTTAGAGCCTTGCACAGTTCTGTATATTCTGTCTTATCTTTGTCTGTTTCTACTTTCATTTTTTCTTCTCTTGTCCAACAAACTTATCATTTTATTTGTAAGCTTCTTTCTTAGGTTTTGAGATTTTCACCTTGTGCACCCACTTCTTCAGCTGTTGTGATTGGTAAATTTTGGTACTTCTTCTGCTTCACATTCTTTTTAATTTTCTCTTAATTCGTTCCTGAAATTCCTCTTTCTATTCCTCAAGATTTTAGAAATTTAGAATTTTTCTTTTTCCATTAATCATCTTTTGCATTCAATTAAAATCTTACTTTTAACCAATTATCACTGTATTGAAGTTCGCAGCTCGCGGCCTAGTGGCTAGTGTTGCTGCCTCTAGGTCACAGGGTCCCGGGTTCGATTCCCGGCCAGGTTGGGGATTTTCTCTGTCCGGGGACTGGGTATTAGTGTTGTCATCATCATCATCGTCATCATCATTCATGACAATGGCTAGATTGGACTGTGTAAAAAACTGGACTGTGAAAAAATTGGGAACTTGTACGGGTGCAGTTCAGCGCCCCACAAACTAAAGATCATCATCACTCCATTGAAACTGTTCAGCGCAGAGGTATCTTTAACATTTTGAGGCCTGTTAGCAAAAATTAAGTCTATTTCATTTTTCACTTGTGACTAGGCTGCTTCTTGAAGAATGTTTTCATAATAGGTGTTGCCTTACATTCAGCAAATTGAACCAGTCTCTCACCTTTGCAATTTTTTCATCTGTTCCATATCTGCTATTAAATGAATCACCTTTTTCATACATTCTAACTTTGGCATTAAAGTCACTCATTATTAATTTATAAAAACCAGCTCTCCCTTTTTCACAGGTTTCTTTCAGGAACTCAGAAAGATTCTAGCACCTCATCCAAGTGAACAGAAGTAGATGCACCACGCTTAGAGTATTTGGATTTTATAACCTTGTGATATTTTGTAGATCATATGTGCTGATCTGCTTGAAGTTCCTTCTAATATCACAAAAAAGGGTTAGAAATTTTAAGAATGTAACCACACATACTCTTAGGCTCATGAAGGGGGAACAACAAATAACAGCAGGCATGAGTAGACAAGTTTATTCCACAAGAAGGGTAAAGCCAATAGGGATGGCTATCAGTAGAGCCCTGGACGACACTGAGTTCGAAGTGCTGTGAAGCAGAATCCTTAGGGTACTTCAGTTCCAGAGCAGAGTTGAAATCCTGATGATGGGAATTCGAATCATGTAGCCTCATAGTATCAGTGGTAGTGAAGTTGAAGATGATACTGCTCGAGTGAGGGACTGTACGTCCTTATAAAGCTCTGGACAGCATAGGAATATGCCCACCGTCAATGAGGCTACTGTGGCGTGGCATAGCGTGACTGGCGCAGTACCGTCCTGTAGCTATTTGACCTGGGTACAGTGTCTGACCATTGCTGCATTACCATGAAGACAGCAATGTGCATGGGCTGTGCTCTGCTGTCCATCTCACCTGCAATGTGACTGTGCTAATAATGGCTGGCCATGGGCTGTGTGACATGTGACCTGCAGTCACGAGGTGGCTGTCACCATGGTGTAGGTATTGATGATACCACACTCTTCCCCCTTCCCTCCCCCCCCCCCCCACACACACACACATACACTTCACCAAAATGCCTCACCATGGTGATGTACTGTGCAGGACCATGGGGATGATGGCGAGATCTTGGACGGAGGCAGGGTGATGAGGTCGGACCACGAGCTGGGTCCAGAGATAGCTGACCCACATTCCAGCATCCACTGCTTGGAAACCCAGAAAATTTAGAAGAAAAACCAGAGGCAGAATGCTCCTCCTCCCCCTGGGTGTGAGCACTCCTGTGATGGAAAAGGTGTGTCCAGGTCCGTAGGCATTACAGTAGATGACGCTGAAGAGGAAAGCAGTGGCAGTTGGGATGGCAGTGGTAGGACCAAAGGATGTTGTGATGGTGGCGGGTGTAACATCAGGGCCTGTGATAGCTGGGCTGCTGTGGTGGAGGGAGCGGAGCCCATGGCTGAGGTGACACAGGCTCCAATGGCTGCGGTGATGGTGGTTGCAACAGAGGAATCCTGCTGGAAGAGCCAGGCAGCTGGCTTGCAACCTGTGATGGATGACTGCTAGGGGAGACATCATCTGCTGGAGCATGTTCTGGAACAGGAAGGTCCACAGCAGGATCAGAAATAGTCTGTGGGCACAGCTGATTCTGCTGTCTCAGATGATTGTGTCATGACCTGTCCTGAATAACATAGGTTGCTCTGCCCACAGATTGGACTACAGTCTCAGGTTCCCACGAATGACCACTGCTGAAAACCCTGAAGTATACTTTATGAGTGGCTTGAAATTTCAAGGAGGATGAGGTGGCATCTGGGGAATGTGGAGGATGGAGGTGATGTAGCATATTCCCATGACAACTGCCATGCAGAAGTTCAGCCGGTGACTTATTCCCCTGCAGCATAATACAGCAGATCAATAAGAATAGGAGCAGAGCATTTTCCTTCAAATGGGACTGCCTTAATTTAAACATTTGCACCCTGAATGCACACATGAATCTTTCCACTTCCTCATTGGTTTGTGGGGAGAAAGTAGCTGAGCAGACTTTTGGCTTTACAGAATGATACAAATTCTGTTGAAGTCAACTGTGGGCCATTACCAGATATAATGGTAATTGGTAATCCCTCTTGGCAAAATATAGTCACTAAAGCTTGAAACTTGCTGGCCAGCATCATGGAATTCAAAGGAACCACAAAAGGAAATTTAGAAAAAGTGTCCACTACAATAAGGCACCATGAATCCAAAAATGGCCCCATGACATCATCGCAAATTTGTTGCCAGGGAGCAACTGTTTAAACATCCTCGTTCACCCCCAGCCATGTGGTTCAGGATTGTGGCATCATCGACATTGACCTGATGGACATCCATTGCCTCAGAACTGTGGATTGCCGTGAGAACAGACAGGCTTCACAGTTTCTTTCAGCAAATGTCTTGGATGTGCCCAACCTTTTTGCAAAACCAAATGTTTGGCTCGGCGGAAATGACAAGCATCCTTATCATGAGAGATGTAACACTGAGGGCAGGATTGCAATTTGCCACCATTGTGAGACCACTGCAGTCTGTCATAGATTGTTTATGGTGTCCAGAAGAAGCAGACATATGATGTGGGGAAGAATGGTGGATATTGCCAACAGGCAGCACATAAGGCAACATTTCCAGCTCTGATGTGTCAAACAATCCGGGTGCCTTGGTTATATGAATGGCATCCTCAAGCAAAGGGTCTGATAGTTTGAGGACCTCAGCCCAAAATTGGGAATCAGTAACATTTTGAATATTAGTGTTCCACACCATGGCACCCACGTAAGACATACCACAAGGACATACCAATTTGCAGATGTGGGTCATATCGTGTAAAACCATGAACCTGAGCTGATAGGGCTGTGTACGTCGGCACTTCATTCAAAAGAACTTATATCGAGCAGCAGCAACCAACACCTGGGAGTTGAAATATTTATTGAGAGTGGTAGTGACTTCCAGGAAAGGAACATATTCAGGCTGAGTATGGGGGAAACACTTAATGCAAATGTGCAAGATATCCACGCTAACCCAAGAAAAGAAATATGAGCATTGAACATCTTTCGAAATGTTGAAGGCCAAGAAATGTTGAAACAGTTGCAGTTTGTCCCATTCCCCTATGGCAGCGTCAAACTTGTGGAATGGTGGAACTGAATGGTGTCTGCTGCTGTTCTCATCAGTGTGGGTGACACTGAAGAGGGCTTGTTGCAGAAGCTGTCAGTCCTCCAACAGTAATGACATCTTGTCCATCAGTTGATCTAACTGCATTGCCTGAAACTTAAGAAGTTCACGTAATGATGCAGGTTTCTCTTGCTGGGCAGCTGCCATGGCAAAAAAGTATAAGTAAAAAGTAAGACAAGCACAAGAGCAAAGAGAAGCTCCCCCAAAACTTAAAGCTAAACACCCTCATTTTTGGAACACTAGTTGTGAGTAGACAACAGGTTTACTCTGCAACAAGGGTAAAGCCAAAAGAGAATAATACTATAGAGCATGGAATGATCTAGAGCAGCCACTGGGGCAGTTATCAGCAAAGTCCTTGGCTGACACTGAGGTCAGAGTGCCATGAAGCAGAATCCCTAGGGTAGTCCAGTTCCAGAGTGGGGTTGATATCCTGAGGATAGTATCTGAATGGTGTAGTGTCACAGTACCAGCAGTAGCAAAATCCAAGATGAGACTACTGAATTGGAGAGCTCCACGCACTTCTAAAGCCCCGGGCACCATAGGAGTATGAGTCTACAACAGTGTGAGATGCTATGATTGGCATGGTACCGTCATGTAGCTATTTAATGTGAGTACAATGGTGGGGCATGTGCTGGGCCATGTCTGCACTACCCTATTTGCCAGCACCGTGCCTGCACTAAGAATGGCTGGCCATAGGCTGTGTGACATGTGACCTGCAGTCACATGGTGGTCAACACCATGGTGTAGGTATTCAAGATAACACATGTACAAATTAATTTGCAATGTGAATGTAAAATGATTCATCCCATAAGATTATGATCCATCATACAAAATGATCCATGGAACATGGAACTAACTAACTAACTAACTATGGTTTTATTAACTAAACTCTGGCTCCATTTAGGTTTCCATTTGGTTCACCACAGAAACAGAAAAGATTTCCTGAATTCAATTAAAGGAATTTTTCACCTTTATGACGTACTTCACTATAGCTCCAGCTATTTTTTTCTAATTACTCTTCTAGCTATTTTTTTCTAATTAATCTTCTATTTCTGTCATTCTGTTGCCTCCCACTAGTGAATAATAGTATGGGTACATTTGAAAAGGTTGCTTCTCTCATATTGAAGACTTAGCATTTTGTGACACTAGAGCAGCTCCCACCCAGAGATCTGAAGATGGGACTAATTTGACTATGGAATATTTTACCTTACCGTCGCAGGTCATGACTCAAAACAGCTTCCCACCTAGAGATCTGTAAATTGGGCTAATTTAACTCTGGAATATTTTACCTTCCTGTGGCAGATTGTGACTCAAAGGTCTGAAGTGTAGTCACCATTCTTGGTTCAGAACTGATTCGAAATCCAATTTTTGAGACTGTTCCTAATGTGGAGTACAGACATCTTTGGCTGACTGCTCCTCTGGAGTACAAACACTGCCTATGCTGCTAGTTTTGCTTCACCTCAGGTATTTCATTTCCCCAGTGCCATCCATATCCGGGAGGCTTCCCCAGTCCACCACCTGAGGAGGTGCATAATGGGGGACTAACAACCCCCAAATGTGGTTATATCAATGTACATTAATTTATATTTTCTATCACAGAGTGCCATTAAAAACTACTGAAAAAAAATGTTTATAATGTTGCCTGGTTTTATTCCACAGAAATATTTCTCATTTATAGTCCCTGTAATATGAGAAAAATCTGCTTTGGATTCAAAATTGTCAGCTATATCCAATCAATTTTCTTCTGTCACTTGGGTTAGACATTTGCTTTCATATTGATACATAACACTTCACAAACTTGTTGCATAATTTCACTGACTGCAGTTCTTTCCAAGCAATATGTGTAGTGAATATCAGCGAAAGAACATCCAGAAGTCAAGTACACAAAAAATAAAACACATTTCTTTTCAGGAAAATCACTGCAAAAGAAATGGGAAAATGTGAGAGATAATTTCAGGAAGTAGTATAAGAAAGTCAGCAGTTTATAAAGAAGATCAAGTGCTACAAGGAAATCCACTTACGTTTACTTCAGTGAGGTTATGTTTCTTGTAAATGTTGTAAGAAATAATATGTATAACAGTTTCAGCTCTACTGAAATAGGAGACCAGGACAAAGAGTTGAGGCTACTGAAGAACCATATGAGACTTCCATGTTAAGGCCCTTAATGCTGGAGAAGACAAAGGCTAGTACACAGAAACTGAGAACAAAGGAGTATAGCTAGTTGGAGTATTGACAGAAAGTCTGGCAAGAAATGATGATGACCCTGACCATTCATTTCCATTGTGGCAGCCACACCAAGAAATGCAGAAATGCCAGAACTGTAGTTCCAGCCAGCACGAGCTAGCAGTACCTGGCATTTGCTGGCATGCCGACAGATTCACTGTTGGAATAAATCTTAGCAACAGTGCAATGTGCACAGACAAGCAGGAGACCAAGCAGAGACCAGTCAGAGTTGAGGAACAGAATGGTGTAGTCACTTCTGCAGGAGTCTGATTCTGCTTGCCATGGGTCATGTGGGTTGAGCTTAACGTGAGGTCCTCACAACTTGTATGAGATAATTTACTCAGCACTGTCCATTTGTCAATCTCGTTTCATCATGACTGTGAACTGTACAGCACCCTATGGGTCAGGGAGAGGGTTATCATTTATGACCACTCAAGTGTCCATTTCTTTCTCACCGTTATGGGATTGGGCAATATGCTGTATCACTGAGGAGTGTACACCCTCTGGGAATAGCGTTTGAGTAAATCTATTGTCCAATGCCTACTATTGCAGTCATGATTGTGAGAGCACAGACATCCACTATTAGAAAATATTGTCAATTGGTTGTGTATTCCTTTACTACAGATAAATGCATACTTGTGGAGGCATGTTCTTTGTCAGTTATTGTCACCATGGCAGTGGCAATGAGACCAACCTAATACACCACTAACTTGTAAGTGGTAATCCTACACATTCCCACTTCACTGGGGACCCATAAAGGATCAGTGGGCTAAATATGAGGCAAAGAAACCCTCATCAGCTGATAGATGCAACCACAAGTTTGAATATAGTGGGACAATGGTGGCAGATCACTTTCATCAATGTAAAACCAGTCAAGTGCCCCATACCCTACGCCAACATCATGACAAATTTCCAGAGCTTACTTGCCTGCCTGGTGCTCCAAGGGACGTGAAACATTGGGTGGTCCACCACACCAAAACTACACTTGGTCCTCCCGCCTTATGCCATACATGTCGACTTACAGCCGGTGGGCTCACTGCAGCAAAGGCTGAGTTCAAGGCCATGCTGTAACAAATCACTGTCTGACCATCAAGCAGCCATTGTCTTTTGCCTTGCACTTACTCCTCAAAAGAGACAATTTGTGGCGGCAATGTGGGTGACTAACATGCTTTGAATTCACGAGCAGTTCTGGATCGATATCCAGTACTGCACATTCAGGCGTTTAGACAGGCCTCAGCAATTTTCAGCAAAACCAGCTGCAAAAAGGAGTTCATGCAAATTCTAATGGCACCTAAGGACATTCAAAAAATGGCAATCAGCACCCCATCTGGACTCTTCGAGAGCACGTACACAATGTGATCAAAAGTATCCAGACACCTGGTTGAAAATGACTTACAAGTTCGTGGCGCCCTCCATCGGTAATGCTGGAATTCAGTATGGTGTTGACCCACCCTTAGCTTTGAAAACAGCTTCCACTCTCACAGGCATACATTCAATCAGGTGGTGGAAGGATACTTGGGGATTGGTAGCCCATTCTTCATGGAGTGCTGTACTGAGGAGAGGTATTGATGTTGGTCAGTGAGAGCTGGCATGAAGTCAGCATTCCAAAACATCCCAAAATTGTTCTATAGGATTCAGGTCAGAACTCTACGCAGGTCAGTGCTATACAGGAATGTTACTGTCATGTAACCAGTCTGCATTATGAACAGGTGCTCGATTGTATTGAAAGATGCAATCGCCATCCCCAAATTGCTCTTCAACAGTGGAAAGCAAGAAGGTGCTTAAAACATCAGTGTAGGCCTGTGCTGTGATAGTGTCACACAGTACAACAAGGGGTGCAAGCTGCCTACATGGAAAACACGACCACACCATAACACCACCACCTCCGAATTTTACTGTTGGCACTACACACGTTGGCAGATGACGCTCACTGGTCATTCGCCATACACACACACTGCCGTTGGATTGCCACATTGTGTACCATGATTCGTCACTCCACACAATGGTTTTCCATTGCTCAATTGTCCAGTGGTTATGCTCCTTACACCAAGCGAGGTGTCGTTTAGCATTTACCAGCATGACATGAGGCTTATGAGCAGCTGCTCGACCATGAAATCCAAGTTTTCCCACCTTCCGTCTAACTGCCATAGTACTTGCAGTGGATCCTGATGCAGTTTGGAATTCCTTTGTGATGGTCTGGATAGATGTCTGCCTATCACACATTACAACCCTCTTCAACTGTTGGCGGTCTCTGTCAGTCAACAGATGAGGTCGGCCTGTATGCTTTTGTGCTGTACATGTCCCTTCACGTTTCCACTTCCCTATCACATTGGAAACAGTGGGCCTAGGGATGTTTAGGAGTGTGGAAATCTTGTGTACAGGTGTATGATGCAAGTGATACCCAGTTACTGACCACATTCAAAGTCCATTGAGTTCTGTGGAGTGCCCCATTCTGCTCTCTCATGATGTCTGATGACTACTGATAGGTCGCTGATATGGAGTACCTGGCAGTAGGTGGTAGCACAATGCGCCTAACATGAAAAATGTATGTTTTTGGGGGTGTCCGGATACTTTTGATCACATAGTGTATATGATGTTCAGCCTTTGGAAAGCTGCTCAGACCTGACAGCACTTACTGGGTGGCATCTTATTTGGATTACCATATTCGCATATCTTGATGACATCTTGGTCTCCTCAAAGTTGTCTAAGCTCCACCGCCAACATCTAACAACCATCTTTCAGTGCCTGTCTGAGGCTGACATTGTTATTCACCACTTGAAGTGCGTGTTCAGTGCCATGGAAATAGAGTTTCTGGGGCACTTAATAATTCTGAGCAGATCCACACCACTACCTGGCAAGATACAGGTGTTCTTAAAAATGCTGCCCCCATAGATGCATAAAGAATTATGCCACTATAATTCAGTATGCTGAACTTTCATTGGTGCCATCTCCCCAATGCTGTCAATGTGCAGGAACTACTGACAGTAGCTCTACGCAGTCCCACCATGAAGGGAAGGATACCCATGCACTGGATGCTGGCTGGACTTTCTGGATAAAGGCTTTCCTGAAACCAAATGAAACCTTGCAGAAGTGATACTGCTAACTTACCCAGTATATGGTGCTGACCTGGCCATGGTTGTGAATGCTAGCCAGACCACTATATCTGCAGTGCTTCAGCAGCAAATTTCTGGTAGTTAGTAGCCACTCAACTTCTTCTCATGGGAGCTATCAACGTCATATTGTCCTTGGAGTGCCTATGATCATGAGTTGCTTGCAGTATATGGGCCAGTAAAATACTTCTGCCCATCAGCAGAAGCCCATTCCTTCATTATTTACACTAACCACAAGCCCATCGCTGACACTTTGTACAAATACACCACATGTTTGTCATGCCAGTCCCCGCAGTTGAAGTACATGTTACAGTTTTCCACAGACATTCAGAATATTTCTGGCATAGACAATACCACCGACAACTGCTTGTCCCACACTTGTGCCATTCCTGCTGTGAACATTGAGGACTTTGTTTGTGAACAGCAGAGCAACAAATAACTGGACAGCCTCCACCACAATACCTCCAACAGCCTATGACTCAAACTAGTGTCAATTGCCATTGGCTGCCACCTAATCACCGCAGACCAGCCTGCCACCATCGCACTCATGCTGATGTCAGAACAAAGTGCACAAGCTCCAAATATGCTAGCCACAAGCTGATCACTGGTGCCTTCTCACAGTGCCTTCTCACAGCTCCTGAGCTCCTTTCTCCAAGGGCAGATCTGTGTGGCAGCCACACTGAGAAATGCATGAATGCCAAAGCTGTAGCTCCAGCCAACACAAGCTAGGGAGCCCAGCATTCATCAGTGTGCCCGTAGATGTACCATCAGGCCAGATTTTGGTAACAGCTTGAGGTACATGGGTATGCAGGAGACAAAGCAGAGATCACTGAGAGCTGAGCAGTGGAATGCTGTAGATGCTTCCCCAGGTGCCTGATTCTGTTTGCTGCAAGCCATGTGGCTACAGCTTAATGTGAGCTCCCCACAACACATATAGGATAATTTAGTCAGCATTGTCCATTCATCAGTCTCGTTTCATTCTGATTGAAAGCACACTGCGGCCTGTGGTTTGGGAAGACAGTTACCAGTTTCGTCCGCTCACATGTCCATAATTTTCTTAGCGTTTTTTGACTGAACAATGTGCTCTATCACTGAGGAGTGTACACCCTCTGGGAACAGCGTTTGAGTGGATCTATTGTCCAACACCTGTTACTGTGGCGATTCGATCATGAGAGCACAGATTTTCATTATTAAAATATATTATTAATTGAAGGTGTATTCCTTCACCACAGATAAATGCATAACCGTACAGACATGACCTTTGTCAGGTACTATTGTATGTGTGGCAATGATACTGGCCCACTGCACCATTAACCTGTAAGCGGCAATCCTAAATGTTCCCACTTCATTGTTATCAATGCTGAATGATCACAGACAACTGCCTGAACATCTGAAGACAATAACCAAAATTAATACTATGAAAGTCATTCTCAACTGAACCGACCACCCCAGATCTATCCATGGAACACCACTGTAATTAGTACCATCCAGCCATCAGCTAGCTACACAAACGTATATGTAAATGTAGCTGATGTGACGTCTCCAGAAACTTCCTCTCAGATATCAAATGATCCCAAACTGCTAACACACAGACTAACATAAACAATTAGTATTGAGTTACAATAAAACAGTGTGTATGGGGGACATTCAATAAGTAATGCAACATTTTTCTTCTGAAAGTGGGTTGGTTTTACTCAGACTTCCAATACACTGCATTACTCCCCACTATTTTGGCTACAAAACCCTATTTTTCAGCATAATTTCCAATCACAGCAATGGCTTACGCCACTGTACTGAGAGGGCCTGTGTGCCCACTCTACTGGTCAACATCAGAGCAAAAATCTTGCTGCATCGATAACCCCCTTATCACCCATGTACTGCTTCCTGCAGAGTGCATCCTTCATTGGCCCAAACGGATGGAGTGAGATCCAGGCTGTAGTGCGGATGAGGAAGAACAGTCCAATGAAATTTTGTGAGCTCCTCGCAGGTGGGCAGACTTGTGTGAGGCCTCACTTTGTCAAGGAGGAGGAGAAGTTCATTTGCATTTTTGTGGCAAGAAACATACTGAAGCCGTTTCTTCAGTTTTCTGAATGTAGCAGAATACACTTAAAGTTGATCATTGCACCATGTTGGAGGGGATCAAACAGATTAACCATTTCAGAGTCCCGGAAGATAACCATGACTTTACAGGCTGAGGGCACAGCTTTGAACTTTTTCTTCAGAAGAGAGATAGTGTGGTGCCACTCTGGGGTTGTTGTTTTTTTTTTTCTGGTTCAGTTTTGTGAACCCATGTTTCACTACCTGCAATGAAGTTTGACAAAATGTTGTCACAATCAGCCTTGTAATGTGCAAGCAGTTCCACAGAAATGATTCTTCACTGCTCTTTATGGTCTCGTGCTAGGCAGTGAGGAACCCAACAGGTGTGGACCTTTGAGTACCCCAACTGGTGAATGAGTGTGTCAGCACTACCAACAGACAGGCTTCATTAAGCTGTGAGATGTTTGATTGTGATCCATTGATCACCTCGAATGAGAGTGTCTGCATATTCCCACATTGCAAGAGCCACAGCTGTTTGTTGCTAACCAGCACACGGGAGATCAGACAATTCTGTACAACCTTGTTGTGATGATGACAGATGCACTGACCAACAACTCACATGCTTTTGTTTACTAGCAGATCTCCACAGACATTCTGCAAGTGTCTACAAATATCTGCAACACTCTGGTTTTCCATCAACAGAAACTCACTGACAGCTCACTGCTTGGAATGCACCTCCAATACAGATGCCATTTTGAAGGTTATGTATACTGCCATCACCTATTGGAATTTCATGAAACTACAGAGGCTGAAACAGGAATATTCCACAATGTCCCACAACAAATTCTACATTTTTGAAATTGAAATTGGCTGAGAAAAAAAATGTGTTGCATTATTTATTGTATGCTCCTTGTATTACTGATCTGTGTATTTAATTATATGAAACCTGATGGCATTAAAATATTTAAATTGAATATTAAGATGCTTATCTGATCGTTACCAGTAGCTTTCCTTCAGGGTCTACACATGAGCACAAGTGCGTTGTCATTCCATTTACTGTTTCTCTAATTTTTGAAAGCAGTTCATAAAAGGAAGATGTTGACATTTTGGTATAGATAAAAAACTTAGCCTCATATTTCCTTAACTCCTTGCGCAAGGCGACAAAAACTCCATTTGTATTTCTTTGGTGCAGGGAAGGATGCACTGAGCATATGTGTTTTCCACATCTGCTTCATATTTCCTTCTTCAAATGGCATACCAAGAACCAAATGGTCACAGCAGCTTCTGCAGGCACTTTCATTTTTGTTTATTATTTCCAATAATCCACATAAACAAATTATGTTCTGTTGTATCTAGACAAGACAGCCTAGACACAATGAGAGGAAGCCGAAAGGCACACGCTAAGTTAAAGCAGGATGGCGTGAGGTCTGAAACAGGATACGTAATGATGCTATAAAGAAAAGCATGTAGCTTCTGGAATACTTAACTTTAATCCATCCTTTTGGTACATCTGGAGATTGTGGCGATACAAGTGAGACTCTTTAGATACATGCAATGTTACTAATGGCACCTTGCTAGGTCATAGCCATTGACTTAGCTGAAGGCTATTCTGTCTGCTCTGCAAATGAGCGAGGCTTCGTCAGTGTGCATCGCTAGCTACGTCGTCCGTACAACTGGGGCGAGTGCTAGTCCGTATCTCGAGACCTGCCTTGTGGTGGCACTCGGTCTGCGATCACACAGTGGCGACACGCGGGTCCGACATGTACTAATGGACCGCGGCCGATTTAAAACTACCACCTAGCAAGTGTGGTGTCTGGCGGTGACACCACATGTTCATCTACTGTATTATGATCAAAATGACTAAAAGAGCAAGATCTACTATGGGACTTGCAGTACAGATTACAGACCAAGCCCACACACTGTGGATTTTAGTAGTTCAGTGTACTGTAACCTGTCGAAATTGCAGAACCGCAAACCCCGCACACTGCAGCAATCAGCGAGCCAGAGTGTTATAACCAGTGATTGTGCCCCACACACCTTGGTGAGTAGCAGGTAAGTGCATTCTTGCCCTTAAGATCAATGATACTTCACAGTTGTGTCACTTCACACTGGGAAGTGTTCTTCAGAGTGTCTTGAACAATTCAGTGAGTCATGTGTACACACCTGAAAACACGTACACGCAAAGAGCCCATCATCTTGACACAGCAACAGAACCATTGCTGTTCCAGGTAGGCAACTGCAATAGTGGCAACAGGACATCACCCACCAGTGAAGGTGATGAACGTAGGTTTTATTTCATTCATCATTCTTTCCTGCATAATTTATTCAAGCTAATCGATTTTTCATTTCCTGTTAAAATGTACACTAAATTTCATTGTTCATTTATGACAGCTGCTTGTATGTTGCTTGTTCATTTGCAATTTCTCATTTTATTGCCTTCTACTTGCAACAGTTAACTGTGGCAAAGCTGTACTAGAAGCAGGTAAAAAGTTGCAATTAATTGCTGGTGAATGGGCACTTTTGGCACATTACTAGAGTAACAGCATGCTTTTATGACAACTACGCTTCACCACAGCCTCACATAGATTGGAACTACTAGCACAATTACTTTGCAAACTCTTAACTGACAAATATAGGGAGTATTCAGTAGTAATAACATACAATGGAAGCAGCGCCGCATAAGCTACAATGTAAGCTCAATCACAGCATGTGGCATTTGACATTACAGTGATAAAACAACTACTCAGAAAATAATGGAAGTTTGTCTACATATAGAACCTGGTTGTATCTTTAAGCAGTGCAAAGGGAACTTTCCTCCTAATTATGGTCTGGCTTCTGTGCCTCCTCAAAGATGACCCTCACAAGGAAATGCTCAAAGAAGCACACTTTTTCTTAAATATTATTGCAAATATTACCCCATTTTCAACTAAAATGTAGTATTCATAAATAGAATAAAAGCAGACATTTCTATGATTCTAGCAAGATACAACACAATGATATGCGACATGTGATGTAACCAGAATATGAGCTCAAAGTCAGGGGTCAATCAGTATTAAATGGATAATATGGTTTGGTACATTGAACAGACACACACACTGATAGAGGAGGTGTAGGAAGCGGTGTGCTTGACATATAGGAGGAGACTAGATATTCTATGATTGTCAGAAACCAGGTGCAAGGCTACATGAAGTAAGGAATTGAGGACTGGACATTGTCTGTACTGGGCTGACAATGAGGAAGGAAGGAGATGTGGAGTGGCAGTAGTTACAGTGGTAGCATCAGGGGTGGGCCTGGGCCCACCCAAATTTTGTTTGGCCCACCCAAATAAGGCAGACAAATTTTGGAATCAAAGTCTAAAGTCAAACTTCATTTTATAAAATTAAAATAACTTGCATACAGTTAGAGACATATGACAAACCCCTCTGTTAATTTGATAAGCAATTTTGCATTGGCCCATATTGAAGCCATAAAATAAAATAAATATATCTGAAGTGGGTTTTATAATGATGAAGTTAACATTAATCTAGCCAATGGAAATGAAATGAGTGTATGGCACTGGTGGCCGGGAGGCTCCATCTGGGGAAGTTTGGCTGCCAAGTTTAAGTCTTATTTCAGTCGAAGCTACATTGTGTGACTTGCAAGCTGGTGATGGGGATGAAATGATGATGAGGACAAATACAACACTGCCCACAAGCAGAGAAAATCTCCAACCTGGTCGGGGGTCAAACCCGGGCCTGCTTGCATGTGAGGCAAACACGTTACCATCCAGCTAAGCAGGTGGACAATCTATTCTATGATCTGTGCATGTTGAAAAACAAGCAAATGAACTAGCCGATTGATCTACTGAAAGAGTGGTTCTTCCCTAGTTTCTGTTTTGTGTTTGCACATGTATTTTATAAGTTCCATTAACAGCAAACAATAAAAGCATATTTTTGTTCATTTATTTATTTAGATTTTCTTGCGTAGAGTCATCAATATGATGGCTTTTGCAAACATCAAGTACTGTTACAAACATAAAATACATTTAGATCTTAGCCTTATAGGTAATAATTAAACAGTAAATTGATGTTTGTCAAAATAAATTATATCTTACACACATTAATAGACCCAATTATTTTTATACATTGTTTTACAGCTCTTAAACTTAACCAGTTAAAATTTGTTGAGTTAGTAGAGACACTTTTCAGTTAAGAATTCTTTTAGTTTTGATTTGAATTGCTTTTTATTACTGTTTTTCATGGACTCTGGCAGTTTATTATACCATACCAGTAAATTAGTATATGGGCTCTAGTCCGTCATTTTTAATCTTGTTCTTCGCCGGTAGTAATTCTCTTTGGGCATGGTGTTGTGGTCATGTACAGGGCTATTACAAATGATTGAAGCTGTTTCATAAATTCACTGTAGCTCCATTCATTGACATATGGTCATGACACACTACAGATACATAGAAAAACTCATGAAGTTTTGTTCGGCTGAAGCCGCACTTCAGGTTTCTGCCGCCAGAGCGCTCGATTGAGACAAAATGGCGACAGGAGCCGAGAAAGCGTATGTCGTGCTTGAAATGCACTCACATCAGTCAGTCATAACAGTGCAACGGCACTTCAGGACGAAGTTCAACAAAGATCCACCAACTGCTAACTCCATTCGGCGATGGTATGCGCAGTTTAAAGCTTCTGGATGCCTCTGTAAGGGGAAATCAATGGGTCGGCCTGCAGTGAGCGAAGAAACGGTTGAACGCGTGTGGGCAAGTTTCATGCGTAGCCCACGGAAGTCGACGAATAAAGCAAGCAGGGAGCTAAACGTACCACAGCCGACGGTTTGGAAAATCTTACGGAAAAGGCTAAATCAGAAGCCTTACCGTTTACAACTGCTACAAGCCCTGACACCCGATGACAAAGTCAAACACTTTGAATTTTCGGCACGGTTGCAACAGCTCATGGAAGAGGATGCGTTCAATGCGAAACTTGTTTTCAGTGATGAAGCAACATTTTTTCTTAATGGTGAAGTGAACACACACAATGTGCGAATCTGGGCGGTAGAGAATCCTCACGCATTTGTGCAGCAAATTCGCAATTCACCAAAAGTTTACGTGTTTTGTGCAATCTCACGGTTTAAAGTTTATGGCCCCTTTTTCTTCTGCAAAAAAAACATTACAGGACATGTGTATCTGGACATGCTGGAAAATTGGCTCATGCCACAACTGGAGACCGACAGTGCCAACTTCATCTTTCAACAGCATGGTGCTCCACCGCACTTCCATCATGGTGTTCGGCATTTCTTAAACAGGAGATTGGAAAACCGATGGATCGGTGGTGGTGGAGATCTTGATCAGCAATTCATGTCATGGCCTCCATGCTCTCCTGACTTAACCCCATGCAATTTCTTTCTGTGGGGTTATGTGAAAGATTCAGTGTTTAAACCTCCTCTACCAAGAAACGTGCCAGAACTGCGAGCTCGCATCAACGATGCTTTCAAACTCATTGATGGGGACATGCTGCGCCGAGTGTGGGAGGAACTTCATTATCGGCTTGATGTCTGCCGAATCACTAAAGGGGCACATATCGAACATTTGTGAATGCCTAAAAAAACTTTTTGAGTTTTTGTATGTGTGTGCAAAGCATTGTGAAAATATCTCAAATAATAAAGTTATTGTAGAGCCGTGAAATCGCTTCAATCATTTGTAATAACCCTGTATATTACTACATTTAGTTACTTCAGTTTTTTTGAGACAAAAAAGTAATTAATTTATAAAGATACAAAGCGTATATGGTGAAGTACTAGTGCGGTCTGAAAACATCACGGCAAGAGTCTTTATAGCCTAGTCTGTGTATAATCCTTAACCCTCTTTTTTGTAGCAATAGTAATCTGTTAAGGTGAATGTCTGCAGCACAGCCCCATATTTCTATATAATAGCTAAGATGGGGATAGATTGTCCCATATCACACAGTTTTAAGCATGTGGGTGGGCACCATTTTTGACAGTTGGCTAAGAAGATACAGCCCATTGCTGACTTTTTTGTATACAGCATTAATGTGGTTAATCAGCCAGAGGTTTGAGTCTAGATGGGCCCCTAGAAATTTACACTCATTTGTTTCCTCTGCTACTATGCCATATACCTCATTTATGCATGAGTGGTGTGAGCTGCCAGTTGTAAATATTAGAATCTGGGATTTATTTACATTGACCTTTAATCCTTGTGCATGAAATTATGAACTTAATTCTAGTATCCCATTACTTGCTGAAAATTTCAGTTCCCCACAATCTTTACCATGAAATAAAACTGAGGTGTCATCATCATAATTTACAATGTGTGAGTTAATGGGGTGTACAATGTGATTAATATATGCTAAAAAGAGGAAAGGCCCAAGAATTGAGCACTGAGGGACCCCCTGTGTCACTGTCTCACTTGTGGATTTAAAAATTAAGATCTTATTGTCAATCTTATGTGTAAGTTTGGTACACTGTTTTCAATTCACCAGAGAGGTGGATAATAGTTTCATTAATGCATCACTAATATTGTACACCCGCAGTTTTTTTAAGAGAAGCTCATGGTTTACTGAGTCAAAAGATTTGCTCAGGTCAAGGAATATTCTGGCTGTGTGTGTACCCTGTTCTATATAGCTATATACTTCATGGAAGAAACTGGTAACAGCAGTGGCCGTGCTTAGGTCTTTCCTAAACCCAGGCTGCGACTCGGTAAGCGTTCTGTGTCTTGAGAAAAATGTTGTGACTTCTGATAGGACAACTGTTTCAAATATTTTACTGAAGGTAGGGATTAGTATTATTGGTCAATAATTTGAAACTCCTTCTTCACTCCTTCTTATGGATTGGCTGAATTACACTTATTTTTAAGGCATTTGGGTATATGTTTTCATTAATAATGCATTTGATAAGATAGGTAAGGGATTTAGTTATTTCATTGGCTCATTTCTTAAGCACCACACTCCAGATGAGCACTTGTTCTTTAGCTTCTGTATTGTGTTAAATATTTCCTGCTGATTCACCTCCATAAATTCGAGCTCTATACCATCCATGAATCACTTGGTGTGCCAGCCTGTAGATCTATAATAGGGACTGGTCGATCAAAAAGAGAGATAAAATGCTTATGGAATAAATTACATATTTCATTTGGATCTTTCACTAGATGGCCCTCATGTCAAATGCTAACTGGTTCACTCTGTCCCTTGCTGCTGGCTTTACAATGTTTATTGATTAGTCTCCAGGATGCCTTACCAATGTTGGCTGAACACTCTATTGCATCATTGTTTATCTGTTTCCTCAAGTGTAAAAGGTCTGTCTTAAAAGTTTTTTTTGCGTTGATTGTACTTTTCCTGAAATATATGTAGCTTTGTTTCCTTATATAAACAGGCAAGATCATATATATTCTGCCTCATCTTAATCAGCCTAGGTGTAAGTTTCAGCCTAGTATTACTTTCAAGAGTATTACTTTCAAGATGAGAGTTGGTTCATATCCTGGTTATTTCTTTGAGAGGGCAGCAGCAGTTGAAATGCTTCACCACTGTCCTATAAAATTTTTTCCCATTTGTTTTCTGATCCTTTAGTTTCTCCTCAGCTAACTTAGTTTTGAAGACACTGATGTTCTATCATCATGGTCTGTGTCTCATTTTTGTTTAGTGAATTGTATGTGTTGCTGGAAGTGAAAGTAGCAACATGGCAAAATGGCCTAGCATATCTACATCTGCATCTACATCTACATCCATGATCTGCAAACAACCGTGAGGTGCATGGCAGAGCATATGTCCCGCTGTACCAGTTATTAGGATTTCTTTCCGTTCCATTCATGTATGGAGTGTGGGAAAAATGATTGTTTGAATACCTCTGTGCTTGCTGTAATTATTCTAATCTTATCCTCATGATTCCTATGTGACCGATATCGAGGGGATTGTAGCATATTCATAGAGTAATCATTTAAAGACGGTTCTTGAAACTTTGTTAATAGATTTTATCAGGATAGTTTGCATCTATCTTCAAGAGTCTTCCAATTCATTCCTTCAGTATCTCCGTGACACTCTCCCATGGATTAAATAAACCTGAGACCATTTGTGCAAACTTCTTCAGTCAGCAACAAAAATTTATTAAACTAAATGAGGTAATTAGGTCATCTCCATCTGTAACTGCAGAGGTTAGTTCTCATGATCCAGAAAGTGAAACATGGTGTTTGATGATGATGAAATGGAAGTAGAAAAGAATTAAAAAAATTGTAAAATGAAAAACTCAAAGAAAATAAAGGTAAAGCATTATTTTCTATTTCTAACACTAGCACCAGCAGCACTAATCCAACTGCTTCAGTTTGTGATATAGCTATGAAACCTACTGATAAGACAAAAAACCCCTATTTAGGCATTCTCCTCTTCCCTTGTTTGGATACAGAGAGAGAAATTTCCAGCCAGTTTGGTACAAAATTCATCCATGGCTGAAATATAGTACCATAAATGATACTGCATTTTTTTGTCTGTAAATTTTCTGTCTCCAAAGTCATCATACAAACAGTGAATTGCTTAACTTTATAACTGAGGGATTCACTAATTCTAAATGAGTAACAGAGCTTAAATCTGCCTAGAAGCAGCATGAGAAGAGCTGCACACACAAAAACTCAGTAGTTGCTGGAAAGTCTTTCAAAATTTTAAAAAGTAAGTTTGGAGAAAATGCATCAGTTGCTGCCCTGCTAGATAAAAGATATGCTCTAGAAGTTCAAGAAAGCAGAGGACACACAGAAATTATTGCCAATGTACTTCAGTACACAGCTCTTAAAGGAATAGGTCAGGTAGGTCACAATGAACTGAAAAATAGTGGAAATAAGAGAAATTATTTAGACTTAAAGGAACTTATAGGGCATTATTGGAATGATGTAGGTACACAAAGAGACTCAAAGTGTTTACCAATGACTGTACAGGTAACAGGACCTGCAAGACTCATCTTCTCACAAAAAAGATTGGCACTACGATAAACAATTTCGTCAACCTGTACCACACAGTTACCTCTGCAGAATGAAGCAGTAACTGTTGATGTGCAAGTGGATTTTCCATTGCCCATATTCTGAGGTTTTGTGTATAGTTCTTTCCTTGGAGATGAAAATGGGATTCATCCATCCACAGAGTGTTCCATGGCCATTCATTGTCCATTTCCACATGAGCAAGAAGTTCTACAGCAAACATTGGTCTTACAGGGACATCAGCATGAAGCAACTCCCTAACAAGGAAAATTTTGTATGGATAGAAGTGCAGAATGTTTCATAGATTTTTATGCGCTGTGGTCATAATCATATCTAAAGTTCGGGCTGTTCCCAGTGCACTACATTTTTGCACAGCACCACTTGACCCCTCCTGCAATCATCTACTGATGCTGGATAAACTGTTTTCCTCCCTCTGCCATATGGCACTTCAAAAGAACTAGTCTTTTTGAACTTCATAACCATTTTCCCCAGACTCTTGGCAAACAGTCGACCAAAACCTTTTTTCATTCCCTTGAGCAGGGGCGGGAAAACGTTGCACGCGGCTCATGAGCGCACAGCGCTGCACGTGTGCTGCTCGTGTGCAGGCGTCGACCGGGGCTGTGGCGACAGCCGGCAGGTTGCGGCAGTGTAGTGCCAGGCTAAGCTGCGGACGTTGATGCGAAGAGAGCACTATGTAGTGAACGTTGTATTTCAAGAAACGGAGAAGTGGAGATTTGCCATCTTTTAAAAAGTAATGGGAGAATCATTTATTCTTTGTGCAAAAACGTGAAAATTCGAAATTTTTAATATGTGGCAGTATTCTCGCTGGTCAACAGAAGTTTAGTATTGAAGGCCATTATGATAAATTTCACAAGGACGAGTACAATTTATTGTCGGATTATGAGCAGATGGGGAATTGACTGAGCTTAAGAAGAGCGATCTGACGATACCAGATGAATCTGTCGTAGTTGTCCGGCCGAGTCTGGAACCGCGCGACCGCTATGGTCGCAGGTTCGAATCCCGCCTCGGGCATGGATGTGTGTGATGTCCTTAGGTTAGTTAGGTTTAAGTAGTTCTAAGTTCTAGGGGACTGATGACCACAGCAGTTAAGTCCCATAGTGCTCAGAGCCATTTGAATTTGTCGTAGTTGCTGTTGTCACGAGAGATCTACGACTTTCTCTCGTCATGTCTCTCATCTAACTGATTTAACATTTTATGGAGCACTGTTTTCAAGTTTTCAGGACAACAGCAATAATAGCCCAGCGGTACGTGCAAGTTATAAGACTGCGCTTAATATAGCGAGAGCTGGAAAACCATTTGCTGAATTAATAAGTCTCGGTTAAGAGCAAACATCAGTGATGAAAATTTACGTAACTGTTTGTGTTTGTCTGTATGTAGAAATTTTGTTCCAGATATTAAACGTATTGTAAACTCCATCTGCGATAATTAAATAAAACGTATCGTAGGTAATAGGTACTCTTTCAAACCACGATTTCTTTCAAGCACTCCTACTAACCTTATTCATTCACTCAATAAAGCAAGCTAGGAAACAAAACGCATTACAGAGGAAGGAGCGGACAGAAGGTATGGTGGGGATGGGAGATAAGCGGGTGGCCAGCTGGCCCCTGTGTGCACGCGGAACACCTGTTAACTGCATGCGTGCAAGTGCACCGCACATGTGCAGGATTCCTGCCCGCCCCTGCCATTGAGTGTCTGGAAGTTCTGCAGAACCACTGGTGAACAGTCACCATTCTTGTAAAAGAGCTTTATCAGTAGTGTACAATCCTGTGTTGCAGTAGTAATGCCAAGCATCTCAGATCCAAATTGAGGAGCAGCGGGAACTCGAAATCTTTTATTTTGCATATTCTGCCACTTACAGCACCGTACAGTGGTAAAATTTTCGTAAATGTTATTGTTTCCATAACATTTCCCCCTTCTTCAATAATTTTCTATTCAAATTTGATGTCGCTCTGAGCATTGGTTCTTTTTTTTTCAGCATTTCAAACTGAAACTATAATTAATGATATGAATATAATAGAAAGAAACATTTCATATGGGAAAAATATATTAAAAAAAGATGCTGTGACTTACCAAACAGGAAAGCACTGGTAGACAGACACAATAAAAAACACACAAACAAACACCAAATATCAAGCTTTCACAACCCACAGTTGCTTCATCAGTAAAGAGGGAAGGAGAGGGAAAGACGAAAGGATGTGGGTTTTAAGGGAGAGGGTAAGGAGTCATTCCAATCCCAGGAGTGGAAAGACTTACCTTAGGGGAAAAAAGGGACAGGTACACACTCGCACACACACACATATCCATCCGCACATATACAGACACAAGCAGACAGTGCAGATGGATATGTCTATGTGTGCGAGTGTATACCTGTCCCTGAGGTATTGAATATATTGCTTCCCCCTACTTATACCTCCTGAGGAGATCACGAATGTAAAATTAGAGAGATTAGAGCATGCACGGAGGCTTTCAGACAGTCGTTCTTCCCGCGAACCATACGCGACTGGAACAGGAAAGGGAGGTAATGACAGTGGCACGTAAAGTGCCCTCCGCCACACACTGTTGGGTGGCTTGCGGAGTATAAATGTAGATGTAGATGTAGATGTAACTTAACTGTAACTTAGTCCCCAAGAACACTTGATTCTGCAATTTCTTGTTAGTCCTTTAGGTTCAGCAAGCCACTGTTTTAATGACTGTTGTGGCTGCTTCTTTAGACAGAAAAACTTAAATCTTACTGCAGCTATGTAGATCTGTGTTTCAAAATGCTCATCGGCTTACAAATGAGGTCCTCATAAGGAAGTTCTTCAGGACAAGAGTCTGGCCACCACTTAAGACAGAGTCTGTACATGTGAGTTTGAATTGTGAACAGGAAATAAGCAGTGTCCACCATATCTTTAAAGTTGTAAGGTGTGAAGTGAGCTACCAGTTGCACATGATATTCCAGCCAGTCCACATCTTTACTGTTAATGTGGCAAAACTTGGGAGCAGCAGTTGGTTGTGGTGCTGCTTGTTGAGACAACAACATGGTCTTATGTTGAAAAATAAGCAGCAGTTGTTCAATTTGCTTTGCTGAAACTGAATAACTTGGTTTAGAGACATTTCTTGGGCAGGGGGCTCAGACTCAGTTAAACACTTTGTTGAATACAAAGATAAAGGTGCAATTGAATTCCACTGTAACAAGCATTTCCCAACAAGCCACAATGTAAGCATGGGAAGACTATTCACTGAATAAATATTCATCCTTCAGCATCGCCATTATGTGGTGGGCAAAAGACTGAAAAGGGCCACCTTCATCAGCATTGTGGCATATTGTAGCAAGTCAAGTTCAGGAGGAGGTCGAGTGTATACAGCACACACACATATTGTTAGTAATAAAGTAATTAAAACTTGAAAATGCTAAATACTTAACTTTGAAAACCAGTGACACTCACACAGATGACATGCAATTGTTGCTGTTGCTGACTCTTATAACATGTAGCACTTCCTTACAGAATGATGGTTTCACATCAGAGTACAATAGCCTTTAACCAATAATAAGTTCAGAAAAACTGTTACATTGGCACACAGCCACATGTGCACTATGACAGTGCTGTCATCATAAGCAATGATTGCAGTGGATCGCTGATTACATGGAGAGTGGGGTGAGTGGCTCCACACTTGGCTATGAGTAACTTTTCAGCTGCAGCAGCATAAGGAGACACATGGGGGTGTTTCTATGCCAATGTTTCCGATTTGTTAATGCATTTGGCAGCGACTGTCTTGACTTGTGGTGCCTTCTTGAGGTACCAACTTTTGCATGCTACCTTATTCTGTGGATGTCACCACACTTCCAGTTTCCTTTTTCCAAAGAATTTTCCACATATTGCTCATTTTCACATTATCATACTCCTCCCCATTGCCTACATCCATACCATGTTCTGGTATCTCTCATAGAGATGCCTTACACTGAAAATCAGATCCACTATCAATCTTCCTGGCTAAAAACATATTGTACCTCTCTGTCCTCCTCCTGCTATCTTCTGTACTCTCTTTTCCAGAATCTTCCCAAATACCTTGGCACCATGAGACGTCAAAGTGACACCCCTGTAATTTTGACATACAACCCTTCTTTAAAAAAATTGGTACCATGACTTTCTTTTTCCAGTCTTCAGGCATACTTATTTCTTTCCATATTATTTCCATGATGTGATAAAGCCATTACACTCCTGCAGTTCCAGCTAATATCACCATCTCCACACTTACTTCATCCAGTCCAGGCACTTTTCCTCCCTTCCAAGGTCTTCATCATTTCCCCTACTTCTGTCCAGGTAAGGTCCATCTCAACATCCTCTATATTTCCTTGCTCCTCATTTTTCTCTTTCATATTTCCACTGGAGTTAACTAATTCTTAAAAATATTCCGCCCACTTCTTCTTGATTTCCAGTGCATTTTCAACTTCCTTTCCTTCTTCATTGATCATCCTGACATTTTCCATCATGTCTTTTTTGTTAGTTGTATCCATTCCATAGAGTGCCTTCCCACTCCCCTAACTGTCCTCTTCCATCATTTTTGCCCACTCTTCCTTCCATTTCCTCTTCTCTCCTGGTACTACTCACTTAGCCACCTTCTCATTGTAATTCTTTCTTGCTTTCTCTGTCCTCTCCTGAAACCATATACAGAATGCTTTGTTTTTCTTTACATCTTACTGTATCATTACGTCATGGTGTTACTTTCCACCTTCTTGCATCATTGGTTCTTTTGCAGACTTTGCTGCTGCTTCCACCACTCTTGTTTTGAACCTTCCCCATTCCTCCTCTACTGACTGCTTTTCATCACTTGGTATGTTGCTCTTTATTAGTTCCTGAAATTCTTCTTTGCACTTCTCCCCTTTCAACTCCCACACTCTTATCCTCCTCTTCCATCTTTCTTTCCCCTTTTCTTCTTTAATCCCTCTGACTGTCACCACTAAAAGATGGTGGTCACTATCTAGGGCTTCTGAAGGTATTATCTTGACATCTGCAACTGTTCGCTTTGCTTTCTGGCCCACGTTATGTAGTCTACCATAGATTTACTCATCAAATCAAAGCTGTGCCATATTACCTTATGACGTTCCTTCTTCTTAAACCAAGTGCTGCACGCTGCTTGTTCATTCCCTTTACAAAAGTCTTAACAGTTTTCATCCTTTCTCATTTCGCCTTCCCCACGTTTCCATTCCTGCTACTTCCTCATACCCAAACTTTCCTTGCTCATACATGTATTTAGGGAACCCATTTTCATTACCCTCTGTCCAGTTATTTGTCTCTGCATTTCCTCTTCAGAATCCTCCTTGTCTTTAGTGGAATATCCAAAATGGTGGTTCATATGTGGGGTGATTGTAATTATAGTTTCATATATTAAAAAAAGATGCTGTGACTTACCAAACGGGAAAGCACTGGTAGATAGACACAATAAAAAACACACAAACACACACACAAACATCAAGCTTTCGCAACCCACGGTTGCTTCATCTCGAAACCTGGACAACAAGCTACACCGCGATGCAGAGCGCCTCTCTTGTAGAGTCTGCCACTTGAGTTTATTAAACATCTCTGTAATGCTATCACGGTTACCAAATAACCCTGTGATGAAACGTGCCGCTCTTCTTTGGATCTTCTCTATCTCCTCCGTCAAACCGATCTGGTACGGATCCCACACTGATGAGCAATACTCAAGTATAGGTTGAACGAGTGTTTTGTAAGCCACCTCCCTTGTTGATGGACTACATTTTCTAAGCACTCTCCCAATGAATCTCAGCCTGGTACCCGCCTTACCAACAATTAATTTTATATGATCATTCCACTTCAAATCGTTCCACACGCATACTCCCAGATATTTTACAGAAGTAACTGCTACCAGTGTTTGTTCCGCTATGATATAATCATACAATAAAGGATGTAATCATGCAAAATGTGCCACACACGTGTATTATCACTGCTATTCTAAAACTGTCAGATCCAGATCTGAAAACAGTTTTTTATCTCTAATTGTTTTCTCATGTAATTTTGTTATTATTTGTATCATCAGCTTTTCGTTTCTCCACATAACTATTTTCATCTGTAATTGTTTTTCTCATGTAATTTTGTTAATTATTACATAAGGTAGTCTCACTTCAATCTTTAATTTGCAACCCACCATCATACTTTAGTTGTTATCCTCATAAGTGCAATTAATATCACACTCTACCGTTACGTGCACATTACTCCCATTGTGTATAGCGAAATTCCTTCCCCTACCAGCCCATGGCTACTTCCAGAACTGTTGCAAACCTCGCTGACCTTGGCCGCAGATCCCGTTGCCTCCCCGGGGACCCACCCCCTCCCCCTCTCAGCCGTTTTCACTGCACAGAACTGGGAGGACACTCCCTCACTCCCCCTCCTTCACACGCCTTCCGCATTCCTCATGCCAGACCCTCTTGTCACTGCTAACCACGACCCGCAAACATCTGTCGGCAGTCTCCTCGGGCAATCAACACCCGAACGCACCAAGCTGCATATTGCGCTTGTAAATGTCCAATCTCTGCCAGCTCACTTCGACGAGTTCAAATATATATTTTAGACTACTGATATACATGTAATACTTTTGTCAGAGACTTGGCTCAAAACAAGTATTCCTACAACTTCCGTAAACCTAGATGGCTATATCTTTCTCAGGCACAACAGATGCAACAGACGAGGGGGTGGAGTAGGGGCATACATACGCTCTGATTTGTCACCTACTGTACTACATACATCTGACAACAATGTAGATGTTCATAGAGATCAAATCCCTTAACAGAAAGTGCTTAATATGTGTCCTTTACAAACCTCCAAAAGTAGGTGGGTTCGCCTGCTTCGAAACTGCCCTCTCTAGTCTCGAATCGTCATATGAACATGTAATTATAGCAGGTGACACTAACATCAATTTTCTGTGCAATAGTCCTTCCACTGGGAAATTTAAGAGGATGCTTTCTTCCTCAAATATGACGCTACTTCAGCTGGCACCTACTCATCACATGACTACCAGTCACACTTTCATAGATATATTCGCAACGAAATCTCCAAACAGAATAATCCATACCTCACAAATATCTGCACCTGGCATGTCTGCCCATGACATCATTTTCATGACATATTCACTAGAATGTCCTAGAAAGAAACAAAAACTGTCTACATACCAAGACTTCAAACGCATAAATTTGCCTGAACTCGAAACTGAGGCACAAGAAATAGTTTGGGGGATGACCTCTACTCCCCTCATTGACACAAATGACAAACTCCAGGACTTTACTAACAAAATTACTCAACTATATGACAAATATGCTCCAATAAAGGCCAGAAAAGTAAAAAGGAAACCTGCACCTTGGCTGATTGATGAACTAAAACAGCTCATGAATCTCAGAGATGCTGCACATCGAGCATCACTATCCAGATGGTAAAACTTATTATTGATCAACTACTGCCCTCTATAACAGACATTTTCAATGATTCATTAATCACAAGTGTTTTCCATGAGGCCTGGAAACTGGGACAAATTAAGCCACTGCCTAAAAAGGACATCGCCACAGCACCCTCTGACTACCGCCCCATCTGCCTTCTTCCTGCACTATCAAAGGCCTTAGAATATATAGTCCATGACCAGCTCACCAACTACCTAACTACTAACAACCTACTACACAAATATCAATCAGGTTACCGTAGACATCGAAGCACAACATCCGCACTGATAAAGGTGACAGATGACCTGAAACTTGCCATGGACAGACAAGAAGCGACTATCATTTGCTTCCTAGATTTCAGCAAAGCATTTGATACTGTCAACTTTGACATCTTACTAGCCAAACTTAGCGGTCTCAATTTCTCACCAATATGGTTTCGCTCATATATGATGTCTTGTCAGCAGTGCGTCCTGTCCGGGTATATAAAATCACAATGGCAGCAGGTAGTGTCAGGCGTTCCCCAAAGCTCAGTATTAGGTCCTATACCCTTCTCTCTGTATGTCAATGATGTGTCATTGGTTCTGACCTATTGCAAATATCATATGTATGCTGATGACCTTCAGTTGTATCTAAGTGCAAAACCAAGCAATTTTAAGAAAGCTATTGAAAATTTCAATACTGACCTTGATGCACTATCAAAATGGGCACAGGACATAGGACTAAAACTATACCCATCTAAAACCCAAGCGGTACTTGTTGGTCACTCTAAGTTCATCAGCCCAAAACATTGGGAATCCGTACCATCTCTTATCCGAAATGGAACAGATATTAACTTCTCTCCCTCAGCAAAGAGTTTGGAAGTAATAATAGATGAAAATCTAAATTGGACAGAGCACATAACTGCAGTGTACAAAAAAGCATCAGCATCCCTTCATGTCCTACAAAAATATAAAAAACTCTTCCCTTTCGATCTGAAAAAGAAATTAGTACAAACGCTTATACTTCCAATCATTGACTACAGCGATATTATCCAACAAGGCCTCTCTCAGGAAAATTCGTGACGTCTGGAAGTGGTTATGAATGCCTGTGACTGATATATCTGTGACGTTTGACTTTTTGATCACATTTCACCAGCATATGCAAAATTGTCCTCGCTGCATGCAGATAAATGCAGAGATTTCCATACACTCTGTCTCATCTACTGCCTTATAAATGTACACTGGCCCTCATATCTCTCCTCGTCCTTAATGCTTATGTCAGAACAACATGACAGAAACACATGTTCCCATCATAATAAAATCCTCTCTGTTCCACTGCATCGCTCAGTCACCTTCTCCAAGTCCTTTACAGTAGCGGGAACCCGACTCTGGAATAACCTCCCTCGTTATGTTAGAGAACTTAAAAACATGTCCGGCTTCAAATAACAGTTAATGATGTATCTACTTAAGCAACAGTAATGCCTTCCTCTGTACGTGAATGCACTTCACCTCATTACTTCCCTCTTTCCCCCTCCTTAAATCTCCCTTCCCCAAAACTCACTATACTAGTAAACATATAACACACCAAGATATTAATGTACATCTGCACAAATCTTCATTACTATTGCCAATTTTTCTCATGTTTATCATTATTATTTGATTTTTTTACTGTCATTATTATTGCTTTTATCATAATTTGTATGTATAGCACCTGTTGTAAAAATACTGCCAGCATTTACTTTATTAGGACTTAGTCATTACTCTTTATTCATATTGTCACTAGAGTAATCTAATTTTCTTATTTAAACTATTGTCATGATGTAACTCTGATGTGTGAAATGCTGCATGTGTGGAACACTGGTCCAATGTAAGAGAGGGCCTGATGGCCCTAATCTGATCGGGTTAAATAAATAAATATAGTACAGTCTCAAAGCATTGTGGACACAACTGAAGTTGCTTTTGGGTTTCAGTCTGTTTCTGTTGTTCAGAGAATGCAAGGCACTCAATCTAAAACGGGTGTAAAAGTGAATAAAAGCAGGGCTCAGACTAACTGTACAAGTGAAGGTAAATCCTTTTAGTCTTGTAGTGCACATGACATACTTCAGAATAATGTGAAGAAATCTTACCATCATTGTTTTTCTAGGCATAATAGACTAGCTGTACTTGTCTTTCTAGGCATAACAGGCAAGCTTACCATAATTCAAAGGGTTTCCAGTGTAGCAGACAAAGTCATATACAGACCATATATTTACAGTATGGCTGAAAGCAAGGGAAAACTACAGCTGCAACATTTCCTTAGGGCATGTAGCTCTACTGCATGGTTAAATGATGATGGCATCCTCTTGGGTAAAATATTCTGGAGGTAAAATGGTCCACCATTCAGATCTTCAGGCAAGGCCTACTCAGGAGGATGTTGTCAGGAGAAACAAAACTAGCATTCTACAGATTTGAGTGTGGAATGTCAGATCCCTTAATTGGGGAGGCAGGTTAGAAAATGTAAAAAGGGAAATGGACAGGTTTAAGTTAGATATAGAGGGAATTAGCAATGTTCAGTGGCAGGAGGAACAAGACTTCTTATCAGGTCAATACATGGTTATCAATACAAAATCAAATAGGGGTAATGCAGGAGTAGGTTTAATAATGAATATGAAAACAGGAATGTGAGTAAGCTACTATGAACAGCATAGTGAATGCTTCACTGTAGCCAAGACAGACATGAAACCCACACTACCTCAGCAGTACAAGTTTATATGCCAACTAACTCTGCAGATGATGAAGAGATTGAAGAAATGTATGATGAGATAAAAGGAATTATTCAGATAGTTAAAGGAGAGGAAAATTTAATAGTCATGGGGGACTGGAATTCAATAGTAGGACAAGGAAAAAAAGGAAAAATAGTAGGTGAATATGGACTGGGGGAAAGGAATGAAACAGGAAGCTGCCTGGTAGAATTTTGCACACAACATAATTTAATCATTGCTAACACTTAGCTTGTGAATCATGAAAACAGGCTGAATACATGGAAGAGACCTGGAGACAAGAAAAGGTTTCAGATTGGTTATGTGAAGGTAAGACGGAAATTTCAGAACCAGGTTTTAAACCATACTACATTTCCAGGGGAAGATGTGGACTCAGACCACAATTTACTGGTTATGAACCATAGATTAACACTGAAAAAATTGCATAAAGGTGGGAAATTAAGGAGCCTAGACCTGGATAAACTGAAAGAACAAGAGGCTGTTGAGGGTTTCAAAGGCAGTATGAGGGAACAATTGACAAGAACAGGGGAAAGCAATACAGAAGAAGAAGAATGGCTAGCTTTGAGGGATCAAATAGTGAAGGCAGCAAGGATCAAATAGGTAAAGAGATGAGGCCTAGTAGAAATCCTTGGGTAAGAAAGAGATACTGAATTTAACTGATTCAATTCAATTCAATTTATTAGCGTCCTTGTGGTACATCATCAAAATGACATAGGACTTGTCAATAAACATTACAATTTAAAATACATGTACATGAAAATTTATAATTGAATTTACTTGTCACTTAGACATTACAATTTTAAGAAAACTATAAGAACACTAACATAAAAATATACAAGTAGGATAACAACATACAAAAAAAAGCTAGTGATTCTCACAACAAAGATTATTTCCATTCTTGCATTAACACTGTTTCACACTTTCATAGAAACAGCAAGTATTTAAATGTGAGCAATTACACATATTTATTATGTCAGGGAAATATTAACTGCGCTTTTATTGTTAATGATTCATAAAATCTTCAGTACTGTAAAAACTATTGCCCAATAACATGTTTTTTAATTCTCTTTTAAATATGTGCAGTTTTGGTATTATTTTTAGTTCTTTGGGGAGAGCTCTGTAGAGGATTTTGGGTTGGTATAGTACACTTTTGTGATACATAGCTGTTTTAGGAATTTCTCTGTGGAAATCATTACTATTCCTTGTTTCGTAGTTGTGAAATTCTCTGTTTAATGTAGAAAATTCCTCGTGTTCTTTTAAGAAACATATGCTTTCATATATGCGTAAGGATGGTAGTGTCATGATTTTTAATTCTTTGAAAGCATGCCTACAAGAGTCTCTATATCCTATACCTTTTGTTATTCTGACTGCCTTCTTTTGTAGTCTAAATGAATGTTTTGTTAGACTGTTGTTCCCCCAAAACTGTACACCGTATCTTAATAAACTGTGCATGAATGAGAAATAAACACATAACACTGTTTTAATATTACATGAGCTTTTAAGCATTCTAAGTATATAACATGTTTGACTTAATTTTTTGTTCAATGATATTACATGCTTTTCCCATCTTAAGTGTTCATCAAACCATACTCACAAGAATTTAGTGTATAATGCTTGTTCAATCTTACACTTACCCAGTTCTACTGTAAGGTTAGTTTTTATTTTATTTGTAATATATCTGAAGTTGATCCACGTTGTTTTTTTGGCATTCACAATGAGTCTGTTTTCATTAAACCATCTGGCTCCTTCGTCTGTTGCTAATGTGACTTTTTCCTATAAGTCAGCTTCACTATTTGCTTTAACAAACAAACTTGTATCGTCAGCAAACAGTACTGCCTCTGCTTCAGATAGTTGACTTGGTAGGTCATTGCTAAATATTAAAAACAGTAATGAAAGTAGAAAATATAAAAATTTACCAAATGAAGCAGGCAAAAGCAAATACAAAGCTCTAAAAAATGAGATCGATAGGAAGTGCAAAATGCATAAGCAGGAATGACTAGAGGACAAATGTATGGATTTAGAAGCATACATCACTAGGGGAAAATTAAAGAGTCATTTGGAGAAAAGAAAACCAGCTGCATAAATATCAAGAGCTCATATGGAAAACTAATTTTAAGCAAAGAAGGGAATGCTGAAAGGTAGAAGGAGTATATAGAGAGACTATACAAGAGAGATGTACTTCAGGGCAATGTTATAGAAACGGAAGAAGACATAGATGAAGATGAGATGGGAGATATGACACAGCAAGAAGAATTTGACAGAGCACTGAAAACCCGAAGTAGAAACAATGCCCCGTTAATAGACAATATTCGGTTGGAACTACTGATAGCCTTGGGAGAGCCAGACATGACAAAACCATTCCATTTCATGAGCAAGATGTTTGAGACAGGTGAAATACCCTCCCACTTCATGAAGAATATAATAATTCCAATTCCAAAGAAAGCAAGTATGAATATTATCGAATAATCAGTTTAAGATGTCTTGGCTGCAAAATACTAACATGAAATCCTTACAGAAGAATGAAAAACTGATAGAAGCTAACCTCAGGGAAGATCAGTTTGGATTCCAGAGAAATTTAGAAACACATGAGGCAATTTTGACCCTTTGACTTCTCTTAGAAGACAGATTAAGGAAAGGCAAACCAACTTTTATAGCATTTGTATGCTTAGAGAAAGCATTTGACAATGCTGACTGGATTTTCTCTTTGAAATTCTGAGGGTAGCAGAGGTAAAACATAGGGAATGAAAGGTTATTGACAACTTGTACAGAAACCACATGGAAGTTATAAGAACCAAGGGCATGATGAGAGGCAGTGGTGGAGGAGGAAGTGAGACAAGGTTGTAGCCTATCCTCTATGTTATTCTATCTGTACACTGAGCAAGCAGAAATGAAACAAAAGAAAATTTTTGAGTGGGAATTAAAGTCCAGGGAGAATAAATAAAAACTTGGAGGTTTGCCAATGACATCGTAATTCTGTCAGAGACAACAAAGCACTTGGAAGAGCAGCTAAATGGAATGGACAGTGTCTAGAAAGGAGAAAATCTTACAAACATCAACAAATACGAAATGAGGATAATGGAATGCAGTCAAATTAAATCAGGTAAATGTCGTGTGACTAGGGCCTCCCATTGGGTAGACCGTTCGCCGGGTGCAAGTCTTTCAATTTGACACCACTTCGGCAACTTACACGTCAATGGGGATGAAATGATGATATTAGGACAACACAACACCCAGTCCCTGAGCGGAGAAAATCTCCGATCCAGCCAGGAATCGAACCCGGGCTCTTAGGATTGACATTCTGTCACACTGACCATTCAGCTACTGGGGGTGGACATTGAATCAGGTGATGCTGAGGGAATTATATTACGAAACAAGGCACTTAAAGTAGTAGATGAGTTCTGATATTTAGGCAGAAAAATATATGATGGTGGCTGAAGTACAGAAGATATAAAATGTAGACTAACAGTGGCAAGAAAAGCATTTCTGAAGATTAGAAATATCATAACATCAGCTATAGATTTAAGTGTCAGGAAGTTTTTCTGAAATTATTTGTCTGAAGTGAAGCCATATATAGAAGAGAATCATGAATGATAAGCAGTTTAGACAAGAAGAGAATAGATAGTTATGAAATGTGGTGCTACAGAAGAATGCTGAAGATGAGGTGGGTAGCTTATGTAACTAATGAGGAGGTACTAAACAGAATTGGGGAGCAAAGAAACTTGTGGGATAACCTGACTAAAAGAAAGGATTGGTTGGTTGGTAGGACACATTCTGAGACACTGAGAGGCACCAGGCATCATTTGTTCAGTCTGTGAATACAAGTATTGAGTTACTAATCAGTGTCTCACATCAGTGTTTCTGACTTGTGTAATAAGTACTGTGAAATGTTAAAACCAAGAAGAGAATAGATAGTTATGAAATGTGGTGCTGCAGAAGAATGCTGAAGATGAGGTGGGTAGCTCGTGTAACTAATGACGAGGTACTAAACAGAATTGGGGAGCAAAGAAACTTGTGGGATAACCTGACTAAAAGAAAGGATTGGTTGGTTGGTAGGACACATTCTGAGACACTGAGAGGCACCAATTTAGTACTGGAGGAAAGTGTGTGTGTGCATGGGGGGGGGGGGGGGGGAGAATCATAGAGGGAGACCAAAAGATGAATACAGTACACAGATTCAGAAGGATGTAGATTGTCATAGTTACTAGGGGATGTAGCACAGGGCAGAGTAGCATAGTGAGCTGCATCAAACCAGTCTTTGGACTGAAGTGCACAACAACAACACATCCACACCATCGTCTAATTTGAGGCTACGGTGTGGTTCTCAGCAAGTACATATTATCAAATTCCAACAAAATAGGCCAGCATGGGCTCAGGCAGGCCTTTCTGCTTTGCAAAAGACTTCTGCTGTAGTCTGAAGACAGGAGAACAAACTTTTTGTCCAGTTATGGGTGGCTCAAAAGACAACAAAGTTTCAATTAGACATGGATGCATCTGTTTTCCTAATCAGTAATGACACATATGAAATGATCAATAGTCCATGGCTACAGGAGCTACTCCAGTTTTGTCTGCATATAACAGACATGAAATATCAGTACTTCGTGTGTGCAGTTTGCCAGCAACTTTTCACGACATTACAAGACGTGTTTCATTCCACTTACTGTGTTCTAGAAACAATGCAAATAATTTTGGTTTAGGTTGTTTCATTTGTTCAGTCTGCGCATACAAGTATTGTGTTACTAATCAGTGTCTCACATCAGTGTTTCTGATTTGTGTAATAAGTACTGTGAAATGTTAGAACCGAGTTTAGGAATGGCTAAGGATTTTGAAGTGCACATTACTGTTGAAGACAACATTTTCATGCAAGGTCTATCCCCATGCAATATATAAGTGGGTTGTTCAGGAACTGCAATGATGAACAGACAAATGGGGTGATACAACCCATGTCTACAAGTCAGTGAGCATCACACCTGGTCATGTTAAAAAAGTCATCAAGTTGTTTACATCTGTGTGCTGATTTCAAAGCCACAGTAAACCCACAAATTGTCATGGATTCCTTTTCTTGCCCAAGACTGGAGAAATGAATGGACAGATTGGGACAGGGCAGATTCTTTTCCAAGATTGTTTTATGCAAGGCTTGCCACCAGAAGAGCAGTCCAAGCAATATTTTATGATCAACGCTCACCTAGTGTGTAATCCAGTTTCGAAGACTACCATTTGGAACTGCTTCAGCTCCTGCTATTTTTCAACACTTCCCGGAACAATTAACTGAAGTCCCTTTGTGTACAAACTACGTGGACAATGTTGTCACATGTCAAATGCCTGCTGAATGTTTGACAAATTTAAGAAGATTGCTTTAACTTCTTTCAGTGGCTGGCTTAAAGTGTAACAAAGAAAAGTGCTCCTTCTTCCACTAAGAACTTCAATATTTAGAACATGTTAAAAGGGCACAGAGTATTCATCCTGTTAATTCATACTTGTCTGTGGCTAAAGATCTGCCATAATATTAAGGAGCTCCACAATATCATGGGGATGCTTACATATTATATTTAGTTTATTGCAAACACTGCTGCTCCACTGAACCGTATGCACTGGAAAGGTGTTCCCTTTGCGTCATCTCAAGAATTTCAGGACGCATTTCAGCAGTTAAAGGATGCATTGTTGAGTCATCGTTGTAGGTTTCACTTTGATCCAGCTAAGCCTGTTGTGTTAGTGGTGAACACATCTTCTTACAGGATTGGAGCTGTGCTCTCCCATAGAATTGATTCATCTGATTGACCAATTGCTTTTTCCTCAAAGCACAGTGCAATTACAATCAACTTGAAAAAGAGACTCTCACCATTATCTATGGTGTTACCAAGTTTGTATGGCGTTCTGTTTGATTACAGATCATCAGCTTTGAACAGCTTTATTCAATCCTTCCAATTCTGTTCCACCTTGGACAGTGCAAAAATTGCAACATTGGGCTCTGTTATTGTTTAACTATTGATATGAATTGTTGTCACAGTTACCAGTCAGTATCAACACAGGATTTGATTCATCTGATGAATTTTGTTGTCAAATTGATACTCAGGATTTTGAACTTCTTCAATATTTGTGTCTTGACTTTTGGCATATTGCTGTAGTAACTGTATCTGACCCAGGTCTTCAGATAGTTTTACAATTTGTCTGCCATGGGTGGCTGGGTAATTTGAAAGAAATTCTCTACCCTGTGGCACGTTGCTACCTTTTGCAACATCAAGTGCTATTCACATGGTCAGGTGTTCTACTGTTGCATACAGAGAATGATGATGCACAGATTGTTGTTCCTTATTCTCTCCTGCGGGAAGTTTTGTCATTATAGAACCAATCTCACTGTGGCACAGTTCACACGAAGCAACTTGGCCGACATCATTGTATTTGATAGAGTGTGGATGACTAGATTCAGCAGATGAGCTCTTGTTGCAGTGTATGTATAGAACATCAATTCCCTCCTACACAATACTTTTTTGTGTGCTCACATCCATCCAGATTGTGGCAATGCCTCCATATTGGTTTTAAGAGTTCGTTCTGGAACATGTGATGGTTGTTGGTGGTAGATGCATGTAATAAATTTCCTTTTGTAGTCTTAATGATATCTAACACTACTGCTACTATGGTATTGGCTTTGTCTACTATTTTTGTCTTGAAGGAAGGTTGTAATGAGGTCCTTGGCTTGGATGACAGATGATAATTCCCATCAACCAATTTCTGACAGTTTTGTATCAACAATGGTATAAACCTGGTAACTACTGCACCTTTTCACCCTCAGCCTAACAGAGAAGCTAAACACTATGTTTGAACATTCAAAAGTCACATGGAAAAACTCTATTCCTCCCAGACATGGGAGCAGGCCTTAAAGATTTTTCTTTCCTCCTAGCGCATCTCGCCACATGGCAGGAAGGCACCGACAGAATTACTATACAGTTGTCGTCGCTGTACCCTGCTGCATCTTCTACAGCTGCCAGTAAAATAATTCATTTTGCCAAGTCAGAAAAAGTTTCAGTTGCAGGATGAAGCCATCTGTTATGTTTGTTAAAGTGTGTCTAATTATTTCTGTTGTTTTATTACAAAGTCCAAATTCCTTTCAAATATAGATTGGTGCATTTCTATCAATTAAGTCTTAGGCCTTTACAAAATCTACAAGTTTTTGGCAAGAAACAGCATTGGGCGCATGGTGTCATCACATGTGTGTTAGGGTGTTCATTTTGCATTGTTCAACTCCATATTGTCTTCATAAGCCAGACAATCTATTGTGATTTGAATTTGAGTTTCTTCTTAGTTGCCCACCCTTAATACTGATGGATTTCTTCCTTTCTCTTACTATTCTCCCTGTTGCACAATTGAAAAGTAGAAGTGACAAACCATCTTCTTGTTTTACTTTTAACTTTATTTCAAAAGGTTTTGACAGTTGCTCCAAAAATGTTTACTTTCACTGTTATGGTTGTTAAAGTGTACCTAATTATTTCTGTTATATATAAAAACAAAGATGAGGTGACTTACCAAACGAAAGCACTGGCAGGTTGATAGACACACAAATAAACACAAACATACACAGAAAATTCAATCTTTCGCAACAAACTGTTGCCTCATCAGGAAAGAGAGAAGGAGAGGGAAAGACGAAAGGATGTGGGTTTTAAGGGAGAGGGTATACACTCGTGAGTGTATACCCATCCTTTTTTCCCCCTAAGGTAAGTCTTTCCGCTCCCGGGATTGGAATGACTCCTTACCCTCTCCCTTAAAACCCACATCCTTTCATCTTTCCCTCTCCTTCTCTCTTTCCTGATGAGGCAACAGTTTGTTGTGAAAGCTTGAATTTTGTGTGTATGTTTGTGTTTGTTTGTGTGTCTATCGACCTGCCAGCGCTTTCGTTCGGTAAGTCACCTCATCTTTGTTTTTATATATAATTTTTCCCACGTGGAATGTTTCCCTCTATTATATAATTATTTCTGTTGTTTTATTACAAAGTCCAAATTCCTTTCAAATATAGATTGGTGCATTTTCTATCAATTGAGTCTTAGGCCTTTTTAAAATCTACAAAAGTTGTCATGTATTTCAAATTCCTGATTTTCCTCACATCTATTTGTTCTTTACCTTTAGTATTTGGTCTGCACAAGAACTTCCCTTCCTAAATAATCTTTGATATTCTCCTAGCTGTGGATCGAGTATTCCTTCAGCTCTCTTCAAAAACTTATACATCACTGACAAGAGGAGATTCCTCTATAATTGTTAAGATCTGTTGTCTTCCCTTTTGTATGTGGTGGATGTAGTAATGCCACTGTCCATTCTGATGGTAAGACTTATTTTTAATAATGTATGAAGAAATAGTCATTGATGATGATCTTGCAACTGCACTAAATTTATTCACAACTGGAGAATCTTTCTGATAATAGCTGCATTAGGTATGACACATGAAAATTTTGGAAAGGCTGTATAGTGTGTGCTGATAAATGTGTGAACAAAATAAGTTACTTTGATCGTTTAACGAGCTTAAGTTAAACATATTATGGTGTGTATATGTGGATTAGTAATTGTTCTCGGTGAGTAACTAAAAATACGGCAATCTGTTGAAAGGACAGGGACATATTGTGCTTTGAAACTAACTAGTTCACAATGGCCGCGACCAGTTTGGAAAATTTGAATACTATTTACAAAATAAGCGAGGAAGTGTGGAATAAACCGTGTTCCTGTAACAAAACAGCAAGAAAAGGCGTGTGTTGTGTAAAGTGTAACAGGAAATTCTATTACTCATGTGTAAATTCAACGAATAGAGTGAAAAGCTGGAAATGCAGTGATTGTTTTCATACTGACGGTGACGGTATGGACGAAATAAAACAGACCCGTTAAAAACGTGTGTGTGCAAAGAGTTACAGAATGAACTCAGAATAGTAAGAAAGGAACTTAAGTATTTGAAAACAATTATATGTTTGCTAACAAATGAACTATAGAAGCAAGAATCAGGCATGATAGAAATGTGCAAAAACTACAGATTTGATGCACCCAACATAAATCACGATTCACAACATAGTGTGCATACCACAACACAGAACGCAGTTCAAAAAGGAAATCAATCTATGGGTGCAGCAATGAAAATGCAAACCTTTGCTCCTGAGAGTCAGTCAGTGAATAGGAGACCCAAAATATTCGTTGCCTCAGATAGCCATGGCAGAGACTGTGCAAGAAACATTTTTAACTTAGCTTCAAATAAATATGATGTTGAAAGGAAGGTGATACCAGGTGCCCCCACTAGTGTAATACTAAAAAGGTGCAATGACCTCCATAAGTTGACAAGTGAAGATTTTGCAGTTATCTGGGCAGGGGCTAATGATGTAGCAAAGAATGAAACCAAGTTGGCAATTCGTTCACTACATAAAGCCTTGTCAGCACTACAAAATACAAATACAAAGGTGATTGTAGTTGGTGTACCACATAGACATGACCTACCTGAATGGTCTTGTGTAAACCAAGAAATTCAATCTGCAAACAGAAAACTAAAAAAAATAGTGAAAGGCTTCCATAACTCTTGTTTTATTGATACTCCTAGTAACAAGGAGCTTTATACAGCACATGGACAACACCTTAATGCAACTGGTAAACAACTAATTGTCACAAGGATTTGTGAATCAGTGGTAACAAACAGGAAAGTGTACAAAACAGCAATAGAACTTAAATGGAAGGATACTGAAGTCTCAGATAAAGAATCAGTGAGAATTGTTACTGACACAACTCCAGCACAAATAACAACAGAATCCTTAAAAGTGAACTCTGTTTGTGTGGAGAGGACAATTACTCAAGCAATAAACTTACCCAAGAGGACAGTGCAAAAGTTTGAAGAAGCAGCAAATGAGGTGGCAGGAAAGAAGGCACCATATAAGAAGAGAGACCTACTTGCAAAAAGAAGAACAGCAAATCAAACTCAAGGGATGAGAATACCAACACGTGGAGTACGGCAGTCAACCCGAAAAAAGAAACCACAACCGAGGGACCAGGATTTTTGGTGGGATCAGCAGGGGTTTCACAGACAAAAGCAGTTAACAAAGTGAGTCATCAAGTGGATGAACAGGTATGTGACTATCATAACACATATGATCACAGTGCATCAAGATTAAAGACATTAATGGAACCTACAACTTCAAATATAAAGTCAACAAAGTGAGTCATCAAGTGGATGAACAGGTATGTGACTATCATAACACATATGATCACAGTGCATCAAGATTAAAGACATTAATGGAACCTACAACTTCAAATATAAAGTCAAATTGCTCTCAGAGGAATACAGACAGAGACAAACTACTTACTTTTCTACAAGTTAACATATGTTGCATTAGAAATAAAATTTTAGAATTAGAACTTTTATGTAACACTGAGCATGTAGATGTTATATGTGTAACTGAGCACTGGTTAACACAAGAACAAGTAAATATGTTCATTCCCCAAGGGTATGTTGTGGGAGACATGATATGTAGAAAACAGAGAAAGAATGGTGGGGTGGGAATTTTTGTCAAAGAAGGAATAATGTTTTCCAGAATTGATGTATCTCCATACTCCTCAGAGCTAGATGGGGAGTTTAGTTGTGTAAAACTAATGAATCAAAATATAGTGGTAGTTAGTCTATATAGGTCGCCAGATGGTGATGTAAATTTGTTTATTGAAAAATGTGAATTAATAATTAAAAAAATATTGAAGAGTAAAACCAGAATTGCTGTATGTGGTGATTTCAACACAGAAATGGTAACACACAGAGACCAGTTGCTAGGACATTTTTGAATATGCTAAGATCATTAGACCTCTATTGTACAAATAACTGTGCCACACGTAAGAATGCCTGTATAGACAATATTATTGTGAATTTCCATAGGGAGGATTTTACAGTTAGACTTGCAGGAAGTGGACTTGCAGATCATGAGCCACTACTCCTTACACTCTGTAAGAGGCAGCCAGTTAAAACTGAAGAATCTAAAGTAGTAGTGGTACGAAGACAGAAGGAAGAGTACATAAATATGTTTGTTGATAGATTAGGAAGTGCAGATTGGGACTTTATATATAATTGTCAATCTGGAAAAAGGGAAGCTGAAATTAGCTTTGGTAACTTCTTTAAAAAGTACACAGATTTATGGTATTCTTGCTCACCAGTAAAAAAATTATATATCCAAATGAAATGAAAAAGAAAAGTCTGAACTGGTTCACACAAGAGCTAGTAGAAATTAGAGGAAACTTGCATACGCTGTACCAGATGCATAAAGAAGCCTCTGACCAAGGGGCAGAACAGAGTGTCAACATTCATAGGTCATATCTGAAATGCAAAAAATACTATAAAGCTAAACTTCTTCTGGCAAAAAAGCAAGCAGTGGAGAACTATATAGAAAGAGCTCCCAATAAATGCAAGGCAGCCTGGCAAATGATAAAACAAGAGAATACACCGAAACACACAGAAACAGCTCTGCTTGATCCTGAAGAATTAAATGAGTACTTTTTAAACTCAGTTAAAGAAATAAGTAACAGTATCAAAGCAACAAATTCATCTGCAATGAACCTTGTTGGAACACCACTGCCTGTTAGCCTGGCATTTCAATGGAGGGCTGTCACACCTGCTGATGTTATAAAAGCTGTATCCAAATCTTCAGGTTCTAAAAGTATGGACTGTTATTGGTTATCAAATAACATAATTAAAAAGACAATACACTCAATCGCCAAACCATTAGCTTATATTTTTAATAAATGTGTAGAATTTGGAGTTTTTCCGGATGCACTCAAGGTATCAAAAGTTGTCCCAGTTTTTAAAAGAGGAGACAAACATATCCCCCAAAGCTACAGACCAGTCTCCATTGTTCCAATATTCTCAAAGGTATTTGAGGCGCTGATACACACACAAATAAGCAACTTCTTTGAAAATCACAATATCCTATGTAACAATCAGTTTGGCTTTCGAAAGGGGAAGAACACAACAGGGGCCATCTTGGAAATCATTGACCAAACCTTAACAGCTTTTGAAAATAATAACATGGTATCACTGGTATTATGTGACCTAAGCAAAGATTTCAACTGCATTCCTGTAGACATACTACTGGAGAAACTAGAGTTTTATGGGGTGAGAGGGAGCACTTTATCTGTGATAAATTCTTATTTAAGTAACCGAAAACAATTCGTTTCAGTCAGAAATTTAAATTCTTTCACCATGGAAATCAGCACAGGTGTACTACAAGGGTCTATCCTTGGACCCTTCTTCTTCATTGTCGCTATTAATGATTTACCTAAAAATATAGCTTACCCCATTGTGTGTTATTCTGATGATACAACACTACTTACCACACATCAGAACATTTCAGATCTGAATAACCTAACAAAAGAGACACTAGATAAGGCCCTGGACTGGTTTGCAGCCAATAAGCTCCTATGCAACCCTTACAAAGCACAACAACTTTTAATGGGAACATCAAATGAAGTAGGCAATAAGTCGGTAAAACTCTTAGGTATTCAAATTGACTCAAAACTATGTTGGGAGGAACATATCAATCATGTATGTGAAAAAATATCTCGGGTGGCATACCTTCTCTTGAAACTAAGGGAGGTAGTGAGCTTGGAGTACCTCAGGGTGACATACTTTGGGCTATTCCAGTCACATATTTCATATGGTCTGATTATATGGGGGCACTCCCCTCACATCAAAAACGTATTGAAATTACAAAAAAGTCATATGTATAATATGTAAAAGAGGTCATAGGGAGCACTGTCGTCCTCTTTTTTCCAGACTCAGAATACTTACAATTATAAATCTATACATCTATGTGTCTGTACTCTATATTAAAAATAATATTTCAGAATTTATTGTCAGAAGGGAAATACATGAACACAACACCAGGGCTAATGGTAATTTAGACATACCGCACCACAGATTAGTGAAAACAGGAAATTCCCACAAAGTTAACCCACTCAAAATGTTCAATAAACTGCCAGTTCATGTTCAGTCTATGGATACAAATTCTTTTAAAATTAAGAGGTACAGCTGGCTGTCAGATCATCCATTCTATGACATTAAAGAATTCTTTGAGATGCCTGAGGAGAATATAAGCATTTAAAAGTTGTCTGTAGTTAAACATATTATTTTGTGCTGTGGTTAATCATGTGTAATTACAAAGCTTATACTATAAACAATAAAATACCATATTACATTAGATTATAAGATAGCTTGTTGCGTTAACTTTTAAAAGCTATCCTTTGTAATCTGGTACACTGCCATGCTTCAAATGTATTCTAAATGTATTGACAGAAGTTTATTTTATTATTCTGTATGTACTAGTACATCTTGTATGATGAAGCCAATATCATTGTAAAATGATCTACTGTGAATAAAATTCTTGATTCTTGATGGATGTTTGGGTCAGTCCTGGAAGCATGCTCACATAGCCAAAGTGGTTAAGGTGGCCGCTCACGACAAGGGGAAATCCAGTTTGAGTTCTGGTCTGGTACAAATTTTCATGTGCCATCAACAAGTAATACGGTATCTTCATACCTAGGGCTGCTAATGTCAGAAAGATTCTGCAGTTGTGAATAAATTTTATATACATGGTAGTAAGCTGTGTGTTCTCCAAATTTCATCAATGTTGCCATTTTGCCATTTTCAGATTCTCCCAGCATGAGCTCTTGAGGGCATGCAACTGACTAATATGCCACCCCCCCCCCCCCCCCCCTACTGCGAGCTGTTGACTCTGCGATCCTCAGCCACAGCCATGTGTCTGCAGTCACGGAGGCACTAGTGTTGGTGTCTGTGGTTGTGTTGATGTAGGTGCTCTGTTTGCCCTGGTTGCCAGATCATTTTGTTCACTGAGAGTCTTCTTAATTAAACTCAGTGCTGGTTCCCAAGCCTTGCTGAGATTATAGCCACAATTTCAGTTGTTGAGATCATCCCTGGGCAAATTTCTATAGTCTCTCCTACGATGCTGTCCCTGTACTTGGAAGTCTGTGTCAAGAACCTGGTAAATTCATACTCCACCATGTGATTCTCAGACAAACAGTGATCTGCAATTGCTGACTTGTTGGGATACATCAGTCGAGTGTGCCTCGTGTTCTCGGTAATGATTTTTGACAGTGCGCACTGTCCATCCAATATGTCTTTTCACACTGACATGGAATCTGGTACACACCAGTCTTCCACAAATTGAGATCATCTTTGCTGCTTTCCAACGATGCTCCTGTTTTACTGGGCAGGCAAAACACAGTTTTTCTTGGGGCTTCAATATGTATCTGATTTTTCCCAATAGTGCACCAGTGTGTGGTATAAAGGCAGTGGATGCCTCTTTCTCTGTGAAGTCTTCCATCTCTGCAGGTTGTACTGTTGTTGTGGGGTGGAGAGCATGCCTAGTCTGCCATTCTCAGTACCTATTTCTTTGGTATATGGTTCTGAGATGTTACAGCTCCTGGGGCAGACACTTTGCACCTGAAATGGTGCCCACACTGTGTACTAGTGTTTTTAGCACCCTATTCTGCCCCAAATGGTGATGGCAGCTGTCTGCATGCAAATACAGGTCAATGTGCATTTTCTTCTGATACACACCATGGCCCAGGGTGCCATCAGCTCTTCTCTTCACTGTGATGTCCAGGAATGGTAGTCTTCCTTCTTGTTTGGTCTCCATTATGAAATTGATGCTGAAATGCATATAGAAGCCAATGAGTTTTCCCTTCCATGGAGCCAGATGATGAACACGTCATCCATGTAATGGACAAAACATATGGGTTTCCATTTGGATGATGCCAGGCCTTCCCCTCAAAGTACTCCATAAACAAATTCGTGACTGCAAGCAAGAGTGGGCTGCCCTTTGTGAGTCTTTCTGTTTGTTCATAGTACTCTCCACTGAATGGAAAATATGTGGAGATCAGGACATGCCTGAAAAAGTCAGCACTCTTCTAGTCAAAATTCTGACCAATAAGCTCTAGTGACTCCCAGAGGTACCCTGGTGAACAAGGAAACAACATCATAACTGACCAGGATGTCCGAGTCTTTTACCCTGCAGTTGTTGAGGCATTTTACAAAATTAATGGAATTATGGAACATGATGAGTGCATTTACCCATGTGAGGGCTCAGTATTTCATCAGGTATTTTGCCAGCAAATACATGGCTGTCCTGGTGTTGCTGATAATGGGGTGCGATGGCATCCCATCTTTGTCGACTTTAGGGCATCCATAAAGTCTTGGCGGTGCAGCTCCTTGAGCCAACAGTTTCTTGGTGACTCCCTTTGGTAGGTCCATCTCCTTGAGAAGAGCCCTAGCCTTATTCTCCACCTTCTTTGTGGGGTTAGCATAGACCTTCCTGTAGGAGTTGTCATCCTGCAGGCTCTGCAGCTTCTCGATGTAGTTCTTGTGGGAAAGAACAACAGTAGCATAGCATTTGTCAGCACATAAGACAACAATCTCAGGGAATTCTCTCATGTCCGAGATAGCTGCCCTCTTTCTGCTGGTAATGTTTGACTTTGTATCCTTAGTTCTCATCAGAACATGGCAGGTTTAATGACATACTTCTTTCAACTCCTTCAGGTGGTAGTTGTGCCGCAGCCTGTTCAACTGCACTGACGATGTCGGCGACCAGAGTAACTTAAGGGTGGGAGCAAAGTAAGCCCCTCTCCAGAACATAAACTGCATCATCACTCATCTCCATGTCAGTCAGATTGATCACTGTGTTGCATGGTGCAGCCAGTGATTGTTTGCCAGGGCTCTTCTCACATATGCGGATTTACCACAGGGTATTGCCAAGAATCTGACACCTCAATGTCCTGTACTGCGAAGACTTAATGGACTCCCTTAAGTCCACAAAGTCTTTCCAGAGAAGGGAAGTATGGCCACTAGTTTGCATATACTGCCACACTGGCACCATCCATTGGGGTCTGCAGATACTGATGTTCACGCTGGTGGGCTTTTGACAGCCAGAGCACAAGAGGTGTCTTAAGATGACCTCTCTTCCAGTGCACAGTGAACCACCAGGTTCAGACTGTTTGGATGTGTTGTAGCAGTTTATTCAGTATAGCTCACCATACACCACTTCTTGTAAGGAAGAGCTTACAAAGTCAGTATATTAAGATGCAGTAATTCATTGAGCGTGGAATGTGGATGCTACAAAGCAATTAGGTATTTAAATCTACATTGGAAATTGTAAAAAAATGTAACAGGGAAGAGATATGAACATCAAGAAATCACATTCAAAAGCACCTAGATGATGTAAACAGTGGTAAAAAAAAAGGCCTGCAAAATTATATAAATAATTACTTTGAATGCTTCTTTTATTCTGAGTTTTGAATTTCATAAACCAGGAAACAATTTAAAAAATCTAAGAATTACATACAGGAAACAATTTTAAAAAATCTAAGAGTTACATACAGCCCTAGGACAGTTCCCAGTAGTAAGGATGATGTGGTAAAGGTGATTAAAGGATGAAATGCAACATGTCAAATGGTGCAAATTGAATTCTGGTATCACTTCAATCAAAACTGCTTCATAAATTTTAATGTTTTTGGCATACATTGCTAATCTGTCAGGAAGTGTTTCCCCTGAGATTAAAAATTTCAAATGTGATATCATTCAAATGTGTTAAGAGGCATAAAGCTGAAAATTATTGACCCATTCCCTCCTCTCAATATTCTCCAACAAATTTGAGAAATTAACAAAACAGCCTGTCACCAAATACTTTAATGAACACAAGTTACAGAATAGTGCACAACACGGCTTTTAAACCAGTAGAAAGAAGTACAGTAACAGCTATAATATGAACACAAATGAAATAATCTGAAAACTAGAAAATATGGTGTACGAGTAAAGTTAATTTTTTCTAAAACTTTTAATACTGTTATGTGAAGAAATAAGCACTAGGAATTCAAGGGAAAATGTATTTAAAATTATAACAACAAAACATAACAGTGGAACTTATGTCAGCTCATTCTAATCAAATTCAGATTGATATTTGTTACAAAGGAAGTCAAAATAGATTTGTCAACAAGACAGCATGCTGGTTATAAGTAAAAATATTACCAAAAAGTAATTACTGTAATGCTGGTATCACACTAGATAATTTCAACACATTTTATATTAATGCTGGAAATATGAATAATACTGCTGCAACTGAACATAACCATAAATACCACAACAGCCATACTTCAAATCATGGAAACTCCTTCCAACATCCTAAAGATATGGTTCCCGTCTTTAAATGGAAATAAGTACAAGTAAGTGATATTACAACTGCAACAGCAAAATTAAGTTACTTGAAATTGGAAGACATTTATGGTCACTCCAATTTAGTGAAAAAAAATGTGGATGTAATAGCAATCCACTATGTACTCCCATAAACTAAATGTTTGTGAGTGGTTGTTCCCCTTCATTCTCAAAAATGACAGTCATTATTCCTCTGCAAAAAAAAAAAAAAAAAAAAAAAAAAAAAAAAAAAAAAAAAAAAAAAAAAAAAAAAAAAAAAATTTGAACAATCTTGTCCTAATAATTACTGCCCACTTTCTCTTGCATCCACCCTTTTGAAAGTAGTGGAATATTGCATACAGGTCCAAATCCATCAACATCTGTCTGTGAATAACATTCTTAGTGACTCACAGTATGGCACCAGGTCCAACTTTTCCACAGTGAAAGCAGTTGAACATATTGTCATTTATACTATCACCATTTGAACTGAGATTATCTGTGAATGCTAAACTTGTGAATCTCAGCAAGGCATTTGACTGTGTCAGCCATAGAATTCTGCTAGAAAAATTCTACTGCTATGATTTTTGAGGCTCAGAATGATCCCTGAACAGATCCTGAGTGACAGAAAATACACTGTGCAATTCAACAATATGAGGTCAAATGTCTTGGATATTATGCAGGGAGTGCCACAGGGTTTTGTGTTTGAGCCTTTACTCTTCATAATTTATGAAAATAACAGACTCAGTATTATTTTGTGTAAAACCACACTCTATGCAGATGACGTGACTTTTGTTACAGCTGGGAAAGACTTCGGGGCATTAAAGTAGGAAAGTAGGCATCATCTCAGAGCAGCCAGTAAATGGTTCCAAATCAGTGAATTGTGTACTAATCACGAAAAAACTGTAAATATTCTCTTTATACAAAGTTGTCCAATGCATACAAAAAAAAAAAAAACAACACAGTCACAAATTATGACAGTTGTCCATCGACATAATACTTGCCTAAAAGAGCAGATTGACATCGCATCATTAGACTTAGGAAAACTCAAGACAGTTACAAATACATAAGGGTAAAGTCATTTAACATGTTGCCAGTACAGGCACACTATGTGTCACTGAGTCTTTTTAAAGAAATTCCACACAGAAATGGATAAGAGAAAAATCATTTTATATAATAGAAGAGTTCAAACTGAGCACTAAAGAGGTCTTAATCACTATTGTAGTTTCATTTAGTTTAAACTCACATATGTGTGAAATGTGGTGCTACAGAAGAATGCTGAAGATAAGGTGGGTAGATCACGTAACTAATGAGGAGGTATTGAATAGGATTGGGGAGAAGAGAAGTTTGTGGCACAACTTGACTAGAAGAAGGGATCGGTTGGTAGGACATGTTTTGAGGCATCAAGGGATCACAAATTTAGCATTGGAGGGCACCGTGGAGGGTAAAAATCGTAGAGGGAGACCAAGAGATGAATACACTAAGCAGAATCAGAAGGATGTAGGTTGCAGTAGGTACTGGGAGATGAAGAAGCTTGCACAGGATAGAGTAGCATGGAGAGCTGCATCAAACCAGTCTCAGGACTGAAGACCACAACAACAACATGTGTGAATAAACTGAATATATCACTTGCAGTATGACTGGCAGTTTTGAATCACACTTGACAATAATGATCAAAAATATATTTTACACCATGTATGTTATTTATGTAAGTGTGTATGTACATAAAAGACAACACTAGTTGCATTTTTAAAGCTTGCAGGTGGGAATTACATAAATAGAGACAAATAAAAAATAAATATGTTCTCTTCAGTTCCTCAGTTATGTAAATGACATACAGGCCTCTGACAATGCAGAGGACATCACACTGTCTGTAGAAGACTCTAGTAGAATGTGAGGTGTGTAAAGCAAATATTGCACTCAAGTCTTTATACTTTTTTTCTCACATGGTACACTGTGAACTATGGATGCAGGGCAACAGGCAGATTTCTAGATTTCCGGACAGCATTTGACAAGGTGCCACACTGCAGGCTACAACGAAAGTAAAAGCATACAGAATAAGTTCACAGATATGTGAGTGGCTTGAAGACTTCTTAAGTAATAGAACCCAGTATGTTGTCTTTGACAGCAAAGGTTCATCAGAGGCAAGGGTATCATCAGGAGTGCCCCAGGAAAGTATGATAGAAGTGTTGTGGTTCTCTGTATACATTAACGATTTGGTAGACAGGGTGGACAGCAATCTGAGGCTGTTTGCTAATGATGCTGCAGTGTGCAGTAGGGTGATAGCCTGAGTGACTGTAGGAAGATACAGGACGATTAGACAAAATTTCTAGTTGGTGCGATGAATGGCAGCTAGCTCTAAATGTAGAAAAATATAAGTTAATGCAGGTGAGTAGAAAGAAGAAAACCTGTAATGTTCAGATACAACATTACTAGTGTCCTCTTTGGAAAGATGGCATCCAGTGAAAGCATGATTTGTGCTAAGTGCGAAAAAAATGTTAAAAATATGGAATTCGGTGTTTTATGTGGACTGTGATGTGGAAAATCGTTTCACACTGAATGTGTGGGGCACACCAACAGTGAAGATCGCATTCTAAAGTGTTCAAAAGGTCACTTAAAATACGTTTGTGATAACTGTGAAGTGAGGTTAGCTGACAAACTCTCAGAAGACATTAATACAGCATCAGTGAGTAATCTTACACAAATTGTGAAAAAACTTACCAGTGATAACAAACAAATAAAAGAAAAACTAGACACACACAAACTCTAAGTTAGAAATATTGGTACCACGAAGTGAAGAAGCATCTCAATCATCGAGAAACACAGCAAGACAATGTGCATAGGATGTAGAAAACAACATGCCATGTATTCTAGCCAGAAATAAAGAGGTAAACATTGCTAATTTCAGGCAAAGTTCTAATACAGGTCTGGAGCGTGTCAGAGAAGCAGCACCTACCACCATCACCAATCACAACAGCAGCAAAAAGCCTGCAAATTTATCAAGTGGTAATTTTCCAATGAGAAATAACGTTGAAGACCCAAACATTGCTAGAGTGGCATCTAGTACAAATGTAAACAATGAGTGTGGCAGTGAAACTCAAACCCACATTAAAAACAGACCAAATACAGACGTAAACAATCTGCTGGATGAAAACTCTTCAGAAGGCATCAATACAGACTGGCAAGTAGTGAAAAACAAGCAAAGAGGCAGAAGAAATTTGACTGTTGCAAAACAAGAAAATGAACTGGTCAAAACCACTGAAGACACAGAAAAAGAAAACAAAAGATCTTACAAGACTGTGCTGCAAAATGGAAAATCTGGTGAACAGTGTTTGAGACCCACTATACAAATGTTTGTGAATGCCAGTACTAAAAACAGAAATAAAGCCATAATAGGTATTGGCAATGAAAAAGGAATGTTGTATGGTGACAAAAAAGCTTCGTTCCACCTAAGCAAACTAAAAGGTGGCACAACAGCTGAAACTGTAACTAACTTCTTACAAAACACTTTCCCAACTCACAACAATTTTACAGTTGAAAAACTGGAAACAAAGGGAATAAATAATAGCTTCAAAATTGGTGTTGATTTCAACCTAAAAGATAAAATAGTGGACAACAGTATATGGCTGAAGAACATTGTGATACAATGTTTTTTATTCCGGAGTATGCCCAGTGCACCAGTGCGATAAACTCCCAAGACCAAGAAGAACATTCCAGTACGAAAGGAAATTATATCATTGAAGAAAATGCTTTCTTAGTTATAGTGAGTGTAAATGTGCAGTGCCTCTGAACAAAACTTGATACATTATCACTGTTTGCTGACGAAATGAGACCTGATGTATTATGTATATGTGAACACTGGCTAGCCCAACCAGAAACAGAATACTGCAGAAACACTGAATATTTAGAAATGGTGAATGCATGGTGTAGAGAAACTACTATCCACGGTGATGCGGATGTGTACATAAATAGTAAACTCAGTGATAATAAAACTGACTTAAGTAAATTTTGTGTAGATCTAGACCTAGAATTAGCTGCTTTGGGACTGTCAGATACCAACTTAATTGTTGTTTCTGTGTACCGTTCCCCAGATGGAAATTTTGAAAATTTCCTCAACCAGTTGGAAAGCTGTTTGAGTCACCTAGTGCACTTAGAGACAAAAACTGCTTTATGTGGAGACTTCTACATTCATATTGGAGAAGGTAATGATAAAGAAAGAGCTTTCATGAACTTAGTAAGAAGCTGTGGGCTATTCGCAGGAAGCGCTCTACCAACAAGAGGAGCTATTTGTCTTGACACAATTGTGAAAAACCTAAGTAGTTGGGACTACAAAGTAAGTGTGGTGGATCCTATAATAGCAGATCACCATGCAGTACTCATGAAGTTATGGACAAATTCAGTAAGTACACAACAAATTCCCAAACGGCATTCAAATTATGTATTCAGAAATAGAGTTATTGCAAAGAAAAGCTTAGATGACTTCAAAACTACAGTGTCTTCTATAGATTGGTACCAAATAATATAGCAGATCACCATGCAGTACTCATGAAGTTATGGACAAATTCAGTAAGTACACAACAAATTCCCAAACGGCATTCAAATTATGTATTCAGAAATAGAGTTATTGCAAAGAAAAGCTTAGATGACTTCAAAACTACAGTGTCTTCTATAGATTGGTACCAAATAATTGATGAATTGCCACCAAATTCTGCATTCAATCGCATGTTCCAGACCCATAAAGTGAGATTTGATGAACATTTTCCATTAAAACCCAAGAGATATTCAAATGCTAAATTAAAGTGTAGACAAAAAAACCAACAAAGTAAAGAGGTGGTATACTCCTAGACTAGCCAAAATAAAATGTGTTGTCCAAATACTAAATGACAAAGTCAAAGCTACTAAAGATATAGATATTAAGGATAGACTGTACTCTAATTATTTACAGACCAAAAGGATCTACAGAAAGGACGTAGAAAAAGCAAAGAAGGAAAGCAATGCCAGATTTATTGAAGAAGCTCACAATCCCTGTAAAGCAGCATGGGATCTGGTTAATGAGCACAGGAAAAAGCCCATCTCTTGCTCTAATTCTTGCAGTCCAGATGAGTTTAATGACTATTTTATAAAAATAGTGGAAAACACAGTAGATGAAATTCCTTACTCTGGAACAGATCCTGCAGCTGCTGTGAAATTTGAGAAAAAATGTGGCATGGTAATGTGGAAGAGAGTGTATCCAAAAGAAATAATAAAAACTGTAAAAAGCTACAAATCTTCAAGGAGCCCTGATATTTATGGCATGTCCTGCACTATGTTAAAAACTATAATCAGAGAAACTGCACAGCCATTAACAGTAGTAATAAATAAAAGCCTCCGTACAGGGGAATTTCCAGACTTCCTGAAAGTAGCACGCACAGTGCCTGTTTACAAAAAAGGCAGTCCACATGAAGTGTCAAGCTACAGGCCCATATCTATAATACCAGTACTAGTGAAGGTAATGGAGTCGATAATGAAAGAACAACTATTAAGTTACTTTGAAGGAAATAGTCTCTTTTATGATGTGCAACATGGCTTTCGGAAGGGCAGGTCAACAACAACAGCTGTACTTGACTTAGTTACAAACATAAGTCACGGTTTTGAAGACAAAGAGTCTATAGCACTAGTATTCTGTGACCTTAGTAAGGCATTTGACTGCATCCCACATAAGGCGCTCCTCAGAAAGCTAAAAACATATGGTGTAGGGGAATCTGTCCTGCAAACTCTTGAATCCTACCTGAGAAACAGACGACAGACTGTCTCCGTGCAAGGAACTGATTCAGGTGAGAAGAAGCTACAGCACGATGTGCCACAGGGATCAGTAATAGGGCTCCTGCTGTTCCTTATCTTCGTAAAATGACATAGGCTCCAATGGGCACACCTTGCAGTTTGCGGATGATACAACCTTGTTCTCAAAAGGAGAGAATTTTGTACAGGCAGACCAACAAGCAGAAGTCTTGCTCAATGAAGCTAAGGCCTGGTTTATCATGAGCAAAATGAAAATGAATGAAGAAAAAATATAAAGGACGATATGCAGCCTCAGCAATACTGGAGCACTGGGTAACGCAGCAGATGTTAAACTTCTGGGCTTTCTCATTGATATCAAATTAACCTGGCAACATGTATGTTCCAAACTTTCACGGGTCCTGTACCTCTTGAGGAAAGTGAAGAGTGTAGTACCAGAACAGTATCTGCTAACTGTGTACTATGCAATGTTCCACAGCCACATCAGTTATGGGCTGTTGTTTTGGGGTCATTCTGCAGGCTGCAAGAAGGTGCTTTTACTGCAAAAGAAAGCAATGAGGATCATTACTTCAAGCAAAAAAACAGACCACTGCAAACCAATTTTCACCATGTTAGGAGTTCTGACTGTTTACAGCCAGTATATATTGAACTGCCTCTTCCACATAAAGAGAAACCATGATATCTACAGAAAAAGAAATGAAGTTCACAAATACAGCACTCGCAACAAAGACAGTATCGACATGCAAAGGTGTCGATTAGCAAAGACACAAAACAGCTTCCCAATGATGGCCCTAAAATTGTTTAATGCTCTACCTGATGACATTCAGCCTTTACCATGGGAGCAGTTTAAAACTACTATTTTGTGTAAGCTAAAAGAGTAACCCTTCTACAATATTGAAGAATTCTTCTCTAGCAATAGCATAGTATTTACTTGAGCTGCAGCTCAGGTCCATGACTCCAACAGCAACCGTTATGTTTAATTTCATTATATACTTGTATCTATTTTATTGTTGTGATATTATTGTAATCTAACTTATAACTTAAATATGTCTTGCGGTATAGTAGAGTTGTATTCATGTATATTGATAATGTTGTATCTTGACACTGTCTGTCCAGCTGTGGCTGGTGAATGACAGAATTGGTAATAAAGGTAATAATAATAAAGAATCAGTCAAGTCATTTAAATGTCTGGATGTAACATTGTGAAGTGATGTGAATGGAATGAACATGTAAGAACTGTGGCAGGGAAGACAAATGGTCAACTTTGGTTTACTGGGAGAATTTTAAGAGAGAGCGGTTCACCTGTAAACGTGACTGGATACAGGACACTTGTGAGACCTGTTCTTGAGTACTGGTCGAGCGTTTGGGATCCATACCAGGTCAGATTGAGTGAAGACATCGAAGCAATTCAGAGGCAGGGAGCCAGATTTGATTTTTGTAGGTTCGAACAACATGTAAGTGCTACAGAGATGCTTTGGGAACTCAAATGAGAATCCCTGGAGGGAAGGCAGTGTTCTTTTCAAGAAACACAGTTGAGAAAATTTAGAGAACCTGCATTTAAAGCTGACTGTCAAATGATTCTACTGCATGAACATATACTGTGCGTAAGGACCAAGAAGATATGATATGAAAAATTAGCATTCATATGGAAATATATAGACAGTTGTTTCTTCCTCACTCTATTTGCGAGTGGAACAGAAAGAAAATGAAAAATGAATCAACATCAGGATCACAATCTGGTGTTGGGAACTGAGTAAAGAGTTACAAGTAGTGCAGTCTATGAATCTCTTAGAAATGTATGCTCAAGACTTAAATTTGAAAGCTTGTGTCATAATGAATCTCTATCAGAGACTTAGTTATGAATGTTTTGCACTAAGAACCATTTCGGAAGTTTGCACAACAGGTGGAGCTAGAATGACATACTTTGGTTACTGCAATCCCCTAGTACTTATGGAACAGTGTTCTAAGGGAACACTAATAGTTGTACAAAAGAAATTTTCACATTACAGTAAATGACAATTTGAATTGTGCCTCACAGCTCTATAAGTGCTCACTGACAATCTCTATATAAGCTTTATGTATGATTGCAATTTAGTCTCCCCATATATCTAAAAATAAGTGTTGATAATCAGAGCTATACTTGGAGAACTATAAAATAACACAAACTGTCAGACTGTTAAGCCTATAACACATGCAACTGATGTTCCATCAATATATAGCAAGCAAGAATAACTCATATTAAAAGACATGTGAGCTATACAGGTGTCATATTTTATAATGTACTGCCAGCATACATCAAGAGGATAGAGGAGGAATGGAATTTTAGGCAGAGTTAAAAATATTTCAACTTGAGAATGTTTTTTACATGCACACAAATATGCTAGCTGGGGGAAATACTCATGGTTCATGAAATTGCTGAATATATTTTTTTTAATTTTATCCAGAAAACTTAAAAATCTCAAGAGGACAGAATGGCTGGCTGGTAATTACCTTCACCTGCCAAGTTGATCTCTCTCTTGGAAAGTCAAGTTCATCCTGTCACAAGCCAGCATCAAAGGACAGTCATTGAGGAATAACCACTTTAAAAACAAAAATTGGCCCACTAAAGGCCCTCTTGCCAGATTTAGAGACAAGGGGGCTACAGACAGTTTCCTGGTTTGCAGAAATGGAGGAAATTGGTACAGAAACTGTGCTGCTACCTCGAAGTGAAGTTGGGTTGAATTTTAATAGCTGCAGTACTGTGATGCTGAAGGCAATGGAAAATCATCACATAATATTTCCAGTAGATTCAGTTCATTGCTAAAACATCATGATAGCTTCCTCATGGATAAAATATTCCAGAAGCAAAATAGTCCTCCATTTGGATCTCATAGCAGTGACTACTCAGGGGGAACCATCAGACAAAAAAGAAAATGCTAATTAGAATGAGAATGTTGCTGTAAGAATGCTAAGGCAATGTTGGGAACTAGAAACTTTAATGGTAGAAACAGAAGTGAAGCAGACATATTCTAGAATTCAGCAAAATGTGATGGCCAGAAGACGGAGACTTTTGGAAAGGGGATCACAGTATCATTCACACTGGAACTGATAATGGTATATAAGGTACAGGAATAATAATGAATTGCTAGAATAAAGAGTTACAGTACCGTACCTGCATCAAATGGAAATGACATTGACAGTAAAACTGAATGGCTATTCAAAGGACACTTTAATCATATAACAGATGTGGATACCACTGAAACTGAAGAAGTGTATGATAATATTAATGAGCCCATAAAATATGTCTAGGGGGATGATTAACCATAATGGCAGACTGGACTGCAGTCATAGATACAGGTATCATAAGAAACAAAAAAAATATGTGAATTTTTCACTGCAGGAGACTTTAAAAGGGAGGAAGATTAATAGGAATATTTGGTGGCAATGAATTGGGCATTGCGAACACACTTTTTGTTAACACCTTGAGAAGGAAGTATAGGTACAGGCCAGGGAATCAAATATGATGCTATCAGGTCGACAATATTTTGATGAAAGTAAGGGCTATAAGGTAGACAATATTCTGATGAAAGTAGGGTTCATAAACGACGTTAAGGACTCCCAAGAGTTAGCCAGAATTTTAAACTGTGATGCTTTACTTATTGTGTATCAACAGATCTCGTATGATAGTGAGCGTGGGTACTGGCAGGAAAACTAAATTGAAATAGGGCAGCGGTTTCAGATTATTGTTGGTCACATGTTTTTATGTATGCTTCACACTTGAGCAGGGCTACCATGAGTTATCCAGAATTTTAAACTGTGACGATTGTTTTACTGTTTGTCAACAGATCTTGTGTGGCAATCAGTGAGCGTGGACACTATCTGACAAACTGAACTGAAAGGGGGTTAGCAACTTCAAATTATTGCTGGCCATATGTTTTTACATATGCTCCACATTGTCGTATCTCTATTTTTCTTGTATTGTGTTGTATTGTATATTTATTGGTCCTGTGAATCATACACTGTACAGGGGTACATAATGATATAGGACAAGTCAAATAATTTGCAATAAAGTTTAATAGAAAAAACTGTTGTATGGTTTTCAGTATATAGCAATATGACTCTAACATATGGGAATAACATTTCACAAATACACAAATAAATTTTACACGCACACATTTCATACTTTTGGCCTAGATTATACAGACACACACATATATGTAATAGACCACATATAATACACAGATAAAACTACATGTACACATTTCTTATTTTGGCCTTCATTCTATAAACTATTTAAATTTTTCACATATTTACATTGTAGATAAAAATTCATCAGCACTATAGTAGTAATTATGTAGCAAGTAGTCACTCACTGCAGTTTTGAATTTATGCATGCCAGTTATTGCCTTAATTTCCTTAGGTAGTTTGTTATACAGTTTTTTTCCTGCTTGCAAGGGTCCTTTTTGTTTTAGTGTTGTATGTGAAAACTGCATATGTAAATCTTGATTATTCCTTGTGTTGTATGAATGGGTATTTTGGTTTTTTGGAGCAATCTTGCTATTTTCATCTACGATTTTCCTTCTAAACGTTATTGTTTCTGGGATATATAGGCATGGTAATGGAAGAATATGAAGCTTTTTAAATGAAGGTTTACATGAAGATCGAGTTGCTGAACCTTCCATTACTCTTATAATTATTTTTTGTGTAATAAAACAGCTTTTGCTGGATGGTGAATATCCCCAGCAGATTAACACATATCTTAGTTGTGATTCTGCTTGGGCATATTACACATTTTTTATGGCTTGCATTGATGTACATCCAGTAAGAATTTTTGTACTATAACAAATGGTATTTAATCTACTACATAGGTGTTGTGTGTGTTTCTGCCATCTTAGGTCATCTTGGATCCAAACTCCCAAAAATTTGGTGCTATTTACAATTTCAAGTCTTTTGCCTAGCAGTTCTATGGTTGCAGTTAAAGGCTGTTTATTCTGCGCTGTGAGTAGATGCATAGTGTTTGTTTTATCTGTGTTTATTATTAAGTTGTTCATTGTGAACCATTCTGATACATGTGTAGTGCTCTTTTTTATTTTATTTTGTAGCTCTTCTGGGGTCTTTCCTTCGATAAGTATATTTGTATCATCGGCATATTTAACGTACTTATAGTTAGGGCTGGATGGGTCCAGGTCATTTACAAATAGCAAGAACAAGATTGGTCCCAGTACGGAACCCTGAGGCACAACGTATTTACGGTTTGCGTCGTAGCGTTGTTAATCAACAATGAACTTCAGAATGGCACGTCATAGAAGCGTACGACAAAAATATAATAAATTTTGCATTTGGTAAGGTAAACATAAGTTAATTATTGTTTTGCTAAACAAGGTATACGTATAGTGGTTTGTTGGAACATTTTAGTCTGTCAATTGAATCTGTCTTCTTACCACTTGAAATGGCGCCACTTTAGTTGCATGTGGAAACTCGGTTCAAAGTACCCACGAAGATGTTACATTTTTAGAAGGGTGATATCTGAGTTTATAGAATCGCTGGCGGCGAAAGGTTTACGTTGTTGAGAAGCGGTGACGTTGAGTTTGAAAGCTCGCGTGATGATTAAAAATCGTGATTTTTTTTCCTTTCATTAATTGGAGTAACTAAGCAGTAGTTGCTCAGTCGGTATTTTTTCTGGTACATCCGTGTGTTTATGAGTGTACTATTATCTTTTGTAGTTGTATTTACAGGGTTTAATGATGAGGAGTAGGCACAATATGCTGTTTGAGAACTTGACGTGTATCGGGCGTTAATGTTGTCTCCTTTTTTTCCCTAAAGAATGACATTAATGATCCACGCATTGCCTTTTGTTTTCCGACACAGTTCGCGAAGTGTCGGATATTACGAAACATTTACTGCGTTTGATAAGATCGTTTCGGTTTCTTTCACCTGGTGTGTCTATTGATAACAGACATGGAAAGCCGGCGAGGCGGAAGAGGCAACCCTTGGAACCGGGGTGGCGGAAGAGGTTCTAATGCTAGGGGTCGCAAGACGGAAAATAAAAATCAAAACACCAGGAGTGTACCATTGCAAATGCCGACAGCTGAAGAAAGATTTAAAGAAGCTCAATTGAAGCAACAGGCGTCTCTTCAGAAACACATAAGTACAGGCTATGAATCGTCTTCAGAAGAAGATGATTTGGAAAATGACAATATTCTTGGTAATGAGAGAAATGTAATGTTGTGTACCGCTTTCCATACTTGTAAGCTTTGTCATTAAGTCACACGCCCTATATCCACTTGTAAATAATTTTATTAACTGTCTGCATTTTTGTCATTAAGTCAGTAATTGCATTGTTAACTTATACTGTGCAGATGCTAGGATACTATTTTCACATCATTAACCACTTTACAACATGAAATTCCATAATACTAAGTCTGTACCGCTATATATAGCCCTACAACAACAAGGCTACTGATCATAGGGTACAGGTACGTGCAGTATGTGAAATTCAGTTGTTGCACTCAGTAATGTGGCTAGTGTCATATTTCCTTGTACTTTAAAACAATTTTAGTGTGTTTAGTTTATGTTCCTTAGGTCATCTTGAATGATAGGTGGCATATCATAATCATATGGAACATTTCAGTTACAGAACACTAACTCAGTTGGTATTTAATTACATATGCAGTACTTAATAATATAACATAACAGAAAAAGAATAGTTTAATAACCCAAGTATGTATGTGACTCTTTTGCATTAAATAGACAAGTTTCTAAAAACTAATTCTTTAGTGGGATAGGAGGAGTTGCCAACAGGGAAAATTTTCAGTGTGCATTAAAATTTAGCCTTGCTATTTATGAAGCATTTAGTATCATTTTGGTACAGTATTGGACCCCCACCCTCTCGCATTTTCCATTACAGCACAGACATAAAGATTAGGCCTTGCTACTGATCAATTTGTTACCAAAAACAGATTTTCTCCTAACATAACCTAGACATCGAGCTGCATTATAGATCAGTCTGTCACCACAACGATTTCGGGGGGGGGGGGGGGGGGGGGGGGGGGGGAGTGGAGGGGAGGGCCAGGTCCAGTGAGCTAAATTAACTTTGAATAAAAATAGTAAAGGTCATTTCTTGTCTAGCATTGAAACTAAGAGGGTAATTCTCTCTCTCTCTCTCTCTCTCTCTCTCTCTCTCACACACACACACACACACACACACACAGAGAGAGAGAGAGAGAGAGAGAGAGAGAGAGAGAGAGAGAGAGAGAGAGAGATCTGCTGTAACAAATGAAAGTCACAATTTCAGAGACATTACTGGGACTCGAACCTGGGTCTTCTGCTTTCTAGGCAAGTGTGTCAGCCAATAAGCCACCTTGACACCAAGGTGCGACAATCTGGCTAACAAACCTGCTTAGTAAGCAGGAGACCTGGGTTCTATTCCCGGCTTTTTGGTACAAGTTTTCACTTGCCGCTTCAGTTTGTATACATAAAATCAGTTTCTTATGAACCCTGATCATCATGCAACATAATTCAATACCATAGAGCAAGTCACAAGTGGCAAGTTATTGATTTACTATGAAATATTGTTTATTCTATTTGTATTGTGCTTAAGTTTCCACAAGCTGTGATTTAGTTCCTACATAAAAGGAAATAAATTCACTAAACTTGAATCAGAACCATCACCACAATTTACTATCTGCTGAAGATAAAACGGAAGCATTGAAGAACATTATGCAATACATCAGCTTTGGCCAGTGACACTATCAACAAGCAACTATTCGTCAACTCTGTGTAGTCACTTTGGAGCATTAGGGAAGCGTCCGATTCCACCTGTCTGCTTTGACACATGTCATCAGTATGGTGTAAATGCTTACTTCCAGTGTATACAAAATGGAAAAGATGCTGTAACTACATACACATGCAAGAAATGCGAACAAAAATAAAAATTACATGAGAACTTCGGAAATACGGAAGTGTCCGATCCCGCTCGTCTGCTTTGACCCATGACGTCACAAATATGGCAGAAACGACCATACACCACGATTCCAATATGGCGCATATAAAGTCTTTACGTACACATTATGAGGACGAAAATGCATCAAAAAACAAACATACACACTTTCCACAAAAAGCCTAATGACACTAACGGGACAAGTGTGGGAAATGGGGTGTTTTGGGTGGGGGCAAACTAAATATAAACAAATTTAGACACCCACCCCCATACAAAACCACACAAAACGATGAAAAAAACCGACATCACAAAACTCCCCAAATACCACTAAACACAATATCATCTGGAATCGGACACTTCCCTTGACCTATATAGCTCAACAGCAGCTCCCGATCCCATAAATTAGGATAAAACACTTCCCCTTGGCCTATATAGGACAAAAACATCTCCCGATACCAATATCAACATACGCAGCCACACATTGGGATCGAACCCTTCCCTTGACCAGCACACTGTTATTTTTATCCGTCATATCCATTCCTGAACAAAAACAACAACCAATTAATTTTACTAAAATTACCACACGATCTACAGCGAACAACACTAAATTAACCGTCACACAAAATCGTTAACTCACTGAAATGAATTCCACTACAAACACAGCTGACACTCGAACAATTCTGGATAATGAGCAAAAGCAAACTGAGCCCATTACACCACACAAACGAACACCCTGAACAAACCACCAGAGAGCACAACCAACCACAACACGACGACATCTACAAACACGCCAAACTCAGCGCCTTCATGACGTCACACACAACAACACCCGTACGTCACGGGTCAAAGCCTCGGACGCTTCTGTCGACCCAGAACTTATTACTCCAACAATAAAATGAAACTAAGAGGACAGCTGCGGGAAATTGGGGGCTTACGATGGGTGACAAGCTAAATACATAACAGTACAAAATTCCACACCATCCCAAAACGAATATTATATTTTTTTTAAATCCCTACTTACGACATAGTGCTACAGCCACAACACCAACAGGAATTGTGCACTTCACTCTACTGATATAGCTCAAATGAAGCCCTTGGTATAAAAAAACCAACAAATACCTACAACTCCAAAAAGTGGACTCAGACATTTCCCTTGATCTATATTTGCTCAAACGCAGCTCTTTATACCTACTGGCAAACCACAAATAGAAGGACAACACAACCACAGAAGTCACACATTTACATAACTCTCAAAATACCAGTGAAACCAAAACCCCGACAACTCAAAAAAAAAAAAAATTCACTACATCAATTAAAATATAATGGAAATACCATAATTATAAAACAGATGAAACACAACCAACGAAAGCACCAAGCTCACAAACAAAAGGAAAAAAAGCCATAACAGCTCACTGAAAACAAATCAAAAACTTCCAAATCCACGTTACTGCACTGACTACTCAGACTCAAATAAACCCATGTTACCAAAGTGATAACCGAGACTCAAATTAACGCAATACCACATGTTAAACTCAACACGTAAGCATCCACCACAAGAGGACACCATCAAATATGACAACACGAAAAAAAGCCACACGTGCCATAGTGACGTCACACACCACAACAGTATTGTGTTGCAAGTCAAAATAGACGGGTGCAATTGGGCACTTCCTATGGCCTCACTTTGGCAACTATGATGTCATATTGTTGCGCATATTCCAAATATCAAAACATTAGGACACCCCTCCCCTTTGGTTATATGGGGGAAGATATTGTTAATGCTTTCAAACCTTTTAAAATCCTGAAAATGTCTGACCACAGCATGAAAATTGTTTTCCTTTGGGATGTAAATATAACTTGAGGAATGCATATTGCAAAACATGTTATTCTTATGATACATTTGTTGTCTTTGCCAATTCACTACCAAACTATGATGTTCGGGCCTGACCTAATTGTCTCTATGACATTAAGTAAAAATAGTTTATTTCCAAGAGGATAGTAGAAGTTTTTGAAATGCCGTTTTAAAAAAGAATGATGAGGATGAGATGGGTGTCCATGGTTCTAGGGTCACCAGCAGATATCCATAAGGCGTGCAGTGTAAAACTATGGTTTTTTAAATATAAATTTTCTGTCACAAATTGTGCTTAGTCCCTAAATCAAAGACCATTGTACAGTAGCAACCAACCAAATGAATCAGTGCATTTATTAAGGCACTGACCTCATATTTGGGAGGATGGAGTTTGCTTTGCCTGGCCACCTTGATTTAGGTATTCCGTGGTTTTGCTAAATCATTTCAGGCAAATGTTGGAATGGTTTCTTCATCAAGGCCATGCCTGACCTTGTCTTATGTTCATAAAAGCATACTTATGTATTCAAATCGGATCCAGTAACTGATGAAGAGATACTGAATCAAATTTTGGGGAAAAGAGCTTTATGACACAATTTTTCTGTAAGTAGGTGTAGGTTGATGAGACACATGAGGCATGAAAGAATAGTTATTTTGGTAATGGAAGAAAGAATGGGAGGTACATCTTGTGTTACAATCATGGAGTAGATGAGCAGAGGGTTGTAAGGATGGCCTGCCTAACAAGATACGGGTAGGTGGTATGGGGTCTTTTTGTCAGTGGTTCCTGAGCAGAGGGAGATACTGCAAGCATTTGAGTGATGGTAGCAATTGCTGTAATGTCATCTGCATCTGTGACTCAGCTGACTTCCAGTACAGTTCACATCTATGGCAAGTCTGACAGTGTCAAACTATAGGCGCCAAGGTGTCCAAAGTGTTGTGTACTTCAAACCTACTCTGTCAGATAAGCGCCAATAAGACATTTGGGCATGTTGACGACTATATTTATGGGTTGCAGGAGGGCACAACGTGTAGAATCCATCACCTTGCACGATCGGCCACTAACAGCCTACACAGTGGCATGAACACATTCCGCATTGGCATTTGGCAAGATCAGAAGCTAGGTAGTAGTGACGACATTGTGCTGGGTCGTGTCTGCCAGTGCAGTCTTATGGCGGCTATTGCAACTGACCTAGCGGGTCAACAGAAACCTCCGATCTTACTCGTCTGCTTTGACCCGTGACGTAAGCGTGTTGTGGTGTGTGACGTCATTACGGCGCGGAGTTTGGTTTGTGATTGTGGGGTGTTTGTAGATGTCGTGGGGGTGTTTGTCGTGCCCTCTGGTGGTGTGTTCATGGTTTACGTTTGTTTGGTTTGTTGGGGTCAGTTTGCTGTTGCTCAGTGGTGAGTGCTGTGTTCGTGGTTTTGAAGCGGAATTTGTATTAGTGAGTGATATAGGTCAAGGGAAGTGTTCGATCACAATTTATGGGATCGGGAGCTGCTGTAGTTGTATGTAGGTTAAGGGAAGTGTTTGTTTGCTTTGGTTAGTGGTGTTTTTTGAGTTTTGTATTGGGGGATGGGATCGGGAGATTCTGTTGAGCTATATAGGTCAAGGGAAGTGTTCGATCCCAATTTATGGGATCGTGAGCTGCTGTAGATGTATGTAGGTTTAAGGGAAATGTTTGTTTGCTATGGTTTGTGGTTTTTTTTTATTTTTGTATTGGTGGATGGGATCGGGAGATTTTGTTGAGCTATATAGGTCAAGGGAAGTGTTCGATCCTAATTTATGGGATCGGGAGCTGTTGTAGATGTATGTAGGTTTAAGGGAAGTGTTTTTTGAGTTTTGTATCGGGGGATGTGATCGGGAGGTTCTGTTGAGCTATATAGGTCAAGGTAAGTGTTCGATCCTAATTTATGGGATCGGGAGTTACTGTAGATCTATGTAGGTCAAGGGAAGTGTCTGATTCTGGATAATAATATGTTTTTTGGTATTTGGTCAGTTTCGTGATGTTGATTTTTTTTCGTCGTTTTGCGTGGTTTTGTGTGGAATGTTTCCTTCCATTATATTGATATCATTAATTTGTGTATATTTAGTTTCTCCCCACCCAAAAACCCCCAATTTCCCACGCTTGTCCCGTTAGAGTCATTAGGCTTTTTGTGAAACCTGTGTATTTCAGTGTTTATGATACGTATGCGATGTTTTTATATCCGCCATATTGGAATTGTCGTTTATGGTCGTTTCTGCCATATTTGTGACGTCATGGGTCAAAGCCGACGGGTAAGATCGGACGCTTCTGTATTTCCGACCTAGCTTCCTGGATCACTGAACTGCTGAAGCGAGGGGGCAGACTGCTGCAATTGTAGAGGCAGACCTAAGACTGACAGCAATAAGCAGGTCAAGTGTATGTAGGCTAAAGTAGTTATGAAGAAGCACAGGTTAGACTTATGTGGTGAGCTGCATCAAACCAGTTTGGACTAGAACCGCAGCAACTTGTTTTCATGACACATTCTTTGGCTTTGCTCACAGTGAAGCTATCGCCTTATAGTTTACTTAGATCTTAGGGCTACACCACAGATCTGGCTGTTTCCATGAGTTTTAAAAACATTGTGTTGACAGTGATATTACTGGTCGAGAAAAATGACAGTATCATGAACTACAGTGCACTCATTAAAACCAGCAGATATGGTAAACTATTATGTCGATCACTCCGTTTTCTTTCATAATGAATACAATTATTGCAGTTCATGTCATTTGTTAAGCATCATCTGTGCCAGTCAGTATCGAATTTTCTGATAGGCTCTTTCTGATGTTACATATGATACTGAGCAAATGTATGTATGAATGTGTAATTCAAGAATATCAATTAATTCATTTATTACACATAACATTAATGTTTGTTAAATCTTTGCAGAGTCTGTGTTGAAGTCGTACTCTCAGTTAGGGGGTAGAAGTGATGAGCTTGGGCGTACACAGCGGTTTCTGGAGGAGGTTTTCCAGTCTGGTGCTGCAACGTGTCTGATCTGTATAGCATCTGTGAAAAGAAATGATGCTGTGAGTACTGTCAGTTGTATGGGGTACGAATAGAGAGGAATATTCGATAGTAATCATTGGCTTTGACCAGTGACAGAAACACACAGTTAACATTAACAATATGGCGACTATTGATATTAGTGGTAAATTTTTCAAACGAGCTAAACTACAAATTAGTCTGTCACCACAACCAAGTTTTTTTGCTTTAACATTTGTTGGTTTCACCAACTCACAACCGAGCTGTCACCTTCCACCCTAAAATAGACATCGCGCTAAGTTACAGATCAGTATTGCTACAATCAAGTTTTCTGCTTTCAAATTCGTTGGCTTTGCCAACTAACAACCAAACTGTGGAAATACATACTGAAAGGTGACATAGCAGTAGATAACTTTGTCACTGGTGGCTATTATCAAATATTCCTCTTGACCCTGGAATACTATATTGTGTGTTGAACTACGTTTATAAAACCAAGCAAGCAACATCTGAGATAAAGTAGTTACCATTGATGCCATCATAAATTGGCATGACAAAAGCTTAATTACAGTTATGTAATTTTCTATTCTTTTATTGGCTATTCTGGACGAAGGCTGGTAAGTATTCTATGAGAGCTAAATATGAGGCACATCCGTGGAGTAAATTTCCTGTAGCTGACAAACTGATGTTGCATGAAGCAATGGTATGTACATGATAGAGTAATAAAATGGCATGACACATGTGCTAACGAAATTTCCCGATGTCTCACAGTAGCTTTGTAGTGGCAGTTGATATTGGAGACTCGTGTTCCAGTTTCCGCAGTGTGTGAAGTGCAGTTGTTGATGAAGTGTGTGAACTGAAATTCATCATCTGTGTGAGGTCTGTGGACCTAATGTAATGAGCAAGGAGATGGTGTGTCGCTGGTGCAGAGACATTGCACGAAATTGCCAAAATGTTGATGATTAGGAGCTTAACGGGAGGTCACCCATCATTAAGGGTGACCTTGTGGAGCTTGTATGAGAATCGTCGTTTCACCGTAACAGAACTCGGCAGTCAGTTCCCACAGGTGCGCTGCTCCTTATCATGTGAAATTGTCACAAAGCTCATGTTGTTCTGGAAACTGTGTGCGAGGTGAGTTCCAAAGCAACCGATTCCAGAACACAAAGCAAAGTGCTTGGGGGCGGCTTTCACTTTTCTGCTGTGGTACCATGATGATGGCAATGAGTTTGTGGACCGAAACACCACAGTTGGCGAGAAGTGGTTTGCACACAATACCCCAGAAACCAAGCAGCATTCGATGCTATGACATCACAGTGCCTCTCATGAAAGGTGGTATTAAAGTAGACCGTGTAGGTATGGGAAGTGCTGTGTTCATTGTTCTGGGATAAGTACAGAGCTGTCCTCATATTCTTGGCAAGAGGTGAGACAAAGAATGCTGTGAACATTACTGTGAAACAATGTGGCGATTGTGACATGACATTTACAACAAGCCGCACCAAGATGCTTAATGCCAGTGTTCTCTTGCTGCACAATAATACTCTGCCACACACAACTCGGTGGTCAACAGTGCTCCTGCAAATGTTCAGTTGGGAGGTGTTTGATCATTCATGCTACAGCCCAGGCCTTGCTCACAGCGATTTCCATCCTTTCTGGAACCTCGAGAAATTCCTGTCGGGTTGGAGTCAGCATTTTCATATTTACAGAGTGGCAGACATGATTGTCATTCAGTGCTTCCAGTCCCATGTGGCAGACATCTATAATGCATGGCTATAAAAGTTGGTCCCACAGTGTGACAAATATCTGAATTCCAGTGGTGAAATGAAAAATAGCTCATACTTCCGCTATGTGTTACAATAAATCTTTCAACTAAATTGTGTTTTGTTTCTGTTCATGACCTCCTCCCACCCCCCTTTCCCGCCCTACACCGGGAAACTTACTTTATGGATGTGCATCATAGATATGAAAGAATAACTTGATAAATGTATTATCATTGGTTGTACTGAAAGAAAACAAAATGTGAGAAAGAACTGCTGTCTGCAGTAAGGAGAAACCATGTTACTAGTTTCTAAAAACTTAGCCTTGCAGCTAGAATGTAACTATTTAAAACCCTGCCCCTTTCCTTAAAATGCTGTACAAATATACCCTTTGAGGTCATAATGACCCAGTTGGTATTAAAGGGCATAATACTGATAAATCATGAAGTTATTTTAATTTTAGGTTCTGTTTGCAACAACATATGGAAGTTAGACCAGATGGTCATATACAAAAACACAGATATTTTTATCATGCTGCACTTTATCAGAAAGAGACATAGATCAGTTGAGTTTTTATATAGTTTGAAGAGCAGCAAGATTTAAAATTGTCAGTTAACTCAAAAATTACAATGACAGTAACTCGTGAAGTTCTCAGCTTGCTGTACTAAAAATTATTAGGGCATTATTTGCCATAAAATAAATATTACAGTTTTAGAAGTTAACAATCATGTAAGTGATGTAAAAAAAAAAAAAAAAAATACTTTTGTCCTCTTATTCTGAACAGAACAGAATAAAACAGAAATAGCTAATAAAAGGGAAAGCTCAGTTGCTCCATTTTCTAAATTCTTAGCTGCCTCAGCTACATTCAAACTTATTATGGTCAACAATTTGGGCAGTGTGTGTAATGTGAGCTTCACATACATATTTGCTACATCTCAAACTCTATAAGGGTTTTGTTGCCACGGACAGAATTTGCATCTGTCATATTTGGAACTTTGATTTCTGCTGATGGAACTTGGTGTTGAAGAATATCCTGCTCGTATTCTTCTAACAGTGGCCACTATTTATATTTCATGCTGGCTTATTTCTGTCTTCAAAACAGAGAGTGACTAAGAGTTCTCTCGGTTCAGCAAGAAGACATTGACTCAATGCATAGGATGTGAAAAAATTGCCATATGTGGCGTTTTGTCCATTCAGGTCATGCTACACACCCATGACAAAACACATGCCTTGATTTTTCCGAGTTCTACCCACGTTTTAATTAGAACTGTTATAGGTGGTAACTCATTTATACGTGTTGTGAATTTTTAAACACAGGGGTCATATAGTCACAAGTGTAACAAATTAAGCTGTAATAAGAAGGTGAATTTATTTTTTCCTCTGAGCCATAGGCTATGTGCAATGTATAGAAAACAAAATAAAGTTTTACGCATGGTCATCTTTGAGTGTGTCGCTGGCTTTGGTGGTAATGAATGTGACATGCATCGAAAAGGACTTACATGTCTGGCATTTATGACCATTGCACACAATTTTTAAGCTGTCTGGAACATTAACTGGTGAGGTTATCTTAATTACCTGGTATGGACCACGATACCTGGTGACGAATTTCTTCATTTTCCCCTGTGGGATCTATGGACATATCAGCATTACCCAGTGACCTCTATGATACTCCGGCGCTTTATCATTGGATTGCCCAATCTCTTCTTGACGTTCAAAGGCCTTGGTATTAGCTTTTTACGTTCACTTCATACCTTTCTCAACATCTTCATGAAATTCCTCATGGGCTCCCAATATTTCCCCACCATAGGTTTGATTACTTCAAATGGTGATGGCATTTATTGACCACACACTGCTTAATATGGCTGTAGACCTGTACTTACATGGATTTTAGAATTATAAGCTGTGACCATGTACTGAAATAAAGTATTCCAGTCATTATCTTGGCTATTCGCATAAAGGCCCAGCCTTTTCCGTATTTTTTGATGCACACATTCCATTTTTCGAATGGCCTGCTGATTTAATGGACTTTTCCTTAGTTTGCAAATATGCCGAAAAGGTCACTACTGCTAAATGGCGCAACTGCATAATCAGTTCTGACATAAAGTTGGTGTCCTGATCTGTGATTATCATTTCCAGAACATCAGACTTTAACAACCAATTATTCATCATTGCATGTGCTACTCTGTCAGCTTGCTGATTTGAGACAATGACCATTCTCACATAATGTTAATAATGATTGTTTTCTTCTGTAGTGGCCAATCCAAGGATTGGTTTGCAACAGCTACAATGGCAGGTTGTCTCCATTCTGTGCATCTTTCAGCTTTTCTCTTCATTTCTTTATAGGTGTTACATCCCACATCTTTCACGATTTGATCCATGTACCTCAGTCGTGGTCTTCCTCTTGGTCTTTTTCCCTCGACATATCCCTCTATGATTGTGTTCAGGAGTCATTTATGTCTTAATAGATGGCCTATAAATTGCACTCTTCTTTTAACAATGAAACTCCAGAAGCTTCTCTTCTCACTTGCTCTTTCCAGAACCACTTCATTTGTGACCTTGTCGATCCATTTTATTTTGAGCATGCGTCTATAGCACCACATTTCAAAAGAATTTAGCTTCTGCTGTTCCTCTGTCCTGAGAGTCCATGTTTCACACCCATAGCGTGCCACACTCCACACATATGATTTCAAAAATCTTTTCCTGGTTTCAAGGCTGATGCTCTTAGATGTTACTATGTTTTTCTTCTTGTTAAAAGCAGCCTTTGCTTGAGCTATTCTACTTCTCACTTCTGCCTTGCTCCTTCCATCCCTGGTAATATTACTGCCCAGATAAGTAAATTTATCAACTTGTTCAAGCAGTTCATTGCCTACATGAACATGGACTTTCACTTGATCTTCTTTGTCGCATGCCATTACTTTTGTTTTTGCTTTATTAATTCTCATATTATATTCTTCACCCATAACTTTATCCATTCTATTCAGTAGGACTACAAGATCTTCTTCACTTTCAGCCAGGACAGCTATATCATCGGCATATCTTATCGTATCTATTCGTTGGCCATGAATTACTACACCTGTCTGTGAATTTTCCCTTCCTTTTTTGAGCACCTCTTCAATGTATACGTTAAAGATAACAGAGGATAGTGCGCAACCTTGCCGGACACCTTTCCGTATCTGCACCTCTTCTTGTTATGATCATACAATAGTGGTTCTCTACTGGTGTCTAGTTAAAAGGTCCCAAAATATCCATCCCAATCACTTCGGAAGATCTTACAGTAACCTGTAATAGAATGCATTGATGACTTAACTCCACTCACTGTGTGCATGGCACACAGTTTTTTATATGCTGCTCTATGTCTTGTCTACGCATAAGCCACAAGTAATACTTGGCTACACTTTGCTTTGTGGTTCTATGTCCTCCAAGACCAAATATTGCATGATCATGTGCTTTCTTCCATACTTATTCTGCTTTCTTCCATGCTACTTCTCACAGAAACCACAACACAAGCCCCAGGGTTTGTCATTCTGCATAATACAGTGTTGTGTACGACAAACTGTGGTTGTGTTCCAAATATTTTGCTGTCCTCGTCAGCAGCTTGTGCTCTGTGCCACTCTGCAATAGTATGACCTACTGTCTGTAATACACCATTTGTTCTGCTGAGACTATCCACATTGCCATGTCTTTTACTAGGCAAATGGACTACTTTGAAATCAAATTTACTTAACTTCACTGCCCATTGTGTAAGTCAACTAGTCAAATTCTTTTACTCTTAAGCAGGCGCGCTGTTTTTTATAACACAAGTATGTGTGCACCGCAGTTTGTACACATGTTAAGAATAGTTGTCATTATGTTACCAAGGTAAACCTGTATGAGCAGAATCACAGTTTAATCTTAGCTTAACTAAACAATAATAAAATAAACTTATAGTTTATTAGCTAAAGCATTGTTTAATTAAACAGTAATGAAATAAACCTTTCATTATAACACCCGGTTGCCTCATACAGTTGTTACCTACAGTAATGACCCATTCCAAGGGTTAAACAGTGTGATTGCATCAGATCCCTGCCAACTAATTATCTGATTACTAGTTATTGTATAAATAATGGCCTAATTGTGGGATTGTGCTGCTAGCTCCGAATGTGGGGCAAATTCCAATTTTTTTCTCACCTAGATCGTTGTTTATTTTATATTACTGCCGCTCATTTGGATGTATGACAACACAACTTAGTACTACATTAACTAAAGCAGTAATGAAGGAATATGTAGAGGCTAACAATCAACAATGGAACAAAACAATACTATTTGTGATTGGTGTACTTTGTACACAGACACACTCACATGTGGGGTTAATGCCAAAAGCCACATAAAGTGCCACATGATATATTGTCACTTTAAATATTTTCCCACACAATTGCAGCAGAAGTATAGCATGCCCCATATGAGGTTCAGCATCTCCTTTTCTGTCTTAGAATAGTTTCTCTCTGCTTTGTGTAATTGTCGGGACTCATAAGTGACTGGATGCCCCTTACTTCCTGATTTAGAACACAGCCCACTGCACGGTTACTAGCATCACACAATAACACAAACTCCTTTTCGTGATCTAGATAGACCAATAGTGGGCTATTTGTCAACAGTTTCTTCAATTTTTCAAATTCCAAATGCACTCTAGAATTTTGATGTCCAGCTAAACTTTCAACCCTTCTTTAATAAGTGCATGCATGAGAACTAATAAACCCCAGGGCAAGTTTCCTATAATAATTTGCTGAACCGAAAAATGACTACAATTCTTTGCCTGTCTGAGGTGTTACACAACTCTACATCGTACATCAATCTCATATCTGTTCATACCCCACCTTGGCTCATTACATGCCCCAAATAATTTACTTCTTACTGTACAAAATGACACTTCTCTACACTAAAAGGAAGATGTGCTGTGTGTAATCCCTTAACCTCCCTCAGCTGTTGCACATGCTCTTCCATACCTTTGACAAACACAGTGATATCATATAGATACACCACAGATTATTTTGGTTTTAATCCCCTCAATACTCCCTCCACCAAATGTTGAAATGTGGCTGGTGCATTCTTCAATTAGAACAACATACACTGGTATAGGTAGTGACCCCAAGAAACATTCAACACAGCTTTTGGCCTGTCCTCTGGTGCTACTTCTAGCTAGTGATAGCCACTCCATAGGTCTATAGTGGAAAATGCTTGGGCAGATCCATGTATTTTATCCCAAAATTATCAAGATTGATGGACATTACTCACTCAGTGTCTATTTCCTGTATATGTACAGTACTCCTGTGCACAAAATGCCACATTTTATTTAAATCTCCATTTTCTCCCAGTGTCTCAACCACACAATGTATTTACTTCTCCCACAATCACCGACAGCAGTTTCCCTGCACTTTGTGATACTTGATCATATGAATTGATCCTTGGTGCATTTGCAAGCAGCTTATTCGGTTTGTCCTCCACAAGAGACAAACCTTGTGGCAGTGTGTTACTGACAAAAGTTTTCTCCTGATGTAATGGTGTGCCCCAAGTTCTACCATGCATTGTCCAAGGTCAATTTTAGCATGATACTTATACATGAAATCCAACCCTAGGAGCCCACAGTAACCATCAGCTATACAATGCTAAACTTAGAATTTTCCAAGAATTTTTTGCTCCACCTGAAAACTTATGTTCACTGAAGACAGTGAATGCACATCATTACCATGAACTCTACATAAACTGTACTGTGGAAGGTTTAACCACCTCATTCCCATGAGGCCCAGACTTACCATACACATGTGCACCTGTGTCTAATAAAAACTTGTGTTCTGAACTGTCCACTATACCAATAAAACATCATTCCACCTTTGCATAGGTTTCTGTAGCATTAAAATTTACTGGGAATGCCACTCAGTGAACCTAGGGCTCCCATTGTCGTTTAATGGTTGTTTATTTGTATTTCATCCATTCCTGTTATGTCCCTTACTTCGCATATAGTCCTGTTCTTAATGTCCAACTTTCCCACATCTCTTAAACTGTGGTATGTTAGTAGTATCTACAGCCGTTCTGTCTTCTATACTGCTGTACTCGACCTCTTCCCAGCACATCAAGTGACTGAGCGTTTCTCAGTCCTTCCTCCGTTAAACATAATTTGGCCATTTGCAACAACTGCTAGTCTGTTCTATAGCCCAGCTTTGCAGCAGGTTATCAACAAATGCCAATACATCCTCCCCTGCATTGTTTGAAAAATGATTAACTAGGCTAGTGGTAGCTGCATCTAGAACAGCTACAGACAAAATAGAAGAGGCCCTGCTTTTTTCCCCGCTGCATCCACCTGCTTACGCAAGTCTTTCAATTCGGCTACCTGATCGAGTAAAGAAAAGACTGAACTGCTTCCTGTGCGGTAATCGTCAATACCTTTGATTCACTCATTATAAACCCTTTACCTCATACACAAGGATACCTAATTTCAGCACTAACTTAATTCTTCCACCTAACTGCTAACCATGTGCATTTGTCACATTGTGTGGCTTATTATCCATATCTTCAACGTGTAAAGAATGTTAAGGCTATGAGTGCATACAGGAGGCACTAAGACCTTGTAAATTACATTGCTTGCACCTGACCAGATGCCTGCTGGCTTAATCTTCCCAATGATTCCCCCTCATATATATCTATGCCCTCATTAATCTTCATAAATTTCACCATATACCCAGTCCTCCAACCTAACTTACTCGCCATTGCACATTATTCAAAGGTTGACAGTCAGAGCAAAACAGTGTGTTTGTACCCACCCCAAAGTGCTGATGATGTCATACATTGGTTCACAATGTCCCCCAAATCTACTGATCCCTTCTGATACCAGTTACTACGAGGCAGGATGATCCAAGCATTATTCACCCCAGAATAGGTCACAGTAATGTGTAGGATGGTTGGCTGGGCGGCACATATGAAGAACCAGTTCCTTGGCTGCTGTGGAATTATAAATGCAGTGATAACAACAACATTATTTATTCAGAAGCCTTCATACAGCTGATGTAAACAGCATCCCAATGTCATTTTATGACTCGGCTTGGCAATGTTAGTCACAGCACTAAAAAAATGGTTTGTGTGGTGATAGCTTTAGTAGCTTTGCTCAGCGAGGCCCTGCAGCACAGTGGCCTTATGTGGTAACCATGTCCCAGTGACATTATGTTAGATGCAGATGCAGCACAGCTGGCCCAGCAGTGGTTGCGCTACCAACAGTGTCAGGTGCTGATGTGCACAGCCAATGGCACCAAGTGGCAATGTAGAAATAAGGCGCATGTGCCCTGATCCCAGGATCTTGGTGAAAAATGCATTGTCAGTAGCCCATGTTTGCAAGTCTACACCAGCAGAGTGTGTGCGTACAGGTCAAGTGGCACCTCTGCAACAAATCAGATGCAGTTAGTCTCTGCATCACTGCGGACTGTGAACCAAGGATCACTTGGAGGCACCCTGGAGTTGGTTGATGCCAGCCAGCAGTAGACTCCATTTGGAAGGCACCTGTTCAGCTCCCAGCAGCATCAAGACTCTAGGCGTGGTACATAGACCAGCAACTACATGAGGTAGCAACTAGGTGTAATGAAGGCTGGATGACCCACATCAGGTCACCAGCCAGCATGGAGTACTTCTCAGTGTAGGCAGTGATCAATGGCAGATACTGCTAGGTCTGAATGCCCAACATTTAATCTTGCATACAAAACGGCACTACTTCCCATCATGTATGAGTCGAGACAACATGTGTTGAGATAACCGTGCTTGCTTCAGTGCCGGATCGGAGGGTTTCGTCATACCAGCTAAGCACCTTTTCTACTACAGAAGAAGAATGTGTTAAGCGTCCTGCCAAATCACCTGGCCTCAGGTTGTGAAACCAATTTGGGAAGGTGTTGGCATTACACTATTGTGCCGACGGAGTTCCCTGAATCGGTACCTGAGGTAATATTAGATACATCCTCATGCCATGGCACTAGAGGTTGGATGCAAATTTAGGAACGTGCTTCTGGAGGAGATATTTAAATCCCAACAGAGACCCAGAACTAATAATAATAATAATAATAATAATAATAATAAAATATTTTACTATAATGATAGTACAATGTGTGATAAAAAAAAGTGAAGCACCCAGAAACATGGTCGGATTTAATCTCCTTTTGTAAACATACACACCATCAGTGGGTATGTAAATGAGAGTTGCAATTTTCTATGAAGCACAGAATGGCCACCAGATTACAATAGTATTGCCCATGTTTAGTGTTGTTGCCAGGCCTGGTAGGGTGTAGACAAGGCTTAAACAGTGTCAGATGTTGAGTGATCACTGTGAAAGACAAAAGAGATACTGAGTGGTCATGTGAGACAGCGTTATCAGCACTCAGTAGAGTTTGAAAGGGGCCTTATTTTGAGTCTCCATTTGGCCTGCAAGTTGAATAGTGCAGTATCCAAATTTGTGGGGAATTCAGACGTGACAGTGACCCTATTTTGGACTGCATGGTAATATGAGGGCAGGCATACTCGTCATTATGTTTCTGTTTGAGCAAGTCTGACCACCAAATGGGAGACATCACCATATTGTACACCAAGCACATTGTATCGTGTTCACATCTGTGCCTGTCATCCAAAATAATGGACTCTTGCAAATTCTATGTCATCCTATACCATTTACTGGAGAGTAGCAACAGCCAGACTAGGGATCGCCCTCTGCATAAGCTGCTGTTAACACTACAACACAAATAGCTGCATTTGGAGTGGTGCTGTTATCGGGGAGCAAGGACTGCTGCTGATGAATGGTGTCAACGATGAATTGTGGTTCTGCGCTACCCCAGACAGCCAGTATGGCAGTAACCTAGGGAGTCGTCCCATTCTTCCTTCGGAGAGGGCACAGTGGTGTCACATGTGGCGTCATAGTTGGGGAGCCCCTGGATATGACTTCAGGTCATGGTTGGTAGTGATTGAGGGACTAACAGCACAACAGAATGTCATGGACATCCTGTGTCCTCATGTGTTACCTCTCATTCCACGGTATTGTCATGCCATTTCTCAAAGAACACTGCTCCTCCACATGTGGCATGTTTGTCTATGAACTGCATGTATGATGTTTAGGTACTCCCATGGCCAGCTAGATCCCCATATCTGTCCCTGATAGGGACCAGCTCGGGTGCCAATTTTGTCCCAGTGTCAGTATCTAGGATATCAAGGTCAAGGTACAACAGTTGTGGGCCATCTTGTCTCGGGAGAGGATGTGATGAATCTGACACCATTTCCAACCAAATCAGTGCATGCATCCACACCAGAGGGCGTAGAATGTTGTACTGGTAAGTGGGATAATAGTGCCAACTTGATTGTAAACTTGAGTCCATTTTGTAATCACAAAAATAACATCACATATCCTGTTACCTGTGACATTTCATTTCATTTTCTCCTATAATTGTGGGTGCTTCACTTTGTCAGACAGTGTACTTTCTTTACATTAGTGTTTAGCACATCACTGAAGCATGACTGTAAGCAATTGCAGTTCAGAAAAATACACAATTTTAAAAGCATTTGTCTGAAAATTTAAAACAGTTTGTGTGTTGTGCAGTTGATTTAAGAACTGTAGTAGCATAAATGTCTAACAACTTTTATATAATAATTTACACAATATAAATGGTATTCCAGAAGGAATGGTCAATCTTCAGGGATATGATAGAAACAATCGTTTGAAGCAAAAAAGTCTAGTAAACAAGGGCTCCAAAATGCACACCTTAGGAGCTATGAACACTTTTTCAGTGGAATAGATGTGTTCCATAATAGTGAAGATCAACAAGTGCTCATAGCTCTTAATGTATGCACTTTGGAGTCCATGTTTGTTTTACCTTTTTTCCTTGTTTTAGTCCATACTACCCTTCTGGAAATATGGAAAGCAAAGCACTTGCAGTAGAAGAGCTTTGTTTCACAGTATTGCAGATTAACTGCTCATACCTCTTAAGGTATGCATTTTCGATGATTGATTCTGTCATCCTAGAGTATTGACCATTCCTCCTGGGATATCCTGTGTAATCGATGTGTGCAATCACTGTTATTAGTGTCTCACTTACTAATACAATTGTGAACAGAGGTCTGCAGACGACGACTATGTGAACGTGTTAAGTGGGTGGAACCCCCCATCCCCCTTCTGCCTCTATTCCTGCCAAGTGGTGGGTCTTCCACATTTGTCTGCTTTACTCAGCTTCCTGTGGTTTGCTGGTTCTACCTGGAGTCTCTGAGTCTCAAAATATTTTGAATTTGTTGTTTTCTGCAGCAGATACAATCAGCTGGTGAATGGGTACCATTTTCTATCTGCAGTATGTTCTGCAACCACACATCCAAGCCATAGACAAGCAACTGAAACCCCCCAGGGGATCCACAACTCTTTTGTGGATACGTGCGTAGCGAGCACGGGACCCCGAGCTAATGTGGCCTTCCTTCCTTTCCGGGCTGCATACCTTCCCTTTCCGCATCCTTCCCCATCCCCCATCTTCGCCCCCCCCCCCCCCCCCCCCCCCCCACCTCACCTCTGGCTCTTTCCTTCCCTTTCTCCCCATCTGGGAGTAAGGTTTGTGCCTACGTCCGGAGACGGACGCTTGTAAATGTACTGTATTCTTCGCCTTCCTTGCTTGTATGTCTTCATCCTTCCTTTGTCCTTCTCTTTTCCTTACCTCTTCTCTTTACCATTTTCTCCGCTGCGGCGTTTGAGACCTCTCTTCTTTCCTTTCCCTTTCTCTTTCTTCCTCCCCGTACGTGTCTGAAGGCCGACCCACGCACTTCCATGCTTAGCCGGTGACGGGGTAACGCATAATTCCCCGCCCCGGATAGACAGGTAGGACACGTACGTACCCCCTGGTAACGGCCAGGCCCAGGGAGGGGTGATTACCCGAGCTGATACCTTCCGAAAGTGCCGATTGGTCCCTCCGTCGGTTTGTCGGGAGGTGTGACCTGAGGTGTGAACAATCACCTAAGGCGGGAGTGCCCTCAGAGTGGGCCCCCACAAGGGAGGAGCGCGCCATCGGAGACGCCGGTAATCATGGGGGATTCTTCCGCAATGGTTTCCTCACCTTCCACTATGTCTGCTCACAAACGTAAGTTCACTGAGTCTCAGCCACAGTCAGTTCTTCCGTCGTTGCCACAGTTCCTTGTTGTTTCTCGGTCTGACGAAGGTCACGACTTCTCCACGGTCAACCCTTTCATTATTCAGAAAGGTGTCGACGCAATTGCAGGTCCTGTAAAGTCTTGTTCCAGATTACGGAATGGCACCCTGTTGTTAGAAACAGTCAGTGCCCTCCAGGCACAAAAATTGCTGCGTACCTCACTACTACACACCTTCCCTGTCTGGGTGGAACCGCACCGTACTTTAAATTCCTCGCGTGGAGTCGTTTATACACGCTCCCTCGATGGATTGTCTGACGAAGAAATTCAGCACTTCCTGTCTGACCAGGGCGTAACGGCTGTTCATAGCGTTATGAAAATGGTTGACACGAACATCATTCCAACCCGCACTGTCTTCTTGACACTTGACAAAGTTCAACTCCCATCGAAAATCAATGCAGGATATGAGATAATTTTCGTTCGCCCTTACGTCCCAAACCCTACGCGTTGCTATCGGTGTCAGCGGTTCAATCACACCAGCCAGTCCTGTTCCAATCCGGCCAAATGTGTTACATGTGGCAAGGATGCCCATGAGGGTGCTTGTCCACCTCCATCCCCTCGCTGCATCAACTGTATGGGTGACCACGCTGCTTCCTCTCGAGATTGTCCCGTTTTTAAGGACGAAAAGCTCATCCAGGAAATTAGAGTAAAGGAAAAAGTGTTGACCTTTGCTGCTCGAAAATTATTCGCCAGCCGACAGCCCACCGTGCCTCAGAAAGGAAAATACAGCACTGTCCTTGCTTCTCCTCGGCCAACAAAGGAGGCGGCCACGCAGACTTGCGACCTCACCTTTAGTGCCACGATCGTCAGATCGGCCAGCGCAAATATCGCCCGTTCAACCTCACCACTTTCACCTGCCCACTCTCTGGCTCACCCTTCGTCGAGTTCTGCTAAATCTCGAGCCCAAAAGTCAGACACCAAGACTTCGAAAAAAGAGCATACTCGTGAAGAGTTTTTACGTACGGCAACTTCCCAACCATCGGTTCCTCCTTCCTCTAAACATCATACTTCCAAGAAGGCTACAAAGAAACCCAGTTCCTCTCCTTCTACGCCAAGGCGTGTCCCATCTACAGCACCACCTGGCGGAAATCGCCCACGGCCGTCTTCTGTGTTGCCGAGGCGCACTGCTGGCGGCCAATCAACCGGCCGATCGCTGGTGGCAGGAGCTGCTCCTGACCAACCTATGGATCAGGATCTTCTGCCTTCGGCTGAATGCCATTCCATGCTGTCGGTCGCAAGCTCTGAGCAGTCGTTGAGTTGACAGCGACCTTGGTCACATTCCTCCATTTTCTGTTCACCCTATGTCTATTATCCACTGGAATATCCACGGTATTCGAGCCAATCAGGATGAATTGTCGATCCTCTTACAATCCTACTCGCCGGTCATCTTCTGTCTTCAGGAAACAAAGCTGCGTCCCCATGACCGCTTTGTTCTCCCTCATTTTCAGTCCGTCTGATATGATCTCCCCTCTGTTGAAGGCACTCCAGCACATGGAGGACTCATGATTCTTCTCCATGAAACTCTCCATTATCACCCAATCCATTTAAACACTTCCTTCCAAGCTGTCGCCGTCCGTCTTTCCCTTTCCGGGTACACGTTCTCTCTTTGTACTGTATACATTCCATCGTCCACACCAATGGCTGATCTCCTTCATCTTCTTGGTCAGCTTCCACCCCCATATTTGCTGGTTGGGGACTTCAATGCCCACCACCCGCTTTGGGGATCTCCACATCCTTGTCCACGTGGCTCACTATTGCTAGACGTCTTCCACCAAGCAGATCTAGTTTGCCTCAACACTGGGGTCCCTACATTTTTGTCTGCCTCCACGACAAATTTATCTCATTTGGATCTTGCGGTCGGTACTGTTCCGCTAGCTCGGCGCTTCGAATGGTTCGCCCTTGATGATACACACTCGAGTGACCACTTTCCAAGTGTCCTTAGACTGCAGCGTCAACTGCCCTACATGCGCCCGCGACGCTGAAAGTTTGCCCAAGCCGATTGGACACTTTTTTCGTCTCTAGCGACATTCGATGACCGTCACTTTCCCAGCATTACAGCTGCGGAACATTCAATACCACGCACCTCCGAATTGCCCCGGCGCCCCCCAGTTCCTTGGTGGAACGAGGCATGCCGTGATGCAATACGTGAGCGGCGACGTGCTCTCCGCGTTTTCCGCCACCATCCTACTTTGGCCATCTGTATCCGCTATAAGCAGTTCCGAGCGCGATGCCGTCGTGTCATCCGCGATAGCAAGAAGGCAAGCTGGAAATTCCTTATTAGCTCATTTAACACCTTCACTCCCTCCTCGGAAGTTTGGAGTCGGCTTCGACGGTTCTCAGGCGCGCCTAGTTTCTCCCCGGTCTCTGGGCTCACTGTCGCGCATGACACATTAGTGGACCCCGTCACAATTTCTAACTCGTTGGGTAAGCACTTTGCTGAGATTTCGAGCTCTTCAAATTACCCGCCAGCGTTTCTCCCGAAGAAACGTGCAGCGGAAGTGCGACCTCTTGCTTTCTCCTCTCAAAATCGCGAAAGCTACAATACTGTTTTCTCCATGCAGGAACTCCAACATGCACTCTCTTCTTCTCGCTCCTCCGCCCCAGGACCGGACGGTATCCACGTCCAAATGTTGCTGCATTTATCAACCCATAGTCTGCGTTACCTCCTTCGCCTTTATAATCGAATTTGGACCGACAGTACTTTTTCCCAGACGATGGCAGGAAGCTATCGTCGTTCCTGTTCCAAAACCTGGAAAGGACAAACATCTCCCCTCTAGCTATTGCCCCATTTCTCTCACGAGTAGTGTCTGTAAGGTTTTGGAGCGTATGGTGAATTACCGTTTAGCGTGGTGGCTGGAATCCCGCAGTCTTTTAACACCTGCCCAATGCGGATTCCGAAAGCATCGTTCTGCAGTTGACCATCTTGTTGCTCTCTCCACTTATATCATGAACAATTTTCTCCGGAAACGCCAAACAGTAGCAATATTTTTTGATATGGAGAGAGCATACGATACCTGTTGGAGGACAGGCATCCTCCGCACACTGTTCTCTTGGGGCTTTCGAGGTCGGCTGTCCCTTTTTCTTCGCGAATTTATGGCAGAGCGCACATTTAGGTTGCAGGTGAACACTACTCTCTCCCGTACTTTCTCCCAAGAAAACGGGGTACCCCAGGGCTCCGTGCTGAGTGTTGCACTGTTTGCCATTGCCATCAATCCAATTATGGATTGTCTCCTTCCTGATGTCTCGGGCTCCCTCTTTGTGGACGATTTTGCAATCTACTACAGCTCTCAACGGACCAGCCTTCTTGAACGATGTCTTCAAGGATGTCTCAATCGCCTCCACTCTTGGAGCATCGAAACCGGCTTCCGTTTTTCTCCCAGTAAGACCATTTGTGTTAATTTTTGGCGGCGTAAGGAGTTTCTTCCGCCCTCCTTACATCTAGGTACTGTCAACCTTCCGTTTTCAAACGTCGCTAAATTCTTGGGTCTTATGTTTGACAGAAAACTGTGCTGGTCCTCCCACGTTTCCTATCTTTCGGCTCTCTGTCTGCGATCCCTTAACACCCTCCGTGTCCTGAATAGTACCTCCTGGGGAGCAGACCGAGTGGTCCTTCTCCGCCTCATCGCGCCTTAGTGCGCTCGAAATTGGACTATGGAAGCATAGTCTACTCCTCTGCTCGGCCGTCTATTCTTCGGCGCCTCGACTCTAACCACCACCGTGGATTACGTTTAGTGTCTGGAGCTTTTTACACCAGCCCTGTGGAAAGCCTTTATGCTGAGACTGCTGAACCTCCGCTGTACAATCGGCGAGCAGTCCTTCTGAGTCGTTATGCTAGCCATCTGTCTTCCATACCTGCTAATCCAGCCCATGACCTTTTTTTCGATGCCTCCTTTGATGTAGGGTATGCAGGCCGCCCCTCCTCCCTACTACCACCGGGAGTCCGCTTCCGTCAACTGCTCCATTCTCTTTCCTTCCGCTTTCCTAAAACCTTCTTGACAACTTGGGGTACAGCACCGCCTTGGCTCCGTCCCCGGATCTGCCTGCTCCGTGACCTTTGTCGATTTCCCAAGGATGGTACCCCTTCACTTGTTTATCATCGGGCATTTGCTGCTCTATGTGCACAAATGACGGACGCCACATTTATTTACACCGACAGCTCGAAAACATCGTTAGGTGTAGGGAGTGCCTATATTGTTGGCGACACCCCAAATCAATTTCGGCTTCCCGACCAGTGTTCGGTTTATACTGCGGAGCTTTACGCTGTTCTCCAGGCTGTCCACTACATCCGCCACCATCAGCGGATACAGTACGTTATCTGCTCAGATTCTCTCAGCTCTCTCCTCAGTCTCCATGCTCTTTATCCTGTGCACCCTCTGGTCCACCGGATTCAGGACTGTCTTCGCTTGCTCCACCTGGGGGGCGTCTCGGTGGCGTTCCTCTGGCTCCCGGGACACGTTGGTATCTGTGGAAATGAGGCGGCCGATATTGCAGCCAAGGCTGCAGTCTCTCTTCCTCGGCCAGCTATTCAATCGATTCCCTTCATCGATCTACGGAGCATTCTATGTCGACGTGTTGTTCATTTATGGCACACGCATTGGTCGACACTTACCCATAATAAATTGCGGGACATGAAAGCTCTTCCTTGTGCTTGGACCTCTTCCTCCCGAACGCGTCGTCGGGAGGAGGAAATTTTAACTAGACTCCGGATAGAGCACTGTCTTTTTAGTCATCGACATCTTTTAAGCGGCGATCCTCCCCCACTTTGTCCCCACTGCTCTCAGCTGTGGACGGTAAGGCACCTTTTAATTGAGTGCCCCTATTTTAATCCGTTACGCTCCCGTCTACAGCTATCGCCTGATATATCGTCAATTTTAGCAGATGACACGCGCTCAGCCGACCGCGTTCTCAAGTTTATTAGTGCCAGTGAAATGACGTCAGTCATTTGAAGCTTTTTTTGGGGACAACCAACCCCTTTCTGTAGTGGATTTTTAAGCCTTCCTTCTGCTTTTAGTTTCTCCAATTTTATGACTTTCGTTCTCATTGCTGCTGGTTTTCAATTTCGGTTTTTTACTGTTTCCTAAGTTACGGACCGGGCACTAATGACCATAGAAGTTTTGCGCCCTAAAAAAAAAAAAAAAAAAAAAGGGGGGGGGGGGGGGGGGCAACTGAAAAGTATCTTGTATCAAATGTAGCCTCCAGTTCTGTAGAATTTTTTTGGCTTAGTTTTGTGGAATTTTATTCTCCGAAAGCTATTTGACACATGTGGAAATAAACCTGTGTAAAAATGTAAAGACTTGGTAGTGAAAAGACTTTGGGGGAGAGAGGGTTTGTATATTACCCCCATGACCACGTCCCTTGAATCTGAACCTGCTAGAGATAACACTGGCGTGTATCTCCAAAACTTTGGTGGGATACATCCTCTTCCTTTGATGCAGCTTTGATTGAAGATGATAGTTATCCGAGATAGTGGGGAACTGAAATTAATCATTCTAAATGAACCATTGCCACCCTCAGCAGTTCATGCTTCCCATACATTGCATCACTGCAAATATAGCCACAAGTGAAGCGAAGTTAAAAGTGCCTACTCATTGTATGATAGTTCTGTAGACTGACTTCTGGTAGTCTTCAACCGACGATTTGAGATGAAATGAGACGTTGTCTGTTGCTTGTGTTCAATGGGCAGGTAGAGACATGAACAGGTTATGTTGCTGTGTGATGAAGTGTATGTCCATTATATATGCTATCAGGCCTGACATGATCTTGTGGTGACAACACTCATGTGATGAGGTGATCATTCTACACTCACAACAAAACCTTTCAACTCTAATAATTTACATGACCACTGATGCTGTTGTATATATATGGGACCATTCCTTTCGGGGCTGTAACATGTTTGTTGCATGAGTGTAGTTTGTCCTTCAAGGAACTATCATTTTAAGTGTATGTGGAACAATGCTGACTCCACTGTTGAGACATTGTAATCTTGTACTCAAGTGTGTGATATAACAAACAATTCTCTTCATCACAACATTTGAGCACTTTGGTCTGAATTTGATTGTATTATTCAATGTTGTAGGCGGTAGAGTTTGCATGCTGGCTTCTTATAGCCACAATTTTGCCATGATTTTACAGTGCTTCATTTCTGTAAGGACTGATTACTAAAAATAAGATTTTTTTTAGGATAAAAAACTTTGGTATAGAACAGTGGAAGTTTTCAGTTCGCTGAAGACATCTGGAAAAATTATTTGATAATTGGTATTCATGAATAGATACCTTGAGTTTAGAGGCAGTACATTTGAAAATGTGACATGAATGTGTGTGTATTACTCAATTTTCTTAGTACACTTCTTATACAATGCTAAACCATAGACAAACAATGGGAAATCCAGGATGGAATGTAACAATATTATAAAAGGACAGTTGATACTCTACATATAGTGGAGATACTGAGTCGCAGATAGGCGACTCAGGATCTCCACTATATGATGAGTGGCAACTATCCTTTTCATAATATTGCTAAACCATAGAGTAGAACATAAAAGTCAGATGTGTGCTTTGCAGTTAAACTGTAGTTCTTGTCTAAGCAAAGAGATAAATAGAAACAAACAAAATGTGTACTTGTGTGGATAGAAGGTACTCATATGGATAAACATGTACACACACACACACACACACACACACACACACACACACACACACGTACGTGTACTTGAAATTTTGCTTCCTAAAGAGAAGTTCTGGCCAGAAATCCTGTTTGCCTGGAAAAAAGAAAATATACATATATTCATTTTTTCTACCAATAATAGTGTTGTCCCATTTACAGAAAGAGAAGATATTTCCAATAAACAAAGAAATAATTTTTTCTTACTTTTTTAAGTAAAATGGTTCTTTGAGTATCATACTCCATAATCGTTTCAGAACTACTGCTTGGTTCTTATAGTCACTATGCACTTTGTGTGAAGAACATATAATGAGAGGAGGCATGTGGCAATATTTTTTAATTTCTTTTACAGATATGGAGCTGCATAAAATGTTATTGTTTCTTCCACTTAATTTGCATCCAGCGGTGGGCAAAAGACAGTATCATGCATCAGAAACAAGCAGAAGAAGACACTCGCCACTTGAAATACGAATTCACCTGGTATGCAATTCATTGATAGTTGTCTTAAATTGTTACTAATTACCCACTGAATTTACTTTAAGCATAGTTAATTATGAGTAATCTCCCTATCTGCATCACCATTTACAAATTTGCACCAGTGTCATTCAGTTATATGTAACATAAAATTAAAAAATTGAAATGCAATTTGCAGAACCAGCTCTTCCTTTTCCCGGAATACAGATGAGAACACACAGTTTTTTTGTCCTCCTCTTATGTCTCCTGTATTACCTCTCTTCCTGTACACAGACTGTGTGGTTGTAAAAGTGAGATGTCTCTGCCTTTTTAACGAGTGTGAGGGGAGGGGGGAGGACTTACGCTTCTTACCGTAAATGGGGTTGGCTACAAATGACAGATGAATCGCAATATGGCTTCTATGGTTTGAGTTGCACAATACACCATGCATACTGTTCAGTGTGCCTGACTGCACACGTTCAGCAGTAGACAGTTGTGGCACTGTTAGTTAGATAATCCCATCCACCAAGGCAAAGTTGTACCAAATCAGACAGGAAAAATCAATTTTTTATTATCATGACACCAAAAACTGCATAAAAAGCCAAAGGATGTCAGTTTCTAATTGTCATGAGACGGGCACAAGACACATTCAATATGCTGTCCACCGTTTTCTGCCACAAGTTGAAATGGAGAAACAGCATGTTCCACAACAGATCAATGTGTCCTGGGGTCACATTCAGAATGCATTGTGCGTATGGGCCTTCAATTCAGTTACATTCATAATTAGAGTGCTAAACACATCAGTTGATCTGGATGGCCAGGACATAGGGAAATGGTGACTGATAATTCTAGAATTTCTGAAATGCATCTGCAGCAGCTCCTTCACTGGCTGTGCAATGTGTGGAGGAGCACCATCTTGCATAAAAGTGATCCTATCCTCACATCCAAATTGCTGAAGGGTTGGAATGACGTTGGTGCACAAAAGACTCCCATGCCATTTACCAGTGATGGCACAGGTAACATGACCCGCAGGACTAATCTCCTCAAAAAAAATGCAGCCTTATGATAAATGGTGTTGTCAACAAGCACCACACAGTCACCTTCACAGAATGGAGGGATACCGGTTGATGTGTGTGCCAGTTTTTCATTGTCATTATTCTGAAATTCTGTGTATTCACATGTCCTTGGAGATGGAAATCAGCCTCGTCTGTCCACAAGATGTTTCATGGCCATTCATTTTCCACTTCAATGTGAGCAAGAAATTCTTGCTAGTACATGGGGGGAGGGAGGGGGGGGGGGGCGGGGAGCAGCTCATGTTTGTGTGATTTTGTATGGATAGCAGTGCACAATGTCTTGTAGGATTTTATGCAACGTGCTCGCAAGCATGTCCAATGTTTGGGCAGTTCCACTTGCACTGTATGTTTGTTCGCCACAGCTCGACCCCCCCCCCCCCTGCAATGCTGTGGCCTCATATTGGACAGACGTCAGATCAACTGCTTTCCTCCCTGTGCCACATTACACTTCAAAATAACCTGTCTTTTCAAATTTTGCAGTCTTTTCTCCAGACCCTTAGCAGACATCAGACCAGTGCCATTTTTCATACCCTTGAGTGTCTGGAACTTCTACAGGGGTACTGGCACACAGTCACCGTGCTTTTAAAAGAACGCTACCAGCAGTGCATGATCCTTCAAAAGCCAGTGATGTTGGGCATATCAGATGCAAACTGGGGAACAGCCTGTCGGTACACACATTCTTAAGCTTACAGCATGTAATCTTACCCTCACACACTTCACTATTAAAATTCTTGTAGTCTCTTCATTATTTTTAAAAGCTTCAAGAGGCGTAAGACATACAAAAGAAGAACTTTTTACTTATCTTGATTTTCTTTTCTTCTTGTTGGCTCTAATTCTTGTTGTGTTTACGGGTACATTCTTGAGGCTGTGGTTTTTATAACATTGTGGGTTCTTGTTGAACTGAAATCACTAATGAAGATTTGCCTGTTGCTATGAATATCTTTTATTTTATCCCATTCTTCTAAATCACGCCGACTTTAGAATTTTCACTTCTATCACACCAAAAATTACATTATTAGTGAGACACACTGATTCCATCAGAGGCATTCCCATCACTACTTACATTCTGTGGTACTAACAATATTCCAAAGAGTTTACAAACTTTCTTGACACCCAAGTCTGTATTTATGAGGATTTGGAAATGGTCCAATGTAAACATTGAAAAATTTCTTTACCTCAGATGTCAACATTTTAGACTTCTCTTTGGCTTTCACCAACATAGATCTCCCACTTCAGACTAGAAAATCTACCTTTACCATCATGTCTCTGCTTTCTCCTATCCCCCCATATTTTCATAATCTGCCTAACACACTTTTCCCTCTCTTGTGGTGACAGAATTTTACATGGTGGAAACTCAATATTTTCAGAAATAAAATTAGCTGGTGTGCGATTAAACATGATTTCAGATGTGATGTTTAAAGCTTTCCCAGCATACTGATTGTTCCATAAAAACACGGGAGAACTGCCGGATATCAGTAACGTCCTGCCACGAAATTTAGGCGCAGAGTCTTCTGGCCATCAGTGGTACTCACCTCAAGATGGCCAGAAGACTGCGCCGAAATATCATGGCAGGACGTTACTGATATCCGGCAGTTCTCCCGTGTTTTTATGGAACAATGATTTCAGATGATGAAAAACCTGGTGAAGAATGTTGTAAGCTGTTCATAATACCCTCAAAATCACTGACATATTCTATCCAACTGATACAATTCTTACTACAATATGTTCTAAACAGTCTTCCAATCTCTCCCATATGTCTTTCTGCAGGGTTACTCAAAGAATGGTACACCGAGGTTAGAATATGCCTTATTTTTGCATGGTAAAAAAAATCTTTCCAAGCTTGTCATGTAAACTGAGAACCATTATCAGATAAAATTGTTTTAGGTTACCCACATGATGAAAATGTGTGTTTTCAAACTTACAGAGATAATTTCTTTACTGGTACCTTTCTTAAGAGGAAACAGCTTTATGAACTTCGAAAATACGTCAACCACCACAAAAACATAACAGAATCCATTCTTAGACTTACGTAAGGCTCCATAAACATCAACAGACACGAGATCTAGGTTACTATTAGGTAATATATTTTGTATTTGGCTCCTACTTGTTTGGTTACTTACCTTCACTCTTTGACATCTGTCACAGCTGGCAATCTTCTTATTGACTCCTCTTCCTATGTTATAAAAACAGATGTTTTCTTGAATCTTTTGTGTGCATTTGGTTGATCCACAATGACAAAAACTCTCATCTGGATAAGTAATTAAAGTATCAATGCATTGTTCTGGCCAGCATAGTTTCCAATCCTCTGTGTAAGTCTAATGTCTCCTGAATAAAATACCCTTGTGTACCTTATAATACTGTTCTGTCTTTTCTCCTACTTTCTTACCCAGCATGCTCTTAACCAACTTCCAGTTTTGATCATGATTTTGATACCTACAGATGTCTTTGCAAATTTTCAAAATCTCTTTTTCCTCTTTTACACCTTTCAAGTACATAATTTTAAATTCTTTTTCTCCTTCTCCAGAGTTTTTAGATAATTCACCTCCCAAAGGTAGCCGAGACAAAGCATCAGCGACTACATTGTCTGTGCCCTTAATGTATTTGATTTCATAATTAAACTGTTGTAAAAATAAGGCCCAATGAGTAATTTTGTTATGGTACAGATTACACACCTGAAGATAACATAATGCTTTATGATCAGTATAGATGATGACTTTGTGCTGTAGTAAGTAATTTTCAGATTTGTTGAACACCCAATGTATAGCCAAAAGTTTTTTCTCAGTTAAAGTGTACGTCTTTTCATGTTTCTGCAATATTCTGCTAGCAAATGCAAGAGATCTATGTTCAAAAACACCATCAACTTCAACCTCCTGAAATAAATGAGCACGCAATCCAACATCACTACTGTCTATCATAATACTAAAAGGAAGAGACAAATCTGGTCTGAACAATATCTGACTCTGACACAACTGTTGTTTGATCTCATTGAAAGCATCTTGACACTCCTGATTCCAATCCCAAACGGTATCCTCCTTCAAACGTTCGCGCGAGCATGGAGCATTCAAAGCATAGCTGCTACAAAATTTTCTATTAAATCCAGTCAATTCAAAAAATGATTTAAGCTGTTTTTTGTTATGCAGAGTAGGAAAATTAGCAATATCATCAAGTTTTTCTTTATCAGGTGCAATTCCTTTTTCAGATATAACATGTCCTAAAAATTTAACTGCTTCCACACCGATGTACCGTCCCTATTCGTATAATTTTGTCCATTCAGAAATTCACTTTTAATTCTCCCTTGTTCAGCTTCTGACCAAAATTTGTTTAAAAAAACTTTTTTCGAAACTTTGATATGTTTCCACTGACTTAAATTTAGATTTACCCAAGACAGAGCTTCGCCTTCAAGATATCTTTTGGTCATCACCCATGTGTATGTATGTATGTATGTATGTATATACAGGATGATTCCATGGTGATGATGATAAAACTTTCAAGGCTGATGGAGAAGGATGAATGTATCAATACGAGTTAAGGGTCCCTGTACCGGAAACAATTATAAGTGAAAACCATTCTGATACCTCTGACAGTGAAATACATGTACTGGTACCGTTGTTGCTAAGGTTTTAGGGTAGACAACTTTCAGATGTGATAGCATGGACCAAAACAAGAAAAAATGTCTGGTAAACATGGGCTCTAAAATGCGTACCTTAAGAGCTGTGAGCACTTGTTCAATACATGTGATGTGGTTCACAGTAGCAAAGATGGGCAAGTGATCATAGCTCCTCAGGTACACACTTTAGAGCCCACGTTTACTCTACATTTTTTCTTGTTTTGGTCCATGTATTTGAGATGTAGACGAAAAGTGGCCAGGAGGAGAAGGGGGAGGATTGTGAAAGGGTGGCCGATGCACCAGAGGATGGGAGCAGGGACACAAGATAGGACTGCAGGAGGGAGAGCCTGTAGATGCAAGGATAGGAATGTGGCACACAGGCACGGGAACTGGTGAGTTTGTATGAGGCACGATGGTAATGACATGGGGGAATGGAATGGGAAGGGTTGACAGAACAGTGGAAGAGAGACTTTGGGGAAGAAGGTAAGGGTGCGGAGGTTACCTGTGATGGAGGCCAGATGTTTACGGTGTTCAATGATGTGTTGCAAATTTTACAAAAACAACTGTCATGTACGGGGTGGTTACAATTAAACTTTCACTACTTGAACCAGTGTAGACAAAAAACATGGTATGCAGTTAACAAATGTTACCCTCTTGTTTAGAAATTAAAATGTGTTGCTTTATTCATTATTTCTCTTCCACTTGTCATTACAAATGTTTTCACATTATAGAAATGATGTTCAGACTGTATGCTGCAGGATTCGTGTTGTTAGTAGTGTTAGTGTCATGACTTGCTTTAGGCACTGGTATGGGTGTGGCGATGTAGGGTTGAAACACAAACATCAGCTTGTGTTACAGTTGCAGACACTCAATATGAGTCTGTACAACATGAGCAGGGATTTACTTGCAAAGCTGTCTCATCAAGCAGTAGTGCTGCTGCTCTTCTTAGATATCAATTGGTTAAAGGCATATGGAGAGTTCCTCTTTCCACATCAGTAGTTGAAGAATGGCGTTCAAATGTTCAAATTAACTGCCAACGAACATTTGAGAAGTTCCCCTGCATAATAAACGCATCACTGTGTGGTGTGGCTTCATGACACAGTTCATAATTGCCCCATTTTTCTTTGAAGAACTCAAACCCCAATGACCAAGGACATGCAGACATGCACCCTGCCAACATATGATCCCCACTCTACAGGAGAGAGGAGCTTTAGACTCAACAGCTTTGCTACATGATGGAGCTCCACCTCACATTATTCATCAGGTCACTTGGATATTCCATAACACATTTGGAGAAGACCAGTTGATTGATCATTCGTTCCGAACTGCGTGGCCCACTAGATCACCATGTTTGAACCCTTGTAATTTCTGGCAGTGGCGGTACCTGAAGGACAGTGTTTATCAATGGGAGACTAACACACGTTGGAGGTTGAAGATGAGCATAGTGAGAGAGGTAGCCAACATCCCACCTGAGATGTTTTGGGCAGCAGTAGAGCAATCTGTGGTGCTATCATTGATACAGATGGTCATCACAGTGAGCAACATTTGTGACCTGGAATGTAAATATGGAACACAATTATCAAATGTTACCCTCTCATGTGGGAATTAAAATGTGTTTCTTTCAGTGGGTTTTTTTCTCTTCCGCGTGACCTTACAAATGTTTCCACAGTCTTTCATTGTTCTACAATCACTTGTGTTTCATGGGGCCTCTCTCAAGTAGCAAAAGTTTAATTGTAACCACCCTGTGTGTAGTTTATAAAGGCTGGTGCTGGGGCAAGAATCCAGATTGCATAGGCTGTGAAGCGGCCATTCAAAGCAATCATTTTGAGCTGAGCATCTTGCTCTGCCACTGGATGGTCAACTTTGCTTTTGACCACAGTCAGGTGGTGGCCATTCATTTGATTGCACATTTGGCGTTTGTGCCCACATAAAATGCTGTGCAGATATGGCAACACAGCTGGTATATGATCTGGCTGCTTTCACAGGTGGACGTGCCTTGAGTGTGATAGGATAGACCCTTGATGGAGGCTGGAGGAGGATGTGCTGGGTTGGTGAACCAGACAGATCTTGCACTTTGGGTCTTCGATGGGGGAAATGACCATCAATATCCTGGACTATCCCTAAGACAATACCACTCCCTAGCCCTTGCATAGGGATCATATCACTGTGGAAGGTACAGCTGCAATACCTGTCCAATTTACCCACCCAGCACATCCAGGTTTTGTCCTGTCCTAGGCTTATCCTTTTCCATCAAAGGCAGGGCCACCTGTGAAAGCAGCTCTGCTGCAATTTATGCACATTTTCTGTGGGTGAGACCACGATCCACCAGACCACCGGAATGAATGGCCACCATCAAACTATGGGCAAAAGCAGAGTCAACCATCCACTGGCGGAACTCGTTGCTGAGCACATAATGCTTCATTTTTGGGGGTGCTTCATAACCTGTGCCATCTTGACCCTTCCCTCCAATACCATCTTTTCCGAACTACGTATACGGGAGTTGTTTGTTCTAGCAGGGCATTCAGTACCAAAATTACCCTGGCCTCAATCACCACTAACCCACTGCACCCACACCTTCTTCCCCACAGTCACCCCGTCCTCTGTTTTGTCACCCCTTTTCAGTCCACTCCCCCGCATCACTGTCATCATTTATTGCATAAACTCACTGCTTCTGGTGCCTGAGAGTCACATTCTTGTCCTTTGTACCTTCTGGCTCTACCTCCCACATTCTTATTTTGTACACCTGGTGCCTTCCTCCTAGCCATCAGCCAACCTTACTCTAGCTACAAAAAAGATTCGTTTGAAAGCTAGTGAAGGTTTCAGTCTTGTTTCTGTATAGGTAGATGACTGAACACCTCTACTATTCAGTGAGTTGTTACCTTTACTTCTAAATTACTTTTCCGTGAAATAATCAAACTATCTGTGTCCAACATTGCTACAAAATTGACATTATTGAAGAAAACCCTGACGCATCATCTTGAATAATTTCAGGCGCCTCAGTAAATTACTGTATCCAAATTTTCATGAATACTGCCTTTGACATGTTCCACATTGATTGGCTGCCACTTAAGGTAAAAATTATGAATATGATTTTCTAAGCTGAGATTCATCACCCCCAGTGATTTAACATCCATTGCCAGATATAGGCCTCCACCAGATGTCTACATGGGTTATGGTTTTGGCTATCCATGTCACTCTTGAATGTTCCCTTGTATCATCCAACCACCTCACATTAGGTCATCGTTTTGATCTTTCTGTATGTCTTGAAATCCAGCAAAGGTCTTCCTTGGTCCACCTCCATTATACTGCTGTAATTACGAAGGGTGTTCGATAAGTAATGCAACACATTTATTTTCTGAAAACAGATTGGTTTTATCCAGAATTCCAATACACCACATCATGCCCCACTCGTCTGGCTACAAAATCCTAGTTTTCAACATAATCTCTGTTCAGTGCAACAGCCTTACACCACCTTACTGGGAGGGCCTGTATGACTGTGTGGTTGATGTTGGAGCCAACATTTTGCTGCATCAATAACTTCCCTATAATCCATGTACTGCTTCCTGTGGAATGCATCCTTCTTTGGGCCAAACAGATCGAATTTGGAACGCCTGAGATCTGGGCAGTAGAGTGGATGGTGAAGAACAGTCCAGTGCAGTTTTATGAGCTGCTTTCAGGTGCACAGACTTGTATGAGGCATTACGTTGTCATGGAGAAAGAGAAGTTTGCATTTTTATGACGATAAACACGTTGAAGTCATTTTTTTAATTTCCTAAGGGTAGCACAATACACTTCCAAGTTGATAGTTGCACCATGAGAGAGGAAGTCAAACAGAAAAATTCCTTCAGAGTCCCAGAAGACCATCACCATGAGTTTATCGGTTGAGGGTGCAGCTTTGGACTTTTTCTTCAGAGGAGAGGTGGTGTGGTGCCACTCTATGGATTACCATTTTGTATCTGGTTTGAAGTGGTGAAACATTGTGATGATGTTTGAGATGATGATCAGCCTCAGAACATGCAAACAATTTCTCACAGATAGTCTATATTTGCTCTTTATGGTCTTCTATTAGATAACGAGGAACCCAGTGGGCACACTCTTTTGAGTACCCTAACTGGTGGATGAGAATGTCAGCACTACCAACAGAGATGTACAATTGTGCAGTAAGGCGATTGTAATCCGTCGATCACCTCAAATAAGAGTGTCTGCATGTTCCAACATTGCAATGATTACAGCTGTGTGTGGCTGGTTGGTGAGCGGGAAATTGGGCAGGTTTGCATGACCATTCTGCGATGATGACAGACTTCCTCTACCAATGTCTCAGCATGCGTTTGTTCATTGCCAGATCTCTGTAGACTTTCTGCAAGCACCTACGAATGTCTGCAATGCTCTGGTTTTCTGCTAAAAGAAACTCAATGATAGCTCTCTGCTTGGAACTCACATCCATTATAGATGCCATTTTAAAGGCTTCATATACCACCACCACCACCTATCAGAAATTCATGAAACTGAAGGGGGTGAAGTGGCAATATTCTGCGATGTCCTACAACAAATTCCACATTTTTTCAATTGAAATTGGCTGTGAAAGAAAAATGTGTTGCATTAATTGTGGTATTCCCCTCGTATATTTTCCACACCAGTCTGTCCCCTGATCCTTTTACTAGTTCTCTTTTTTCTCGAATCACTCCTAAGATGCTCTTCTTCATTGCAACCCTCAGTGTTTGAGTGATTCTCAAATTACAAGTCCATATGTCACTCCTGTTAATTCAAAATAGGCAGTACACACTGATTGCAGAATTTTCCTTTTCAGAAACATTGTAATCTTCCATTTGGAAACTGTTTAGTTTACGAAGAGAACGCCAGGCCATTTATTTCTTTTGTTGTCCATATAGTTGTTGTATTAAAATGCTATAACAACTAATTCTAAGACTTTGTTGTTAATTTGTACTATTTTATTTTCACTGTGCTCATTATACATTATTTTAGTTTAATCTAACGTATTTTTCAGACCTACAGTGAAACATAGGCTACTTAGTTCTGCCATCAGTCACTGTAGTTTTATGTGCATTGGATGCAAAACAGTACATTGTCATCAGGAAAACAAGGTGATTCATCAAAGGTTACCTGCTCAAATTTGTTGGACTCTGTGATCTCATTCCTGAAGTTTTTGTGTTGCAACCTGGATTTTTATGGAAAGATTAACTTTTGCTATAGTAATGGAAATTTTCAGATCTGTTAATAAACCAAAATGAGGAAAGGCAAGTACATACTTGCAACAGATCTATGTATCGTCAGTTTTTCGTTGATGCACCACTTGCCTTTCTGGTTAAATATTCTCTCTCTCTCTCTCTCTCTCTCTCTCTCTCTCTCTCTCTCTCTCTCACACACACACACACACACACACCTAGATAGTGTGGCTCATAGCGTGATCAACTGAACTGTGCATCTGTAAGGTCAATAGTACACTTTGGAGCTATTTGAAGATCTGTTTGTGTTGGACATGTGTGTTCCTAATTTTTCACATCTCTCATACAGTGATGAGCTTAATTGGGTTGTAAAATATTGTACTTGAGATTTCAATTTTCATTTGCCCTGAGCCCACAAATAGTTAAATTTCTTTCTATCTGATGTACTTCTGAACATGTATACGCATTGCTTAATCAATTGCTGTTGAGCCGCGCGAAATTAGCCGAGTGGTTTAAGGCGCTGCAGTCATGGACTGTGCGGCTAGTCACGACGGAGTTTCGAGTCCTCCCTCGGGCATGGGTGTGTGTGTGTTTGTCCTTAGGATAATTTAGGTTAAGTAGTGTGTAAGCTTAGGGACTGATGACCTTAGCAGTTAAGTCCCATAAGATTTCACACATCAACTGCTGTTGAAATATGAAACTGTCACATGACTACTTTAAGACACTCGTAGATCCCTTTAAGGGAACACCAGCTTCATGATGGTAGGTACGATGAGCCCAAATGAGAATACGCTACAATCTTTCAGACTAATCAATTTTCTAGCTTCCTTTACAAACAACTCTAGATGAATACTTGTCTCTTTCCTTTCAGTCCAAAATGCCGACATGAGTATGAAGAAAAAGCAATACCGCAAAAGTATTACTGTTTTTGTGGGCGCACTCTGGATCCTCCGTTTCATCCATGGCTCCTTCCACATTCTTGTGGGGAAACTTGTGGACGACCCCTTGAGCCTCTTTGTGGGCATGACTGCTTGTTGCTTTGTCATCCTGGTGAGTAAGATTGAAGTATATAAACATGTTTCTGTTTTTGTACACTGTTATCTGACTATGTCACTCATAACAGTGACAGTCATTTACTTTTGGTACTCATATAAAATATTTTTTAATTTAAATAGTTAAACATTTTCTGTAAAATGTTGAAGTTTTATTTAATGTATCAATTTCACATGAGTCCTTCAGAGTTTAGGCCTGTATAAAAGAAAGAAACGTGACGAGAGGATTGCGGAAAGAGAAGAGATAGTGGATGTTTTCATGAGCAGTACAGTACTGTGGGAAGGATATGACAAAACATTGACAGACTTATGTCAAAATAAGGCATGTGAAGTAGATGATATTCCTTCACAGTTAATTACAACAGCAAAATTAAAATGGTAATGTTGAATATAAATTTGATTGTTAGTAAGTCTCTTCTGAAAGTATTTGTCTGAAGTAGAGCCGTATATGAAAGTGAAACATTCAAGATATACACTACAAACAAGAAGAGAATAGAAGCTTTTGAAATCTGGTGCTACAGAAAAATGCTGGAGATGAGATGAGTAGATTGAGGTGCTGACGAAGAGGTACTGGATCAAAATAAACAGAAGAGTGTTTATTTACCACTGAACTAAAAGAAGGGATTGGCTATAGAACACACCCTGTGGCATCAAAAGAATCATTAATGTGGTATTGGAGGGAAGTGCAGAGGGCAAAAATTGTGGAGTGAGGCAAAAGGTTGAATACAGTAAGCATGTTCCAGTGGATGTAAGTTGCAGGTCCTGAAAAAGCATAACTTACTTAGTTTTAAATTGACTTGTAGAGAAAACTGTAGTGCTTCTGTAGTTGTGCAAACAGTAACTAGAAATGCTTGGTAGGTAGGCTGTATGTAATTTCAGAAAGTACAGAAATAATTAGGTGTCTCTCCTCGTATAAGGAACTGATGAGTGATGATTGTGAGCATTTACAAATGGAATGACACTCTGGAAGAAGAGGAAGAAAAAGAGGAAAGACAGATAGCAACTGAAGCAGGGAAATACGTTTGATCGGTACCCTCTACCCTCTCCTTCTGTTTTTAAGGGAGTAAAAAATAAAATAATTTATTTTTTTACTCGAAAGTAGATGCTGGCACGTCAGGTAAAGAATATACAGATATATGTATTCTTGGTGTCACCTTTAATGAACAAATGTGCATAGTCTTAAATTCATTTCACAACAATGTATCACACATGTGGGAACAGTATGTTTACACTTTAGAAATTTAATAAATGGCTAGAGTCTGGCTCAGAAGCCTCCTAAAACATCGTCTGTGACAAGTAGTATGTTATTGTTTCACCGTTATCTGAATTCACTAAATTATTTTGTTGACAAAAAATGAAGTTTTGTGCAACGATAAAATACTTTTTTCACAAAAAGAGCTTATGGCACTCATACCCACAAACATTCCAGTGTAGAATACCACTTATTTGTGTTTAATTAAGCCTAAACATAGATAGTTCAACGAGTAAAGGTAACAACTCAATAAATTTTCACACACACACACACACACACACACACACACACACACACACACACACACACACACACACACACCTCTGTACATCAACATTATGGCAGCACAGCAACTCAACTGGGCTGAGATGGTTTGTCACATCAACTAGACGTTGGGGGGGGGGGGGGGGCAGGACAGAGAGTGGGAGGAGGGTTGGGAAAAGGGTGGCTGACAGCTGGGAGGGAGAGGCAGAAGGTGCAAAGGATGGGAATGTGTAACTGGTGTGCTCATTATGGCTGCAGGCATGGGAAGACATGGGCAGTGTAACAGCGTAAACTGGAAGGGAGAGATGGAACAGAGTATTTGAGTTTAGGGTTTTTGGGCAGGGATAGAAGTGGGTGTGGGGCAAGGGCTAGCGGAGAATGAAGCTAGGTGGGACTACTGGAATGAGTGTAGTGTTGCAAGGTATGTAATTCAGAGCAGCTGATGTTGTTAGGAAGGGACCAGATAGCACAGGTTGTGAAGTAGCCATTGAAATTGGGATCTGCCACTGGGTTGTCACCACACCAATGATCTTGGCAACAGTTCGGCAGTGATCTATTATCTGAGTCAACTTCTGTTTGGTTGTCATGCCCACATAAATGCTGTGCAGAAATTGCAGCAGGTCTGGTATAGGATATGACTGCATCATAGAGGGCCTTGTCTCTGATACGAGGGGATAAGCTTGTGACAGGACTAGAATAGGATGTACTGGATTGGTGAATTGAAAAGGTTACGCATCTAGTTCTTCCACATCTGGACTTCAGGCAGCTGCTTTATAACCAGTGTTGTCTGGATCCTTCCTCACACCAGCTTCTCTGAACTATTAGATGGGAGTTGTCCATGTAACACATCCTTTGATCTCTTAATCCTCCTCTATCTCTCACCCCACACCCACATCCATCCCCGCCCTAAGATGCTAACTTTACCTGTGATGCCTTCACACCCCCTTCTCCACAGAGTCCCTATTCTTCCGTTATATTTACCCCTCCTAGTATGCTCATTCACATCATTGTGCCTTCTGCATAACTACCCTTGCCTGCGGCGACAACTAGCTCCCTGGTGCCACGTTCCTATCTCTTGCAGCTGCTGCCTCTCCCTCCCGGCCGACAACCATGCTTCCCTACTTCTCCCTCCAGCTCCCTACCCACTTTCTATCCTCACCTGCTCCACCCAACACAGCTATGGACCAACCTTAGTCGAGTTGCAGTGCTGCTCAATGTAGTTGGCAAGGACAATGTATTCATATAGGTGTGTGTGTGTGTGTGTGTGTGTGTGTGTGTGTGTGTAACTTACTCTGAAGAAGGATTCATCCAAAGCTTGGAATGTCCTCAGTCATGTTTATGTGGCTTTTGTATTCCTTTTATTTGTTACAATTACAACCAATGGAACTGTTACTGAAACTGAATTTGATTTTCATAACTAGTTGCTTTCTTGGTTAATAATGAGGTGGTATAAGTGCTTGACTGAATTACGAAGAATCAGTTATGAATTATACTACATGGGATAAGCCACCATGTAGTCTCAGTTTTGATGTCAATAAACCATGCCCACATAGGACCAAGTACACAGCCAGACTGTTTCCTGTAAACAGTAAGGTAGGTAATGTGGGATAGCATGGCAGGAAGAGGAATGTCTCATGATCACAACAAGATGGTGATCCAAGGTTGCAACTAATCATGGAAATAAAAAACAGTTCCAGCTGCTGCAGTGATGGTTGCAGTTGTTGCTCAGACAATGCCTAACAAATGTGCAGCACAAAATACAAAAAATTCTTTATCTTTTACATACATGAAGGAGTTGGTGGAAGAAAGTGATAACCCACAACAATGTATTTTGCGTTATTGCATGTTTTATATTTGGTTAAATTCAGAGACAAGAAAATAAATATTATAAGATAAAGCAGTTTAAATAGTTGGTAGTGATTTTTAGCAGCACATTGGGGATTACCATATTTACCCAATTATAAGACATGGTTTTTTTCCCAGATTCGTCATTCCAGAAATGCGTAGTCATATTATATTTGTGGATTAATCTATTGCTGCTGAGGTCAATGTTTTTACATTATTTAGTAAGTTAGTATAGAGGTTGTCTTACATTTACAAATGATGCTTTGGCTATTGAGGTTTCTTACAAATTTATTTTGAAGAATCCCGATGGATAGTCTGTAGCAAATTAGCAGTGCATTCATTTGAATATGCTCGAGATTTCCCAATACGATGAAGTTCTCATTATAGTAGCAACCGTACTCAAATGATCATGGGACAATTAACTTGTGCACTAGTGCAAGGGATATTCGAGAAGGTATTAGGTAACAACTATAACACTCGAATGCTCTGTTTAAAAATTGACAATTTGCGAAACAAAGCAGCAAATAGCATTAAATCCTGTCAACTTACAAACATTTATTGTAGTTAAATGTGCAGTAAAAATTCTCGTAAGAGTATTTATGCTGCTTTTTAAGTAAAGGTTAACATTCATAGGCAAAAATCTTGTGCGAAAATCATTACTGCATTCTGAACCAATTTCTTTGGTTACAAAACACTGTAATGATTTCCCAGGTGAGTTGCAAATGGTAATTTGGCCACTGTCACGAACTGTATTAGAATACTGGGGGAAAATGTCACCAGCTTTTAACCAGCTTAAGATCAAGATGGTGATATTCAGATGAAACAAGAAAGAAAATTAATCAGGAGTAAAACTTGTAACAAACGTAATAAATCACATTAAACCGACTGCAGTTGTCATCGCAAGAATAAACTGCAGTGGACAGGCCCATTGTGGAGATTGTACCAGCGGACGTTCCTAAATTGTGGTATGTGTGAAAGTTTCAGAATTGGACCGAATTGTGATTGCAATCTTTTATTTAGGTATTAGTTGCTGTTGTTGTGCGTGATGTGTACCCTAGAAGGTATTGTCGTGTGTGTTTCACTATTGCTCAGGCCCAGCATTGTGGAAGGTTTGGAGGTGGAACAGTGGCGCCATCTTGGTTGAGTATTATGATGAGTGCTGTGAGGGGACTGGTGAGCGGGCAGCAAATTTTATTGTGCTGTTAACCATGAGAATGTAAACAGTGTACCTTGGCTTTTTATGAACGCCTAAAATGTTTAAACTGCAGTTTGCCTGAATCCATTTGTACTCTGAATTGAATTTAAAATTGGACAAATATTCAACAGCAGCATACATTTCTGTAGGAGATGTTAAAAAGTTTCAATTGGGGCCAATGGTGTACTTAAGCATTTCGTGCAGCAGTGCTATCAACACTCACTGTGAGGTATGACGGGAACGATAGGCAGTGTGTCAGCTGCAGATTCTACAAAGCCAGTGATATAGTGGCTGGCAGATGATATTTTTGGAATCAAAAGAAATTGTAACATTGTTATGCCAATATGGAAGCGAAATCCACTGTGTGTTCAGAAAAAACCACTACCTCAGAAACCACAACATATAGCCAAATATTTGTGACAATGAAAATATAAGTTTCACAGTTCTCCTGTTGTTACGATGACGACGATGATTAAAAATTGTGATACGACAGACAACAGTAAACAAAGATGAAGTGAAGATAAAAATTACTATAAACCGTTTCTTTTTGTTGATTTTATTTCTCCTTATATTATCAGAATGTAGACAATAAATAAATGGCACAAATAATGCATTGTTAACTTTTAGGCAAATACCTTACATCTATAAAAGTTAGTAATTTTGATTAGTCAGATTTGTTAAAAAATAATTTTTTCTTAAAGAGCCTCCTAGAAAATGCGATATCATCATATATTCAGGATTGTCTTATACTTGGATAAATATTGTACTTGTTACTGGCATGTGGTGCAACAAAAACACAACAGATTAGATTATCAGACTAATCATTACGAACTGAAGGTTAGTACTTTCCTGTATCGACACCTTCATATGGACCAAATCGCTAGATACTTAAGTGAAATTGCTCTAAAAAACAAGTTAACCATGTTGTCCTTGATGAGGCAGTGAAGAAGAAGAAGAAGAAGAAGAAGAAGAAGAAATCTGTCTATGTCAGTGTAGTGAGCTAGTGGTAAGGCCTTTAATGTGACAAATAATTTCACCAGAAATATGTAGCACACTTTCCTGGAGTCCATTAATTAAATAATTTTAAATTATAAAACATGCTAAGAATTTTGCGTATTGAAGCTGCATGTTGGTATGACAGATTTCATTACATGGAACTTGGGTAAGAGTAATTGGCACATTAACGAATTGGGACACTTGCTATCCTGAGCTGACCATTTATGAGGGGTTAAACAGTTTTAGGAACATATCAAATTATGCTACCTACCTTCAGAATGAAAGCACTTATAGTATTACTTTGAGTGAAATTAGATTGAAAAATTGTATAAAAACTTTTTATTCGTGTTTATACTTGGAATTGCATCTCCTGAAGGTAAGCTCTGTCGAGCCATTATATCCTTGTAATAAATTTTGGCTTTCTCAATTAAATTATCTTTTTTGATTTAGGAAACTAAGTGGTTGATTTGAGGATTAACTGAAGAAAAAGCACAATAGAATGACTTCCAAAAGCAGTGTGCAATCAAACAAATCATACAAGACAATGGCAAAATTATATAGTTGGCATTTTTGGGATGATTTTTCATGTGTACTAACATATGGGCTTCACACTTCGCATCATATTCCTTTTAAGGCAGGAAAAATTCTTTGAATAAAACTTCTGTTAAATATATAATGAAAGATTTAATATTCTTTGACTCAACATTTCCCTAGCAAGAAGGTCAGGATAGTTGTTTACAAACTGCAGTACACTTGCTTAAAATCTGTTTGTTTTAAAATACTCAATATCTACTTCTTTACCCATTTGTTACCTTGACTGCTTCTTTTGGGAGTTTTATATATTTTTTTAGCAAGATTACCAGCGTTACTCTTATCCAGTAACTCACTTTTTATATTGTATATTACATATTGTAATAATTCTAGCAATTGCCATTTCCATTATTGGTATATAATTTGTGTCTGAGAAACTTCAAATATTTGTTAAATTATTTGCAGGACCGTGTCCACCTTGTCCCAAAATGGTACGCAGCACCTGTTATTGCGGGAAACAACCACCCCGGCCACAGCGTTGCTGCAAAAAGGAATGGTCATGCGGCAGTGTGTGTGGACGCAAGTTAAGCTGCGGGCGGCATGAGTGCCCAGAGCAGTGTCACCCTGGGGACTGCTCTCCCTGTCCTCGCACGAGCAAGCAGCACTGCGTGTGTGGGGCAGCCTCACAGATACGGCAGTGTGCTGATCCAGTGTGGCACTGTGACAAGGTTTGTGGTAACATAGTTATACTTAGTCTAGTTGGTGTCAGGGAACTAGGCACAGGTTCTCAGTGGTGAGACACTGTACTCACATTCAGGTTTAGATTTTTTGTGGTTTCTCTAAATCACATGAGGCAAATTGTGAGATGGTTCCACTGAAAAACACAGGCCCGGTTCCCTTCCCCATTCTTCACCAGTGTCAGCTTGTGATCTGTCTCAAATCACCTCATTGTCAACAAGATGTTAAAATCTTAATCTCCTTCCCTCTGTTTCCTTGTTATACTAAGCAGCTTGAGGTCATGTATATCTGTTTCCACTGCCTCAAACCAATTCATCCTTCATCATGCAGTGTTGCTACAACTAATAACAGCTGGTCAGTAAACACAATTTGCATGTTGATTTTCTGTTTATTCCATGAAATCATTCTGCTTTTTAGTTCAGTGTGAATGATACTGAAGGGCAGCTGTCTATGCATAGCATAGATCTGTTTGTTAAGTCAAGCTTAATACACTGAAACTACATTTGTCCTTCACATTTATATTTTGTCCTTGTGTTGTTTCTAGGATAATGCAGTTGCCTGCACATTGACTCACAGAATTTCGCTATGTTGAGTTCTAGATTTTTCTTTCTGTTCTAAAAGCAAACTATCGTAAATGTTTCATAACCGGCATAATGTGAGTGCACGTGCCCTGCTGTGCACGAAGTATATTGCACATAAATCATGTTTCCAGGTGGAGTGATAGAATAATGATTATGTGCCATATGTTTCCAAAATTAATTTGATTGTAAAATAATTCTCCCTGCCCATTAGAGTATTTAATTTTTTGCTTTGAAAGACTTCTATGTTTTCTTGAGAAAATATTCATCGTATGCATCTGTCAAATTTGAGAATGTTCTGAGACTTCTGTTCAGATCTCATTTGTCAGCACATCGAGCTCTTTACCATACAGGTTGAAGTAAGAAAAAGCTTTTTGTGAATTACTTGTAACAATATTTTCTTTGTTTTGGCATCAGACTTCCAGTTGCAGTTGCAAGTGGGATTTTGCACCATGCAACAGAATCTGCGAAATACAAACGAAAGGAGTATTTCAGTATATAATGTGTCATACTAAGACTGAGGCTATACACATGAAGACATGCTGACCCCCACCCTTGAGTCGTTTTCCCAGTTTGAAAACACATCACGACCGCTGCCTATCTCCTTACAGTGTGCTCCCTGTCTGGTCCTGTGTACTCCTCCCTGGTTGGTACGTAAATCATGAATTAGGACCAATCTACTTCAAGGACCTAATGTTTGTCACCACCAAGACCCTTCATCATCTGCTACTTTTGGTGGTTCTGGTGTATCCGTGTGCTCCTGTCATTTACAGTGATTGCTCTGCTGTACTACCTGCTGAATTTTCTTATTTTGGGTCGCACTTGACATGGGAATCCAAGGGACCATTTCACCCAACTTTCACTTTGACAATCCTACATCTACATCTAAATCTATACTCTGCAAGCAACCCAATGGTGTGTGGCAGAGGGCACTTTATGTGCCACTGTTATTACCTCCCTTCCTTGTTCCAGTCGTGTATGGTTCATGGGAAGAACAAGTGCCGGAAAGCCTCTGTGCGCGCTCGAATCTCTCTAATTTTACATTCGTGATCTCCGCGGGAGGTATAAGTAGGGGGAAGCAATATATTCAATACCTCATCCAGAAACGCACCCTCTCAAAACCTGGACAACAAGCTACACCGCGATGCAGAGCGCCTCTCTTGCAGAGTCTGCCACTTGAGTTTGCTAAACATCTCCGTAATGCTATCATGCTTACCAAATAACCCTGTGACAAAACGCGCCACCCTTCTTTGGATCTTCTATATCTCCTCTGTCAACCTGAGCTGGTACGGATCCCACACTGATGAGAAATACTCAAGTATAGGCCGAACGAGTGTTTTGTAAGCCACCTCCTTTGTTGATGGACTACATTTTCTAAGGACTCTCCCAATGAATCTCAACATGGCACCTGCCTTACCAACAATTAATTTTATATGATCGTTCCACTTCAAATCATTCCGTACGCATACTTCCAGATATTTTACAGAAGTAACTACTACCAGTGTTTGTTCCGCTATCATACAATAAAGAATCCTTCTTTCTATGTATTCACAATACATTACATTTGTCTATGTTAAGGGTCAGTTGCCACTCCCTGCACCAAGTGCCTATCAGCTGCAGATCTTCCTGCATTTCGCCGCAATTTTCTAATGCTGCAACTTCTCTGTATACTACAGCATCACCCGCGAAAAGCCGCATGGAACTTCCGACACTATCTACTAGGTCATTTATATATATTGTGAAAAGCAATGGTCCCATAACACTCCCCTGTGGCACGCCAGAGGTTACTTCAACCTCTGTAGATGTCTCTCCATTGAGAACAACATGCTGTGTTCTGTTTGCTAAATCTCTTCAATCCAGCCACACAGCTGGTCTGATATTCCGTAGGCCCTTACTTTGTTTATCAGGCGACAGTGCGGAACTGTATCAAATGCCTTCCGGAAGTCAAGGAAAATGGCATCTACCTGGGAGCCTGTATCTAATATTTTCTGGGTCTCATGAACAAATAAAGCGAGTTGGGTCTCACACGATTGCTGTTTCCGGAATCCATGTTGATTCCTACAGAGTAGATTCTGGGTTTCCAGAAATGACATGATACACGAGCAAAAAAACCTGTTCTAAAATTCTACAACAGATCAATGTTAGAGATATAGGCCTATAGTTTTGTGCATCTGCTTGACGACCCTTCTTGAAAACTGGAACTACCTGTGCTCTTTTCCAATCATTTGGAATCTTCCGTAAATTGAAATCTCCACCTAAGACTATAACATGCTGAGGAAATTTATGTGAAATGTATTCCAGACTTTCTTTCAGTTGTTCTGCCACTGATGCTGCTGAGTCAGGAGGTCGGTAAAAGGAGCCAATTATTAACGTAGCTCGGTTGTTGAGTATAACCTCCACCCATAATAATTCACAGGAACTATCCGCTTCTATTTCACTACCGGATAAACTACTACTAACGGCGACAAACATGCCACCACCGGTTGCATGCAATCTATTCTTTCTAAACACCGTCTGTGCCTTTGTAAAAATTTTGGCAGAATTTATCTCTGGCTTCAGCCAGCTTTCCGTACCTATAACGATTTCAGCTTCGGTGCTATCTATCAGCACTTGAAGTTCCGGTACTTTACCAACGCAGCTTCAACAGTGTACAATTACAATACCGTTTGCTGCTTGGTCCCCGCATGTCCTGACTTTGCCCCGCACCCTTTAAGGCTGTTGCCCTTTCTGTACTTGCCTGAGGCCATCTAATCTAAAAAACTGCTCAGTCCATGCCACACAAGCCCTGCTACCCGTGTAGCTGCCTGCTGTGTGTAGTGGACTCCTGACCTATCCAGAGGAACCCGAAAACCCACCACCTTATGGCACAAGTCAAGGAATCCTGAGTGCAGATTTTCAGAAATAGATAGGCCTGTACTCACTTCAAAATGGAATGTCATCTGATGGGCTACTGCCTCCTCTAATCAACTATAGCTGTATGGAATTCCTTCTTCCATTCCTACTGGATGGAATCAACTGTCCTATGTCACCTCCACATCGATCGTACCACATTAACACATAATTTTATCTAACATAGTGAGCCACCTGCACAGTGTGGTTACAGACCCGTATAGACAGTAGCTCACATCATGGTGGAATATCACCTCCTTCTCTCTCTCCAAGCCAAGTATGGTTGTTTGGAGTATTTACCTCTAGTATTGGTGGTTGATGTGCAGACAGTCTTTGTTTCTTCCAAGAAAGTATTTATTCTCAAATGTAACATTTTTAACTGCTTTCGGAGTGGGGTTGAGCATGGAGCACCTCCTGTTGCATGGTGAGCCAAGGGGGTTCTGGGCCCTGCATCCCCCACCAGCAGCTCTGGTCGTACCTCTATAACTCTATTTTCAATTATTTTCATGATATGGTTAGTTCTTTTTCTGCGGTACGCTGCTTTACTTTCTTAGGAGTACCCCTTCGTACAGCACACCAATGACTGCAAGGCTTCCTTGTCAGTACAAGCCGATGATGAAAGAATAATTGAATATGCTTATATGCTTGCTCCATGAGAGTGGATTCTATTACCGTCTTCAACACCGACTATTTGGGACGGGAGATGGGGCAATTGTGGGAGGAATGCCCCTTACAACATGCTGAGTGCCAGGGGACTCTGAGCTGCACCCACATGCGAAGCTGTTAATTTCTCTCACCTTGTTATACTATTGTTGGGTCTACTTGTGTTCATTACATCTTAGTGTTTCTACTCATAGTATTATAGGCCTCCTCTCCACTCAGCTAGAAGTTATTATTTATTTTGTTACTGCATCAGGTTGGTGGGAGTCAGGTGTGGCTCACCACAGGTGAGCCGTTGCAACTCCTGTCTGCCTGCTGACCTGCAGACTGTCCCATCCCTTAAGCTTGCACCTCCGAGGCAATTTTTTCTCATATCTGACATCAGCATTCCTTTCAGTTCCTTAATTTTACTCTCTTATAATATAACATGGAAGCAAATTTTTGTCTTAATTGCGTACAAGAACAGTTCTCCATCTTAAACATACTGCAGTTTAAGTGTTTTACACCAGACACATCTGCTTTTCTTTACAAAGCAACTTCAGTGATCATTCTGTAAATATTGTATGCATATTATTTTTCTACATTTGTAGATTAAAAATAATTTACCTAATGTTTTATGTTCTTTGTTTCTGCAAGCAATCCATTGAATACATTAGTGCAGTGTCTGTACTTGAGAGGGTCTGTAAAGTTCGGTGCAATGTTTCTTTAGACTTGCATGCATGTCCTCCAAAGGAATAGACACTGCTGATGATTTATAGCCCTAATAAATCATGAAATGTATTCACAGATTGTGAATATGGTACCACAACAGCTACACAATTTACTGGAAACATGAAAATTTGTACAGGACGAGGACTCAAACTGGGATTTCCTGCTTTATAGAAGCAGTTGCTGTGACTGCTTTGGCTAGCCTAGTCCGCTTCACAGGCAGACCTAAACTTAAATATTTCCCAGTTCACAATTTACAAATACATTTCATGATTTAATATGGCAACGGATCATCGGCAGTGTCTGTTCCTTTGGATGTGCACACATATCTGAAGGAACATTGCATCAAACTTTACAGACACTATCAAATACGGACACTGCACTGATGTACTTCATGCCAAACTCAAGGCAATCTGATGAAAAAACTAAATAAGTCTCTCCCTGTGCGAGAAGCACATAATTGTGTAAGCACTAGGTGAAGCAGAGCATGCTTGCATAGCCGAAGCAGTTAAGGTGATAGCTCACATAAATTGGGAAATCAAGGTTTAAGTCCTGTTCAGGCCCAAAGTTTCATTTGTTTCTAGTAAATTGTCTAGCTGTAGTGAGACGGCATTCGTAATCTGCACTGATTGAAGTTTGTTGTGAGTTTATAGGATAGTTAGCTAATACAGGACCTTGCTATGTTCTACTCTATGAAAATTATTCTTACATCTAACTTCACAGTTTTGATCTTGACTGTTTAATGCTAAAAGTTCTGAATATGATTGAAGATAACATACACTCATATATATATATATGATACCAAAAGAGTCAATATTTTAAATTCTTTAAAAATGTTCTTGAATGATTCCCCATTGGTAATTTTTCTGATTATCCTTGTCATTTGTTTTTTAATTTTAAATGATCGATTTGTGAAACACATTTCTGTTGAACATCACACCATATCAGAAGAGGCTGTCCACATTTGCATAGTATGCACATGGTGCCATATTAGTGTCACAGTAATCATGAAGTATTCTTAAAACATGACAGTATTTCCTCAATCAGTAGTTCAGCTTGTTTCTCCTGCGTTAAACTGTCATCTAATCAAACTCCTAGAAATGTTTTGTAAGGTGTTTGTTCAGTACTACAATCCCGTATTCTTGGATTATATACTTATGTTATTATGTCTCTGAAGCTCATCCAGTCTGTTTTCTTCTCATTTACCTCCATGCAGCTACCTCAGAACCATCTTTCTGCTGATTCACTTTTCACAGAGAGATTTTGTGTGAATCTACTTCATTGTGTACTTTAATTTTAAAAAAGCAAAGTATGATTTGCAGACAACATTGGCCCTGCTATTGACAAGTGATATTGTAACTCATTTGTAATAACCAAAAATAACAGAGGCCTTACACAGAACTTTGAGGTACACCATAACAAAGTTCCCTGTATCCTGAAAATTAACTTTTATTTTTGTGTAATATTTCTGCCATGCATTGCCTGCCCCAAAGATATGATTTAAACCAATTGTAGGCAACTCCATAGGTACCATACTTGCACAATTTACAAAGCAGCCGATTGTAAGTGATCGGATCAAATGCTGTAGATAGGCCTTGAAACAGTCCATAGTTTAATTCAGTTTGGTCTGTAGCACTCAGGCCTGATTTCAAGAAATCAAAGACAACAGTTTCATGAGTAAAGGAGACAACTCAGTGAATAGCAGAAGCGTCGAGTCATCGACAGGCACACACAAAAGAAAAAGAAAACTTGCTAGCTTTTGAAATAAATTCTTTGTTGAACTGGAGTATTGCCCAAAACCTAGCATCTCACCGACACTCTACAATCCCCATCGATTCACCTCCAGGATACCTACTTGTTGCTGTTGTTGCCACCTCCCTGTACACCAACATCCCCTATGCCCCCAGCCTAGCTACTATCAAACACTACCTCTTCCAGTTCCTCCAGACTCTAGACCCACTACCTCTTTCCTCATAAACCTTACAAACTGTATCATGACACATGCGAGTAGCTCCTAGCTACTTCTCCTATAAGGGAAATATATGTAAGTAAATCCACAGTACAGCCATGAGCACATGCATGGCACTGTCTTATGCCAACCTTTATATGGGCCATCTAGAGGAAACCTTCCTATTCTCCCAAAACCCAAACTCCTCATCTGGTTCAGTTTCAGTGATAAAATCTTCATGATCTGGGCACAGGACCAAGACACCCTGTCCTCATTCCTCCAGAACCTCAACTTCTCCTCCGTCCACTTCACCTGCCCTCCTCAATCCAACATGCTACATTCCTGGATATTAACTTCCACCACTCTGATGGCTCCATCCACACATGTCTATATTAAACCCACTAACGACCAGCAGTATCTGCATTTCGACAACTGTCATCCCTTTCACACCAAAAAATTGCTCGCTACAGTCTGGCCACCAGTGAACAGTGTGTCTGCAGTGACGAGAACTCCCTTACTCAGTATGGTGAAGGTCTCACTATTCACCATGACCTTCACAGACAGTCACTACACCCCCCACCCCACCCTCATACCTCCCCCCTCTCACCCTCATACCCCCCCAACCCAGTCTGGAAACAGATTTCCTGTACCGTCTCCCACACACTTCTAATCCTCCCACCACCCCCAGGATTAAGCTGTAAAGGGAGTGCTGCCCTCATCACTGAATATCATGCTGGACTGGAGCAGTGAACCATCACATGCCTAGACTGTGCACCTGCCACCCCTCCCTCTCGCATTCCAAGTCAACAAATTTGCTGCCTGTTTCCAAGCCACTAGCTACCCACCCTGAACCCCTGTTGTTGCCTGCACCCTCTCTCCCACTCTACCAACCCCACCCCACCCTATCTCCACCCCATCCTAGTCCACATGTAAAATGCAATCCTGTCATTGTCTTTTAGTTAGCACGGTATTCTACCTCAACAAAGGAGCTATTCCAAAAGCTATCAAGTTTCCTTTCTCTCTTGTGTGTGCCTGTCAATGACTCAATGCTGCTTCTATTCTCTGAGTGGTCTTCTTTTCTCCTTAATCATTTACGTTTTTGCCAGAACTTCTCTTCTACATTTAAGACAACTGTTTCAGTAGACTTGTTTTTGCTGAGAACAGTTTGTTCAACTCTCTCTTGATTTTTAGCTATCTTTCTGTAAGACTTGCAGCAAAAACTGTGATTCTGCTAGGAAAATTGCTGCTCACTTCCTTTATTGCTAACATAATGTTATAGAAATATTCTGTTTCTGAGACTTAATTGTCTACATATGGATAACATAGCACTGCATTTGGTTCAACTCTACTGGCCAGTAAACATTAAATACTCTAAACATTAGACCAGTTTGGGTGTCTTTGAACTACTGATTTCAAAAATAATGATCCCGTCACATCCAGTTCCTTTAGATACAGTATGTTTGTCATGTACCATAGTCCACTGTACTCATTCCTAAAAAGCATTGTGCAATGTGCATTAGACCAGTATGTGCTGACATGGACTGTGAGAAATGGCAGAGACCTGCATGTCATCCCATGCTAGGACCATTGTGCAACAAGAGTGGCACATTGTCAGAAGAGAATACAGTGTTGTGGGCTCCTTGCAGACAGTTCTGCTGTGATATGGGTAACAGGTGTATTACAGGGTGTGATTGAAGTGGTGTGGCCACTGCAAGTATACTCCAGAGTTGAAGTACGGAGACAGTTCAATTCTTGTGGTAATAACATCTCAGTTGCACTCAGATTCCCCTGGAAATTGTGGCGGTATGTGGACCAAATGCAGTGTCATGTCCAGCCATGATGAAATGGTGCCAGCAGAGTGATCAAGGCTGCACGGATATGGGTAGTGCTGATCAGGAGTTAAAGATATTCCACCAAGCAATTTTGTTGTCTCAGGCAAAATGAAAGAATGTATGGGGCTGAAGAGATTTTCCAGCAATGAGGACGTTTGCACAGTAGTTCTCAAATGGCTCCGAGGCTGAAGAGGAATTGAATGATTTGTGAAATGTTCCAACTTGTTGGTGACTGTGTTGAAAAATGAAGTCGTATATCAAAAGCAGCAAAGAGAGAATTCTTTTAGGAAGTTTTGATAGCCATGTTCGGTCTAGGTTAACAGATCAGTTGTGGGGCCATATGGAGAAAAGGATGTGAATGATAATGGCGAAGGACTTATAGCCATATGTCAGCAGTATTCACTGGGGATTCAAAATGGTTATTTTAAATATATTCATCAATTTACATGGACATAGGCTACACTCCAAAGAAAATCTTTAATTGATTACATTATAAATAGACAGAAAACCTTTTTAAAATTTCATGACATTTGAGTGTACAGAGATGCACAATGTGTTACTGACCATTAACTTCTGATAACTAAAATATTTTCCCTAATAGTAAAATCTTCTATAAATCTGGTAGAATGCAGTGATGAAGATGTATGCAAAAAGTTTGGAGAATCTTAAAAACTCAAGAGGATGAATCAGCTGTATTCCTATATAGGCTTAAATTGAATATGAAAATGAATAATATAATGTATTCTTCTGGGAATAATATACATCAAGATATTAAACAATAGAAGATCCATGATGGAATATAACAGTATTAGAAAAGTCTCTACTATATGGTGAGTAGCAGCTACCCTTTTCACAGTATTGTTACAAATCAAGACACCCTTAGATGTGTAGTGGAAGCAGCTAAGGAAGCTTTAGGGGTAATGAATGCAGGACAAATCAGGAATTCAAAATAGAAATGAATGGTGGAATGACAATATTGATAAATTGGCACAGGAAAAGACGAGAGAATACAATACATGGTTAATGTAAAAGAACAAATAAAATAGGAAAAAGAATGTGAAGTTGAGAAGAAAGGTAAAAAAAGAAAGCAGTCAGGTGTGCAAAGAATGTAGTATGGGATAAAACACACACACACACACACACACACACACACACACACACACACACACACTTATCAGTGTATTCGAGGTGAGCAAAACAGTGAGAACTCTGAAATCTGTGCAATATAAGAAAATAAAAAAAGTTTCCAGTTGCTGTAATTCCATTGGAGGACTAGAAGAAGTAGTAAGGAATTTTTTGTAAAAAAGTAACCATGAGTTGTTTATCCTGGATACATTTTATTAATAGAATGAAATAATAATGCCTGCAGAAGTAAGAAAAAGTGATAATGACTGTGAAGAGTGGACAAGCTTCAGGTCCATTGAATTCTTCAAAACTGGTCTAGATAAGCTTCTGGAATTGATGACCTAAGGGGGGAAGGGAGGGAACAATTGCCAGAGGAATGGGAAACAATGTACATACTCAACAAATATTAAAAAAAAGTGTATGCAAAGGGGCCCCAGATATAGAGGAATAAGTGTGACAAATTCAGTTGCTAGATTTTATGCAGAAATTATGAAGCTGAGAATCAAATCACAGATTGTGAATAACGAAGAACAGAATGGGTTCCATACCAGATCATAATGAGCGGACAATATGTTTGCCTATTACAGCATGTGGAAAAAAGACTAGCTAGAAATTAGAGGCCTATGTGATTATATTTGGTCATAAGAAAACATATAACAACATTCACCTCTATAAATTGTGGACTGCAGTGATAGAGAATGGAGTGAGTCATTTATAAGTTCAAGTTTTTAGATCTTCAAATAATGAAACAACTTGTGGAATTACAGTAGTACAAAAACATTTGGAGAGGTTCCAGTGACCAAAGGGTTGTGACATGGGTGTATGATAATGATTACATTATTTAAAATATACTTAAATTTTGTCTTAAGGTTATAGAAACAGTCCTGTCATATGGGTTTGTGGTTAAATGATGACAGGCTCTTCAGTTTGCATTTTGCTGATCATTACGTCATGTATGCAGGGCTGAGTGTGATACAAACTACATGCTTAGAAAATTGCACAGTGAATACGAGAAATGAGGGTTACCCATTAATTTAGAGAAAATACTATATTTAAGTATGAATGAGTCATGACTTGAGATTAGATTTTGGGGTGGTAAGTTATGTGGACTCTTATAAATATTTGGGAGTCATGATTAACAGTGATGGATCAAGTTAAATCAAAATCAAGAACTGCATAGACAAGCAAGCAAACAGTTAAACGAAGTTTCACATAACACACAAATTAGATCATAAACAAAGATTGGGATGCTTGAAACTACTGCATACATATGGAGCAGAAACCTGGGAAATACCTGAAAGAAGTAAGAGGAACCTATTGTCAGTGAAGATGGAATTTTAGAGATGTTGCTGTTGGCTGACGACACTGGATTCTAGCAGCATATTATCATAGGTTGTAGAAGCAGTAAAGGGTACCGAGTGATCACAAAAAAAAGCTTAGGTCTCTGTTTCAAGAAAGGTCATTTGGCAGAAGCACATAATTATAGGCCTGTATTGCTGACATCAGTCTGGTAGAATTATGAAACGTCTATGCTTAGGCATTATGGCATCTGTGGAGTACGAAAATCTCCTGTATAATAAACAGCATTGATTCTAGAAAGGGAGATTATTCAAAGCTCAGCTTGTTCTGTTCATCCATGTGAGCCAGAGCAGCATAGACAGTGGTGCCCATGTTGCTGTCGTGTTCTTCGCCTTGCAGAAGGCATTCGATACAGTTCCACGTGTCGTGTAGCGAACGAAATATTAACTTACAAGTATCGGGCAGAAATTGTGACAGGATTCAGGACTTTCAAGCATATAGAATTTGGACACATTGTTTTTAACAGTGTGAATTTGCCAGACTTAAAGGTGATTTCTAGACCACTCCTGTGGAGTGTTATAGGATTGTTTCTATTTACAGTATACATAAATGATCTTGTGGATAATGTGAGTAATCTCATGATGATAATCACAGATGATGTGTTGTCTATAGAAGGATTGCAACACCTGAAGGTGGTAGTGAAATGGATGAGGACCTGCAGAGGGCCAGTTATTGGGGCTGGCAGTTGACCATGAACATGATTAAATATAATTAACATGCATAAATATAATTTAATGTGCATAAATAGGGAAAGAGATCTATTGCTTTCCAGTCCTCTTTTACTATGAATCACTGGAAATGGCGAAACCATAAAATACATAAGAATAACTGTCCAGAGAGACCTAAAGTTGAATGAGCACATAAATGAAATTGTAGTAGGAAAAGCAGATGCCAGTTTGAGATTCATTGGAAGAATCTTAGGGAAATATATTTAAAAAAAAACTCTTGTGCAGAAAGGTGTGCAGTATTCCGCTGCATCAATTTTCACTAGGCTACCACAGGAAGTAAAGAATTTTAGCAGTAATCCATGCACAATCAAGTCTAAACTGGATTACTCTGTAGCGGCATATGTCGACACACATCATCAACCAGCTGTCAGCTGAAATGTTTGTTGTAGCTATCAAACGAGTTCACGTGCTGGCTGCCAGGAACACTGTAATCTCTCTGACGCAGTGTGATGCTCCATGACTGTTGATTCCTAGTATAGAACTTTAGTTAGTTATTGTTTGAACTTGGACTTCCGTTGCGATTGTACCTGCCCTTGATTCAATTCATGCACAGGTTACAGCTCAACATGACTATTTAATGAGTCTGTACAAGTTTCTGTGGTCTGTTCTAAATAAATTGATATTTTGTGTCTTTTCATGGCTGAGTTTATAAGTGCTTATAACATTCGGTTCGGAAGTCTGTCATCTAGTCTTGAGACAGTGGTGACCCCAACATGATCCACCCAATGTGAATAAACCTGTGATACCAGGGGAATTAGGGTCGACTTCTTGAGTTGAAAATTTCCACGATAATAGACGTACCCAATTGTATTAAGATTGTTACAATTAAAATTGGACAACAACTGTATTCCTGGCCTTGCTCAGTCCGCAAAGCACTTACAAACCTGATCTGGAATCCTTGTTGGCTGAGCTCTTTTATGACAAGTTCTTGATCCAAGTGCAGTCAGGATAATGACACAATCAAGCAGAACTCATTTCTCACTTGAGAGAGAACAGATGACTCGCATCTGTCCTCAGTGAGTGTTAAGGCATTGAATTTCACACACCTATGTGCACCATGAGTTGCAATCAAGCACACACATTATGCTACGAACAGATGGAGTGAAACCGCCACTGATACCTCTGCACACAGGCTCTCATCATGTTATTCACAGAGATGAAAGAACCATAGAGATTTTGGTTAACAGCAAACTAGCACTGTCCCAATCAATAGGAGTAAGCCAGCCTTCATGTTACCTGAATTACTACAAACACATGCACAACGTAACCAGCTGCAGCCTCCATAATAATTGATAATATTCTTCTCAGGTGTGCAGCCAGATCATAACGTAATCTTGACACAATATTTCAGCGGTCCAACTGGTTGCCACCTTCAGGTGAGAGTGCTGGTACATGGTCTCTCCAGACCATTCAGGACCGATGTGTTGAGCACCAGCGGCACACACGGTTGCTTCAGCCTGAGAAATCTGCAGTGGCAGAGCACTGTCTCACCGAGGGACATAGAATGCTGTATGACAAGACACAAATGGTTGCCCCTGCATCTCACTATTGGGACTGTGTTTTAAAAGAATCCATAGAGATTTGTTTATCTGATCATCTTATTAATAGAGACAAGGGTTACTTGGAACCTGGTGTTATCAGACATTAAAAAGCAACGGTCTGTGTTTCGATCGTTGGAATAACTTTTAATTTTTGGCAGCGATATCTCAACTTCGCCTGTTTACACCACTGGCGGCGCAGTATGTTTACTTGCGCTAGAGGGCAGTTACAGCACCTTCTCGTGCACACGTTGTGGGCCTTCTGCGGCCTATATAGGGGCCTCCGCTTGCGCTGAGAAGCTAGTTCCGGCAAGATCGTGTACCAGCACTCTCACCTGAAGATGGCGGCCAGTTGGACCGCTGAAATATTGTGTCAAGATGACGTTATGATCCAGCTGCACACCCGAGAAGAATATTATCATCTTTAGCCCACATTACTGACATGGCTTTGCAGTCCTGTTCGTCCTCCATCTCTCGAGCGAGGACACCTTCGTGGGTGCATTATGCTCCACCCACTAAGCACTGTCGTTTTCTGTGCTGATGAGGTCCATGGAATTCTTTGCACCTCATATCCAGCACGGTAGCCAGTTTGTTGTGGTGGGGCCACCTTGTACCCTGTTGGTTGTAGCCCCCTGACAATACAGGAATCACTCTGCTGATGCTTGCACTGTTAGCTCCCCACTTACGCCATGGAGTAGATGCCCATCTCCCTGGGGCATCTGGACTCCCGGCAATGGTGATCGTGCCAGGTGGCCCTTGCTGAGGCTCGGTGGTGCCTGTGGGGAGGCCTCCAGGTGAGAGTGGGTGGCATCAGGGCAGATGACATGCCATGAAGCATAATATGTCATCTCTAGCTGGTGGCCTGCCGCCAGCAGTCTCTAAGCTGGTAAAGTCTATCTGCAATGCTAAGAAATAGGACCTCAAATCATTCCCCTCTCTGGTCACACCATGGGAGGAATGCCAGGCTAAGGATGGCAGTGAAGCTTACTTGCCCTGGTACATCGTATGTATGAGAGTTGATGGGGAATCTTTCATGTCCATGAAACCTCAGTTTTTTGTGGAGCATTTGGAGGACAAGTTTGGGGAGGTGGAGGGCTTGTCCAAAGTGCGCTCTGGGTTAGTCTTGATAAAAACAGCTTCCTCTACCCAGTCATGGGCATTACTAGCTTGTGACAAGTTGGGGTATGTTTCTGTTACCATCACGCACCACAAGAGCTTAAATATGGTGCAGGGTATTGTATTCCACAGAGACCTTCTTTTGCAGTCTGACAACGAGCTGCACGTCAATTCAGAGCAGCAAGGTGTTCATTTCATCCTGCATGTCCATCGGGGTCTGAGGGATAATCAGGTTGCCACTGGTGCCTTCATCTTGGCCTTCGAGGGTGACACATTGCCCAAGATGATCAAGGTGATGGTCTGCTGATGCGTGCTTTAAGTGCCGGAAATTTGGCCATATGTCTTCCTGCTGTACTTCCAGCATCACATGTCGAGATTTTGGACGTCCATCACATCCCAGTACTCCATGTGCCCCGCCTCCTATGTGAGTCAACTGCGGAAAGCATCATTCACCTTGCTCGCCAGACTGCAGGATTTTACAGAAAGAGAGGAAAATCATGGAATATAAGACACTGGACCGACTGACCTTCACTGAGGCTAAGAGGAAATTTGAGCACCTACATGCTGTGACTATGGCCTCCCCTTACGCCGCTGCTATGAGAACAGTTGTCACCCCATCAGTTCCTCGCATTCATGTCGCCTCTCATAACCAGAAGACTACACCTGTCCCCGTGATGGTGAGGGCACTTCCCCCCCTGTTGCTCCCGCACCACCTATTTTGGTAGCAACCCCCCCCCCCCCCCCCCCGACCATCGGGGATGTCAGTTCCCACTTCTGAATCGGAGAAGCGTAAGTCTTCTTCGGCTCCTCTCACTAGGAAGGGGTCCCTTGGGCCACTCCCTTCCCAGGGTTCTGCTAGCGGGAAAGATGACACTCGCCAGTGGCTGAAGAGCCCAAAAGCAGTTGGTTCACGCTCATCCTCAGTCCCAGAGACTGAATCAGTGAAGTCCTCCCAGCCAGGGAAACCCAAGGCGCAGCGAGAGAAATCCAAAAAGAAGGTCCTCAAGACCAAGGGGATTGCGGAGGCACCCACACCACCGCTACCTACAAGCTCTGTGTCTGCAGATAAGCTGGAGATTCTGGCGTCCGCTGAGGACCTAGATCTTGCCGCGTAAACTGCCTCATTGAATCTCCATGCCTTCCCAGTCTCCCGATGACGTCACCCTCCAGTGGAATTGCGGCAGATTTTTCCACTGCCTGGCTTGAGCTATGGCAGCTGTTAAGCTTTACACCTGCTTTCTGCATTGCCCTCCAGGAAACCTAGTTCCCGGCAATGCGGACCCCTGCCCTTTGTGGCTATAAGGGATACTACGGGAATCGTAGTGACTATAATTGAGTGCCCCGTGGAGTTTGCGTTTATGTCCTAAACTCAGTCTGTAGTAAAACTGTGCCCCTTCAAACCCATCTTGAAGCTGTGTCTGTCAGAATAAGGTGTGTCGGCAGTTGGGTTGGGTCCTGGAGTCATGTGGCCTACTGGCTCCATGTCAGGGCGGCTTCCGCCAGGGTCGCTCTACCATTGATAATCTTGGGTCCCTCAAGTCTGCCATCCGAACAGCCTTTTCCAGACGCCAACACCTGGTTGCCGTCTTTCTTTTTTTTTTTTTTTTATGCAAAGCGTGACACCACCTGGGGACATCATATCCTTGCCACATTATACGAGTGGGGTCTCCGAGGCCCACTCCCGATTTTTATCCAAAATTTCGTGTTGCTTCATACTTTCCACGTCTAAGTTGTTGCCTCCCGTAGTTCCCCCCCCCCCCCCTCCCCCCCTCCATATCCATGAGAATGGGGCCCCGCAGGGCTCTTTATTGAGTGTCTTTCTATTTTTAGTCACCATTAATGGTCTAGCAGCAGCTGTAGGGCCATCTGTCTCACCCTCTTAGTATGCAGATGATTTCTGCATTTTGTAATGCTCCACCAGTACTGTTGTTGCTGAGTGGTGCCTACAGGGAGCCATCAACAAGGTGCAGTAATGGGCTCTAGCCCATGGTTTCCAGTTTTCAGCCACAAAGTCGTGTGTTATGCACTTCTGTTGGCGTCATACCGTTCATCCAGAACCAAAACTTTACCTTTATGCCCATCCACACACTGTAGTGGAGACATATCGATTCTTAGGACTGGTTTTCGACACCCAATTGACTTTGCTTCCTCACTTTCATCAGCTGAAGTGGAAGTGCTGGCAGCACCTCAATGCGCTCTGCTGCCTGAGCAACACCAACTAGGGTGCAGATCGCTCTATGCTACTGCAGTTCTACAGAACCCTTGTTCAGTCCTGCCTTGACTATGGGAGTCTTGTTTATGGTTTGGCGGCACCCTCAGCATTGCATTTACTCAACCCAGTGCACCACTGTGGCGTTCGCCTAGCAACGGGAGCTTTTAGGATGAGTCCGGTGACCAACATCCTTGTGGAGGCTGGAGTCCCTCCACTGCAGGTTAGGCATGCACAACTGCTGGCCTGTTACGTTGCACACTTTCATAGTTCTCCTGCGCATCCAAATCACCGTCTCCTTTTCCTACCCACGGCGATTCATCTCCCGTGGCCCAGGTCAGGGCTTCCAATTACAGTTCGCGATTGATCTTTCCGAACTGGCGTTGTTGCCTTTACCGCCTATACTTGAGGTCCATTCACGTACACCTTCATGGTGTACACCTAGACCATGACTTTGCATGGACCTTTCACATGGTCCTAAGGACTCGTTAACCCCGCGGCTCTCTGCTGCCTCTTCCTCTCGATTCTTGACATGTACCGAGGCCACAAAGTGGTTTACATCAACGGCGTGATGGCTGATACTCACATGGGCTTTGCATATGTCCATGGAGGACATATTGAACAGCATTCCTTACCCGATGGCTGCAGTGTTTTCACGGACTCGTTGCCATTAATTTTAGCTGACAACACCTCATCGGCTTATTTAGTTTTACATTTTATACATGACGGTGGGTTTTATCATGCTGTATAAGTTTCAGTGCATATCCTTTGTCCCTTTGTGTTCTGCACTCTAATGCTTTTAGGGTGGATGTTTTAATGTGTCGCAGAGTGGCTGGCTTTTCCTTTTTATTCTCGTGGTTGGCCAGCCACGGTTATCTGCTCTCGTGTTTTTACCCCTTCTACCTGTTTCCTGCTTCTCTCTGTGGTTTTCTTTTACTGTTTTGTCCATATTAGTGTTGGTTGTCCTTCTGTCGTTCTTCTGGTTCTTCCTTTCTCGTGTTATTGTGCTGTATGTCTCCTTTCTTTTCTTCTTTCCGTTGTCTAATTATTTTACCCCGGGAACAAGGGACCGATGGCCTCGTAATTTGGTCCCTTCCCTCCCCCCCCCCTCCCTCCCCCCCTCCCCCCCCCCCTATCCCCCCCCCCCCCCCCCCCCCCACTCCTCTTTTAGCCAACCAACCAACTGTTTGAGCTTGGACTTCTGTAACAATTGTATCTGTGCTTGTTTCAATTCATGTTTAGATTACGACGACTATTTAGCAAGTCTTTATAAGTTTCTGTGGTTTGTTCCAAATAAATGTTTTGATCACAGTAGACCAGAATTGACATTTCACGTGTGTGCCTGGCTGAATTTATGAACGCTTATAACATTTGGTTCTGAATAGTATCAACTAGTCTTGCAAAAAATTTCTGTAAAAATTAAGCTATTTCCTGTGTTATATTGTTGATTATGGTAATATATACTTCCACATTGTCATTTGCATAGTATTTGTCTACATTTTATCTTAAATTATGTTAATTTCATGTACTGACTTGTTCTATGACCATGGAGATTTGCTCCTAATTTGATCCTATGGAATTAGACATGTAAAATTAAAAAAAAATATAACTGATCCATGAAATAAGTTGTTTATAAAACTCTTGAGAGGTCAAATCTTGAGTATTACTCATCAGTCTGGGACCCTTACCAGACTGGATTCATAGGAGAGAGAAGATCCAATGAAGAGCAGTTCGTATCACCCAGGATTTTGTACAGCAAGTGCAAGAGCATTGTGGAGGTGCTCAACAAACTCTAGCAGCGTATGCTACAAGAGAGGTTTGCTATTGATATTCTGAGAGCATATTTTCCAAGAAGAGTTGAGCAGCATGTTACTCCCTCTCACATATCCCTCGCAGAATGACCACAATGAGAAAATCAGAGAAATTAGAGGTTATATGGTGGTATATTGACAGTTATTATTCCCAAACACAATTTATAAATGGAACTGGAAGAGGGAGAAGCAAAGTGATAGTCACGTGGTGGCCTAGAGAATATGGATGTAAATGCAGATGTAAAAAAGAAACAATTTTTTAAAAAGTAATGTAGTGCCTTAATAATCATCCATATGCATGATAAAAGCGTATTAAAAATGAGAGAGAAAAGTACGTAACCTGAAAACCTATTTGTTAAAAAAAAACATAAGTTCAAGGTACAAACTACACAGTCAGTTGACATCAAAGCACACTACATTTATAATACTTCAGAAATAGAGAATTGTCAGGGCAATGCCGCGTGCTTAAGACTGTAGTAGTCTGCTATTATGTGTGAATCCCATTGGCCCTTGTACCTGAAATCCATCTTTTATATGTTCCAAAGCAATCTAATCTTTAACATTTCTTTTCACACAAACCAGAAATGTTATTTAAATAATTGGGAAGATACTTTTAAATTACAAGGAGACAGTATGTCTGATTAGGAGGTGAAAATTTCCAAGCTTGTTTTGTTCTGTTGTTAGGGAGGAAAGAGGTTTGGTCAAAGAAGGCAGGAAAGTGGGGGGGGGGGGGGGGGTAATTTAGGTCTCAGGTTGGAAGGGACCGTCCTGTTGAATGTCTGCCCAACATGTTTAGGTGACCTTATCACCAGGAGGTGATCTGAATCACATTCCTGTCAGTGTGAGAGGTATGGCAGTCAGCAAGTAATTTCATTCAAGAGACCCAGCAGACTGAAACACAAGTTTCCCATTACTATCATCACTATTCTTGTATCAGAAATACCAAAACTTACAAATTTTTAAGAGCTCGTAACTTACACCAGCCGTGCTCCATTGCTACCTTTCCATGTGGCTCAATTTTCAGAAAGTGAAAACCAAATTTTGGGAAACATTTTTTGCTATTGTGTATACTTGTTAAAGGCCTATATCAGTTTTGCTAGCCTGATGAAAAATCAGTTTTTCATTCGTCAGTTTATTTACATGAACTGCCTTTGGAATTCAGTAGTCCCCATTCCCAGTTTAGTCAGCATGGTGGATATTTCGCTTCAGTTACATAAAGGAGAGGGATAACTTCATGCTCACTCTAATATTTCTTCTTCTCTGTTCAAAAGTCATACTAACCAACACTGTCAAAAGAAAGGTGGAACCTGCCAGCCCAAGCATATTTAGAAAACATTTGAGTGTTTATACTGGAGCAAAAATTGATTGTGCAAAATGAAATCCAACAGCTAGAATCATATTTCCAAAGTCTACATTAGATTAATTACATGAGTAATCACAAGCAGAATTGGGAAATTACTTGATGAAAAATACTTTTGGGAACCACATTTAAATGAAGTATGTATGTGTTACTACCATAAATTTGTTGTACTTTCCAAATGCAGTACTATATGTTATGTGCTGTAAATGGAAATAAGACTAAGTAAAAAATATTTTCATTTATTTATACTACATTTATAGCATTCTTCAAATATTTTGCAGGTATGTGGTAAAAATCTTTCATGTGGGTACCACTCTTGTGAACAAGTGTGTCATGCTGGACCATGTGGTGACTGTCCCCTGTCCGGGCCTCGCACCTGCCCCTGTGGTAAGGCTTCATTTGTTCTCCCGTGCACAGAAGAAACACCCGTTTGTGGCGACACATGTGGCCGTCCACTCGAGTGCGGGGTCCACCGCTGCCCTCGCCGGTGCCATAGGGACAAATGTGGTTCAGTACGTATTGACTGTGGTGAGCAATTGTCAATGATGTAGTTCTGTTTATGTGGTACCGTGGATATAGTTATGCTATGTAAGAGTTGTCAAGTGTGGTAAGAAGTGCAAAACAGAGTTCTTGTTTTACATTAATATTTGGGTCACTCAGGAAGTAATGACCTATTGCATAATCCCAGATGTGCAGTTTCTTATCAGGCTTCTGTCTGAGGTCTTAATGTTTCCTCATCCTCTCATCTCAGTGTTGTGCGAGTGTCAGTAGAAACAAGTTATTATTGTGTATTCCATGATTGTTTAAAATTAGCTGTGTTGTACAAATTGGGACTAACTGTAAGGTCTGAGATGCTATTCAGTTTGTGAATGCTCAGAAGTTGAAACCTGCAGAAATCTACTATAAAATTAATGGATGGGGTGATACAGCAGTGAATGAAGCAAACGTGATAAAGTGGTGTGAAATGTTCAAAAGTGAATGAGCAGATGTGCATGTGCACTCATCACAGATGAATCAAAGAATCCACTGAAGAATGAAATTTTGCAAGACAGACATGAAACCCTAGATGAGTTATGTATTTCTGATACATACATTTTTCATTCCCTGTATAGTGGAACTTTGGACAGACATTTTGTCAACAGAGAAATTTATGCTCAATATGTCTCCTGGCAACTGAATGACCTACACAGAACACACAGACTGGCTGCAGGCCTGACATTTTTGCTGCAGTATCTTGCAGGTGGAAATCAGTTTCTCTTGATCAAATTGTTACTTTTGGTGAGACATGGGTGTCTAACTTTATATCAGAGACCATGTGCCACTCATTCGAATGGCATCATCTCACATCACCCAAAACACACGAAAATACAGTGTAAAAATGAAAACTCGTGACAATGGATTCTTGGTTTCGTAAGGCTATTCTCTTGGTGATTTCCATCCCAAAAGGCATTACAATCTGTGCAGATTGGTATTGTGATACCATAAGAAAACCACAGCAAGAAATCCAAAATCATAGGTGCAGAATGCTTTCTCATGATATTGTGCTCTTCACATCTAAGTGCTGTTGCAACTAGAGACTTGTTGAATCAGTTTGGATTAGAAACTTTTGATCGTGCACTGTACACTCCAGGACTGCTCCTAGTGATTTTCACTTTTTCATGAAGCACAGAAACATTTTGAAAGTGATGAAGTAAACGGATAACTGTATGGACTGTGGCAGCCGACAGCAACATGAGAATTATAAAACTTGTGTAAAGGTACGGCAAATGATTAAATAAGGGAGATGACTGCATAGAAAAATAAAGTAGTTTCAGTTCTGTAAAAGACATGTTTTTTGTCAATGAAATACTGTGTTGAATTTACTAAACCCAAATGGTCATTACTTCCTGTTGCTTGACACAATTTGTCACATCCAATATTAATTTAAATTCATCAGTATTATCTGTTGTGATGTAGACAATAATAATATTTTATTACAGACGGTGATTCCTTGTTTAGTTAGAATTGAATGGAGTTTGTAAAGTGATTATGTGTGACTGGAAAATTAACAGCACCTGCCACATGTCTGACTTGCCACTGAAATTTGCTGTGTCAAGAACTTATTAATTTTGCTCTGGACATTAAAGTGTATTTCAAGATAATGGTATATTCCATCACATTTTTGAATATGGGGAATTTACTTTACTCTTATCAGCTATATCATGTAATCTATTTGCTAGAATTTTCAAATAATGATAGAGGGATAGGTAACCACTTATTGTGTAGGTGAGTTGTTGAATGGTTGACTGGCACATAAGCAATACTGAAATCATTGCTGAGCTTTCAGACAACATTCTTCTTCAGAGCTAAGTAGCAAAAACACACAGGCAAGTATGGCTACCTTGCCCTGGTCAATACCATTGTACCTGCCAGTTGGACTGCATAGTTTGAACAATGTAGTCAGCTAGAAGTCCTCTCTCTCTCTCTCTCTCTCTCTCTCTCTCTCTCTCTCTCTCTCTCTCTCTCTCTCTCTCTCTCTTTTCTCTCTCGCTTGCTCGCAATATTTTCATTCTGTAATTTTGTGCTGTTTAGGTGTTCAGCTTTCTTTTTTTAAAAAAAAAATCTGCTATTTATCAGTGCCCTACCCAGCTGTCTTTTTTGGGTTCAGTGAACTGTGCTGTTACCTTTACTCGTGCCTGAGCATGAGACGAAGAACTGTCGTTAGTCTCACACTCTATGACAGACTTTGACTCCCAACACCCACTATGCCCATTAATGATCTTTTGTTTTCAATTGTGCACCTTCAGAGTGTTTTCTTACGCAACAGTACTCGTAAAACAGCTCACTCTCCTCTACAGTGAAGTTCATGACACTAGATGTCTCAAAACGATACATTTCTTGAACACTAATCCAGCTGATTGTTTTATTTAGATTGATTCACTCCATTGGCTGAAGGGGTTTCAGAATTGCTTTACACCATTCACTAATATGTCAAATGCAAGTATCATAGGAAGCTGTCATGATATGGTTAAACTGATAAAGTGTCACTATGCCTCAGTTTCTCATACTTGTAACTGCTGTTTTATTTTATTTTATTTACATTTTATGGCTTTCATTGGACGACTCTAGCCAACTTTGTACAAGAAATTTTTCAGTTTCCTTCCAGCCCAGTACTTCTTCATTCTCTCGGATCTCGTCCTTCTTTCTTTATGGGAAACCACCCTTCTTCTTGTCTGTTTGTTGATCCTTGTTTGCAATCTGGTTTATTTGTCTGTGAGTTTCCTGATTTTGTCAGTTTTGTTTCTTAGGTCTTCCAATGTAATCTGTAACTCATCCATATCTTCCTTGATTTCTGTAATCCACTTAATGTTGCACTTACTATTCCACAATTTTTCTATTATTCTCCTGATGATCCTGTTCTCGGGTGTTCTGATTAGATGTACGAAAAATGAAATGCGTGTCGTCCTGATTGTACTCATGCTGCTGTTTTACTGCAGATGTCAAAAATCTCTCAGGTTTCCTGGCTTTTAACCCTTTAGCTGCTCTGGACGTGTTAGTGCTCACCCCTTTGTACCTGTCTACCAGGTCCTTCTACCAGGTAGGACGACTGGTGGTGGGCGTAAACACGTTCAGAGCACACAGGGACAGGTACAAAGGCGTGCACGTTAACACTTCCAGAGCAGTTAAAGGGTTAATTTATTGTGCAACATATTTATTTTGTCAGCAACTTCAATTATAGTAGTGTTGTCATTTTCAGTGCACGGAATACTTTTAGCAAAAATACTGAACTAGGTTGAAAGGAACTGAAAGGTGATGAAGAGAAGTGGATTTTTGAAAACATTCTTCAGGGGAATAGGACACTTGTCAAGGGACAGGAGTAGGAATTTAATGGTTGAAAGACATGAGCAATTCTTTCAGCAGCTGGAGGAAGAAATAACCATCTAGTTTTACTGTGACCTAAAAGTTTTTTTGTATTGTACCTCAGCAAACTCACAGAATGATTTTAGTTTTCCAGCTCACGCAGCAAAATTTAGAAATGTTGGTACATTTTACCAATTGTGAGAGTTGTATATCAATGGGTGAGCTGTCTGTAACAGTTCGGATAGCATATTAGCAGAACATATCCTACACCTGGTGCTACAGGAGAATGCTGAAGATTAGATGGGTAGATCAGATAACTAATGAGGAGGTATTGAATAGAATTGGGGAGAAGACGAGTTTGTGGCACAACTTGACAAGAAGAAGGGACTGGTTGGTAGGACATGTTCTGAGGCATCAAGGGATCACAAATTTAGCATTGGAGGGTAGTGTGGAGGGTAAAAATCATAGAGGGAGACCAAGAGATGAATACGCTAAACAGATTCAGAAGGACGTAGGTTGCAGTAAGTACTGGGAGATGAAGAAGCTTGCACAGGATAGAGTAGCATGGAGAGCTGCATCAAACCAGTCTCAGGACTGAAGACCACAACAACATCCTACACCTGCACCTACACTTACAGCGCTTTTTTGCAACATCACAATATGACTTGGCCGTATATTACGAATATCTAGAGGGTTAATAAATGTTTCCAAAGCAACACTGAACCACATTTCAGCACTCAGTTATGTGTGAGGATAATTTTAACAGCAATATCAAGGGTTACAGCTGCAGACTCAACTCTCCATTTTAGAAGAGATGAAGAAAATTAAACTAACTGCATTCTGCAGATCATTAGCAATTCATGGCAAACAATTTAATTTGGTTTTGGATTTCATTGATTTCTATTTAATTGAAAAGTAATTGTTAATGGTACATTGTCATATTTTGTGCCTTTATTTTTCTTTTATTGCTTTAAAGAAGTTGGTGAAAACTTGTCTGCATTCATAATGACTGTTTCTTTCTTTCTTTTTTGTGTGTGTGTGTGTGTGTGTGTGTGTGTGTGTGTGTGTGTGTGTGTGTGTCAAAGGAAACTAAGTACTATGTCACACTGCATTCTATCATTTGTAATTTAATATGGATAGAATACAGAAATTAAATAAGCATATATTCTCTTGCAGTCTCTGAAATCAATATTTTTGTGCTCCAGTGTATGGGAAGGCTATGCCAGTTTTGGAAAGCACCAGGTCAAGTTTGTGGTGTGATTTCAATGTTAAGAAATATTTTTCAAAAATTTTGGGTAGAGATTGCTAAAGCAATAAAATCTTGGAATCTGAGATTTTTTTAAAAAAAGTGACTAAACTAAACATACAGACAGCTGCTACAGTCATGTTGATTATTTAAGCAAGCTTTGCCATTATGCAAAGCATTTTGGGAAATTTTCTCTAGTTCTTTCCTGTCACCAGTAAACAAACATTGTCCTACAAGAAACATAATTGTCTATCGTGAGTGAATAGATCCTTTTCTTTAAATAATTGTATTTTATACTGGGAGGTTACATTACATAGAAACATCATTTCCTCATTTTCACTAAAATAGTCTGTCTCCCCCTCCCCCTCTCCAAGTTGAACAATAACTTGCAGTTCAAAGACATCCACAGGCGAACTTTGTACAGTGAATCCATAATTTCCTGAATGAGATTTTCACTCTGCAGCGGAGTGTGCGCTGATATGAAACTTCCTGGCAGATTAAAACTGTGTGCCCGACTGAGACTCGAACTCGGGACCTTTGCCTTTCGCGGGCAAGTGCTCTACCAACTGAGCTACCGAAGCACGACTCACGCCCGGTACCCACAGCTTTACTTCTGCCAGTACCTCGTCTCCTACCTTCCAAACTTTACAGAAGCTCTCTTGCGAACCTTGCAGAACTAGCTCTCCTGAAAAAAAGGATATTGCGGAGACATGGCTTAGCCACAGCCTGGGGGATGTTTCCAGAATGAGATTTTCACTCTGCAGCGGAGTGTGCGCTGATATGAAACTTCCTGGCAGATTAAAACTGTGTGCCCGACCGAGACTCCCGAGTTCGAGTCTCGGTCGGGCACACAGTTTTAATCTGCCAGGAAGTTTCATAATTTCCTGTTTGACTCAAAGGCATCTCAAAAATTAATTGGAAGGAGTTCTTTCCCCCTCACTTATTAATGAAGATGACAGTGCTGTCATCAGTGACATGTATGTTTCTCCATTTACACGAGTTGAATAGTGGGATTTGTGAAGTATCTGATTTCTAAAATTGGAAAAATTAGTTACCTCATCCTTACACACACTTTTTTACATGTTTGTGTTTTAGGTTTAGGTTGTACCTACATTGCTACATTATTAAAAACATAATTTTTGACCTAGAAGGTATTCAATCTGAGATTTGGGAAATGGTGATCTGATTGAGTGCTTGGCACAAATTTGCTCTCACCTATGTTGTTTGCTGTGTAGGAAGATGATGATTTACATTTCTTTATAAGAGCTGTTTCAGGATTTTTCTGATGTAATAATATTTTTATAGTGCCTTGAAGTGATTACTAAATCCTGCCGGTGTGGACTGCATACTAAAGAACAGCCATGTAAAAAGGAATTTCTGTGTGACACAAAATGCAAGAGAGTGAAGGACTGCTTTCGCCATCCTTGTAACCGCAAGGTATGGTGTATGATCTACTGGAGCTTTAGCTGTCAGTAATTGTAATATTTATACTTACCAGTCTCAAATTTTATCAAATATGAAAAATTATATTTATCCTTACTGTAAAGCTTCCAATATGAAAGTGCATATGAACTCAGTCTTTTAGGTCAAATGCGTTGAACATGTGTTTAATGTAATTGTTTCTCATTCTGCAGTGCTGTGACGGTAACTGTCCGCCCTGCGAAAAGCCTTGTGGACGTACACTGACGTGTGGAAACCATAAATGTGCATCCATTTGTCATAGGGGGCAGTGCTACCCCTGTCCCTTAACTGCTGAAGTAAAATGTCGTTGTGGAAGCACTACAGTAACAGTCCCTTGTGGTAGGAAGAAACACACAAAACCACCACGGTGCTTCAAACTATGCAGGTGCCTGAAAAAAAAATTAATATGTTACTTTATGTTCTTTACTTGTTACAGTTATCTTGGAAATAATGGCAGTAATTGCATTTTAACTAATGTTTATCATTTTATATAAGAAAAACAGAACTGTGAAATAGATTTCATTTTCAAATAAGTATTAACTTATAGTATCTCAGGATTTTGTTTTCAGTATGCCTCCATACCTCATCTCACAATTTCTTTGTAAAATGTGATTAATACCAACTGGTGACAAAAATGTGGGTTGCTATAGGTACATTTGAAGTTCATGCTATATGTGTGGAATATTTGTGTTCTATGGTTGGGTTGATAAATGTCAGACTACAAATCCAAAGGTGGGGGTTTAGTTTCCAGCTGCCATGCTGTTACTGGAGTGCCTTTCTTTCTTTCTTCTTCTTCTTCTTCTTCTTCTTCTTCTTCTTCTTCTTCGCTCTCGTAACACTTTGTTTTTGGCAAAAAATGAGAAATTGTACTGTTGTTTGGGGGTTCACATTAAACTGAAGGCCCCCCTACAACTGTCTGATTAAGTCAGTTAACAATTTGGAGGAAGGCAAAAGCATACCACATCCAGTAAGATCATGTGTAACAAAATTTGTGGAGTTCAAACAATTCGGCAGGTTGAGGACAACGTCGCTTTTAAGCTATAACAAACTGAAGACAAAGTGTATAGATTAAAGATAATTAATGGATGGGGAAACAGACTTGGAATGGAATGTGTAATAGTAACAGTAATGAAAATAACACTGAGATGATTTGGTCATTATAGCCAAACCATCAATGGTAGATGGATCAAGGAAAATGATTAAATGGAAGGCAGATGATTACAGTAGAAAACATGCAGGAGGAACATAGGTGTGTATGGCTGAAGACTGTAATGCATGGAAAAATATGGACGAGTGGTGGATGCCAAAGGGCTGATAGTGGTGCTGAGGATGAGGATATGGACTAGATGATATTTGATCTAACTAGTTGCATTTAGTATGTGTACTGTTTAATGCTGTTTGTAGGATATTCTTTTATTTAAGTAACATCAAATCGTGTGATTTGCCAGCCTGTGGTAAAAATTATTTCACATCCTGTAATCAGTCAGTTGTGTAGCTGCTAACCAAGAGATCCGAGGAATAATGTATGACGAATAAAATTAGCCATGGCTGCTGACTGTGAAGGATTGACAATGAAGGCCACAATGTTTTCCTGAAATTTGATATTGCAGGTACTTAAATAGTGATGTAATTGTAGAAATGCAAGAGTATGGCAAAATTGATTGTAGGTGAGGTATGGTGAACCAATCTTCAACAGAGCAGTTGATTTTTTCATATGTAGTAGTGGATGCAATGACTTAACACAAATGCATGGAACCACATTAGTAATGTCCCAAAATTGGTTTAATAATTCAGAAGTCTCAAGTTAATGTCCTGCCTGATCAAATTTTCGGTGCCAGTAAACCCGCACATGGGTCACTGAAATATTTATCAAAGTTTAATGTACCTACACCCAGTCCATGTTGTAAGTTCAAAACATCACAAAAGAAGTGTCTCAGAGCAAGTATTAAAAAATTAGTCTATAAATTATAGTCCACACTGCTGTAAACTGCAACTTGGAACAAATTCTATCATTGCTGTGTCTTTCATCCAGAAATTATCGTATACCAGGCACACTTCACAGAAAAAGTTTGTCTTTACAACCTACTCCTAGGATTCATGTTAATGTGTGGCTTTATTGTTTCCAGATGGACACATTCGTGTGTCTTACATTTGTGGCACTGCCCCGTACTGTCTGCTTTCATCTACTCCTTATTCAGATGCTACACACATCATATATTTTTCACCTTAACTCTCTCACTGCACTAGTAATCAGCACTTAAACAAACTTTCAACGATACAGGCTACATTAAATCTAAATATACAAAACTAACCACACTAATGTGTTGGTCAAAACAAGCCAAAGAATATAAGTCTTGACTTATCAGATATTTTAGTAAGGGTTTACTTGCAGGTTCTCACTTAGTGTGATTTTAGTACAATAAAATACATATGTTTATAATTAACAGCAGGCAGGCATATAGTAAGGTAACCTGCAAGAGTGTATTACGTTACATTGTTTGCCAATAGTTAAAATAATTAGCGACATTATGTATCCAGAGTCAGTAAGTTCATCAAACAGGGATGGCTCTATAAACGTGTAACTGAGTCATTAACAAAAGTAAAGCTGTCCTCAAGCTGAATGTTAGTTCAAACACTGCAGAATGCAGGCATGTGCTCGTACAGGATGTGGAATGCCCTTTCCTTCTGTTTGATCTGACTTATCAAATGATAATTGCCATTATACAACATTAACAGTCGCAAAGAGGCCACAAAGTTAAGAAAATTAAGCAAAAATTTAGATCTGTTTGTTGAAGCTAAACTACAAGCTTACATAATCCACTATTCATATTATAACTTGTGAGACTTGGCTTTCTGATGTACCAGTACAAATGAGTGGTGGTTGTGTCTGTAAGAATATAATCGAAGAATGTAAGTATACTTATTGCGTGAGATGACGGATTTATCTCTGTGTAGGTTGGAATCTCTGTGTCATCACCCAGTACAGTCACCACACAAGTGCCACTTCGGTGACTGTCCTCCGTGCAAGCAGAAATGCGAACGTCAGCACAAGGCCTGTGGTCACCTCTGCCCTGCTCCCTGCCACTCGGCCGTCCTAGTTAAGATTGAAACTGACAAGAAGCCTGCGGGGCCGTGGGAAAAAGTAGAGCCACGTTTTGAACTAAGGGACCTATCTTGTCCAGACTGTGTGGTATGTAAACATGTTGAAAATCTAGGAAACTAAGAAAGCTCATTTAGCAAAACAGCAAAAGAAATTTACTTTTGTAATATGACTTACCAAAACAGAAGTAAAAAAATACTTCTTTCAGATTAATAGCCAAATAATTTTTGCGCACAATATTTGGAATACTGACCTATTTCTTTTCTTCAGCAAGCTGTTGTCTGATGTGTACTTTTTTATGTTTGGTTCCACAGTCACATAAAATTTCTTGAATGAAGGAATTTTCTTGAGTGAGGCTATTTTTTAATTGATGCATACACTTTATTGTATGAGTAATATTTGAAGTCTCTTATTATCAAGTGACATTACACAAAAAGTTACTTTATATGCCTTCATCACATCATGGTGCACAAAGCAGTGTGAAAAGAACTGCATGTAATAGAGGCCTTAATAATAATGGAACAGTTGATAACAAGGTTCTGTTCCTGAGTTTGTAGACATTCTTGCCATTTGATTTTAAGATGTTGACCACACCAGTATGATTTTATTTAAGACATTCTGCCCTATTTTAATGCATTGTGCATGGTGTTACAGTGAGTAAACACTTGTACAGGTTGTTCTCTTTTCATTTCCAGGTAGAGAACTTCACATCTGTAATTTTGGTGCCCATGCTTACGCAGGGTGGTGTTGCATTCTTATTAGTGATGCTGTACATATTATTCTTGCCACATTGCTTGTGTCTCATGACAGTCTGAAAGCATACAGCATAATTTTTGTGTAATGTTGCTTGATAATGCCCAAAGAGGAAAAATTAGTTAATCAAAAATGAAATAAAGGGTTTATTTTGAATAAATACAGTGTCATGCAGGAAAATTACTTCTTTAAAAAAATTGTATGTATTCCTGCTTGGACTTCAACCTAGCTGTGTAATATTCTTGGTTTGACAGTTATTTGCTACATGCACACTGTGACTTGACACTTATTTATTTATTTATTTATTTATTCATTAGTTTCTTTGTCTTTTCACTATTCAAACAATAGTATACAAAATGTCAGATACATTACAAACAATAAATAAAACCATACATATCTTGAACTTACAATTAGCTGGCATTATGCACAAGAAGTATAAACACCTACTTTACTAGAACATGAAACATTGTTATATTACATTTCTGGAAAATGTAAACATGCAAACACTTGTCACCCCTACTTCATGCACATCTATACATGAAATGACAACCTTCACAGATGTGGTGAACTGTGACTGAAAAAGAAACACCCCCCCCCCCTTCTCTCTCTCTCTCTCTCTCTCTCTCTCTCTCTCTCTCTCTCTCTCTCTCTCTCTCTGTGTGTGTGTGTGTGTGTGTGTGTGTGTGTGTGTGTGTGTGTGTGCGAGGGAGAGAGAGAGAGAGAGAGAGAGAGAGAGCAAGCGCATGTGCATGCTTGTGAGGGGGAGGGATTGTGCACACAACATTTGTTTTTCTACAAAAGTAGATGTGATACCTGGATGTAACAACCACCTGAATGATTTTGTATGCTCAACACTGAAGTATTTTTGCTATAAATAGTATTGTTTGCTGTCTGAGGTTGATACTGACTGGAAACAGGCCAATGCTGGCCAGCTGAATTTCTTTTTGTTGTAAATAATATTGTTTACCATCTATGGTCGATACTGAATGAAAACAAGGAAATGCTGGCTGGCTTCTGCTAATTCCCCACTCCCATCATCAGGGTCAGGAAGTGCTAAGCTATAGTGTGCGTATAATACAGCCAAGTTCAGCTCCAAGGGTCACTTATCTGTCCTGTGCCAGTTCAAGCTCTGGAAAATTTGGTTGATTCATATGGAAATATGACATCCATTGTATTTTGTGCCTGTCAGTAATGATGAAAGCCTGTCTTGTAATTTTACAGATGATCTGGACTTCTACAAAACTGTGTGTATTTCGCATTCTGTGGCAGTATGGCCTGTTGTATCCAAATGAAACCATCATTTCCAAGATCAAGGTTTGAAAGTTAATATCAGTAAATCTCAGTTATTGCCATTAAACTTACAAACTCACACCAAATCTCTATCAGTAACATAGGTGGAATTGAACTAGTGGACACAGAAGGCTGCAGATTTCTAGGTATTCACCTAGATGAAAATCTAAGATGGATAAACCATATCAAATTTTTATGCAATAAAATCAGCAGTTCATTACATCTAATCAGCCAGTTATCAAAAGTAGTTCCACATCAGACATTAAAAACAATTTATTATGGAACCATTTCTGCACAGATTAATTACGGGATAGAGATATGGGGTTGTGCTGCCGACATACATATGAACAGAATATTAACCCTACAGAAAAGAGCAATCAGAATTATCCATGGATTAGGGTATAGAGATTCATGCAGGGAAATCTTTGTTCATCATAAATACCTCACAGTCTACTCACTGTATAGTTACAAATTAATTATATTTTTTGTGACACATCAAAACAAAGCAAGAAAGTGCTCTGATATGCATGCCTATAATACAAGAAATAAAGACTGCTACTACAGACAAAGAACAAAATTGAAAACAACAGACCATAGTCCATGCATTAGTGGTCAAATATGGTACAACAGATTACCGAGCTCTATAAGGTGCCACAAAGGGAACTTATTCAAAGTGAAACTGAAATGCATTTGGAAGGAACAGATGCCTTCCCTTGCAGTTCTAGTACATACTGGCTTCACATTAACTGAGTATTCAGTGTGATGCCAAGGGAATGCACAATTGAGCTCCATTGCCCTGTATTACCGTGAATGTGTATGGTTTGTAGGTTGGCTGTATTATCCGAAAGGCTGATGATAATGGCATTGCTTTTGTTGGTGTTGAATGCTAGGTGCACTTCGGAGTTAGGTTGGTTATGTGATTTGTCATATCTTGGAATTGATTAATTTAACAGATGTTTGTGCACCATCCAATTACTTCTGCTCCATCCAAATGGTATGTCTCATCTAAGCACACAAGCTTAATGAGGCCTGCCACAGTACCAGCAGAATGCAGCCCGTGACTGATATGTCAGCTGTGAAAAGAATGTAGGAAACTGACTCCAGCTCTGACCTTGGAGTACACCGGCATTGATGTTGCTGTATGATGAGATCCCTTATTGGATACATAGTTGAAATGTTCAAACTTAAAATAATATCAGTCTAATTGACCTTGATTATAAATTTGGGTGTGACACAAACATTGTCTCACAGCAGTCTGCTTTGAGTCCAGGTATTGAGCACTGCTCAGAGGACCTGAGAAAGATGATGAGGTCAGTCATCAAAACAGAATCCTCAACTCAGCTAGAAACCATAAAAACATACCCTCAATCTTGTCACACCAAGAAAACCTTAGAAATCACATCATTTCTGTTGTTTGTTCTCTATGTTGTATGCCAACAGTTTGTGTGGAAAATATCCCGTGGACATCAGTGAATGTAATGAATGTCTGCTGGACAGGACTCGTTTTAGTTCATAAAATTTTGTTTTATAGTAATAATAGGAGTAGTGGAGGTAACTAACTACATATTATATCATTAAGGCACTGAATGTTTGACAGGTACATAAATAAGAGTGAAATTATTACTAAGCTTTCAGGCATAGTACTTCCACAGAGCAAACTGAACAAAACGGAAATATCTTATTAAGCACATTGCTCCAGCATTTAAGCCAGTCGGGCTGTAATACTGAAACAATGTAGTCAACTGGTAGAGTGTAATATGAATGTGTGTGGAAAGACACTGTCGAAAAGTTTAGTGACAATTTTAGTCTTTTATGTTCCTGTCCACCACTCAAACCCTGAATTATGTGGTGAATAGTTGTCTATCTTTACTCCTTTCATTATTTGTATACTGTCCAGAACTATATAGTGTCATGTTTCTATAGCACATATTTACCTCAATTTTGATCATTCCATAGTTCTAAGTTTCCTCTCTTTCAGTTTATATAAGCCCCCACAGAATTTATCTCTGCCTACGTAGATCAACACCTTCAACCCATTACATGCAGTCTCCCATCCTTCATCAAAGACACCAAACACTTTCTTGAACGCCTGGAATCCTTACCAAATCTGTTACCCCCGGAAACCATCCTTGTAACAATTGATGCCACTTCCTTATACACAAATATTCCACATGTCCAGGGCCTCGCTGCGATGGAGCACTTCCTTTCACGCCGATCACCTGCCACCCTACCTAAAACCTCTTTCCTCATTACCTTAGCCAGCTTCATCCTGACTCACAACTTATTCACTTTCGAAGGCCAGACATACCAGCAATTAAAGGGAACAGCCTTAGAGGAAGCCTTCTTGGTTACCGAGGCCTGCCAACCCACAGTTTGGTACGGATTTATTGATGACATCTTCATGATCTGGACTCACAGTGAAGAAGAACTCCAGAATTTCCTCTCCAACCTCAACTCCTTTGGTTCCATCAGATTCACCTGGTCCTACCCCAAATCCCCTGCCACGTTGACCTCCATCTGTCCAATGGCCAGCTTCACACGTCCGTCCACGTCAAACCCACCAACAAGCAACAGTACCTCCATTATGACAGCTGCCACCCATTCCACATCAAACGGTCCCTTCCCTACAGCCTAGGTCTTCGTGGCAAACGAATCTGCTCCAGTCCGGAATCCCTGAACCATTACACGAACAACCTGAAAACAGCTTTTGCATCCCGCAACTACCCTCCCGACCTGGTACAGAAGCAAACTACCAGAGCCACTTCCTCATCCGCTCAAACCCAGAATCTCCCACAGAAGAACCCCAAAAGTGCCCTACTTGTGACAGGATACTTTCCGGGACTGGATCAGACTCTGAATGTGGCTCTCCAGCAGGGATACGACTTCCTCAAATCCTGCCCTGAAATGAGATCCATCCTTCATTAAATCCTCCCCACTCCACCAAGAGTGTCTTTCTGCCGTCCACCTAACCTTCGTAACCTCTTGGTTCATCCCTATGAAATCCCCAAACCACCTTCCCTACCCTCTGGCTCCTACCCTTGTAACCGCCCCCAGTGTAAAACCTGTCCCATGCACCCTCCCACCACCACCTACTCCAGTCCTGTAACCCGGAAGGTGTACACGATCAAAGGCAGAGCCACGTGTGAAAGCACCCACGTGATTTACCAACTGACCTGCCTACACTGTGAAGCTTTGTATGTGGGAATGACCAGCAACAAACTGTCCATTCGCATGAATGGACACAGGCAGACAGTGTTTGTTGGTAATAAGGATCACCCTGTGGCTAAACATGCCTTGGTGCAGGGCCAGCACATCTTGGCACAGTGTTACACCGTCCGGGTTATCTGGATACTTCCCACCAACACCAACCTGTCAGAACTCCGGAGATGGGAACTTGCCCTCCAGTATATCCTCTCTTCTCGTTACCCACCAGGCCTCAACCTCCGCTAATTTCGAGTTGCCGCCGCTCATACCTCACCTGTCATTCAACAACATCTTTGCCTCTGTACTTCTGCCTCGACTGACATCTCTCCCCAAACTCTTTGCTTTTACAAATGTCTGCATACACCCTTCCCCCCCCCCCCCCCCCCCCTAAGGTAAGTCTTTCCGCTCACGGGATTGGAATGACTCCTTACCCTCTCCCTTAAAACCCACATCCTTTCGTCTTTCCCTCTCCTTCCCTCTTTCCTGACGAAGCAACCGTTAGTTGCGAAAGCTTCACACAAAATTTAAGCTTTCGCAACCAACGGTTGCTTCATCAGGAAAGAGGGAAGGAGTGGGAAAGATGAAAAGATGTGGGTTTTAAGGGAGAGGGTAAGGAGTCATTCCAATCTCGGGAGTGGAAAGAAGTCTTTCGCAACCTTGGGTTGTGAAAGCTTGAAATTTGTGTGTGTGTTTGTGTGTTTTTTGTTGTGTCTATCAATATACCAATGCTTTCTCGTTTGGTAAGTTACAGCATCTTTGTTTATATATATATGAAGAAGCCATTTCCATCCATTTGCTAAACAATGGAAAATCCCAATGGAACTCATATTGTTGTTATTTATGTCTTATTAAAAAAAATTAGGGCATGCATCATATATGTCAAAAATGCTTTTTTCCTACAGGTGCCGATGCCTGTAACTTGTCTTGGTGGTCATGAAACAAGTGACTGGCCATGTTATCTAGCCAAGCCATCTTCATGTCAACGTCCATGTGGCCGTCGCTTGGCTTGTGGCAATCATACATGTACGCTACCATGTCATGAAGTTGTAGGCGCAAAATCTGAGACAGAGGTATTCAATCCCCATGTTAATACTTTGATAAATAAAGATTTAGACACACATCTAAATCTATTTATTAATTGTTGTAATCTAGTACTCCCTTTAAAATGATTCATGTTCTCATTTCATTTTATTGTGAATCTTTGTGTCTATGCTATTTTTGTAGGCCTGTTGTTGATCAATTATTATTTTGCAATTACATTGATAATGGGCAATTATGGGACTTATATAAATTACAATGAAATTACTGTTAAAAAGTTTACAAGGATATTCTTATCATAACTTTAACACAACTGCCCCCTATAAATGTTCCAATACTATTCCTCCATGTGAAACTGTGGAATAGATCACCTGAGCTCTGCAAAATGACTAAATACAGCCAGAATAGCTAATGCAGAATACTGTTTAGTGGAGTGCAAGAATGTCAACAATATAAGGAAAAACATGGGTTACTACTCACTGTAAAGAAGACATGTTGAGTTGGAGACAGGCACAATGAAGAGACGGTTACACATTTAGCTTCTGGCCAAATCCTCCTCTGAAGAAGCACACGTGCGCACGCGCCCACACACACACACACACACACACACACACACACACACACACAAAATCACACACTTGCACAAGTAAGCTTACCTCTCACACATGACCACCATCTCCAGCGTCTCTGGTCCAAGCTGCCAGATATGGCGGTCAGGTGTGCTCAGTGTGCTTGCTTGTGTGAATGAATGTATATGTATTTCCTTTTCTGAAGAAAGCTTTGGCCAAAACTACTTGTGTATTGTACCTGTCTGCAACAAAACATGTCATCTTTACAGTGGGTAGCAATCTTATCTTTTTCCTTATATTGTTGGTATTACAACCTGGAGTTTTCATTGTTTCAAGTACAAGAATGTGTAATTGAAAGAACAGAAACAGGGCAAACACAGGCTGACCTTACAAATGTCTTTGTGCTCACCCTTTACTCCTCTGTAACTTGCAAGGGTAAATTTCTGTTTAAAGCAGTATACCTTGTAGAGTGATGGTGGTCCCTGGTTATCTTTAGGAGTTGCCATTGGCCGTTGTTGTGCATATTGATAAGGTGGATCAAATATAAATGAGCGTCATTAAATTGCACACCCACTAGACGTGTGACGTGTGAGCTTCTGTGCTCCCTTGAGGAGGGGTTGCACAACACATCATTTCGTGAACAAAATTCATAGCTATTTACATGCACAGTTCTGAAAAAGTAACAGTTCCTGGACCCGCATGGAGCTTAGCTGTAAAGAGTTCAAGATATAATGAGGAGATATTTGGGGGGGGGGGGGGGGGGGTCCACTTGCATCAACCCTGCATCAGCACCACTGCGTGTCCTAAGCGTTACTTCCTGTGGAGCAGATCAAACCACCTCCTCTGTTTCTATGATCCCTTGTTCGTTTGAAACTGGTCTATGAGTGTTTCATTTATTCTTCTGCATGTCCATCCAGCTTATGCCATCTTAACACTATCCACCATCATGGAGTACGTTTGACCACTGGTGCCTTATACACTAGCCTGGTTGAAGGTCTCTATGCAGAAGTTGCCAAACTACCACTGCCATACTGGCACGACATCCTCCTCAGCAGGTATGCATGCCCTTTATCTTCCATGGCTGGCCTCCCATCATATGCCCTCTTTTTAGATGACTCCCTTGACCACCAGTATGGGTGACGCCCTTCTTCTCTGTTACCTCTTGAAATTCACTTTTGGCTTCTGTTCCGGCAGCTTAACTTCACGCTGCCTGCCACATTCCCAATGGGTGTAAATCCTTCAGCACTTTGGCTTCATGCGGCAGCTGGTGTTAATCTTGGACTTCTTTCATTTCCCAAGAACACTAGTTAGGATTCTATCTGTCACTATAAGTTTCTTGACCTTCACATGCAACTTAGCAAAGACCAACTATGGTGTCGGGTGTGCCTTTGTCTTTGGCATCAGCCATTTTTGGTATGGACTTCCAAAACACTTCACAATTTTTCTCAGCAGAGCTCCTCATCCTCTATAAGGCCACCCAGTGCATTCAGTGACACAGGCTTTGTAATTTTGTCAAATGCTCTGATTCTCTCATTGCCCTTCAGAGCCTCTCTGTGCTCTACACAGTCTCTCCCTTAGTGCAATGGGCCCAAGGAAGCTTCCACTTACTCACTGTAAAGGGAGCCACTGTGATGTTCATGTGGGTTACTGGTCATGTCAGTCTGATGGGAAATGAGGCTGCTGATGCTGCTGCCAAGGCTGCAGTTCTCCTACCTCAACCTGCTAGCTCTTCCACTCCTTCAGATGATCGTGTTGCTGTATGTCTGCAGATGGTGTCATTTTGGCATCAACACTGGTCTTCTCTTCATGGGAACAAGCTCCAGGGAATTAAACCTCTCCCAATGGCTTGGCTGACCCCCTCTCATCCTCTTGTCACGAGGAGATCATTTTAGCTAGGTTGCAAATTGGGCACTGTCGTTATAGCGATCACCATTCGTTAACACAGTAATCCCCCACTATTTTATGCTCATTGTCATCAACCTTTGACACACTGCCATTTCCTGACCCAATGGCCTATTTTTAATCGTTACGTTCCAGTGTATGTTATCGTCCAATTTAGAGAATGACGTGCGGGCTGTCAATTGCATTTTACTTTTTATCCATTGTAGCAATATGGAGGAGTCATTGTTTTTAGCTCTTTTTCCTTCCATTGATTGGGCTTAACATAGTCACTTTAAACTTGTCTTACTTATTGGTGTTCAAAGGTTATGACGTGGAGACTTAAGACCTCAATTGTTTTGCGCCTTAAAAAAAAATCAACAGCACTGTTCAAAATGTCAAAATTCTATGTGAAAGTATCAGAAATGATTGGCACGTGGTTGTGTTTGAAATCTCTTGGAAACCTCAAGTCAATTATGGAAGCATTCAGCTGTCACTAGGAATGAGTTGGTATTCTGAAAAGTGTCAGCTTGTTGGGCTTCGAAGTTGCTGTAGGAAGAGCACAAATCTGCATGAGTTGCTGTTCCAACATGCTTCTCATAAGGTATAAGAAGGGAGGTTACATATTTTCTTTTTTTGGCGAAATCCGAGAAGCAGTTATCCGCTGGTAGAGGAACATCAGTCCTATAATTCAATTGCCTCATTATGTGACTGATGCACTATTGGGCTGTTCAGGGAAGTTATTGATGGAAAGCTCTTTGTGGCCAAAACAGAGGTGCAACAGTTCATGTGCAATTGACTTCAGCCATGCCCTCACACTTTATTTGAAACTGTCGTAAATTGGTTGATGAGTAAGAGTATCAGTAAGATGGCTTATCATGTACAAAGATAACAAAACAGAAATTAGAATTGTTTTTAACTAAAACAGTTGTTAGGCCAATGACCTTGCTGCAATGGTAATACTGGTTCCCATTAGATCACCAAAGTTATGTGCTGTCGGGCCTGGCTAGCAGTTGGTTGGGTGACTGTCAGGGTCTGCTGAGCAATGTTGCTAAGCAAGGTGCAGTCAGCTCTTGTGAGACCAATTGAGGAGCTACTTAATTGAGAAATAGCTGCTCTCGTCATAAAAACAGACAATAGCCAGGAGAGCAGTGTGCTGCCCACATGCTCTGTCATATTGCATCAGTGACGCCTATCAGCTGAGGATGACATGGCAATCCATCCGAACCGTTTGGCCTTTTGAGGTTCGTTCAGATGGAGAAAACTGTTGTTATAAAGGGCTTTTTTATGTGATCCACCTTTGTACTTCACGCAATTGCTCAAAGTAATGAAACCAATGCTGCATGAAACCAACTGTGTAAAAAAAAAAAGGGGGGGGGGGGCGGGGGCTGTTCCTGATTGGCCTGAATTTGAAGCACAATTTAGTTTTCAGTCTTCCTTAAAAAGTTGTGATGCATACTATTAGATAAAACTACTTACGCATCATTATCAAAAGTTGTTTCCTGTGGGGTCAAACAAAGTAAATTGTATAATGTGCATAGTTCTTCAGGCAGGTGAATATTGGTCATCCTTAATGTTTATGAGTGTAAAAGTTGACAATCTGTTAGATTAAGTACAATTGATTTTTAGGTTTTATAGTATTTTTCTCCTGACCTGGGATAAAAAATGAAACTGACAGTGATGCTTCTTGTTATAGCCCAACCTGCTGTTCTTTCACCTAGCGCAACTTTCAGCATATAACAATATGCTGAACCCTGCTGTAATTCATATTACAATTTGTTCTGTATCTCTTATAGTGGACCTATAGGTTAGGGTGAGGCAAGAAGACAACTGTTTTGTTAGACAACTGTTTTGTTCCATACTGTTATGTTTATTATTATGTATCACCAAACACAAGTAATTGTAAGAAACAACTTCTGACAACTATACTATGTTATTCATTTGTTTAATGATATTCAATAGGCTGGGGAGACATGTGAAGTGTGTGAAGCTGGATGCTCAAAACCCCGTCCTGAAGGCTGCTCACACATCTGTCCAAAGCCATGCCATCCTGGCTCCTGTGCACCTTGCCCACAAATGATACGCCTCCGATGCCACTGTGCTCTCAACCAACTTTTTGTACACTGCAGTGAATGGATCAATGCCAGTGAGGATTCCAGAAGTATACTTCAATCCTGCAAAAATCGTTGTCCAAAAAATGTAAGTATTTATTCCTGAGAGACTTGGTGTATGTTATCTAGTTTCTATGAAATACTGCCTCTTTTTTCCTTAATATAAAACCCTCATTTTTATTTTTTATATATTCACACATGTACTCAGTGGCAATAAAAAACTGTGATATAAATGCAGTTTTGTGATGAACAGATTTCCTTTTGTCTTTAACGAACCCATGGACAATCAAGAGGTAACACTTACTGATTTAGTTAGTTTGACTGTGAGTCAGCTAAGTATTTCTGAAAACCGCACCCTGTCACATTGTAACCACAATCAATTACCAATCTACAAACAAGATTGTTCATGAAGTGCACTACCTAGCAGAGAAAGCGTATTTATTATGAACACCAACATATAGCCAGAAGATAACTGAACTCCTGGGTAGATTTGCTGCTATTTATACAAACATGTTATTCCAGAATATGCAAATGTTATAAACAGAAGAAATTTTGAGGACTTCTGAGAAATGATAAATATTAAATAATGAATATTTGCTGGTGGTGTGGTTTGAACTGGTGACACACAGCACTCAAATACTAAATAACAAATATTTGCTGGTGGTGTAGTTTGAACTGGTGACATGCAGCACTCCAGCCAGTGACCCTAACCACTACTCCACAAGGTATGCAGCCTAGCTCTTGGCATTGCTCCCCCTTCAGGAGAAATAGTGGCCCACTGTTTCACACTGTCTCCTTGGAGCCAACTCCAGCACCCTGGATCCAGATCTTTTTAAGAGTCTGTATGAGTGCACTAGAGGATGTGCACATTGTGATCACAATGTTAATTGGAATTCACTTTTGGCTATTTCCTGTTCCTTCAAGTACTATATGGTTTTCAGCAATACTGGATCTTCCCTCTTTTCAGCAGCAGTGTCGTTTAATGCACTGATGACAGACTTTGTTTATGCTGCTGTGTTCCACCAAAGGATTCCTTGAAAGCTGACTAGCATCCTCATGTTTGCATCTCTTTCTGTATACTACTGTGATGTATTTCTGAAGCCTCAGTGCTCATCTCACCAGTCAACTCAACAGATCCTTCAGGCTAGTTAGCCAGCATAGAAAGTGGTGGTTTGCCAAATAAATATGGTTGGAACTTGTTGGCCCAAACAGCGGCAAGGCATTCATTCTTGTTTGTATAGTAGTTCATCTCACATTTGACTAGTATTGTGGAATCAAAAGCTATTACCTTTTCAGCATCTTCCCGAATTTTTACTAGAAATGTACCAATCCCGTACCTACTAGTGTCGGTGTGAAACTCTGTCTCAACATTCTTGTTAACCTAGGACTGGAGAAGATGTTAGTGCCTTATTAAGAACATGGAAAGATCTTTCTTGCACCTCTTCCAGAAAAATTTGGTGTCATCCTGCAGTAGTTCTTGCAGGGGATATGCCTTGGTACAGAAATAATTTGTGAACAGCCTGTAATATGAGCACATTCTGCAAAAACTTCTCACATCAGGAATGTGTTGAAGAGCTGGAAAATCTTTGGCTGCACTTATTTTCTCTTGTTTAGCACTGACTCCATCACTAGCCCCAAAGTTTGTATTGCTTGAGCAACAAAGAGGCACTGTTCAGATTGAGGTTGAGGCCTGTAGTCTCAACACATTTCAACACGGTTGTCGGGCAGGTTGTGTGTTCTTCAGAAGTCTTTAAAATAATGACAGTGCCATCCAGATAGCAAAGATCCATCATCTATTTAATGTGTCAAAGCATCATGTGCTTGAAGGTGATGGAACATTGCATAGTCCACGCAGAATAAGTTTGAACTGTTATCGGCCATCGGGAGTTATGAAGGCATTCTTTTCTCTATCAACTTCAATTTGTCAGTAGCCTGTTTGCGTGTCTTTAGTTCAGAAGTACTTTGCCCCTTTCAATTAGTGACACAAATTTTTTGTGTCTTATGCACTCCAGTGCTTCACATTGGAAGATTAGAGTGTGGTTTCATCCCTCTCACCATGTAGTCTATATTTAGGAGCTGCCTTCTGCATTGTCATTATTTATAGATATTTCTTGAAGTTCCCATGACCAGTCATTAAAATTATCATGAATTTAATCTATCTCCTGTTCAAGTGTAGGATCACAGAACTTCTCTTTAAATATGGTTTTGCCACGTCTCTGTAGATGATCGAAAATTTTACATCCTGCAACAACATGTTTAGATTTCATCATCAACTTGGTGATAGGACAGGTTGCAGTCGAACAAATGGGGTCGTTGCCACTGTTCCGGCTAGGCTATCAGCTTGTTCACTACCAATAATACCTGTGTGACGAGGGACCCACAGCAAGTTTACCCCAGTAGCATCATAACTGATTTCTGCCATTCTGCATCCATGATCTCGTTTCAGGTCCTGATAGAGGTTTCAAAGCTGTTTGGCCAACTGAATGAATGTAGATGCTATAATCTTCGTAACACCTATGTAGATTCTTCTCTGTGCGCACATTGACAGTGAAGCACAATTCTTTGTCAGTAGATTTGAGCTGCCCATCTAGGACTGGCTTGGCTGTTTCTATGCGCACATAATTAGGGATGAGTTGTGGCTGCTTCTATCAGCTAGTGATCCAAAGATCTTGACCACCTACAATGCATGTGATTGTCACTGGCATGTGGATATCCTTTGTGAGCCTGAGTAGCATTTTGCAATTGACAAAAGCTTCACAGTTTAACTGAACATCTTGATTGGTGACTGGGACTAGTCTTGTTGATGACGGCAAGTTAACGATGTCTTAAGTGGCAGACATTCGCCCAGAATAATCTTTGTTATGCGTGTTTATTGGAATAATGTCATCAATTTGGATCTCTGACCTTGCACATGCTATGCCTGCTTGTGATGCCGGCGAGAAGTCTAATCTGAGAATAATCATAATGGCTAAATTGTGTTAAAAAAAACAAATTTGAAGGGCTATGCTCTGTCTTTTACAATTATTCTAGCAATATGTGCTCCTGTCAGCTGGATGTCTTTCGCATTTGAACTGTTAAGCACACTTGCTTTCATATCCTGAAACACAGTCTTCATTAGCTGGCAATGATAAGTATTCAACATAACAGAAAAAGAAGCCCCCTGATTCGACATGGACCTGGACTGGGTGAGTGTCGATGCGGTTTGCTGCCATCTTGATGATTGTTACCCATGGAGGATTTTCATCTGTGGCAGCCTCACATCCATAAGTTTTCCTGAATTTGGTGGCTAGGCGAGAGCAGGCTGTACCTCTGTATGTCTTTGGTAAATGGCTAAGGCGTGATGGGAGGGAGCCACCTCGTCCAGAATATGGCAAAGTCCTTCATCCCACATGTAGACTATAATCGCCTATAGTTGTCTGGTGTGAATAGAACTGCTGTGATGGTTGACTTCTTGCAGCATAATAATTGTCGAACACTCGTTTTCTTTCTTTGCAGTAGTGTATGATATGTCCAGGGTATCCACGGCGAAAACAGACTGGCATGTTGTCCTCCAAATGTCTGCTCTTCTGCAGGGCATTACAGTGGTCAGATGCTGGATTGTCATTTGACAGCTACGGCATAAGTCTCGAGTTGGCCAAATACATTCTTTACGTTGCATTTGCTAAAGATTGATACACCTTTTCAACATTCTCTTATTACCTCCTGACATATGGGATTGACATTCATGGCCACTATGCCTTGTATACTCGATCCAACTTCACTGGCTGCCATAAGGATAAGGAAGCATGAGGGGGCAATCCAGAGTAATAATGTCATTTGTTGTTTGATTACATTTACTCAAATAACAACAAACAATATTAAATAAAGTAGTGATCAGACTCCCTTTCAACAAACAACCACCAAAGGACAAATATGTCAAAATGTATAACAGAGATATAAACACAATAAAGAACAGTAGCACTTCACATTAAGAAAATGGTAAAAATGAGGCCCTGGGGGCCTGTTTCCTCATTCAGTTCGCACTCGACCAAACTGTGTTAATCACAGAAACTGCTACAATTTATAATCAGTCAGTTATTTCTAAAAGACAACAAGTTATTTCATAATAACATTAACAGTTACTTATACCAAAAAAGAAGCGAATATACTGCTAAAACAGATTTTTTCCATATTTCACCACTTTTTCTATAAAAAAATTTAAATAAATAACACTAAATTGCCTGTACAGGATACAAGGTAAAAGCAGTACATTGGCAGCTCAGGCTATAGCCAATTAAAAGAAACACCTTCAAATAAACCCTGAGTTCCCAATCATTGAGAGAAAGCTGGCACAGTACAATTACTTAATTCTAAAACTCTAACAAACAAGATGTTGTGAGGGAAAGGGTACAATTTTGAATGAGAATATAGGGCATAAAATACACAAGAGAACTTAAGTTGCTCGTTCCAACAGATGGCCTGAGTTATCGTGCTTAGGCCAATCCCCTGCGCCACGACACAAGTTAACAAACACCAAGGCTGTGCATAACATTAACAGGTTCCCACACCTGTGAGGCGTAGAGAAGTCAGCTGCAAGCTGAGGCAAGTTAGTGCTATTAACAAAAGGCACTAAATATGTGAGTGCCAAAGATGCAGTTTTAATAATTACAAATGAAGCCCTTACATGAACATAGCAAAGAGCAGCAACTTACCTTTAACTGTCGCAACAAGGATCTCTATTCAAGAAAAGAGAACATATGAGTTTAAGACAGGCTCAAGCTTTAACGAACTGATTACTCACAATTATAATTAGAGGCTCAGTGACAAATACAGCCAATAATTGTCAGGCCACCAAGCCTTTTGACAGCATATATTAAAATAAGGCAAGAAGGAATGAGCTTACCTCCACAGAACTGAAACTGAACAGTTTTTCATGCCCATTAGCTGCTCACGCAGCACCTTAAGCAAGGAAGTCTATAACACAATTTGCATACACATTAGACATACAGGTTTTAAATCCACTTGCCCACAAATAAAAATAGTAAAAAAGGCAACTGCTAAAATAACCAGCAGCAGAAAATACAAGTAAATTTGATAGACTTCAGCCTCAGGTGTTCATATGCCTAATTAAACGTTTCAGTTCAATCAAAATTTCATGTAGCCATCCATAAGTAATCTCAGAGCCACTTACACAACAAAATTGTTTATAGAATACTAAAGGACTAAACTTCAATTAAGAAGACACTTATTAAAAACGGATGGCCACCAATATTTAAATAAAACAGGGCAACCTTCAAAGTAATCACCAATACAATAAAAGGATAAATAACTGCCTTCAGCCACTATAACGACAAATTGCACATTCAAAAAATAACACAGAAAATCACCTTTAGAAAGGCACTCAGAGGCACAAATACCCGATTAATAAAAAATACCCATAAACAAAGAAAGAGGCTAAATCAGTAATCACATTGAGTTCAGCCCTCCAGAAAGCCTCGAAGACCAGACTAAGCCAAACGCTCTTTTAGTAAGACCACTGTACATGAAAGGTGCAGAAGGGAAAGGCAAGTTGAATATTGTCAGGGCAGCACTAAATATCCAGTCACACACAGCATTGAATCACCTAAATCGTAAGCCAACAGACATCAAGACGAATGGAAATCATACAACCGGATGCTATCTCCCTCAAAAATTGCAGCAGAAGAGAAACGATAAGGCTATGACCAAAACGAGCACCTGAGAAATATAGCTGCCACTGGTAGTCATATGGTCCACCATACCCAGCTGTTCACATGCCTTCATCATACTGGCTCCCTCCGTGTTCCATTGCCTCCTCAATGAACCCCCAGAGATGTTGCTTCACAAGGAGAATTGACACATAGAGGGAAATGTGATGCTATAAACACACGACTATGGAAGGCAGGGAAGAATCAATAAGGAGCTATCACCATGACTCAGTACTCGCTCCAACTTCACTGCCTGTCATAAACAGCTGTATTTCTTCCCTTACTACCCAACAAATGAGAGAGGTGAGGGTATGGTGGTCTTCTGCAACTGCCATAGGGATCACATTCAAGACTTCGTCGACATGTCTTTTGAACCAACTCTTTTCCTTTTGTATTTTTTAAAGCAGGGGCACCACTTCATGATAAATTCTTCCTTTGTTGTGGCATTCTTTACCAGAAGAATTTAAAACATATCTTCTGTGACTCTTTTCATCAAATGAGAGATTTTGTCAGATTCTGTCATTTTCAGATTCAAAATGTTCCATAGAGCAAAACATTCTGTATGTAAGGCTGTGTCATTTAACCATGATGTTGGGCCCTGTTCTTCAGCTAAGCAGACTTGCTGTTGTTTGCCACTGGAATTTTTCCCAGCTATTGAGCTTCTCTTCAGTGCTCTTGAACCACTTATAGGCTGTGCCATCCAAGTAAAAAATATACCTTTGCCAAACACATCAAGCCATCCCACCTGTTTTATTTGTCAACTTGGATGAATCGTTTCAGTAATTTCTTGGAGTCATGGCCAGCATCTGTGGAAAACACTGAGGGGTGCCTCATTTGTAGTTGACCTGCTTCTGGCTTGAAATCCATTGGTCTCCTGAATTTACAGACGTTTCGAATGATATACTGCGTGTATTCTGGCACCTGTCCATATAGATGACAGCTTTTGTGTTACCTAATTGGAGCCATGGCATCTCCACCAATATCATGTCATAGTACTATCAAGTCCAGACCATGTAATAGGGTCATCAGTGAAGTACAACACTTATCATTGAAAGCACATTTATTACAGACACAACCGAACTGTCTCATGGATCGAGAGTGCTGCGATTTATACAAACATTGAATACATATAAGCAAACCTTGCAAATATAAAAATTTTCAAGAACCTTCTAGAAATGATAAATACTTAATAACATATCTGCTGATGATTGTATTTGAACTGGTGACCACCAGCACACCAGACTGTGTGCATGTAGAACAACTCACCACAATATCGAAGATTAATTTTGTTGAGGGTACTTTCTCTTTACAGTTATCAAAAAGAGAATTCATTTGAGAAAATGTAAAATTACAAGCATGTGTGCATGTGCATGGAGGAGGGAGGGGGGTGGGGGGAAGTTTCAGTATTTGGAATTAAATTTCTCTGTCAGGAAGGAAAGATGGTTAGGGTTGGAAATGAGGAGTTGTTCAAACCAACAACATGTTAAGTAAGTACTGGCCACCAGTTCTGTCTCCTTGCAGTTTGACAGTTTTCTCAAGTCAGTTCTCATTTTGATATATAAGTAAAGATAACAACTCATCGGATAGTAACGGCAAGGTGCCATTGACAGATGTACAAAAGAGAATAGCAACTACACTAGCTTTTGGATGGATCTTTTTTTGAGCTACAAAAACACATACATACAGACACACACACACAGAGAGAGAGAGAGAGAGAGAGAGAGAGAGAGAGAGAGAGATGTGTGTGCACATTGATATATTGATGCCACGTGAATACACAATGCCAGGACAGTAGTTCAGCAGATACACTGCAGTGAGGATTGTGTCGGATGAGGGACTGTGGAGGGTGGCTGAGAGTTCCGAGGGATGCAGCAAGCATGCAAGATAAGAGTGCGGGAGGCAGAGGCAGCAAGTGGAAGGGATGGGTACACAAAATTTTGAATGCCAGAGCTGGCGAGTTCATGCAGCACACAATGACCCTGACGTGGGGGAGTGGATTGGGAGGAGGTGTCAGAAGAGAAAGGGGAAGATGAGGTTATCAGAGACAGGCTGGGAGGACTATGAGAACAAAGGATGTGTTGCAAGGATAGCTCCCGTCTACTAGTTCACAAAAACTGTGCTGGGCAGAAGGGTCCAGGTGGCAAGAGTTGTGAAGCAGAAACTGAATGTGTTGTGCTCAGCAGCGTGTTCCACCACTGGGTGATTACCTCTACTTTTGGTTGCAGTTTGGCAATGTTTATTGATGATAGAGGACAGTTGGTTGGTACTCATGCCCACATAAAATGATGTGAAAAAATTCACGCACGCGCGCGCGCGCGCACACACACACACACACACACACACACACACACACACACACACACACAGTAGTTTTCCATTCCTCTGTGTTGGCATTTAATTACAGTTGATTTCAAAGCCTATTATAGCTTCATCTTGAGGCACTTGGGCACAGTTATAAATTATATCCAGTTGCTGTACCACAGAATCATCTAATGTGGCAAATATAAGGCTTACTAACATAGGGATAGGACAAAGCTAGCGCTCCTGCTTGTGGGGATGGGGATGTGATGACACACAGTACTGGGGCCACTTGGAGCAACTCACCAGCCATTGTCTTCCAGAAAGAATGAAATCCTCTGTCAATTGTCTTTGATATTACTGAACAAGTTATCAAGTCTTTGAAATTTTTGAGCTCATATTTTGTAGAAGTATGATTCAAACTCCTGTTCACCCATCCTGACCTATGCTTTCTACAGTTTTTGCTAATCACTTTCTACAGTTTTTGCTAATCACTTTGAATTAATGCCAGGATAGTTGCTTGGAGAAGTCCATAGCTGATTTCCTCCCTCCCTAGTTCCAAATCAGCTTGTGCTCTATCACTAATAGTTTCATTGCCACTGAGATACCATAGGAAACTTCTTTCCAAGCTTTTAACTTACTTACAAACATTGTTGTTGAGTAACTCTTAGATGTTTTTGTTCCAGTTTGCCTGTGGACACCGTTGCCAAGCTGATTGCCACCCAGGTGATTGTCCAGATTCTTCACTGTGCCGCAAGAAAGTGAAAATTTCATGTCCATGCCGGCGTATAAAGCGAGACTTTGCATGTGACCTTGTTCGAAATGGACAGGCAAAAGTGGAATGTGATGAAGTATGTTTGAAAAAGAAAGAGGAAGAAGCAAAGGTATCTGAATATACAGCATCTACAGTAGTATATTTCTTGAGTTTTGTTGTCTCTTATTTTACTGTGCAGCATAACGAGGCATGCTTGGATACCCCATTGGTTAAGATGAATACTCACGAAAAGCAGGAAATTCAGGTTCAAGCCCCCAACCTGGCACAAACTCCCATTAGTAAAGACATATTCACTGCCTCAATACCATTTCAAGTCATTGCATTTCCTACAGTTTATTTTCTTTGATTCCATCCATCTCATTTCATGAAACTAATTCATTTGGTATTCAGGATAAGCCGTGTAAGGTGGAACACTCCTTTTATTTTGTGGAAGGCTCCAGATATCGAAATGACGTTTTAGGCAAATGATAGCATGCTAAGGGGCATGTACTTTGGTATGTGATAAAGAGCCTTCACTCTTGTATCGACTGAGATATTGAAGCAAGTATAGGTTTTTTTGGAACCATATACTTTCCATAACTGCATTCAGTAGCTCTTGGAAAGACAGTTGCAGAGGTATAGCACTAGTTAATATTGACGTTGAAACCTTTCACAAAACAATCCACGAACATACTAAAATTGGGAAGCAACGTGGCAAGAGACAGCTATTGCAGTGTAAACACAACCAGCAGAGCTCTCATGCGAGACTCTGTCATTATATGCAGCAAGACAGGCTTACATTACATAGATCAAGCTTCATTTGCTATACGACATAGCAACAGTGAAAATTCGATTTTACATTTTTCGCGATTCTACACCATAAATTCGTAGCCCGTGTGAAAAACCCAGATCAGTGCTAAAAATTCCCTGTTTTTATGTTTCTTCCTAATAATGTTTACTCAGTTCTACATTCTTACTCAATGTCTTGCTTGACTCATCTCCTTTTCTTCCTATTGACATTTGATGTGACTGAATGAGTTATAAATGGCACAAAAGACAGACGTTTTGTACCATGGGTCATGGTGGAGTTACGGGAATATTTTAGGCTGTTGCAGATGAAGGAGATGCGAGAGAGGAAATTCTGACGTAATCCACGATCAGTGTTGTCGACACAACTCGCAAGATTTAGCTTCACTGTGCAGTGACGATGGGTTGAGCACGTTTCTCTTTACTTTTTGCAGGAACTGATGTAATCATTATGTGATGGTGCTGTGAAGACAACCAGGAACGAGGCTATCGATTTGTCGATCGCTGTAGCATCAAGTTGATGTTTATGGATGTGTTATTTATAGGAGAATCTCAGTTGTAGTAAGAACTCTTTAGGGGAATATATTTGTGGTTGTGCAAAATGTGAAATATTTGTGACAAGGAAGAATATTAATGTTATTGCTAATCATTACACTTGCAGCAATTTAAACTGTCCTCTTAGGTTCTTGCCTAACCACACACTCGGAAATCTCCACATATTCAGAAATAAACAGCGAAGTATTTCTGACGAGGAACAATATGAATTCTATGGCTGCTCGTTTCACTCGCATGAATGTAAGCTGTCTTCTTAGGTTTCTGCCTAACTACACACTTGGAAATCACACATTCGGAAATAAACAGGCAAATATTTATTTCATTCATCATTCTCTAACCAGACAGAAATGTTTAACATCATTTAATATTGCAGAACATACTGTATTACGATCATAATGAATGTGATAACAGTTGGGGGGAGGAATTGGCACACAGTGAGTTGCAGACCAATAACCTCTAACTCAGCTAACCATGACATTATCCATCACACTACAGCTTACTCATTTAAATTTTGTGTAGTGCCTTAATTATTATAAAATCTCTTGAAGCCTTACACATTGATGCTTTAATTGACGTTTAATGATAAGGGTGACATATTTGTGATATGGTGCCTTAAATGAATGGAAATGATAATTGAAATGCACACAGTTCACACAGGGGATATTCACAAGCGCTTGCAAAAGTCGATAGTCAAAAGCACACTAGTGATGTAACCACTGCCAAAAGGAGTGTGAGTTCGTGTCCACACTGCAACTGGGAACATGTTTCTGTTGGAAACATTATTTTGTACAGTATGTTCCATCTGTTTCCAACTTTGTTTCTTGTCTCTGATTCTATCCACACTAGCAGCAAACATTTCTCAGTGTATTCGCTTCATCTGCAATGCTGTTTGTTGTATTGTTTTCATCTTATCTGCCAAGTCATGTCTAGAGAGAAGGAAACTGTAATAAATGCTGCTGCATTATTGATACTTGAAGCTTCATGCAAACAAAATGAAAGATGTCATCATCATACATTCTTTTTTTATTTATTTATTGTGACTTGTGACCTGAAGGCCTTAAGCATCACTGTGTTTCACAGAATAAGGTTGTGTTTATCAAAAAATTTTGTAATTGGTTTTAAAACTACAACATTATTTTGATGGAGAGTTTATATAGTAGTTGGTAATGGTTGATGGAATGGAATTAGTTGTTGCATGAAATGGATTTATTGGTTTGCTTAATGTCCTCATCTTTAGTGAGCGAAAATATACTATAGAACAACTGGTGGGAAAAACTTGCTGTGTATGAGAACTGAATATGGAAGACAGTTCTAGTTTTCAGAATTTCACTTGGATATCATCTAACAGTTAACAAATTTCAGGAAAGCAATGCTGTTAGTCATAGCTGTTTGTCAACAGAAGATTCATTCCAGAGCCTTGAGGATTTATTTCACATTTCGAAGCAAGCTATGACAAAAGACCTTACTTTCTTTTCAATGCAGTCTTTCTCAGTATTCTATCAAATATGGCAGCAGTTTTCTGCAGAGCATCTTGTGGTATTGCTGTTCTTGTGCTGCTGGCTTCATATATTCCACAAGCAGCCGTCAGATTGGTGCAACGGTAACAACTCGACTGTCTTGTCCACTGCAGATCCCCCTCCCCCCCAATCCTCCCCCCTCCCCTCCCCGGAAAAACTTAATACAGCAAGAGAAAACAAATCGCCCAACAACTCGATACAACAGAGGACACACTGAGACATATAAAGATACACTTACACCTTGCAATGGTGATAAGCGGTTGCTGGCCTAAAACATTATTTCTTTGGATCTGTATTGACACACACACACACACACACACACACACACACACACACACACAATTCCGACGTCTGTCGCTGTACTTCACAGTTTTCGATTTAAGTCACCATGTTCATCAGTTTTTGCTTTTTTCTGGGTGAACACAAAGGCATGATGTCTCAAAAATGCATATTTTGACATACAATTTGTGGTTGTAGCATGTTGGAAAATAGTTCGATTAACTTGTACACAGCTAACTATTTCAATTTTTTGAGGAGTTTTTACTTACTGTTACACATCTGTGATTTTTTAAGAACTGATTAAATTCATTATCACAGATTATCGTATACACATTTAATATCCTTCACTTACACAGGTTTTATACAGCATATTGGTGAGAATTGCTATTTTTAATTATATATGCCAGTTACATATGCCTCTGCTCATATTTTGGGGATTTAAACATTTTCCTCGATTCTGCACTTTCCTCAGTTTTGTGGTTTTTAAGTCTGGGCCCATGAAAACATAAAATAGGAGTTTCACTGTATGATTTTTGTATATGGAACTACAGCATATGCTATTTCTGGCACAACAGATGGGGCGTAGGAAAACTATTTCAGATGTGTTTGTTCCCAGGTTTTTGCAGAAACAACTACAGTTATGTCAGGCAATTGTCCATTTAAACCCTCCCCATTGCTGCTTACATTTAAAAGCCGAAACAGAAATATTAACTTTCTTTGATTTTGGGCGGGAGGGGGGGGGGGGGGGAGACAAAAAACAAAGATAATACCTGACCTGTCTTTGCCTGGGGATGTCTGAATGCTTCTTAAAGGTTAAATACTGCTGTCATACAAATGTGCCTATAAATACTACTTGAAATTGTAATTAGGTGGAATAGATTTAAATAAACTAAACAGTTTATACCAGAATGACTGATGACATGTCACCCACTAAACAAACACTTTTCTTAACAAAATATGGTGTTACATTTTACTTAAGCGTGTGCACATATCCTTTGGCTTAGTTCGGACTTCATGATAGACTGCATCTTTCAGTGCTCATCATAGAAAGATTTCAAGAGGAGTCAAATCAGGGAACCTGCCGGCCAGTTTTCTGCAGCATTATGTCCTGTCCAATGGGTAGGAAACGTTTCATTTAGCATTTGCGTTGCAACATGTGAGGAGTAAGCTAAGTTGCCTTTGTTTGGAAACCACATACATCGTCACTTGTCCAGTAGTGCCTCTTCTAGAAGAATGGGTAGAAAGTTCACAAGAAAGTGGGCATATGTATTTCAGTTTAACACCCCTGGGAGGCAGTGGGGTTGCACCATGGAATTTCGTACAATGACACACACTACGTTTAGCCTCCATGGTCATTGGTATTGTACCTCATGAAGGCAGAGTGCATTTTCCACTGCCCAGTAGTGCACGATACCTAAATTTACATAATCGTTGTCCGTAAAAGTTGCTTCGTTGATAAAAAGCTCACGTTGGAAAAACATAGGGTGATCTCCCAGGTGCTGCAGAACAAGCTGACGAAATTTTATACAGTGTTCAAAGTCATTGCCTGTGCGTGTCTGACGTAGTGACAGATGATAAAGATAGATTTATGTCGATGCAGGATATGAGTGACACGCAGGGTATGAGTGACACTCTTCTGGCTAATCCATCATTTCTTGGCAATATGTCTTGTGCCACCATGTGGATTGATAAGCATTGTCACCAGAATAGCTTCTTCATATGCTCTGTCAGTTGCTGTCTGCACTCTTGACCTAATAACCCATGCAACTGTCTGGCTCAACAGACAGCAATAATCAGGATAGACAGCCATTCACTGTCATAGCATTTAAACATCATTTCTTTGACATTCACGATGTAAAAATAACATGCCTAACTTCTCATTCACATGCATGTCTACTTGCAAGGAATGGTGAAGCAGAAATGATCTGTTAATTCTAGAGTGCAGCCAAGTAAACAGTCGAAAGGCTTGATACAATGACGGAGCCTGGCATGAGCATGTTTGCAATGCAATAGCACTTTCGGGCTGACTTGCTTTTCAATTTTAGAGTATTTTGCAGATTCTTTTGTGAAGAGTTTCAGCCACAATGTTAACAAAGATTATAGCACTGTATTTGTCTTACCAAGCACTTTCTGATGCCATTAAAAAAGTGTATCATTCTATTTTTTAAAATTCATACTAGCTTTTTTGTTTGAGCAGTCCATGGTGTATTATGGTTAAAAGAGGAGCTAACTCAGCTTCAGAGTCATTTAGAATCTGACAGGGGTTGCATTGGGCCCTTGATCTCATTGCGCTCATTCTTGGATAAGGAGTTCTCTTTCTTTGGGTCATGTACATATACTCCTTATGCTTTATATCTGATGGTTTATGTTACCATCAGGCAGATGTTCAAAACATTTCCCGTGGCAAAGCGGAAAATCTGAATCTTATTGGTTGTACATTGACAAATGTTTTGGGCCGTCTCTTAAAAAACTGTAATTTTCAAAGGTTTTAAAGGCCTTTTATGGTGCCATCTTCCCTTCTTTCAAAACAAATGTTTTATATCACCAGTAACTGAAGTTTCCCGTAACTCATTAGACTTTGACTGTACTGACAACAATCATGTGGCTCTGGAACAGACCTGCTTCTTTCTGCATGAGCTTCGTCTGTTCTTGGTAGCTGCACTGGCTCCAAAACTGGCTGAAACATGTTAGTTCTACTTATAGTCTATAGCAGTATTGTGGTGGTTGAAGTGTCACTGATATGGCCAGTTTTGGGTCTTACATATAGTTAAAGGAAAGCAGATTGTTACCTACTACACTAGTTCATAGATGTTAAATTTCCCTAGCGCACACAGTACAGTCCAGTGGTTCAAAACGATTCACTTATGGCAAAAATTTAACATATGATTTCACCATATCACTAACCTCATGCACATTTAAGGAACTCAAAACAATTAAGATAGTGTGCAAAAATAATCAGTAAGTCCATAAACACTGCCCTGCTAACCAGTCATTGTTCATAGGAATCAGTAATCACAGTGTTCCTCTAATAAGTTCTCACTCAGAATTAATTGGTAATTACCATCATAGAAGTCATGAATTAAACCTACTAGTGAAGAAAGTGAACTGTACGCAATATATGCGAATATTTCAGAGTGTTAGTTACTGGACTATTGCACATTGCTCATTACAAAAGATGTAGGTGTTGCTCACTTTACTCTCTGTCTCAGACTGCCTGACCTCAGATGTGCTAGGTCCATATATATTTTTGCCTCTGAACAATATGTTTCACACCACTCATTATTGATGGCAGCCATCTTAAATAAAATATTTTATGACCTTCAAAATACTGAACTTTCTAATTAATGAGTTAGTTAGCAAATGTTTCACGCTAAATGTAACATAAAAAATATATCAACAGAACTGTAATGACAAAGTTCAGAATCTAGTTAGCAATGGTCTAAAACTTCAAAGTTAACTAATCAGAAGATAATTAGTTTCAGACAATTTTAGATACCTTATGGAAAAGTTTGAGATAAATACTTTCGAATGATAGGCGTTAATATCCCGAAATATGTTTCCTACCGTTCACTAAATATGTAAGGGTGTACTGTATGAACCTTTTCAATTAACAGTACTTCATGATTAACATAGTTTCTTAGTTAACTAATTAGATCATTGCCTCCACATTAGCAAGCAGTATGTAATGATCAGTGACATTCATTGCTCATTAATGAGCTTATTTATGAATTGTAAATTACTATGCACTCACTGGGTACTACGCACACTATAATATTGTAATTATCATAGTTTAGGAAAAAATTAAGAAAATCATGGGAGGCAGAAAAACATGGAAAAAGTGTACAAAATCTTGGGAGGCAGAAAAACATAACAAATGAGATTGGATACAACTTGCTTTGCCTCAACTGCACAGTTTGAGTGCAGGGTAGATTAACTTTAGCCTTTACTGTTATGACACTTTCGATCCATTGGCAATATTGTCATTTCAAGTGATATTTCATTGATAATATTCAACAAGCACTCACTGCTGAGCTGCCCGAATGTCATTGTAATACTATGTTTTGGAACTTAATGCCTTTTGAGGAAATGATATAGAAACTTCAACACTCAGAGTGTTTGTGTTGCTATGACAGTCCAGATCACATTAACCAGACAGAATATAACAGCATAGAAATATAGTTTAATTGTATTCTTTTTTAGCAAGATAAATCACATGCAGGTCATTGGTATATCTGTTTGAAACTCATAATAATAATGTAATAGGTAGAGTTTTCTATAGATTTCAGTGTGCACAATTATTTCTCAGAATTGGAAGATGAACTTAACGGATACATTTCTATATGTGTGGCTATAGACATGCACTGATGTGTATGTGTTGTCTGAGATAAGAGAGAATCTTGGAATTTGTGAACTGGGGGTGTAATGACAATAGAAATGCATAAAGCCAGTAAGCAGTTAGTGGCTTTCTACATCAGGGAGGCACAGGCAAAATTCCTTTCAACTACGAAGGCATACAGTCTCTCATTGAATAAAAGTGGAGTGTATTGCCCTATAAACATTGTAAAGTGATCCTTGGACAAATAAATTACTGATACTCATAAAATCACTTGACAAGGGAGTGGCTTGTATTACATCGTAAAAACATGGAGGTTTCTGTGCATTGGGCTAAATTACAAAAAACGTAACCCACCTTTACACAGCATTGTTTGGAAACCAACTGCAAATATTCCATAGATGTTGAAGAGCAACACTCAGCACAAATACTTTCAAGGCGCCAACTTTTTTAAAAAAAAAAAAAAAAAGCCATATAAGATTACTACTGAATGAGAAAATGGATTTTGTTTTCTTAAATATCATGAGAATTACTGGATGAATCTTGACTTCTGCTGTAATGAATCATTACCCAACTGTCAATATAGTGTAGCGAGCAACTTTAAATTTAACCTGTAGTAGTGAGATACTAACCATCATTGTCTCATCTCATCCTTAATGCCTTTTGGGAAAAAAATTACATTCCATCAAAGGATATCAATGATTGACATATTGTAAATTTATCCCACAAGTAGAACTAGAAAATTTTTACAGTTTTTAGATATTAATGTAGGTTTTTTTTCCCCTCCCCCTATTGCGACAACTGAAGAGGGGCAGTATAATCCAGACCTGTAATATATGTGTTGTAGAATGTGATTTAATTTCTTTGTTTTATATTGTAAGATCTAGATGCATTTCGTGTCATTAATGGTTGTATTTTTTTGTTTCTAGTATGTTAGAAGGCATGAATAACATTTTTAAATAGTAACAGCAGAAAATGAAACTTAGGTCTTGTAAAATTAAGAGTTGTGACAAATAGGTGGGTGGAGGTTCTTAGAAGTAACTGCAAGCAGTTGCCTTTTGTGATGGTTCAGTTTTATTATACCATGACTGGTTTCAAGTTGCTTAGCGACTTATCATCAGATAGTACACACTTTTAATGATTGTTTGTAGCATTGTGGGGGGTTGTGTGGCTTTGGCAAGATAGGAAAAAAAGAAACAAGTAAGCACTGAATGTGGCGGGGTAACATAAAATATAAATTGTGTTTTCCAGAGTTTGTATGCACTGGGATCAAACCCGTGGGCACTAAAAAGTGTAACTAATGCCATAAAGTCATTCTTACCATGTAAATAAGTCTCGATATCTCATCCACTCAGTGCTTGTATCAGTTTTTCTAGATTGCCACAGCTAAACAAGCCCCACAATGCTACTATCAATCATTAAGAGTGTAGCATCTGACAGTGAGTCAATAGGCAACTTAAAACCAGTTATGGTATAATAAAATTGAAGCCTCAAACATTGCAGGTATTTCTGAAACCCTTATTCATCACAGTCATGGTGTTCCACATCCATAATGACTCCACATTAACAAGGGGACGGCACGGCCGTGGGGTCGGCAATTTGTCTGAAATTTTGTGTGGTGAAAGAGGACCCCTAACACCTCGCGTGGTTAAAATATTAGGATGCACTACTCGGAAAATCCCGAGAAAAATCGATCCAAAGTCTCTTAGGTGCATAATGAGTATAAAATGTTAGTCCACTGCTGAGCCGCCATCTGGCCTAGATTGTTAGGGCTCGGACTCTTACGCCAGAGGTCTCGGGTTCGATTCCTCCTCCAGCACTTTTTTTTTCTTCTGTTTCATTTTCTTTTGTTATTCTACCAATTATTCAAAAAGTTTCTCAAACCTACATTATTTTTAAAACATTATTTTAGCTCAGGAACGTGAAGTTTTTCATTCACATGCTCGTTGTTCTATTTCCTTTTATGGGGTTTCAAGGTTTCAAGGGGCTTCGTAAGGGTCCCCTTGGGATTAGAACAGTCATCTGCGCATAGGACTGTGCACGAGCCGTGAGAAGTAAACGGTAGTTTGGTTTTCAATTTCGTCATGAACAGACGTGCCTGTTTTATATTTCAACATGTTGTTCCGATCTGAGGATAAACATGTTGACTGAAGAAGTTGCTGGCTCATCTGGAATAGGAGAAGAAATTCCCGAAGAATCCATTCATAGTGATCTATCAAAATTATGATTAAAGGACGCAGTGGTGTGTTATGAAAAGCTGTTGACAGAAAATAGTTTAATTGCATCGATATCTTCAGAAGAAATCTCTCGCGATGCTATGCTAATGGCCGGAGGACTTTATAATAATACACTGGAACTTTTGGGTGAAAAAACATTCGTAACTGAAGAGGAATTAATTCACGCTCATGAGGATTGCGAAGAATGTGAGGAGAACAACGAACAGTTCGAAGTGCCACAAAGTGATTCATCTCCAGACGAATATAAACCATCACCGAAAAGATTTAAAAGTGACATAATTCCCATTGCCTACAAAGTCAAAGTCGTGAATATTGCTAAAGCGCACCCCACATGGTCCTTGACGACATTGCAAAAAAAAAAAGGATGCCACCAATTGAAGAGAAAAGAATATCTTTCACAATGGGAGAAAGATATTAAAAGTGGTGGTACGCGAATGGATAAATTTGAGGCGACAAGAAATTTACAACAATGGGCATTGGCTGTGGCTTCACAATTCGTCGATTTAAAATTCAAGGCGTCTGATCGATGGGTCACGACATTTAAACAGAGGCACAGAATTTCACAACGCAAGATCACGAAACTGGTTTTGAAAAAAGAAGTGGCATCAGTGGAGGACATCCAGGCGCCTGCGGAGATCTTTCATCGGCAGATGTGCCGTTTAATCCCTCAATACCATGAGGATTATGTGATAAATACTGACCAAACAGGTAAATACATGTTTTCTGCGTACAAAATGTTTTTACCGATGTAAAATATATCGATTTAAATTTAATTACAGAAAAAGATATTTACATACACATTCGAATATTGTTTAATATTAAAAATACTATTGTTTCAGAATGCCAATATCAATCTGTTTTCAACAGGACTCTCACTGAAAAAAGGAGTAAAAAAGTTTTCGTGAAAAAGTCTGATTTGAATAAAGTGACGCATTCGTACACCGCCCAGTATTCAATAACATTATCTGGAAAACTGCTCCCACATGTCTTCATATGCTTACAAGAAGTGACCGGTCATTTCGGACCTCGTATTCACAACTTAATAGATGGCTATGCCAATAGTTATACGAACTTCATCGTAACATCGTCGAAGTCCAGAAAATTAACAACAGTTTTATACATGGATTTTCTCCGGAAATGTTTAAAATCTGATGTCGGGGAGAATAAATATTTACTTCTCATTGACTCTTGGGAAGGTCAAATGAATCCAGAGATATATTATGCAATTTTTCAAGATGGCGAAAATATGCCAACTTGGTCTGTAAAAGTCATACCTCCAAAATGCACTTCTTTGGTACACCCTTGTGATGTTTAGTTTTAAAGGTAAGTTAAAAATTTCATAAAGTGCTTGCAAAATTGCAGCGCATCATTACAGGAGAATCGTGAAATTAATTCGTGGGAAGATTGTATAAAAATTCATTCTATAATTCACCAATTATCGTCACCAATATTCCAAGACACGATTCAATATGCCTGGTTTGCCTCAAAATTATCAGAAACTCGAAACATTTTTGTAAATGTTAATGGGGCATGTTTTTGTACAGATTTATTGCAAACGCCCTGTGATTGTAAAAAATCCGCTTTTATGTGTTGTGCAAGATGTCGCAAAAATTATTGCTTTGTTTGTTTTTACGATAATTACCACTGCTGGTCTTGTTTATAATTATTATGTGGAAGGAGTATATAGAGGGTCTATACAAGGGCGATGTACTTGAGGACAATATTATGGAAATGGAAGAGGATGTAGATGAAGATGAAATGGGAGATATGATACTGTGTGAAGAGTTTGACAGTGCACTGAAAGACCTGAGTCGAAACAAGGCCCCCGGAGTAGACAACATTCCATTGGAACTACTGACGGCCTTGGGAGAGCCAGTCCTGACAAAACTCTACCATCTGGTGAGCAAGATGTATGAAACAGGTGAAATACCCTCAGACTTCAAGAAGAATATAATAATTCCAATCCCAAAGAAAGCAGGTGTTGACAGATGTGAAAATTACCGAACTATCAGTTTAATAAGTCACAGCTGCAAAATACTAACACGAATTCTTTACAGACGAATGGAAAAACTAGTAGAAGCCAACCTCGGGGAAGATCAGTTTGGATTCCGTAGAAACACTGGAACACAAGAGGCAGTACTGACCTTACGACTTATCTTAGAAGAAAGATTAAGGAAAGGCAAACCTACGTTTCTAGCATTTGTAGACTTAGAGAAAGCTTTTGTCAATGTTGACTGGAATACTCTCTTTCAAATTCTAAAGGTGGCAGGGGTAAAATACAGGGAGCGAAAGGCTATTTACAATTTGTACAGAAACCAGATGGCAGTTATAAGAGTTGAGGGGCACGAAAGGGAAGCAGTGGTTGGGAAGGGAGTGAGACAGGGTTGTAGCCTCTCCCCGATGTTGTTCAATCTGTATATTGAGCAAGCAGTAAAGGAAACAAAAGAAAAATTCATGGAGAAGAAATAAAAACTTTGAGGTTTGCCGATGACATTGTAATTCTGTCAGAGACAGCAAAGGACTTGGAAGAGCAGTTAAATGGAATGGACAGTGTCTTGAAAGGAGGATATAAGATGAACATCAACAAAAGCAAAAGAAGGATAATGGAATGTAGTCTAATTAAGTCGGGTGATGCTGAGAGAATTAGATTAGGAAATGCACACTTAAAGTAGTAAAGGAGTTTTGCTATTTAGGGAGCAAAATAACTGATGATGGTCGAAGTAGAGAGGATATAAAATGTAGACTGGCAATGGCAAGGAAAGCGTTTCTGAAGAAGAGAAATTTGTTAACATCGAGTATTGATTTAAGTGTCAGGAAGTCATTTCTGAAAGTATTTGTATGGAGTGTAGCCATGTATGGAAGTGAAACATGGACAATAAATAGTTTGGACAAGAAGAGAATAGAAGCTTTCGAAATGTGGTGCTACAGAAGAATGCTGAAGATTAGATGGGTAGATCACATAACTAATGAGGAAGTATTGAATAGGATTGGGGAGAAGAGAAGTTTGTGGCACAACTTGACCAGAAGAAGGGATCGGTTGGTAGGACATGTTCAGAGGCATCAAGGGATCACCAATTTAGTATTGGAGGGCAGCGTGGAGGGTAAAAATCGTAGAGGGAGACCAAGAGATGAATAGACTAAGCAGATTCAGAAGGATGTAGGTTGCAGTAGGTACTGGGAGATGAAAAAGCTTGCACAAGATAGAGTAGCATGGAGAGCTGCATCAAACCAGTCTCAGGACTGAAGACCACACCAACCACCAATATGTATAAAATTGAATGTTTCTCAATCAACTTTGTTATTCTGATTAAAAACCCAATGTTTCTCCTCATGTACTTTACAATGAAAAATGGAAAACCCACCGCTATGAATTGTGTTGTTGGCAAAAAATAAAATAATTTTTATTCAATAATGTGACTAATGTGTTAAAGATAATGTAGGTGTGGGAAACTTTCTGAATGATTGATGGAATACAAAAAAAAAGTGCCGCAGGAGGAATCGAACCCGAGACCTCTAGCGTAAGAGTCCAAGCTCTAACCATCTAGGCCAGACGGTGGCTCGGCAGTGGACTAACATTTTATACTCATAAGGCACCTACGAAACTTTGGATCAATTTTTCTCGGCATTTTCTGAGTAGTGCGTCCTAGTATTTTAACCACGTGAGGTGTTGGGGTCCTCTTTCACCACACAAAACTTCGGACAAATCCCCGACCCCACGATCGTGCTGTCTCCTTGTAAGTGGTCAAGAGGTCCCCCTTCAACCAAATCAGATATTGTTCAAATTTGGTGTGCAAATTTACTAAGTCATCAAAGAAATAGTTACAAATTACCGGTTCCCAAATTTTAATACTAGTTCTTTTTGATTTGTGGCAGCCCTTTGTGAGTTGTGGCCTCGTAAGTGAAGCATGTGCAAATGTCGCAGCGACATTTCCAAAATTTCAGTTGTGTATGGTGTGCTGTAATTCAGTCAAGATAACTTGGCAAGATAGTTGAACGGTTTTCATTTGTGCTCAAAGTTGGTAATAAATTGCTCCCAAGTTGAAGTAACTTGATCTCTTTAAGCAGCTGGTTTAGGAACCTCTCCTTTTGTAACCTTAACGGTTAGTATCTTGTTTATAAAACCTGCAAGTTTCATAGCTTTTGGGTTCATAGTTTTTTACAGATGGGGTGAAATTGCCTGAAAACAAATTTTCTTTGCCTGAAAACAAATTTTCTGCGAAAGTAAATGATTTTTGAACCTATGTATCTCATAAGGGACACCTGATCCATACTTGCATTAAATAACAATTGAAAGAGCTGCATTTCTTTATGTAATATCAAATTTCCTCAAATGTTTTTATTTTTATAAACCTACGAATATCCAGTAAAATTCCTCATACAAATGACTGAGGTCATTTCAGAGAAATAAGGACATAAAGATGAAAATATTTCTGTCATCAAATCGACACCAAAGTTCTACATTTTATCATTTTGCTTTAAATTTCTCCCAGAAATGAGAATTCTTGGGAATGTAGTTTTTAGTGACATGAGCTACAGATTTCAGCAGAAAATTAAATATAAATGTTTGCGTATTGGTAGTGATGTTTTTGGTCTCCTTCATTTTTGTGAAGAAATCTGATGAAGTGCTCATCAAATGCAAGCTGTTGAAAAAAATATGTAAAGCATTTATTGTTTTCTCACATGTATGATTATATTTATTTTTGGTTCTTCTGTTTTCCAGTATGTGATGTCCCATGTGTAACATAAAAATTACGTACAATTGTTGACCATTTTAACTGAAAATGAATTAATACAGTGCCTAAGTTTTTGCATATTTAATGACAGCCTAAAACATGATATAAGTTACAGTCCACTTCTTTCTGACAAAATGTGATTTACTGAAACAAAAAGTGACAAATTTGCATAAAATCATACACTTCAGTAATGGGTCTGAAGCCCTGTACAAAAATGTCAAGAATTTCACCAGTCTCTGCCATTACTCAAAGATCTTGGTGCAAATGCTGAATGAAACTTTTTGTAAAAAGTTATTTAAAATCTGCACGTCATGGAATTGGAGGCATTGTAAAATGATTGGCTGTGCAGTCTAGCCTAAAGTGCCCAAAGGAAACCCAAACCCTCACACCTTTTGACTTAGATGCATTCTGTGAGAAAAGCTTGAATAAAATTCAGTTCATTTTTGTTGAGAATGGCCAAATTGAATCAGCCAGAACTACTCAAGAAGAAAGGTTTTCCTTGGTTTCTGGAGTTGCTTAAACAAGAGAAATAACTAGCTTATTTCATTTGAATTGAAGTGAAAATGTTGTCAAGGAGCTTCTTGTTACTTGGTGCCAAAATATCAAAACTAACTGATGATGTTGCCTCAGGAGATGCTGAGTCACAGGTAGGCACAACAAAAAGACTGTCGGAACGTGAGCTTTTGGTCAATAAGGCCTTCATCGAAAATAGACCCCACACACACACACACACACACACACACACACACACACACACACACACACGGCCAAAGTCTCTGGCAGCTGAAGCAACTATCCTTGCCATAATATTGTGAAGCCTCATTTGACGAAGATGACATACAGGTCAATCCATGCATCCTTGTGGCCCTTTGAGATTATTTCACTGGCCAGTTTGAATCCCTGATAAGCACATAATGATGAATCTACCAGTGCCAGTGCCAACTACAACAGTGGGTCAGCATTACAGTTTTCCAGAACAAATATTTATGAAAAATTTATCATTGCAGCACTAATGCTGTTTCTTGATTAAACTTTGTCAGCTTGGGATGTTGCATGGGAAAATCTGCTTGGAAATTTGTTTAAAATCCACACAAGGCTTAGGGACCTTGAAGGAGTCCCCTACCTGTCACTGGACTTGCCTGGATGTTGGGAGTCCCCCTTGGCAGGGATGCCAGTTTTTTCCTAACTGATAGTGACAGCAACTTGGGCTACACAGACTTTTTATTATATTGAGACTGACAGTTACTTTAAATCTTAAGTTTTGTGATACTTCAAAATATTCATTCACTTGAGAATCTTTCTGAGATATTTGTAGACCTTCCAGGAAAAAGTATTTGTGGAATTTTGATATTTTGTAGAGAAAAAGATCCTCTTTCAAGTGCTAGATGATGCTAGTGTAGATCAGGTGTTCCTTCTGACTAGGAAGCATCACCAACTCGACCTCATATTGTAAGGAAAAAAAAGCACACTTGTAAGGCATCAGTACCAGCAGTTAATCCTGCTTGAAAATTTGGCTCATAATTCTGAAAGCACACAGTTACGATCATCGGAATTTACAGCTTTTAAACTCCATGCACATTGGCTCTTTGTCACTCGCTCCACCCTGCTGCAGCTGCCTAAAGCCCAAGTGTGAAGTACTGGACAGCAGAGTGAGTGAGAGGTGCAGCTTCATAATGTCAATTGCACGTGGTTTGTATCCTGTAGTAGTTGCCAGAGATCTCGTTGCTTTGAACACTTTTATATTGTGATTCACAAATGCACTCTAAATTAATTAAATGAATGAGTGCACCACTGAAAAAATAGTGTAGTGTTATTTTCTTTGAATTGAAAAGCCGACACTGATAAAGTGAATTTCATTTCATGATTAAATCGCAAATTAAAAATCATTCCTGCATTTCGTAATAGTTCTTAAGTTGCTTAGGTTTATTCATTTTGATTTTCAGGCATGTATGCACCCATGTATATAAGTAACATTGAAGACACATGTACAACAGGTTAATATATTAGGTATTATTTTCATGTAAAACAATGTATTCTCAAACAAGGCTTCAAAATATGTTCGTCATAAGCAACCTCCCTCTGCTTCTCTTGCCATCAACATCAGGTGAATAGGAGGGCTCTGGTTGTCACTCTGCTGTACAGTACTTTGGGCTTGGGCATTCAGCAGCTGCAGTGAGGTGAAGTGAAAAACGAACAACCACTGGAAGTGAAGTTCAAAAGATGTACATACAGAAGGTCATGACTGTGTACTGTCACAATTATAGCCCAAATTTTTGCATGTGATCGCTTGTGGAGGCTGATCTCTGGCAATTGTGCTTTTTCCTCTGTAAAATATTTAATTTCATTCATCATAACCGATGTTTTCAGAAAGCCTATAACTGTGTCATTCATGATTTAAATAATGAAAAACTGCACCAGTTACATATTTTGTCATGCTTAGCACAACACACTTGAGAATTCATCGTCATTCTCAAATGCAGTTGTAAAGAAATCACTTGAAAATGAGAATAAATTCTTGAAACATGTTGTGTTAAGTGTGAAAAAGTATGTAAGTCGTGCAGTTTCTCATGATTTAAGTCATTAAAGTATAAGGTCAAGTTTGTGATGTTTCCTTGTGAGGTACTTGGATTCAAAATTCACTTACTTCGGCAACAAATTTGTTTTCTGGCAACTTCACCCCAATTTGTCAAAACTATGAAGCCAAAAGTGATAAAACATACAGGTTTTACAGACAAACTACTAGACAATAAGATCACAAAAGAAGATGTTTGTAAAGCATCTGCATAAAAAGAACTTCAACTAAGGAGCGATTTTGTCACCATAAAATTTGTTGACAACTTTGAGTGCCACCTGAGGCGAGACTAATGAGCCAAATGACATAAAGTTATAGAATGTGAACAAAATTGAATAGTTTACAATCCTGCCAAGTTTTGCACTTTTTCTACAGTTAACAACTGAATTACAGCACTTCAATCGTGGCTAAAATTTTTAAATTTTCACTGCAGAATTTGCACCTTGCAGATTAGTGCACAGACATCAGTTTACAGGAGTTCAATACAGTTCTCAAAAACACTTGTAATAATCAACTTTTATGTTTTGCAAGCATAATTAAATGCAAAACATTTCAATTCATAACATCGGATTGTTCATAGCTTAATGTGTAGCATTCTAGACTCATATTTGAGGTGTCTTGTTTCCCACTAAAGGCATTTTAAATTTTTATTTGAATTCATATTTGTCATCAAATTGGAATGTTAATGAACAAATATTGCTGTGAATCATGGTTTTTAATCAAAATAACATTTTCCGTTTTAAGTATTAACCATATGAAAAATTAAGTATTTGTAATTAAGTAAAATACCTTTGAGTATTATGTTTGTGTTAGATACAGGAAACTAAAATATGATGTTTATGAAAATTTTACTTTGATTAAAAATTGAGATTCAAGTCAATATTTGTTGATTAAAATTTCAGTTTCATAGTATATATGAATACAAATAAAACATAAAAAAAAATCTGCTTCTAGTGGGAATCAAACCAGCAACCTCATGGTTACGATACTAAAATGCTATGGACTCTGTTACAAGTGATCCGATTCATTAATTTGAAATTTTTTTTATTTAACAGTGCTTGGAATCTTCAAATTAGAGAGCGTGAGAGAGACGAGTATTTTTGATAAATCCATCATACTGCTTTAGGAAACTGATTTCACCTTGTTAAAGATTGTTAATGGTACTGGACGAGGGCATACCCATGGATGCTGACTAGAAGCAAATGTTCCAGAGCTATTTTTCATGAAATGTCAAAATAAAAAATTATTTTGACATTAAGTGCAAAACTAACACCAGTTACACTTACCCTCATTTTGTCAGGTCCTAGGGATGTTCTTGGCACCGAACATTACAGAAACATTAATAATTCCATTTGGACATAGACTTTAATGTGCAATATGTCTTTTGGCTAAAGCTATGTTACATTACATGTTCTTACTGCATGGCTCTTGTTATGATGGATGTGTGTTGTCCTTTAGGCTCGTGAATTGGAGGAACTGCAAAAGCAAAAGGAAGAGGATCGTAAAAATCAGGAAGAACTTGAAAGGTTCCAAAAGAAATTTCAAGGGCGGAAAAAACATCGTGATCGTCGCCAGCAAGAGGGTGGTGACCAGTCACAGTCTCTCCTGTCTCGCTATTGGTTTATTGCACTCTGTGGAATAGTAGGTGTTATTGTAAGCTTCTATTTGGTTACACAGGTATAACAACTCTCATGAGAGTTGTCAGGTCTATGCAGCATTTCACATTAATGGATTATGTTCCTGAATTGTGATAATACAGTTGTAGGAAACAATTGGTGTGTGCATCAAATGTTATTTTGGTTTGATGCTATGGCATATGTGGTTTATTTGTAGTTGTACTACAATTTGGTATATTGTTACCCACTGTGACAATAAAGGCTGTTCATGTCTGTCACAGACTGTTGTATACACAAGCACAGATAATTTTAATCAGAGTTCCTATGTGTGCAGATAGTGGAAAAGAATGAATGAGATTTGGTGTCATGCTCAATAAATAAAAGAATATACTGTAAAATTGAGGAGCTTTTTGATATGTTGAAACAACTGTAACCTCATCCTTCCCTGAGAACATCCGTCTCATAACTAGCTGTGGACAAAGCAAAATAATTATGCCTTCATGTTCCACTCGCAAGCAGTGTAAGCTAAAACAAACAAGTGTGCTTGTTAACAGCTAGACAGTAATGAAATCATTAAAAATTAGTATTATTTAGAATTTGCAAGTCAATTAGCTTTACTCTTGATCATAATTTATTGCTGATCCATTTAGGAGATATACAGGGTGACACAAAGAAACAAGAAAGTTGATGTTGGGAGTCCTGCAACAGTAACAGAAAAAGGCCTCAAACCGTGTACAAGTATTGGGTACTTAGTTACCATAGAGCAATGGGGATGGTGCAGGGCATACTGTCACCGTATGTGCATCTTACTGAAAGGACAACTGACTGACAGCTGTGTGTCGAGTGTTTCAGTGCTGCTATCAGATCCCACATAGCAGTCAAGTTTTGTCTGTACATGCAATCACAACATGGGTTCAGAATTTTGATTAGACTATTTTAGCTTTGAGGAAGAAGTCTGGTGGGGCAGTATGGTCTGAAGGTACCTGACAACTGTGATACAAAACAAGATGTCATTGAAATGAGTCTTTGTCAGTTAATGCAAAAACTTGCCTCCTCATTGCAGCTCCTTGTCAAGCATTCTTATTTTAATATGTATACAAACACCAGACTGTGCAATAACTGAATCCGAATGACTATCCTGGGCCTACAAATTGGTGAACAATTAATGGCTAAAGTTGATGAGGATGCAAACTTCATTCACAATCTTTGGATGTCAGATGAAGACCATTTTCACTTCAGTGGTTATGTAAATAAACAGAACTTCTGTTA